>NC_133142.1:97500-701957 GCF_048418815.1 Hemitrygon akajei | reverse complement strand
CTCCCACTACTCTCTGTGCGAAGAAGCTCCCCCTAATGTTCCCTTTAAACTTTTCCTTTTTCACCCTTAACCCATGTCTTCTGTTTTTTTCCCTCCCCTAGCCTCAGTGGAAAAAAGCCTGCTTGCATTCACTCTATCTATACCCATCATAATTTTATACACCTCTATCAAATCTCCCCTCATTCTTCTACACTCCAGGGAATAAAGTCCTAACCTATTCAACCTTTCTCTGTAACTCAGTTTCTCAAGTCCCGGCAATATCCTTGTAAACCTTCTCTGCACTCTTTCAACCTTATTAACATCCTTCCTGTAAATTGGTAACCAAAACTGCACACAATACTCCAAATTTGGCATCACCAATGTCTTATACAACCTCACCATAACATTCCAACTCTTGTACTCAGTACTTTGATTTATAAAGGCCAATGTACCAAAAGCTCTCTTTATGACCTGTGATGCCACTTTTAGGGAATTATGTATCTGTAATCCCAGATCCCTCTGCTCTACTGCACTCCTCAGTGTCCTACCATTTACCTTGTATGTTCTACCTTGGTTTGTCCTTCCAAAGTGCAATGCCTCACACTTGTCTACATTAAACACAATCTGCCATTTGTCAGCCCATTCTTCCAGCTGGTCCAGATCCCTCTGCAAGCTTTGAAAACCTTCCTCACTGTCCACTACACCTCCAATCTTTGTATCATCAGCAAATTTGCTGATCCAATTTACCACATTATCATCCAGATCATTGATATGGATGACAAATAACAACGGACCCAGCTCTGATCCCTGTGCACACCACAAGTCACAGGCCTCTACTCAGAGAAGCAATCCTCCATTACCACTCTCTGGCTTCTCCCATTGAGCCAACATCTAATCCAATTTATTACATCACCATGTATACCTAGCGACTGAATCTTCCTAACTAACCTCCCATGTGGGACCTTGTCAAAGGTCTAACTGAAGTCCATGTATACAACATCCACTGCCTTCCCTTCATCCACTTTCCTGGTAACCTCCTTGAAAAACTCTAATAGATTGGTTAAACATGATCTACCACACACAAAGCCATGTTGACTCTCCCTAATAAGTCCCTGTCTATCCAAGTACTTGTAGACCCTATCTCTTAGTACTTCTTCCAATAATTTACCTACTACTGACGTCAAACTTACAAGCCTATAGTTTCCTGGATTACTTTTAGAGCCTTTTTTAAACAACAGAACAACATGAGCTATCCCCCAATCATCTGGCACCTCACCTGTGGATTACCGACATTTTAAATATATCTGCCAGGGCCCCTGCAATTTCAACACTAGTCCCCTTCAAGGTCCGAGGGAATACTCTGTCAGGTCCTGGGGATTTATCTATTCTGATTTGCCTCAAGATAGCAAGCACCTCCTCCTCTTTAATCTGTATAGGCTCCATGACCTCACTACTTGATTGCTTTATTTGCATACACTCCTTCCCCCATTTCTTTTGGTTCCATACATAGCTGACCACTCTGATCTTCAAGAGGACCAATTTTATTCCTTACTATCCTTTTGCTCTTAATAGACTTGTAGAAGCTCTTTGGATTATCCTTCACCTTGAATGCCAAAGCAACCTCACGTCTTCTTTTAGCCCTCCTGATTTCTTTCTTAAATATTTTTTGCACTTTTTATATTCCTCAAGCACCTTATTTGCTCCTTGTTGCCTATACCTGTCATACATCTCTCTCTTCTTCATCAGATTTCCAATATCCCTCGAAAACCAAGGTTCCTTATTCTTTTTCACTTTATCTTTAATCCTGACAGGAACATACAAACTCTGCACTCTCAGTATTTCTCCTTTGAAGGCCTCCCACTTAACAATCACACCCTTGCCAGAGAACAACCTGTTCCAATTCACGTTTTTTAGATCCTGTCTCATTTCTTCAAATTTGGCCTTTTTCCAGTTTAGTACCTCAACCCAAGGACCAGATCTATCTTTATCCATGACCAAGTTGAAACTAATGGCGTTATGATCACTAGACCCAAAGTGTTCCCCTGCACACACTTCCGTCACCTGTCCTAACTCATTTCCTAATAGGAGATCTAAAATTGCATCCTCTCTAGTTGGTGCCTCTATACACTGATTTAGAAAACTTTCTTGAACGCATTTTGCAAACTCTAACCCGTTTAGACCTTTAACAGTATGGGAGTCCCAATCAATATGTGGAAAATTAAAATCCCCTACTATCACAACTTTATGATTCCTGCAGTTGTCTGCTACCTCTCTGCAGATTTGCTCCTCCAATTCTCGCTGACTATTGGGTGATCTATAATACAACCCTATAACTGTGGTCATACCTTTCCTGTTTCTCAGCTCCACCCATATGGCCTCGGTAGACAAGCCCTCTAATCTGTCCCGCCTGAGCACTGCTGTAACATTTTCCCTGACTAGCAATGCCACCAACCCCCCACCCTTCATCCCTCTGCCTCTATCATGTCTGAAACATCGGAACCCTGGAACATTAAGCTGCCAGCCCTGCCCTTCCTGTAGCCAAGTTTCACTAATGGCTATAATGTCAAAATTCCATGTTTCAATCCACGCCTTCAGCTCATCTGCCTTCCCCACAATACTCCTCGCATTGAAACAGACACACCTCAGAAGATTACCACCACAAACAATTTTGCATGAACTTTTAACATCATTTATTTTCACCCCCGCTTCACTATCTGCTCTGGCACTCTGGTTCCCATCCCCCTGCAAATCTAGCTTAAACCCTCCCCAATAGCACTAGCAAACCTAGGTAAATAGACGTCATTCGGTGAGCTTTTCACAAGGTCCCACATAGTAGGCTGGTCTGCAGGGTTAGATCACCAAGGGTCTGGGGTGAGTTCAATTCTGTGATGGGTGGTACGCCTCAAAGATCAATGCTAAATTCCTTGTTGTTTCATCATCTACATTAATAACTTGTTTAACTTGAAATTTAAGTTTGTAGATATCACTAAAATTGGTGATATAGTGGACAGTAACAAAGATTATCAGAGATTACAACAGAACATAGATCAATTGGGAAAGTGAGCTAAAGAACAGCAGATGGAAGTTAACTCGGATAGTATGAGGTGTTGCACTTTGGTCAATTAAACCAAGGCCCTAGAGAGGAATGCAGAATAGCATGTCTCCCCAGAGTCAGGAAATTATGTTACACTTTATGAAGTTCTGTTTAGGCCTCATTTAGGTGTTCAGCTCTGGTCATCCTATTATGGGAAGTATGTGGTGGTTTTGGAGAGGATGCAGAAGGGGTTTCCAGGATGCTGCCTAGCTTGGTGGTTACATGCTATGAGGAGAGGTTCGATAAGCTAGTATTGTTCTCTAAAGTGATGGAGACTGAGTGGATATTTGATAGGAGTTTATAAAATTACGTAAGGCACAAATAGAATAGATAGCCAACTTCTTTTTCCAAGAATTGAAATGTCTAGTACAAGAGGGTGGGAGGTGGGGAGAGAATACAAAGGAGGTGTGCAAAGCAAGCTCTTTCCCCCACATTGAGTGATAGGTGCCTGGAATGTGCTGGAAACAAACAGCATTGGAGCATTTTAAAAAAACCTTGAAACTGCTGAGAAGGTGAACTTGCGGGGAAGAGGTTTTAGATTAATTTGAAGTTATTGGCTTAGACAGTTTGGCCTGTTCTGTGCTAAATCAGGGGTGACTGACACCACAGTTTCATCATGCCGATAACCTGTCAGTTTAGCAGCATCTGTGGAGCCAAAGGAATGGTTGATCTACTGGGACAATACCCTGCAATCTCTTGTCTCTCCTAACAACTCTGCCTTCTTCATGATTAAGAATGCTGGCTCTGGTCAGCTCCACGATCCAAGTTCACTCCAAGACCAGGCGGCATCTGGTGTAGATTCACACTGACTATTTGAGGAAAAAGTTAATTAAACTATTTCTCATCTCTATTGGCCAATTAAAGTTCAGCAAAAGGCACACTTCATAGCTCTGGCCAAGTCGTAGAATCTTACCTGTATCCTCCAGGAATAACTGCACTGCCATCAGCACTTTGCCTTGAGGTTGGAGATCCAACTGCAGAAAGAGGAACTCCAATAAATATTGTAACTGCTTCTCATGCACCCAGCTCAAAGCCCCACCTCTGGTCACACATGTGCTCCTGGGCAATGCATCATCCAAACTCGAGAATCAGAGGCAACAAATTTGCTAGAGGAACTCAATGCACAGAGGCTGCTTTAATAATGTCTCTTCCCTCAGTTCCCATGATATCCCCTGCACCCACATAGCATTCAAGGAACAACATTCAACACATCACCTCCTTCCACAATGAGCTCTCACTGGATAGGGAAACAGAGGAGATTTCAATAGAGAGGGATCATCTGTACTGCCTTCTGGAACTTGGAGGGAGCCCACTAGCACACCTTCAAGAGGTGGGGCATGCTCAGAAGAGTTATTCTGGACCCTGTCTGTCAATTGAGAGTTGGCGGACCTTTCCCTCAGCTCTGCACCAGGCAGGGAGGGGAGGTACCATGGGAGTGGAAGTGGAAACATGGAACAAATCCAAACATCTTCTGATGTGTCCCTGCACACTGAGAGGCAAATACAACCTCTCCTCATCCAACAATACCACTATTACTGGCAGAATCTCAGATGGTGTACAGGAGTGAGATACATTGAGTGATGTCACTTCAGGAAGGGCCAATTGGAAGAACAGACATCAATCCTCATTGAGGGGTCATCAGTGGAAAGAGTGAGCAACCTCAAGGTCAAACATCTCAATGATCTGTCCTGGGCCCAACACATTGAATGAATCACAAAGCTGGCTTACCAGTGGCTATAATTCATTACAAGTTTCAAGAGATTTTATTATATCACCAAAGACTAGCAAATTTCTACAAAGGTGCGGTGGAAAGCTCCAATGCACAGGATCAAAAGGGGCTGCAGAGGGTTGTAGGCTCAGCCAGCTCCATCTTTAGAGCAAGCTTTCCCACCATCAAGGGCATCTTCAAAAGGTGACATCTCCAGAAGGCAGCACGATTCATTCAGGACCCTCACCATCCAGAACATGCCTCTTCTCATTACTATCATCAAGGTGGTGGTACAGGAGCCTGAAGACACACACTCAATGGTGAATAGGTGAATTGACTTTATTTCTTACATCCTTCACATACATGAGGAGTAAAAATCTTTGTTACATCTCTGTCTAAATGTACAATCACAGTAATTTATAATAAATAGAACAATCAGTGTAACATAGAAATACACTTAAATCAGCATGAGTTAATCAGTCAGATGGCCTGGTGGAAGAAGCCGCCCTGGAGCCTGTTGGTCCTGGCTTTTATGCTGTGGTACCTTTTCCTGGATGGGAGCAGCTGGAATAGATTGTAATTGGGGTAACTCAGGTCCCCAATGATCCTTTGGGCCCTTTTCTCACACGTCTTTGTAAATGTCCTGAATCATGAGAAGTTCATAACTACAGATGCGCTGGGCTGTCTGCACCACTCCACAAAATCCTGTGATTAAGGGAGGTACTGTTCCCATAGCAAGCAGTGATGCAGCCAGTCAGGATGTTCACAATTGTGGGCCTGTAGAAAGATCTTCGGACTTGTAGGCCCACACCAAACTTCCTCAACCGTCTGAGGTGAAAGAGGTGCCGTTGTGCCTTTCTCACCACATGGCTGATGTGTACAGACCATGTGAGGACCTCAGTGATGTGGATGCCGAGGAACTTAAAGCTGTTTACCCTCTCAATCCCAGATCCATTGATGTCAATAGGGGTTAGTCCGTCTCCATTCCTCCTGTAGTCCACAATCAGCTCCTTTGTTTTTTGAAATGTTGTTGTTTTCTTGACACCATTATGTCAGAGATGATAAAGTTGTCCGATAAATGCATGGAGGATGAATGCGTGGCTGAGGGATTGGAGCAGGGGGCAGGGATTCAAGTTTCTGGATAATTGGGACCTCTTTTGGAGCAGGTGTGACCTGTACAAAAAGGACGAGTTACACTTGAATCCTAGGGGGACCAATATCCTGGCAGGAAGGTTTAATAGAGCTGTAAGGGAGGGTTTAAACTAATTTGGCAGGGGGATGGGAACCGGAAGGATGGAGCGGAGAAGAGGAAAACAGAAATAGATCTAAGTTAGTGAGCAGTAAGGATGTCAGGAAGGACAGGCAGGTGATGGAGCAAATTTGCAGCCATTGGGATGAGTTGCAGTGCAATCAGCGCAAAAAGTACCAAATACTGGACTTAAGGTGTTATACTTAATTGCACGCAGCATAAGGAATAAGGTGGATGATCTTGTTGTACAGTTACAGATTGGCAGGTATTGGCAGTGATGTGGCCATCACTGAGACGTGGCTAAAGGATGCATGTCTCTGGGAGCTGAACGTCCAAGAATACACGGTGTATCGGAAGGATAGGCAGGTAGGCAGAGGGGCTGGCGTAGCCTTAATGGTAAGAAATGATATTAAATCATTAGAAAGAGTTGACATAGGATCGGAAAGTACAGAATCTTTATGGGTTGAGCTAAGAAATCGCAGGGGTAAAAGGACCCTGATGGCAGTTATCTACAGGCCTCCAAACAGCTGCAGTGAGGTGGACTACAAATTACAACAGGAAATAGAAAAGGCTTGCCAGAAGGGCAGTGTTATGATAATTATAGGGGATTTTAACACGTGAGTGGATTGGGAAAATCAGGTCGGCACTGGATCTCAACAGAGAGAATTTGTAGAATGTCTACGAGATGGCTTTTTAGAACAGCTTGTTGTTGAGCCCACTAGGGGATCGGCTGTACTGGATTGGGTATTGTGTAATGAATCAGAGGTGATTAGAGAGATGGAAGTGAAGGAACCCTTAGGAGGCAGTGATCACAACATGATTGAGTTCACTGTGAAATTTGAGAAAGAGAAGCCGAAATCCGATGTGTCGGTATTTCAGTGGAGTAAAGGAAATTACAGTGGCATGAGAGAGGAACTGGCCAAGGTTGACTGGAAAGGGACACTAGCGGGAAGGATGGCACAGCAGCAGTGGCTGGAGTTTATGTGAGAAGTGAGGAAGGTGCAAGACAGATATATTCCAAAGAAGAAGAAATTTTCGAATGGAAAAAGGATGCAACCGTGGCTGACAAGAGAAGTCAAAGCCAAAGTAAAAGCAAAGCAGAGGTCATACAAGGGAGCAAAAATTAGTGGGAAGACAGAGGATTGGGAAGTTTTTAAAAGCTTACAAAAGGAAACTAAGAAGGTCATTAAGAGGGAAAAGATGAACTATGAAAGGAAGCTAGCAAATAGATAGATAGATACTTTATTCATCCCCATGGGGAAATTCAACTTTTTTTCCAATGTCCCATACACTTGTTGTAGCAAAACTACTTACATACAATACTTAACTCAGTAAAAAAAATATGATATGCATCTAAATCACTATCTCAAAAAGCATTAATAATAGCTTTTAAAAAGTTCTTAAGTCCTGGCGGTAGAATTGTAAAGCCTAATGGCATTGGGGAGTATTGACCTCTTCATCCTGTCTGAGGAGCATTGCATCGATAGTAACCTGTCGCTGAAACTGCTTCTCTGTCTCTGGATGGTGCTATGTAGAGGATATCAAAGAGGATATTAAAAGCTTTTTCAAGTATATAAAAAGTAAAAGACAGGTGAGAGTAGATATAGGACCAATAGAAAATGATGCTGGAGAAATTGTAATGGGAGATAAGGAGATAGCAGAGGAACTGAACGAGTATTTTGCATCAGTCTTTACTGAGGAAGACATTAGCAATACACCGGACATTCAAGGGTGTCGGGGAAGAGAAATATGCGCAGTCACAATTACAACAGAGAAAGTACTCAGGAAGCTGAATAGTCTAAGGGTGGATAAATCTCCTGGACCAGATGGAATGCACCCTCGTGTTCTGAAGGAAGTAGCGGTGGAGATTGCGGAAGCATTAGCAAAGATCTTTCAAAAGTCGATAGATTCTGGCCTGGTTCCAGAGGACTGGAAGATTGCAAATGTCACTCCGTTATTTAAGAAGGGGGCAAGGAAGCAAAAAGGAAATTATAGACCTGTTAGCTTGACATGGTGGTTGGGAAGTTGTTGGAGTCGATTGTCAAGGATGAGGTTACGGAGTACTTGGAGGCATATGACAAGATAGGCAGAACTCAGCATGGTTTCCTTAAAATCCTGCCTGACAAACCTAGTGCAATTTTTTGAGGAAATTACAAGTAGGCTAGACAAGGGAGATGTAGTGGATGTGGTGTATTTGGAGTTTCAGAAGGCCTTTGACAAGGTGCCGCACATGGGGCTGCTAAACAAGATAAGAGCCCATGAAATTATGGGAAAGTTACATACATGGATAGAGCATTGGTTGATTGGTAGGAAACAGAGTGGGAATAAAGGGATCCCATTCTGGTTGGCTGCCGGTTACCAGTGGTGTTCCACAGGGGTTCGCGTTGGGGCCTCTTCTTTTTACGTTGTATATCAACGATTTGGATTATGGAATAGATGGCTTTGTGGCTAAGTTTGCTGATGATACAAAGATAGGTGGAGGGGCCGGTAGTGCTGAGGAAATGGAGTCTGCAGAGAGACTCGGATAGATTGGGGGAATGGGCAAAGAAGTGGCAAATGAATTACAATGTCGGAAAGTGTACGGTCATGCACTTTGATAGAAGAAATAAACAGGCAGACTAGTATTTAAATGGGGAGAGAATTCAAAGTTCTGAGATGCAATGGGACTTGGGAGTCCTCGTGCAGGATACCCTTAAGGTTAACCTCCAGGTTGAGTCAGTGGTGAAGGCGGCGAATGCAATGTTGGCATTCATTTCTAGAGGAATAGAGTATAGGAGCAGGGATGTGATGTTGAGGCTCTATAAGGCATTGGTAAGACCTCACTTGGAATACTGTGTGCAGTTTTGGGTTCCTTATTTAAGAAAGGATGTGCTGACATTGGACAGGGTTCAGAGAAGATTCACTAGAATGATTCTGGGAATGAGAGGGTTAACATATGAGGAACATTTGATCGCTCTTGGACTGTACTCCTTGGAGTTTAGAACAATGAGGGGGGACCTCATTGAAACATTTTGAATGTTGAAAGGCACGGACAGAGTGGATGTGGCAAAGTTGTTTCCCATGGTGGGGGAGTCTAGTACGAGAGGACATGACTTGAGGATTGCAGGGTGCCTATTCAGAACAGAGATGCGAAAAAAAAATTTTAGCCAGAGGGTGGTGAATCTATGGAATTTGTTGCCACGGGTGACAGTGGAGGCCAAGTCATTGGGTGTATTTAAGGCAGAAATTGATAAGTATCTGAGTAGTCAGGGCATCAAAGGTTATGATGAGAAGGCGGGGGAATGGGACCGCCTTCAAGGGAGAATGGATCAGCTCATGATGAAATGGCGGAGCAGACTCGATGAGCCAAATGGCCGACTTCTGTTCCTTTGTCTTATGACTCCTCGTTATTGTTTGAGATTAGTTCAATCAATGTAGTGTCGTCAACAAATTTAATTTACAGATTAGAGCTGTGGGTGGCAACACAGTCATGGGTATACAGGGAGTAAAGGAAGGGACTTAGTACACAGCCCTGAGTGGCTCCTGTGTTGAGAGTCAGAGGGGTGGAGGTGTGGGAGCCCACTCTTACCACCTGCCAGTGCTCTGACAGCAAGTCCAGGATCCAGCTGCACAGGGCAGGGCGAAGGCTCAGGTCTCTGAGCTTCTTGTCGATCCTGAATGGAATTATGGTGTTGAATGCTGAACTGTAGTCCAAGAACAGCATTCTCACGTAAGTGTCCTTCTTCTGCAGATGTGTAAGATGAGTGGAGCAGTGGCTATTGTGTCACCTATGATCGGTTGTGTCAGTAGGTGAATTGTAGGGGCTCCAGTGTGGGTGGTAGCATGCTGAAAATGTAGTCCTTGGCCAGCCTCTCAAAGCATTTGCTTATTGTTGAGGTGAGTGCGACAGGCCGCCAGTCGTTCAGGCATGTTACCTTGATCTTTTTATATGCAGGGACAATAGTGGATAATTTGAAGCAGGAGGGCACTCTACACGGGGAAATGGAGATTCAGGAATAGCTGCTTCCCCTGCACTACTACATTTTTGAAAGGTCCATGCACCTATGAACATTACCTTAATTTATTTTTCCCACACTATTTATTAAACTGTATGTCTTACAATGTACTGCTGCCACAAAACAAGAAATTTCACGGTACATGTTAGTGATAATAAACCCGATTCTGATTCAGTTAAAGGGTGTATGTAGCAAACTTGACAGAAACAGGCCCTTCAGCCCTCTGTCATTGCTAACCATTGTACCCATTGGTAACTAATCCCATCAACCATCACTGAGTCCAGAGCCTCATGCTTCAGGCATTGAAAGTCTCAGGTTCCCACACCCATCAGGTGTGAAGAGAGACACCCATGAACAGTGCCTGTTCTGACTACTAGCTGGACCATTGCAGGAATCCCTAATCTTTTACAGAGACTCCTGAAGATCCCCAGAAGCTCTGAAAGAGATGGTAAACTGTAAATCAACCCCTCACTCATCTCCACGTCTATCTTCCTCAGGGTTCATCACAGCCAACAGCTGACACACCCACAGGCATCTCAAACATACCAACTGGACCACTTCTCCCAATAGTCCACTACCAGCATACTCTGACCAGACACATCCCTGTCAACCTCAAATGTGACCATCTCTGACTGGACTCACCCAGAACTCTGCTTTCCCGTTGCCTTTCTTACAACGCTCAGCAAGGACAGAGACCCCAACCGTAACCTCAGACAGGGGCTCCTCGGCACTCCCCATCAGGACGATCTGGATGACCCGGCCCTCGTAGATGTGAGCATCAAAGGAAGACTTCCAGTCTGGGTACATAGTCGGCTTCTTCTGCATCAAGGTCTTACCGCGCTCTGCCGGTACAAAGTGCAGGGTCATGAGGAACCACAGATGTGGAGAGATGGGGGAAGGCAGGTGATGGGGCAGGCAGCAGAGAGGGGGCGGGAGCAAGGAGGATGATGCTGTGAAAGTGGAGTGGAAGGGGTGGGCGGGAAGGCCTGGAGAACTGGATGGAGCCAATGGAACCTTGAAGCACAGCTGGATATCATTTGCCTGTATCATGAAGCTCCCACATTGGACCCGGGTGTATTACCTGTGGTCATAGCCTCCTTCATCTTCACAGCGATGAATGGTTGCTGACTCTCAGCGACATTTGTGGCGAGGCCAAGCTCGTATGAACTGAAGGAGATGCGCAGGAACGGAGCCATGACAGAGTGGAGGGAGGCCTGGAGAGAGCGACAGAAGCAAAGGTTGAGTACGACACATTCACGGATAATCCCAGAGAACACTGAGCAGTTTGTGCACACATCCACAAACCCCCCCTGCCCAACCCCCATACTGTCTGACAACACAAAATATGCCATCTATCATGCAGATCCATGTCAAAGAGTGATCCCTTGTACTGTACTCCAGTGTTATACAACGACAGACCCGACCCCACCGGTACCGTGCCCCGGTGTTCTACAGCGACAGACCCGCCCCCATTAGTACCGTACCACAGTGTTATACAGTGACAGACCCGACCCTACCGGTACCATGCCCCGGTGTTCTACAGCGACAGACCCGCCCCCACTAGTACCGTACCACAGTGTTATACAGTGACAGACCCGACCCCACCGGTACCGTGCCCCGGTGTTATATAGTGACAGACCCAACCCCACCGGTACCGTGCCCCGGTGTTATACAGTGACAGACCCGACCCCACCGGTACCGTACCCCGGTGTTATACAGTGACAGACCCGACCCCACTGGTACCGTACGTACCCCGGTGTTATACAGTGACAGACCCACTCCCACCGGTACCTTACCCTGATGTTATACAGTGACAGACCCGTCCCCACCGGTACCCTAGCCCGGTGTTATACAGTGACAGACCTGACCCCATCGGTACCATACCCCGGTGTTATACAGTGACAGACCCGACCCCACTGGTACCGTGCCCCGGTGTTATACAGTGACAGACCCACTCCCACCGGTACCGTACCCTGATGTTATACAGTGACAGACCCGTCCCCACCGGTACCCTAGCCCGGTGTTATACAGTGACAGACCTGACCCCATCGGTACCATACCCCGGTGTTATACAGTGACAGACCCGTATCCTGGTGTTGTATAGTGACAGGCTCGTCCCCACACGTTAAACAATGACAGACCCCGTCCCCACTGACCCTGTACCCCGGTGTTATACAGTGACAGACTCGTCCCCACCGGTACCGTACCCCGGTGTTATACAGTGACAGACCCGTACCCTGGTGTTGTATAGTGACAGGCCCATCCCCACATGTTAAACAATGACAGACCCCGTCCCCACCGGTACCGTACCCCGGTGTTATACAGCGACAGACCCGACCCCACCGGTACCGTACCCCGGTGTTATACAGTGACAGACTCGTCCCCACCGGTACCGTACCCCGGTGTCACAGTGACAGACCCGTCCCCACCGGTACCGTACCCCGGTGTTATACAGTGACAGACCCGACCCCACCGGTACCGTACCCCGGTGTTATACAGCGACAGACCCGACCCCACCAGTACCGTACCCCGGTGTTATACACTGACAGACTCATCCCCAACCAAACCATACCTCAGTGTTAGTACACAGAACAGTACAGCACAGGTACAAGCCCTTCAATTCACAATGTTGTGCCAAAACAATTAGATTAGCAATCAACTGACCAAATAAACTAATCCCTTCTGCATACGCAATGTCAATGTGTCTCATAATAATCCCTACCACCAACCCCAGGCCGCATATTCCAGCCACCCACCACTGTGTGTAAAAGAATTGACCCTCACATCTCCTTTGAATCAACCCTCTTTCATCTAAAATGCATTCCCTCTGGTATTAGACATTTAAACGGAACAAGATACTGTCTATATCTACTCTATCTATACCTCTTGTAATCTTATAAACCTCTATCAGATCTTCCCTTAGCCTCCAGAGAAAACAACCCAAGTTTGTCCCACCTCTCATTATAGCACATGCTCTCTAATCCAGCAACATCTTGATAAGCGACTCCTGCACACTCTCCAAAGCCTCCATCAGACACAGGATCAGAATTAGGCCATTCAGCCCATCGTCCACTCTGCTATTTCATCATGGCTGATCCCAGTTCCTATTCAACCCCATACACCTGCCCTCTAACTACATCCCATGAAACTCCAACCAATCAGGAAACTATCAACTTCCACTTTGAATGAACCTACAGACTTGGCCTCCACCACAGAGCATTCCACAGCTTCATCACTCTATGGCTTAAGAAAAAAAATCCTCCTTACCTCTGTTTTAAAAGGTTGCACCTCAATTTTGAGGCTGTTTCCACTAGTTCTGGATACCCCCATCATCCTCTCCACATTAACCCTATCTAGTCCTTTCAACATTCTGTTGGTTTCAATTAATTCCCCATGCATTCTACTAAATTCCAGTGAGTACAGGCCCAAAGCTGCCAGACACTCCTCATATGTTAACCTCTTCATTCCCAGAATAATCCTTGTGAACCTGCTCTGGACTCTCTCCAATGACAACACATTCTTTCTGAGATAAGGGGCCCAAAACTGTTGACAATACTCCAAATATTGTCTGACTAGTTTCTTATAAAGCTTCAGCATTATCTACCTGCTTTTCTATTCTATTCCCCTTGAAATAAATGCCAACATTGCATTTGCTTTCTTTACCACAGACTCCACCTGTGTATTCACCTTCTGCATGTCTTGAACGAGCACTCCTGTCCTTTGCACCTCTGATGTTTAAATTTTTTCCAAATTTAGAAAATAGTTTTCACTATTGTTCCTTTTATCAAAATGCATTTTAATACATTTACCAACACTGTATTCCATCTGCCACTTTTTTTGCCCATTCTTCCAATTTGTCTAAGTCCTGCTGCAATCGCATTGCTTCCTCAGCACTACCTACTCCTCCACCCATCTTCATAACATTCGCAAACTTTTGCCACAAAGCCATCAATTCCATTACCTAAATCACTGACAGTCAATATGAAAAGTAGCGGTCCCAATACTGACCCCTGAGGAACACCACTAGTCACCAGCAGCCAACCAGAAATGGTTGTCTCTCGCCGCCTGTCAGCCATTCTTGCCATTCTTCTATCCACACCAGTATATTTTCTGTAACACCATAGGATTTTATCTTGTTAAGCAGCCTCATGTGAGACACCTTATCAAATGCCTTCTGAAAATCTAAGTAAATGGCATCCACTGCCTCTCCTCTGTCCATCCTGCTTGTTGCTTCCTTGAAGAACTCTAACAAATTTGTCAGGCAAGATTTCCCTTTACAGAAACCACGCTGACTGTTTAATTTTATCATTAGTCTCATGGACCTCTAGCAAACTGCTAATATCTTCCACAGTAGAGACTGGTGCAAAGTACCCATTAAGTTCATCTACTATTTCTTTGTTTGCCCATTACTACCGCACCAGCATCACTTTCCAGAGGTCCAATATCAACTCTCACTTCCCTTTTATTCTTTATATAACTGAAAAAAATTAGCATCCTGCAGTAAAGTACCAGTGTTAGGGACAGACCCATATCCTACAGTAACGTAGCAATGTTAGGGGATAGACCCACACCCTGCAGTAACGCACCAGTGTTAGGACACAGACCCACACCCTGCAGTAACGTACCAGTGTTAGGCCACAGACCCACACCCGGCAGTAACTTACCAGCGTTAGGGGACAAACTTGCACCCAATACTGTAGCTGAGTACACACTACCTGGAAGGATGTTGGAGACAGTTATTCTCACAACATTTTAGAGTTTGGATAAACACTTAGAACACAATGCAAAGAAGGTGTGATGTGCAAACACGAGGAAATCTGCAGATGCTGGAAATTCAAACAACAACACACACAAAATGCTGGTGGAACACAGCAGGCCAGGCAGCATCTATAGGAGAAGCACTGTTGACGTTTCGGGCCGAGACCCTTCGTCAGGACTAACTGAAAGGAAAGATAGTAACAGATTTGAAAGTAGTGGGGGGAGGGGGAAATGCGAAATGATAGGAGAAGACCGGAGGGGGTGGGATGAAGCTAAGAGCTGGAAAGGTGATTGGCGAAAGTGATACAGAGCTGGAGAAGGGAAAGGATCATGGGACGGGAGGCCTCGGGAGAAAGAAGGGGGGGGGGAGCACCAGAGGGAGATGGAGAACAGGCAAACAACTAAATATGTCAGGGATGGGGTAAGAAGGGGAGGAGAGGCATTAACGTAAGTTAGAGAAGTCAATGTTCATGCCATCAGGTTGGAGGCTACCCAGCCGGTATATAAGGTGTTGTTCCTCCAACCTGAGTTTGGATTCATTTTGATAGTAGAGGAGGCCGTGGATAGACATATCAGAATGGGAATGGGACGTGGAATTAAAATGTGTGGCCACTGGGAGATCCTGCTTTTTCTGGCGGACTGAGCGTAGGTGTTCAGCAAAACGGTCTCCCACTCTGCGTCGGGTCTCACCAATATATAAAAGGCCACACCGGGAGCACTGGACGCAGTATACCACACCAGCCGACTCACAGGTGAAGTGTTGCCTCACCTGGAAGGACTGTCTGGGGCCCTGAATGGTGGTGAGGGAGGAAGTGTAAGGGCAGGTGTAGCACTTGTTCCGTTTACAAGGATAAGTGCCAGGAGGGAGATCGGTGGGAAGGGATGGGGGGGACGAGTGGACAAGGGAGTCGCGTAGGGAGCAATCCCTGCGAAAAGCAGAAAGGGGGGGAGGGAAAGATGTGCTTGGTAGTGGGATCCCGTTGGAGGTGGCAGAAGTTACGGAGAATTATACGTTGGACCTGGAGGCTGGTGGGGTGGTAGGTGAAGACAAGGGGAACCCTATCCCGACTGGGGTGGCGGGTGGATGGGGTGAGGGCAGATGTGCGGGAAATGGGAGAGATGCATTTGAGAGCAGAGTTGATGGTGGACGAAGGTAAGCCCCTTTGTTTAAAAAAGGAAGACATCTCCTTCGTCCTGGAATGAAAAGCCTCATCCTGAGAGCAGATGCGGCGGAGACGGAAGAATTGTAAGAAGGGGATAGCATTTTTGCAAGAGACAGGGTGGGAAGAGGAATAGTCCAGGTAGCTGTGAGAGTCTGTAGGCTTATAGTAGATATCAGTAGATAGGCCATCTCCAGAGATGGAGACAGAAAGATCAAGAAAGGGGAGGGAGGTGTCAGAAATGGACCAGGTAAATTTGAGGGCAGGGTGAAAGTTGGAGGCAAAGTTAATGAAGTCGACGAGCTCAGCATGCGTGCAGGAGGCAGCACCAATGCAGTCATCGATGTAGCGAAGGAAAAGAGGGGGATAGATATCCGTATAGACTTGGAACATGGACTGTTCCACAAAGCCAACAAAAAGGCAGGCATAACTGGGACCCATACGGGTGCCCATGGCTACACCCTTGGTTTGGAGGAAGTGGGAGGAGCCAAAGGAGAAATTATTGAGAGTAAGAACTAATTCTGCTAGATGGAGGAGAGTGGTGGTAGAGGGGAATTGGTTAGGTCTGGAATCCAAAAAAAAAAAGCGAAGAGCTTCGAGACCATCTCGGTGGGGGATGGAGGTATATAGGGACTGGACGTCCATGGTGAAAATAAGGCGGTGGGGGCCAGGGAACTTAAAATCATTGAAAAAATTCAAAGCGTGAGAAGTGTCACGAACATAGGTGGGAAGAGATTGAACAAGGGGGGATAAGACAGTGTCAAGGTATGCAGAAATGAGTTCAGTGGGGCAGGAGCAAGCTGAGACAATAGGTCTACCTGGACAGGCAGGTTTGTGGATCTTGGGTAGGAGGTAGAAACGGGAAGTGCGGGGTGTGGGAACTATGAGGTTGGTGGCAGTAGATGGGAGATCCCCAGAGCTGATAAGGTTGGTGATGGAATAGGAGTCAATGGCCTGGTGCTCCTTAATGGGGTCATGATCAAGGGGTAAATAAGAGGAGGTATCAGAGAGTTGTCGCTGTGCCTCGGCCAGGTAGAGGTCAGTACGCCAGACAACAACAGCTCCCCCCTTATCAGCAGGTTTTATAGTGAGGTTGGGATTGGTGCTGAGGGAGCGGAGAACAGAGCGTTCGGAAGGAGTGAGGTTGGAATTGGAACATGGTGTGGTGAAGTTGAGACAGTTGATGTCCCGTTGGTAATTAGCAATAGAGAGATCCAGAGCAGGCAGAAGCCCAGAGCCGGGTGTCCATGAAGAGGAGGAGGGTTGAAGACAGGAGAAAGGGTCATCGGTGGGGATAGGAGAGTCCTTGCCAAAGAAGTAAGCTTGGAGACGCAGCCAGCGGAAGAAGAGTTCGGCATCATGACATACGCGGAGCTCACTGAGGTGTGGGCGAAAGGGGACAAAGGTGAGGCCCTTACTGAGGGCAGAGTGCTCAGCCTCAGAGAGTTGAAGGTCGGAGGGAATGGTAAACACCCGGCACAGATGAGAGATGGGATCAGAGGGGGGAGGGAGGCTGGTGGTGTCGGTGGAGAGGGGAGGGTTGGGGAGGGTTAATTGGTCTTCGTAAATTCACTCACACACACACACAAAATGTTGGAGGAACTCAGCAGGCCAGGCAGCATCTATGGAAAAGAGTAAACAGTCAATGTTTTGGGCTGAGACCCTCCATCATGACTGGAAAAAAGATGAGAAGTTAGAACAAGGAGGTGGGGGAGGGAAGAAAGTAAAAGGTGGTAGGTGATCGGTGAAAACAGAAGAGGGGTGAAGTTAAAAGCTGGAGAGTTGATAGGTGAAAGACAAAGGGGGCACTAGACAAGGTTGTCCTCTTAGCCCATTACTATTTAACATTGCTTTAGAACCTTTGGCAATTGCCATCAGAGAATCACAGGATATTTTGGGTATTAATCGTGGTACAGATATTCATAAGGTATCTTTGTATGCAGATGATTTATTATTATTATTCATTTCTAACCCTGAGAAATCTATTCCAGCAGTTTTATCATTGTTGGCTCAATTTAGTGAGTTCTCTGGGTATAAGTTAAATCTTAATAAGAGTGAATTGTTTCCTTTGAATAGACAGGTAATAGCTATGGTAATTTACCTTTTAAATTAGTTAATGACTCTTTTATTTACTTAGGGATTAAAATCACAAAAAACCATAAAGAATTATTTAGGTTTAATTTTTTACCCTTAATTGATCAGATTAAAGGCTTGTTTACTAAGTGGTCACCATTATCTTTATCTCTGATAGGTAGGATTAATGCTATTAAGATGGTTATTTTACCTAAGTTTTTATATATTTTTCAAGCGGTACCAATTTTTATTCCGAAATCCTTTTTTACTAATGTTGATTCAAAAATTTCCTCATATATATGGCAGAATAAAAATCCCAGGTTAGGTAAAACATACTTACAGAAGACAAAGAAGGAAGGTGGGTTGGCATTACCTAATTTCAGATTTTATTATTGGGCAGTTAATATTAGATATTTGTTATGTTGGTTGAAAGAATGGGATGGTCCTTTTGGCCCTCATTGGGTGAGTTTGGAAATTAAATCGGTACCAGGTTATGCTCTGGGTTCTATTTTAGGGACTTCTCTCCCTTTTGCTCTTTCTAAATTGCCGAAACGAATTGACAACCCGATAGTTAAATATACCTTACGTATATGGTTTCAATTTCGGAAATTTTTCGGGTTGACTCAATTCGTTTTAAATATTCCTATTGTATCCAATTGTTTTTTCCACCCTTCAATTATAGATCAAGCTTTTTTGGCTTGGAAAACTAAGGGTTTATTAAGATTTTCTGATTTATTTTCGGACAATTGTTTTATGTCTTTTGAGCAATTATCTAATAAATATAATTTGCCTAGATTTCATTTTTTTAGATACTTACAGGTTAGGCATTTTTTAAGTACGGTACTTCCTACGTTTCCAAATTTTGTGTCTTCAGATATTTTGGAGAGTTTGTTTGAATTAAACCCTTTTCAAAAAGGGCTTATATCAAAACTTTATAAGATAATTATGAAGATACGTTCAGTGCCCCTTGATAAGACCAAAAATGATTGGGAAAGAGAGCTTAATCTTATTATTCCTATTGAGAATTGGGATAGAATTCTTCAATTAGTTAATACATCATCTATATGTGCCAAACATTCATTAATACAATTTAAGGTCGTACATAGGGCCCATATGTCCAAGGATAAATTAGCTCATTTTTATTCTTATATAAACCCTATTTGTGACAGATGTCAATTGGAAATCGCGTCTTTAACTCATATGTTTTGGTCATGTCCGCTTTTGAAAAAATATTGGAAAGATATTTTTGATATTATCTCTGCGGTACTGAACATCGATTTACAACCCCATCCTATTACCGCAATTTTTGGTTTACCGATGATGGACTCACTTCATTTATCTCCTTCCGCCTGTCGAATGATTGCTTTTCTCACTTTGATGGCTAGAAGATCTATTTTGTTGAATTGGAAGGAAATTAATCCCCCCACTGTATTTCATTGGCTTTCTCAAACTATGTTATGTTTAAATTTAGAAAAAATTAGAAGTGGTGTATTCGATACTTCTTTTAAATTTGAAAAGATATGGAGACCATTTATTCAATATTTTCATATGATGTAATACGACCCTGTTCCAAGCTTATTGGTTTTTTCAGCTTTAATCGTATTTATGTTGAGAGGATCGGAGTTGACGACATTGATGTTTATGTATTCTTATAAACAGCCCTTTTTTTCCCCTCTTTTTTAGTTTTTTTTCTTTTTTTGCTTCCTTTTTTTCTTTAGATATTAGATTAGCAGGTTAGTCAATTTTGCATATATATATATTTTCTTTTTTTATATTATATATTATGAAATATCTAGATTTACCTTGTTCATACATATACTATATGGTTCATGTTTTGGGAAAACTTATTTATACTGTATTCATTGCTTATGTATTATTTCATGTGTAATGGGAATTTGTATGTTTGTAATCCCTTTATTAATATATCAATTGTATTTTGTTCATAATATTATTAATACTAATAAAAAGATTGAAAAAGAAAGAAAGAAAGACAAAGGGGAAATCTGACAGGAGAGGGTAGATGGCCTTGGAAGAATAGGAAGGGGGAGGAGCACCAGAGGGAGGTGATGTGCAGCTAAAGGCTGATTTATACTTCTGTGTAGGCTCTAAGCTGTAGCCTACGTAAGTGGCCTATGCCGTTGTGAGCATTTATACTTGTGTGTTGGTGTGTCTGTGTCGCTCTGCAATTCACCACCAAAACACTACTTGGCGGTGGGGTTTCTATGCCACTGTGTTGAGCTTGTTCGTGTTGAGTTTCTTTGTGTACTTCAAACAATGGCGACTGAAACTGAGCGCATCATGTTGGAGTTGGAGCCAATAAATGTTGAGATTACTGCAACGCAGAAAAGTGAGAAGACGTCGGAGGAGGTGGTGTATATGACCATTGAACAGACTGAGGCAAAAGGAGGCTGAATTTTCTGTGCTTGTCCGGCCATTTAGAGACACGGACGAGGAAATGCATTTCAAATATTTTCAGATGTCGGCAGGTAGATTTGACGATTTGGTTCATCGTTCAGAAGCAACCAGAAATGCGAAGCTACCAAGCAGACCAATCACAGTTGTTGCAGTCTGCGTCGCTGCGACTCGTAGTTACATTTTTTGGTGAGGTGCGCGTCAGGTTATGGCGTAGGGTATGGCATAGATTTGACACAGAGGTATAAATTGGCCTTAAGGAGATGAGAAGAGGTGAGAGACAGAAAGTACAATGGGGAATGGTGAGAGGGAGGAGCAATTACTGGAAATTGGAGAAAACAATGTTCATGCCATCAGGTTGGAGGATACCCAGAAGGAATACAGAGTGTTGCTTCTCCAAATTGACTGTGACCTCATCGCAGCAGTAGAAATACTGCCTCACCTGGAAAGACTGAATGGTAGTGAGAGAGGTGGTGGAGAGGCTGGTATGGCACTTATTCTGCTTGCGTAGGGAGCGATCGCTGCGGAAAGCAGAAGGGGGGGAGGGAAAGATGTGCGGGGTGGTGGGATCCCATTGAAGATGGTGAATGTTACAGAGAATTACGTGTTGGACATGGAGGCTATGGGGGTGGTAGCTGAGGACAAGAAGAACCCTATCTTTAGTGGGGGTTGCAGGAGGATGGGGTGAGGGCAGATATGTGCAAAATATTTCCTCGGTCATTTCTCTGGCAGTTTGAACGGGGCATGACTGCGCAAGCACGTGAAAGTCGGCCCGTGAGCAACCGGCAGAGTTTAAAAAGCAAGCAGATTAATGGAGCGGGCAACGGAGTAGTGGGAGACAGAGTAGGAAGGCTTTGGCTCGAGAGGCTTCGGCCAGCAGAGGCTGAGGACGAGCTTGTTCCCAGGGAAGTAAGACCAGGCAAGTTCCTTTAATAACTCTAATTAACTTAGGAGTAGGTTAGGGCAGTCGAGTGCTCCACTTGCAGTATGTGGGAAGTCAGGGCAAGCACAATTGTTCCTGATGATGATACCTGTAAAAGGTGCATCCAGCTGCGGCTCCTGACAAACCGTGTTAGGGAACTGGAGCTGGAGCTGGATGAACTTCGGATCATTCGTGAGACAGAGGCAGAAATAGACAGGAGTTACAGGGAGATAGTCACCCCTAAGAGTCAGGAGGCAGGTAGCTGTGTGACTGTCAGGAGAGGGAAGGGGAATAAACAGAATGAGCAGAGCACCCCTGCGGCTGTTCCCATCAATAATAAGCATACTGTTTTGGACACTATTGGTGGGGACGACCTACCAGGAACAAGTTGCAGTGGTTGCATCTCTGGCACCGAGACTGGACCCTCAGCTCAGAAGGGAAGGAGGGAAAAGAGGAGAGCAGTAGTGATAGGGGATTCGATAGTTAGGGGGACAGATAAGAGGTTCTGTGGAAGAGATTGAGAATCCCGGATGGTCTGCTGTCTCCCTGATGCCAGGTTCCGCGATATCTCGGATTGAGTTCTCAGTATTCTCAAGAGGGAGGGTGAGCAGCCAGATGTCGTGGTCCATGTAGGGACCAATGATGTGGATAGGAAGGAGGAGGAGATCCTGTAAAGGGAATTTAGGGAGTTAGGTACAAAGTTGAAGGATAGGACCTCCAGGGTTGCAATCTCAGGATTGCTCCCGTGCCACGTGCTAGTGAGGCTAGAAATAGGAAGATAATGCAGCTAAATACATGGCTAAGGAGTTGGTGCAGGAGGGAGGGCTTCATGTTTCTGGACAATTGGGCCTTGTTCCAGGGAAGGTGGGACCTGTTCCCATGGGGCGGGTTGCACCTGAACTGGAGGGGGACTAACATCCTTGTGGGAAGATTTGCTAGTGCTACTCCGGGGGGCGGGGTTTAAACTAGATTTGCAGGGGAAGGGGAACCAGAGTAGATAGTGAGGTGGAGGAGGATAAAGGTCATGCAAGAGCTGCAAGTATAGTGCATGGAGTAAAGCCAGATCTAACATTTAAAGGGGCTTTGAGGAAAGAGAAGCAGAATAAAGGGTGTAAAGGTAGTAAGGTAGAAGGGCTAAAGTGCGTATACTTCAATGCAAGAAGCATCAGGAACAAAGGTGATGAACTGAGAGCTTGGATACATACATGGAATTATGATGTAGTGGCCATTACAGAGACTTGGGTGGCACCAGGGCAGGAATGGCTTCTCAATATTCCTGGATTTCAGTGCTTTAAAAGGGATAGAAAGGGGGAGAAAAAGGGGAGGAGGGGTGGCATTACTGGTGTGGGATACTATTACAGCTACAGAAAGGGTGGGTAATGTAGCAGGATCCTCTTTTGAGTCAGTACGGGTGGAAGTCAGGAACAGGAAGGGAGCAGTTACTCTACTGGGGGTATTCTATAGGCCCCCTGGTAGCAGCAGAGATACCAAGGAGGCTTTAACTTCCCTAATATTGATTGGTACCTGATTAGTTCCAATGGTTTAGACGGGACAGAGTTTGTTAAGTGTATCCAGGACGGATTCCTGTCACAGTATGTTGACAGGCCGACTAGGGGGGATGCCGTACTGGATCTAATATGAGGTAACGAACCGGGTCAGGTAACAGATCTCTCAGTGGGTGAGCATCTGAGGGACAGTGACCACTGCTCCATGGCCTTTAGCATTGTCATAGAAGAGGACAGGAAAATTTTTAATTGGGGAAGGGCAAATTATGAGGCTATAAGGCTAGAACTTGCGGGTGTGAATTGGGATGATGTTTTTACAGGAAAATGTACTATGGACATGTGGTCGATGTTTAGGTATCTCTTGCAGGATGTTAGGTATAAATTCTTCCCAGTGAGGAAGATAAAGAATGGTAGGGTGAAGGAACCATGGGTGACAAGTGAGGTGGAGAATCTAGTCAGACGGAAGAAGGCAGCATATGTGAGGTTCAGGAAGCAAGGATCAGATGAGTCTATTGAGGAATATAGGGTAGCAAGAAAGGAGCTTAAGAAGGGGCTGAGGAGAGCAAGAAGGGGGCATGAGAAGGCCTTGGCGAGTAGGGTAAAGGAAAGCCCCAAGGCATTATTCAATTATGTGGAAGAACAAAAGGATAACAGGAGTGAAAGTAGGACCAATTAGAGGCAAAGGTGGAAAGATGTGCCTGGAGGCTATGGAAGTGAGCGAGGTCCTCAATGAATACTTCTCTTCGGTATTCACCAATGAGAAGGAACTTGATGATGGTGAGGACAATATGAGTGAGGTTGATGTTCTGGAGCATGTTGATATTAAGGGAGAGGAGGCGTTGGAGTTGTTAAAATACATTAGGGCGAATAAGTCCCCGGGGCCTGACAGAATATTCCCCAGGCTGCTCCATGAGGTGAGGGAGAAGATTGCAGAGCCTCTGGCTAGGATCTTTATGTCCTCGTTGTCCACGGGAATGGTACCGGAGGATTGGAGGGAGGTGAATGTTGTCCCCTTGTTCAAAAAAGGTAGTAGGGATAGTCTGGGTAATTATAGACCAGTGAGCCTTACATCTGTGGTGGGAAAGCTGTTGGAAAAGATTCTTAGAGATAGGATTTATGAGCATTTAGAGAATCATGATCTGATCAGGGACAGTCAGCATAGCTTTGTGAAGGGCAGATAGTGTCTAACAAGCCTGATAGAGTTCTTTGAGGAGGTGACCAGGCATATAGATGAGGGTAGTGCAGTGGATGTGATCTACATGGATTTTAGTAAGGCATTTGACAAGGTACCACATGGTAGGCTTATTCAGAAAGTCAGAAGGCATGGGATCCAGGGAAGTTTGGCCAGGTGGATTCAGAATTGGCTTGCCTGCAGAAAGCAGAGGGTCGTGCTGGAGGGAGTACATTCGGATTAAAGGGTTGTGACTAGTGGTGTCCCACAAGGATCTGTTCTGGAACCTCTACTTTTCGTGATTTTTATTAATGACCTGGCAGTGGGGGTAGAAGGGTGGGTTGGCAAGTTTGCAGACGACACAAAGGTTGGTGGTGTTGTGGATAGTGTCGAGGACTGTCAAAGATTGCAGAGAGACATTGATAGGATGCAGAAGTGGGCTGAGAAGTGGCAGATGGAGTTCAACCCAGAGAAGTGTGAGATGGTACACTTTGGAAGGACAAACTGCAAGGCAGAGTACAAAGTAAATGGCAAGATACTTGGAAGTGTGGAGGAGCAGAGGGATCTAGGGGTACATGTCCACAGATCTCTGTGAGTTGCCTCACAGGTAGATAGGGTAGTTAAGAAAGCTTATGGAGTGTTAGCTTTCATAAGTCGAGGGATAGAGTTTAAGAGCAGCTCTATAAAACTCTAGTTAGACCACACTTGGAGTACTGTGTCCAGTTCTGGTCACCTCACTATAGGAAGGATGTGGAAGCATTGGAAAGGGTACAGAGGAGATTTACCAGGATGCAGCCTGGTTTAGAGTGTATGCATTATGATCAGAGATTAAGGGAATTAGGGCTTTACTCTCTGGAGAGGAGGAGGATGAGAGGAGACATGATAGAGGTATACAAGATATTAAGAGGAATAGATAGAGTGGACAGCCAGCGCCTCTTCCCCAGGGCACCACTGCTCAATACAAGAGGACATGGCTTTAAGGTAAGGGGTGGAAAGTCCAAGGGGGATATTAGAGGAAGGATTTTTTTTTACTCAGAGTGGTTGGTGTGTGGAATGCACTGCCTGAGTCAGTGGCGGAGGCAGATACACTGGTGAAATTTAAGAGACTACTAGACAGGTATATGGAGGAATTTAAGGTGGAGAGTTATATGGGTGGCAGGGTTTAAGGGTCGGCACAACATTGTGGGCCAAAGGGCCTGTACTGTGCTGTATTGCTCTATGTTCTAAAATGGAAGAGACACAGGTGAGGCCAGTGTTGATAGTAGAGGAAGGAAAGCCCCTTTCTTTGATTAGTGCTAGAATGAAAAGCATTTATCATTAATTTATATAGATACTATAAACAGCCCATTTTTTTTCTTTCTTTTTTTTTCTTTATTAGTTAGTGGTTAGTTTGTTAGATTAGTTTTTCTTAGGGTAATAATATATTTTTTTTCTTTTTCTCTTTTCTGTTTTTTTTCTCAACATGATTTACCTAGTTTTTTTTTGGTTTCGTTTATATGACATTTGTATCATTCATGATTTGGGAAGACTTAACTATATTGTACTTATTGCTTGTGTATCCTTTTATGTTCATTTTAATTTTGTAAGTTTGTAATCTCATTATCTATGTACTAATCTTATAATTTTGATATTAATAAAAAGATTGAAAAAGAAAGAAAGAAAAGCATTCTTCTGAGAAAAGATGCGGCAAAGACAGAGGAACTGAGAGAAGGGGTTGGCACTTTTACAGGTGACAGGGTGAGAAGAGGTATAGTCCAGGTAGGTGTGAGAATCAGTGGGTTTGTAAAAGATATCAGTAGATAAACAGTCTTCATTCTTGGATTGGAGGGTCAGATCTGCAAGTCACCTACTCCACCTTGCTAAGTATCTGGACAGTGTGCCAGTGAGAATGGGTGCAACCACAGATCTGGCAAGATCTTTGACTATCATTATGGGGCTAAGGTGCCAGATATGTCCCCACTGCATAGCGATCTCAGCAATCACTGCATCAGATCTCCTTTCAACAAGTGTTCACTCTCAAGCTTTTACACTAGGTTATCCTCAAGGGGTTGCACTGTAACTTTGGGAAAAGTGATCACTCCTTACCCAGTGCAGCCAACCACTGGTGGTGAAGTTGGGAGAACCATCCTGTGTCCAGCAATTTCACCAGATCTGCATAGTCAGTGGGGATTCATTAATCTGTAAATTGCAAATATACACCGGGCAGCCTCCCACAGCAGTGCTGCGCTCAGACTACCGCCTATTGTGGGCAGTCATTCCACTGCACACGTGGATTGAGTTTACGTACTGGTACTTCAAAACCCCGATGGCCAATTTCAGTACTCTGTTCATCAGTTCCAGGCTGAACAAAGAAGACCATAAGATACAAGAGCAGAGTTAGGCCATTTGGCCATCGAGTCTGCTCCACTATTTCATCATGGCTAATCTATTTGCCTCTCAGCCCCAATCACCTGCCTTCTCCCTGTAGTCCTTCATGCCCTGACCAATCAAGAATCTATCTACCTCTACCTAAAATGCACCAAAAGCCTTGGCCTCCAAGGCAAGTCAAGTTTATTGTCATTTCAACCATAAACTGCTGGTACAGTACACAGTAAAAACGAAACAACATTCTTCTAGGACCCTTGTGCTACATGAAACAACACACAAAACTACACTAGACCATGTGAGACAGCACAAGGTTACAATGGACTACGTAAAACAACATAAAAACTGCACTAGACTACAGACCTGCACAGGACTACATAAAGTGCACAAAACAGTGTAGGCCAGTACAATAATTAATAAACAAGACAATAAGCACAGTACAGGATAAATTACAATATAATAATAAATGATGTATATGTCAGTCTAGACTGAGTATTGAGGAGTCTGATAGCTTGGGGGAAGAAACTGTTGCACAGTCTGGTTGCTTGGCTATGGAGCTGGTGTTGAGAGACCAGGTGAGATTCTCCACCAGGTGAATACCAAAAAATTTGGTGCTCTTAACGATCTCAACAGAGGAGCTGTCAATGTTCAGCAGAGAGTGGTCGCTCTATGCTCTCCTGAAGTCAACAACCATCTCTTTTGTTTTGTTCACATTCAGAGACAGGTTGTTGGCTTTGCACCAGTCTGTTAGCTGCTACACCTCCTCTCTGTATGCTGACTCGTCAGTCTTGCTGATGAATGACAAGTCAGCACCTGTGGCAATAAATTCCACAGATTAACCTCTCTCTGGCTAAAGGAATTCTTCCTCTAAAGAGAAGGACTTCCTTTCCTTAAGGCTATGGTGGGGAATAGAAAGACTTCACATCAAGCTTTCCTATCAGGAGGAATTGAAGGGTTGACCAAGAGTTGAGAGTCCAAGATTAGCCACCTTGACATCGGAGGTGCTCAGCTTAGACACTAGCCTGGATCAAGCTATCTAGGATCCTGTCCTGTAGCAGATGTACCAAGAGAGACTTGGAGCTTAGGAGATCGATCCACAGGTGCATACACGAGGTGGTGAGCCCAGATTTGTGTTTTTGCTGGGGTAGCTCATTTAGCTGGCCACCAACTCCTGTCACAATTGAAGGGAATAGGCAACTCCATCCACTCCTTTAATTGGGCTCTGTCTTTTTGTCTCCATCTACACCAGGAACCAAGTATTGTGCGAAGTTCTGCCATAGGTTAAACTAGAGGGACCCATGTCTGTTGCCAGCTCAGGTTGGACAAAGTGACCCTGGGGATTCCTCAGTGTTCAGTGAGATATCCTGAGAGGAGAATCCTGGGGAAACCCTGGCACCAAGGAGGCACAAGACCATGATAACCTTTCTGCAAAAAGGAATGACTACCTCTGTAGAACAAGCCCTGGTTTCCCCCCTCAGTGTGGATTCCAACTTCTCTACCTAGCCACTTGTGACCTGTGCTGACCCAAGTGAACTCTCCTGTCCAATTCCACAGTCCCAGGGTTGTCCATCCACTAGGTCCAGGACTGGTCCACTTGGGTCAGAGGGTTGGTCTGTCAATGCCTTTCTCTCCCTTGACCAAGTGAAAGCATTTGACAGACTGGTGCACAGATATATATGCAACTCCCTATGAAACTGTGCACCTTTATATGAGCCCGAGTTAACATCTGTATAAGGACAAGAGCATCTGGTCAAAGTTAACAGGTCCTTAACAATATCTGTTGGTTTGGCACAAGAATGTGCTTGCCCCAGGTTTGGCTAATCTGTATTTTATCCATCCAGAGCCATTCCATTGTTTTCATTACAGGAGGTTGATGGGTTTACTTTTGCATGGACTGGGCTTGGAGTTATCCCCTTGGCTAAATCCAGTGATGTGTCAGAGGGCAAAGGAGTAATTCTGAGTGAGCTGACCTCTGCTTGAACTGAAGTTCAGTGGCTATAGTCACTGAAACTTTACTCCGAATCCAGACCCGCTCCTCTCCTTGATCGTGCAACATCAAGGAATCTCCAAAAATCTGCTCCCACACATTCTCCTTCTTGTATGGGGACCTGATGTGCCATAGATGCCACAGCAAGTAGATCAAAGTTTGGGGGTTCTCTACACTAAAGTCTTGTCCTTTATAGTGGGGACTTGCATCAGACAGAGTTGGCTTACAGGCTCCTGGGGCACCTGCCATTGTTGTAACCTGCAGTCCATGAATATCTGTAGCAAGAGGTTGCCCACCCGAGGACTAGAATGGACAGGATTTTGGCTACAGAATTCCTTGTCCATCTGCCCCTGGATAATGTGGCCATCACAGATCTCAATCAGCCAACTATCTGCCCTTTATGATTAAACTTGGAGTATCCTAGACAGAATGCTGGTGGTGTCTCCCAACTATCTTCCACGACCAGAGGGAGCACAGAGCATATCCAGTTAAATGAGGATTCTATTTTTAAATGTTGTAACAGAGAAACATAGAAAACCTACAGCACAAAACAGGCCCTTCAGCTGTGCCAAACATGTCCTTACCTGAGAAATTATCTAAGGTTACCCATAACCCTCTATTTTTCTAAGCTCCATGGACCTATCTAGGAGTCTCTTAAAAGACCCTATCGTATTCCCCTCCACCATTGTCACTGGCAGCCCATTCCATATACTTACCAAGCTCTGCATAAAAAACTTCCTCTACCTACTTCCAAGCACCTTAAAACTGTGCCCTCTCGTGTTAGCCATTTCAGCCCTGGGAAATAGCCTCTGACTATCCACACGATCAATGCCTCTCATCATCTTATACACCTCTAACAGGTCCCCTCTCATCCTCCATCGTTCCAAGGAGAAAAGGCTGAGTTCACTCAACCTATTCTCTCCCATGGGGATGCATGATCCCCAAACCAGGCAACTTCCTTGTAAATCTCCTCTGCACCCTTTTATAGTTTCCACATCCTTCTTGTAGTGAGGTGACCAGAACTGAGCACAGTACTTCAAGTGGGGTCTGACCAGGGTCCTATACAGCTGTAACATTACCTCTCGGCTCTTAAACTCAATCCCAAGGTTGATGAAGGCCAATGCACCATATGCCTTCTTAACCACACAGTCAACCTGTGCAGCAGCTTTGAGTGTCCTATAGACTCGGACCCCAAAATCCCTCTAATCTTCGACACTGCCAAGAGTCTTAACATTAATACTATATTCTGCCATCATATTTGACCTACCAAAATGAACCACCTCACAGTTATCTGAGTTGAACTCCATCTGCCACTTCCCAGCCCAGTTTTGTATCCTATCAATGTCCCGCTGTAACCTCTGAAAGCCCTCCACACTAGCCACAACACACACAACCTTTGCGTCATCAGCAAACTTACTAACCTATCCCTCCACTTCCTCATCCAGGTCATTTATAAAAATCATAATGAGTAAGGGTCCCAGAAAAGATCCCCGAGGCACTCCACTGGTGACCAACCTCTATGCTGAATATGTCCCATCTATATCCACTCTTTGCTTTCTGCGAGCAATCCAATTCTGGATTTACAAAGCAAGGTCCCATTGGATCACATGCCTCCTTACTTTCTCAATAAGCCTTGCATGGGGTACCTTATCAAATGCCTTGCTGAAATCCATATACACTTGTTACAAATGTGCCACAACTCTGAGGGGCCGAAGGGTACAAAGTAGCCCCCTCCTTTTTGAGAATCGCAAGATCGCTATTAATTCGGGTCTGGGACCCAGGAAATGAGAGAGAATCCACAAGGGTTTGGAATGTGTGTCCTGGCCTCAGCGATACAAAGCCATGGATACCGGCCATTGTCTCTTGAAGACGGAATTGTCTATTGAGTACTGTACTATTCATTGAAGCCCTCAGGGAATGACCAGAGTGGGCTGGTTGAGGGATTGCATCATCCCAACCTGATTGACATCTGAGACCCCGTGAGTAAGGATAAAAGAGGGTCTGGGGAACAACCCCTTCAGACGCACCAGGAGAAATGCTAGAAATCCCATGACAGCGTTTAAGAGCGACAGCCGGTGGTGCCCGCGTGCGTCCTTTCCCTTGCCTGGGATTGGCGGCCATACCACGGAAGAACGACTTAGCTAAAGGAGAGGACACCAACGAAATTTCGAAGGATCGACATCATAAAAAGGAAAAGCTGGCAAGTTTCAAAAATCCCTCTCTTGTCTCCAACCAAAAAGCTGCAGCCTGAATGAACTAAAGTGACTTTTATATTTCCATCGGACAATACATTATCCCCTAGACAACGATAGAGCTTATTTCTTATTTATTATTATACCCGCACTTTTAGAGTTAGTATTGACAATGTATATTATCTGTATGTTTGCATTGATATTATTCTTGTGTATTTTTACCAATAAATACTGTTAAAAATAGTACCATCAGACTTCAACTGACCTCTCTATCTTTGCTGGTAAGTGACCCAGTTACGGGGTACGTAACACACTACAGCTACTGCCCTACCTTTATCAACTTGTTTAGTCACATCCTCAAAAAATTCAATCAGGCTCATAAGGCACAACCTGCCTTTGACAAAGCCATGCTGACTATTCCTAATCATATTATACTTCTCCAAATGTTCATAAATCCTGCCTCTCAGGATCTTCTCCATCAGCTTACCAACCACTAAGTCAGACTCACTGGTCTATAATTTCCTGGGCTATCTCTACTACCCTTTCTTGAATAAGGGAACAACATCTGCAACCCTCCAATCTTCTGGAACCTTTCCCATCCCCATTGTTGATAGAAAGATCATTACCAGAGACTCAGCAATCTCCTCCCTCACCTTGTACAGTAGCCTGGGGTACACCTCATCCGGTCCTGGAGACTTATCCAACTTGATGCTTTCCAAATACTCCAGCACATTCTCTTTCTGCTCAAGCTTTACAATCCGCTGTAAGTCATCCTCACAATCGCCAAGATCCTCTTCTGTAGTGAATACTAAAGCAAAGTATTCATTAAGTACCTCCTCCGGTTCCATACACACTTTTTCACTGTCACACTTGATTGGTCCTATTCTCTCACGTGTTATGCTCTTGCTCTTCACATACTTGTATAAAATGCCTTGGAGTTTTTCTTAATCCTGCTCACCAAGGCCTTCTCATGGTCCCTTCTGACTCTCCTAATTTCACTCTTAATCTCCTTCACGCTAGTCTTATCTTCTCAAGCTTCAAACCCAATAATATGAATGGCAGCACTGCTTCACTACCAGATGAACTCAACACCTTCTATGCAGGCTTTGAAAGGGAGAACACAACCACAGCTGTGAAGATCCCTGCTGCACATGATGACCCTGTGACCTCTGTCTCAGAGGCCGATGTTAGGCTGTCTTTGAAGACAGCAAACCCTCGCAAGGCAGAAGGTCCCAATGGAGTACCTGGTAAGGCTCTGATAATCTGTGCCAACCAATTAGCAGGAGTATTCAAGGACATTTTCAACCTCTCATTGCTACAGACAGAAGTTCCCACTTGCTTCAAAAAGGTAACAATTATATCAGTGCCAAAGAAGAATAAGCCTTAATGACTATTGCCCGGTAGCACTCACATCGACAGTGATGAAATGCTTTGAGAGGGTTGGTTATGACGAGATTGAACTCCTGCCTCAGCAAAGACCTGGCCCCATTGCAATTTTCCTATCGTCACAATAGGTCAACAGCAGACACAATCTCAATGGTTCTTCACACGGCTTTAGACCACCTAGACAACACAAACACTTAGGTCAGGATGCTGTTCATCGACTATAGCTCAGCACTTAATATCATCATTCCCACAATCCTGATTGAGAAGATGCAGAACCTGGCCTCTGCATCTCCCTCTATAATTGGATCCTCGACTTCCTAACCACAAGACCACATTCTGTGTGGATTGCTGATAACATATCCTCTTTGCTGACGATCAACACTGGCACACCTCAGGGGTGTATACTTAGCCCACTGCTTTACTCTGTATTCAAATGACTGTGTGGCTAGGCATAGCTCAAATACCGTCTACAAATTTACTGACAATACAACCACTGTTGGTAGAGTCTCAGGTGGTGACGAGCAGGCGTACAGGAGTGAGATATACCAACTAGTGGAATGGTGCCACAGCAACAACCTGGCACTTGATGTCAGTAGGAAGAAAGAGCTGATTGTGGACTTCAGGAAGGGTAAGCTGAAGGAACACAAACCAATCCTCATAGAGGGATCAGAAGTGGAGAGAGTGAGCAGTTTCAAGTTCCTGGGTGTCAAGATCTCTGAGGATCTAACCTGGTCCCAACATATTGATGTAGTCATAAAGAAGGCAAGACAGTGGCTATTCTTTATAAGGAGCTTGAAGCGATTTGGCATGTCAACAAATACACTCAGAAACTTCTATAGTTGTACCATGGAGAGCATTCTGACAGGCTGCATCACTGTCTGGTATGGAGAGGCTACCGCACAGGACCCTAAGAAGCTGCAATAGGTTGTAAATCTAGACAGCTCCATCTTGGGCACTAGCCTACAAAGTACCCAAGACACCTTTAGGGAAGCGGTGTCTCAGAAAGGTAACGTTCATTATTAAAGACCTCCAGCACCCAGGGCATGCCTTTTTCTCACTGTTACCATCAGGCAGGAGATACAGAAACCTGAAGGCACACACTCAGTGATTCAGTAACAGCTTCTGCCCCCCGCCATCCGATTCCTAAATCGACTTTGAAGCTTTGGACACTACCTCACTATTTTTAATATTTACTGTTTTGTTTTCTAATTTGTTTTTGCACATTTTTAATAATCTACTCAATATATGTATATGATTTACTTGTTTATTTTTTATTTTTATTTTTTATTATTATTTTTTCCCTCTCTGCTAGATTATGTATTGCATTGAACTGCTGCTGCTAAGTTAACAAATTTCACGTTACATGCCAGTGATAATTGAGAGGCCAGACTGCGCAGGCGTGTGACGTCAGCCAGTTGAGTGCGAACCATTTAAAAAGGGCAAGGAATCTGCAGAAGTTTTTGATTCGGAACAAAAAGGCAGTGGGAGAGCACCTAAGGATTTCCAGCAGGAAGACATTTTGAGTCCTCAGGGGAAGAGAGAGGCCAGACTGTGCAGGCGAGTGACATCAGCCAGTTGAGCGCGAACAGTTTAAAAAGAAGGCAGCCATATCTAGTGGGCAGCAGAGTGAAAGGGCTTTGACTCAACAGGCTTCGGCAGTAATGGGACAAGGTGAGGCAGTTGTTGATTGCAAAAGGAGGTAGTATGTGTGCGAGTCCAGTTTTCTGTGGTTGGTGTCAGATGTGGGAGGTCCTGGAGTCTCCCAGCGTCCCGGGCGGCCATATCTGCGCCCAGTGCATCAAGATCCAACTCCTAAGGGACCAGGTTAGGGAACTGGAGATGCAGCTTGATGACCTTCATCTGGTCAGGGACAGTGAGGAGGTGATAGAGAGGAGTTACAGGCAGGTGGTCACTCAGGGGCCACAGGGGACAGAGAAATGGGTCACAATCAGGAGAGGGAAGGGGAAGAGTCAGGTACTAGAGAGTACCCCTGTGGCTGTACCCCTTGACAATAAGTACTCCTGTTTGGGTACTGTTGGGGGGGACAGCCTACCTGGGGGATGCGACAATGGCCGTGCCTCTGGCACAGAGTCTGGCCCTGTGGCTCAGAAGGGTAGGGTAAGGAAAAGGAAGGTAGTAGTGATTGGGGACTCTATAGTCAGGGGGTCAGACAGGCGATTCTGCGGACGCAGGAAAGAAACTCGGATGGTAGTTTGCTTCCCAGGTGCCATGGTCCGGGATGTTTCTGATCGCTGCCAAGATACCCTGCGGTGGGAGTGAGAACAGCCAGAGATCGTGGTACATATTGGTACCAATGACATAGGTAGGAAAAGGGAAGAGGTCCTGAAAGACTACAGGGAGTTAGGAAGGAAGTTGAAAAGCAGGACCTCAAAGGTAGTAATCTTGGGATTACTGCCTGTCCCACGCGACAGTGAAAATAGGAATAGAATGAGGTGGAGGATAAATGCGTGGCTGAGGGATTGGAGCAGTGGGCAGGGATTCAGATTTCTGGATCATTGGGACCTCTCTTGGGGCGAGTGTGATCTGTACAAAAAGGACAGTTTGCACTTGAATACCAGGGGACCAATATCCTGGCAGTCAAGTTTGATAGAGCTGTTGGGGAGGGTTTAAACTAGTTTGGCAGTGGGGTGGGAATCAGAATGAGAGTGCAGGAATTAAGGTAGAAGGACAAGGGCATGATGCTAAGAGTTCTGAGTTGATCAGGAAGGACAGGCAGGGGGCGAAACATAATTGTAGCCAGTTAAAGGGGTTGAAATGTGTCTATTTCAATGCTAGGAGTATTAGGAACAAGGAGGATGAACTTAGAGCATGGATTAGTACATGGAACTATGATGTTGTGGCTGTTACTGAAACTTGGTTGGAGGAAGGGCAGGACTGGATGATGCAGGTCCTGGGGTTCAGGTGTTTTAAAAGGAATAGGATGGGTAGAAAAGTGTTTGGGGGGGGGAGGAAGTGGCATTGCTGTTCAGGGATAGTATCACAGCTACAGAAAAGGAGGATGCTGCAGAGAGAGTGTCCACTGAGTCAGTCTGGGTGGAAGTCAGAAATAGGAAGGGATCAATCACTGTGCTGGGAGTAATCTACAGGCCCCCAAATAGCCCTCGGGACACCGAGGAGCAGATAAGTAGGCAGATTTTAGAATGGTGCACAAAATACAGGGTAGTAGTTATGGGTGATTTCAACTTCCCTCATATTGACTGGCACCTCCTGAGTGCAAGGGGGATAGGTGGGGCTGAATTTGTCAGATGTGATCAAGAAGGATTCCTGACACAGTACATGGACCGGCTGACGAGAGGAGAGGCTATACTGGATCTAGTTCTGGGTAATGAACCTAGTCAAGTGACAGACCTCTTGGTGGGGGAGCATTTTAGTGAGAGTGACCACAACTCTTGGCTTCAGCATAGCTATGGAAAGGGATAAAATCAGATGAAATGGTAAAGTGGGGAGGGGTTAACTTTGTAGGGATGAGGCAGGAATTAGCAAGAGAAAATTGGAAACAGATGTTCAAAGGGGAAAGCACAGAAGTAATGTGGGAGAAGTTTAGGGATCTCTTGAGCTGGGTTCAGGATAGGTTTGTCCCACTGAGGCAAGGAAAACATGGTAGGAAAAGGGAACCGTGGCTGACGAAACACGTGAGGTAACTCGTCAAGAGGAAAAAGGAAGCATATGTTAGATATAAGAAGCAGGAAGTAGGAGGGGCTCATGAGAAATATAGGGTAGCCAGGAAGGAGCTAAGGAAAGGACTTAGGAGAGCTCGAAGGGGGTATGAGAAGGCCTTGGCATGTAGGTTTAAGGAGAACCCCAAGGCGTTCTATGCGTATGTGTAGAACAGGAGGATGACGAGAACAAAGGTGGGACCGCTAAAGGATAAAGAGGGCAACATGTGCCTGGAGGCAGAGGAGGTTGGGGAGGTCCTAAGTGAATACTTTGCTTCAGTATTCACAAGTGGAAAGGATCTTGATCAGGGTAAGGTCGAAATAGAGCAGGCCTGTGTGCTGGACAATGTGGAGATTACGGAAGAAATAGTGCTGGATCTTCTTAAAAACATCAAGATTGATAAATCCCCAGGGCCGGATATGATACACCCCAGGCTGTTGTGGTAATTGAGAGAAGAGATCGCTGGAGCATTAGCTATGATCTTTGAATCCTCTTTGGCTGCAGGGGAAGTGCCGGAGGACTGGAGAATGGCAAATGTAGTTCCCTTGTTTAAAAAAGGTAATAGGGAGAAACCTGGGAACTATAGACTGGTGAGTCTTACGTTAGTGGTATGCAAACTACTGGAAAGGATTCTTAAGTACAGGATCTATAAGCATTTGGAGAAGTACAGTCTACTCATGGATAGTCAACATGGTTTTGTGAAGGGAAGATCATGCCTCACGAGCCTGATTGAGTTTTTTGAAGAGGTAACAAAAGAAATTGATGAGGGTAGGGCAGTGGATGAGGTCTACATGGACTTTAGCAAAGCATTTAACAAGGTCCTTCATGAGAGACTCATCCAGAAAGTCATGAGGCATGGGATAAGTGGAACCTTGGCTGTTTGGATAAAAAATTGGCTTAAAGGAAGAAAGCAGAGGGTAGTTGTGGAAGGAAAGTATTCTGCCTGGAGGTCGGTGACTAGTGGAGTGCCGCAGGGATCTGTCCTGGTACCCCTGCTATTTGTGATTTTTATAAATGACCTGGATTAGAGGCGGAAGGGTGGGTAAGTTTGCGGATGACACGAAGATTGGAGGAGTTGTGGATGGAGCTGTAGGTGGTTGAAGGTTACAAGAGGATATAGACAGGCTGCAGAGTTGGGCAGAAAAATGGCAGATGGATTTCAATCCGGATAAGTGTGAGGTGATGCATTTTGGAAGGACAAACCAGAAGACTGAGTACAGGATTAATGGTCAGTTACATCCCTCAAAGTTGCTGCACAGGTTGATAGGGTAGTTAAGAAGGCCTATGCTAGGCTTCATTAACAGGGGGATTGAGTTCAAGAGTAGAGAGGTCATGTTGCAACTCTACAAATCTCTGGTGAGACCGCACTTAAGAGTATTGTGTTCAATTCTGGTCACCTCATTATAGGAAGGATGTGGAAGCTATGGAGAGGGTGCAGAGGAGATTTACCAGGATGTTGCCTGGTTTGGAGAACAAGTCATATGAAGCAAGGTTAGCACAGCTGGGACTTTTCTCTTTGAAGTGTAGTAGAATGAGAGGGGACTTGATAGAGGTCTACAAGATTATGAGAGGCATAGAGAGGGTGGATAGTCAGTACCTGTTTCCCAGGGCACCAATAGCAAACACCAGAGGGCATATGTACAAAATTAAGGGAGGAAAGTTTAAGGGAGATATCAGGGGTAAGCTTTTTTCCCCCCCACAGAGGGTTGTGAGTGCCTGGAATGACTTGCCAGGGATGGTGGTAGAGGCTAAACCATTAGGGGTATTGAAGAGCCTCTTGGACAGGCACATGGATGAAAGAAAAATGGAAGGTTATGGGGTAGTGTGGGTTTTGTACTTTTTTTATGGATTATATGGGTCGGCACAACATGGAGGGCTGAAGGGCCTGTACTGTGCTGTAGTGTTCTGTGGTTCTATAATAAACCTGATCTAGATCTCTATCATTACCTAGTTTTTTGAACCTTTCGTAAGCTTTTCTTTCCTTCTTTACTAGATTTTCAACACCATTTGTACACCAGTTCCTGTACCCTACCATCCTTTCCGTCTCATTGGAATGTACCTATGCAGAACACCAAGCAAATATCCCCTGAACATTTACCACATTTCTGCCGTACATTTCCAAGAACATCTGTAGCCAATTTATACTTTATTACTTTATTGTCGCCAAACAATTGATACTAGAGCGTACAATCATCACAGCGATATTTGATTCTGCGCTTCACGCTCCCTGGGGTACAAATTGATAGTAAATATGATTTATAATTTAATTTTTTATTATAAGTAAAAAATAGAAGAAGGAAAGTAAGGTAGTGCAAAAAAAAAAGAGAAACAGGTCCGTATATTTGGAAGGTACGGCCCAGATCCGGGTCAGGATCCGTTCAGCAGTCTTATCACAGTTGGAAAGAAGCTGTTCCCAAATCTGGCTGTACGAGTCTTCAAGCTCCTGTACCTTCTCCCAGAGGGAAGAGGGACAAAAAGTGTGTTGGCTGGGTGGGTCGTGTCCTTGATTATCCTGGCAGCACTGCTCCGACAGCATGCGGTGTAAAGTGAGTCCAAGGACAGAAGATTGGTTTGTGTGATGTGCTGAGCTGTGTTCATGATCTTCTGCAGCTTCTTCCGGTCTTGGACAGGACAACTTCCATACCAGGTTGTGATGCACCCTAGAAGAATGCTTTCTGCGGTGCATGTATAAAAATTAGTGAGGGTTTTAGGGGACAGGCCAAATTTCTTCAGCTTTCTCAGGAAGTAAAGGAAGTAAATGCTTCCAAGTTCGTACCTGATAGCTTCATAATTCCTCTTATTCCAGTTAATCACTTTCCTAACTTGTCTGTTCCTATCCCTCTCCAATGCTATGGTAAAGGAGATAGCATTGTGATCACTATCTCCAAAATGCTCTCCCACTGAGAGACCTGACACCTGACCAGGTTCATTTCCCAATACCAGATGAAGTACAGCCTCTCCTCTTGTAGGCTTATCTGCACATTATGTCAAAAAACCTTCCTGAATACACCTAGCAAACTCCACCCCATCTGAACCCCTCACTCTAGGGAAATACCAATCAATATTTGAGAAATTAAAATCTCCCACCATGACAACCCTGTTATTATTATACCTTCCCAGAATCTGTCTCCCTATCTGTTCCTCAATGTCTCTGTTACTATTGGGTGGTCTATAAAAAAAACACCCAGTAGAGTTATTGACCTCTTCCTGTTCCTAACTTCCACCCACAGAAACTCACTAGACAATGCCTCCATTACTTCCTCCTTTTCTGCAGCCGTGACACCATCTCTGATCAGCAGTGCCTAGCCCCAACCTCTTTTGCCTCCCTCCCTGTCCTTTCTGAAACATCTAAAGCCTGGCACTAAGTAATCATGTCTGCCCCTGAGCCATCCAAGTCTCTGTAATGGCCACAACATCACAGCTCCAAGTACTGATCCATGCTCTAAGCGCATCTGCTTTGTTTATAATGATACTCCTCGCATTAAAATAGACACATCTCAAACCACTGGTCTGTGTGTGTCCCTTCTCTATCACCTGCCTATCCTCCCTCTCGCACTGTCTCCAAGTATTCTCTATTTGTGAGCCAACCGCCCCTTCTTCCGTCTCTTCAGTTCGGTTCCCACCCCCCAGCAATTCTAGTTTAAACTCTCCCCAATACACTTCGCAAACATCCCCACCAGGATATTGGTCCCCCTCGGATGCAAGTGCAACCCATCCTTTATGTACAGGTCACGCCTGTCCCAAAAGAGGTCTCAATGATCCAGAAATCTGAATCCCTGCCCCCTGCATTTATCCTCCACCTCACTCTATTCCTATACTCTGTCACATGGCACAGGCAGTAATCCCAGGATTACTACCTCTGAGGTCCTGCTTCTCATCTTCCTTCCTAACTCCCTGCAGTCTGTTTTCAGGACCTCCTCCTTTTTCCTACCCATGTCGTTGGTACCAATATGTACCATGACCTCTGGCTGTTCACCTTCCTACTTCAGGATATTGTGGATGTGATCAGAAACATCCTGGACCCTGGCACCTGGGAGGCAAACTACTGTCTGTGTTTCTTTCCTGTGTCCACAGAATCTCCCGTCTGGCCCCTTAACTATATAATCCCCTATTACTGCTGCCTTCTTCCTTTCCCTACCCTTCTGAGCCACAGGGCAGAACTCTGCCAGAGGCACAGCCACTGTTGCTTCCCTCAGATAGGACCCCACCCCCAAAAGTACTCAAGCAGGAGTACTTATTGTTAAGGGGGACAGCCACAGGGGTACTCTCTAGTATCAAGATTCCTGCCCTTCACTCTCCAGACTGTTACCCACTTCTCTGTCTCCTGAGGCCCCGGTGTGACTACTTGCCTATAGCTCCTATCTATCAGCTCCTTACTTTCCCTGACCAGACGAAGGTCACCGAGCTGTATCTCCAGTTCCCCAACGCAGTCCCTAAGTAGGTGCAGCTCGACACACCTGGTATTCAAAAGAATAGAAAAAACAAAATGGAGATAAATACTGGGGCTTGGGGTGAATATCAAAAATTCTCCACGCCCCAGTACACCAGAGCAGGGTCAACTATGTGGGCTAATATAAAGATCAGAATGCTACAGATACAGAGGAAAGCACCCTCCAAATTGTCCAATCAGAGGCCAAGGACAAGAACTATATGGGCTTGGGCAGGGCCTCACTGATATCAGGGTTGTTCAGGAGCAGGAACTGCTTGCCATGTTATCTGGGTCTCACTTGTCAGATAGGAGTTGTCCTTCCAGTTAAAGTCTGTGTCCAACTTGCTCCGAGGTGCGTCAGAGGAAGGGTGATGTGTGCCACCTCAAGAACCTAGTGACCACAAGATTGGCTCAATGTTTTAATAAAAATGCAAGTATTGCAACACTTGCTGAGTGATGTGACCAGGCTCTATGGAGTCAGGAAATGCCTAAACATGGTGAGGTTTCAACTGAATCGTGTCAGTCACCGAAGTAGAGATTTGCAGAAACATAAATAGATGTGCAGTTTCGGTTTTACTGCTGATGTGACTTATTCTGAAAAGAGGAAAAGCACAAGGAAGTGAATGAGTGTAGCACCAGACAGCTGGAATGTTAAAGGCCAAGTCAAGGTTTCAATGTTACTATGGACTGTCCTATGCCCTCACTGCTGGGAAGGCACAGATGGGAACAGAAAACAGGATCAGCTCCTCAATCCTACCTCAGCAAGCATGGCTGATCTGCCACAGTCCTCATTACTCCAAAGCCTCAAATTATAAAAATCGAGCAGCATGAAAACAGGCTATTCAGTCCAACTCATCCATGCCAACCAGTACATACCCTTCCAAAAATGGGCTGAAAAATGGCTGATGGAATTTAATGTAGACAAGTGTAAAGTATTGTACTTTGGGAAAACAAACCAGGTAAATCTTGAACAGTGAGTGGTAGGGCACTGAGGAGTGTGGTAGAACAGAGGGATCTGAGAATACAGATCCATAATTCATAGACTGTAGCATCACATGTAGATAGGGTGGTAAAGACAGCTTTGGCACATTGGCCTTTATAAATCAAAGTATTGAGTACAGAAGTTGGGATGTTATGTTGAAGTTGTTTAAGACATTGGTGAGACCTAATTTGAAGTACTGTATCTAGCTTTGGCCATCTACCTACAGGAAAGGAATCAATAAGATTGAAAGAGCACGCAGGAGAAATTTACAAGGATGTTGCCAGGACTTGAGCACCCTGAGTTTATAGGGAAAGGCTGAATTGGTTAGGACTTTATTCTCTGCAGTGTAGGAGAACGAGGGAAGATTTAATCTAGGTATACAAAATTATGGGGGGGTAAAGATAAAGTAAAAAGGTAGACTTTTTCCAGAGGTAGGATGAGACTAGAACTAGAGCTCATAAGTAAACATGAAATATTTAAAGGGAACTTATTCACTCAGAGGGTGGTGAGAGTGAGAAACAAGCTGCCAGCAGAAGTTGTGGATGTGGGCTCCAGTTCAACATTTAAGTGAAGTTTGGATAAGTACATGGAGGACTATGGTCCAGGTACAGCTTGATGGGACTAGGCAATATAACAGTGGACTGAATGGGTCGAAAACTGCTTCTGTGGTGTAGTCCTCCATGACTCTACACTAACCTCACACTTGGTCCACGGCCCTGGATACCCGAGCAAGTGCTCACCCAGACACAATTTATGTCAGTGACCCAGCTGCCAGCACTCTCCCAGCAGTGTTTTCCAGGTACTCACCGCTGGCCAGGTGAAACTCTAACCACATTGACTACTAGAATTTTAGGTCTTTATTCCTTGAAGCATTTGAGAATGAGGGGTGGGTGACCTTGTAGAGATTTATAAAATCATGAGGGGCATAGAAAAGGTGGATGGTGAAGTCTTCCCCCAGGGGAAACTTTTTCACAGAGGATGGTGCATAATGGAACGAGCTGCCAGAGGAAGTGGTGAGGCAGGTAGAATAGTATCATTTAAGAACAACTCGGGCAGATACATGCAGAGGTGGGGCTTGGAGGGAAATGGGCTGAACACAGGGAATTGGGACTAGCTGGGTGGGCACAACGCCAACGACTCGTTGTGCCAAAGAGTAATACAGGCCATCTGACTATTATCACCCAGGAGGATCTCTGGAACTTGTACTCAGATTTCCCTCTGTTCCCAAAATTCTGAAGACCTATTTTTGGTGTGTGCCCAAGCCTAATTTTGCTTCAGAGTTGGGAGAAATTCAAGTTAATAACAAAAGTCCCCACAGAAATGTTAAAGTAAAATAGTCTTTAATCCAGGGTTCATAAACAGGCAGCTAATAAAATAGCATGCAAATTATATTTAAAGCATCCTGAATATGCAAGGACACAACCTTGGGATATCCCATCACACACTCCTGTGGTCAGACATAGAGTGAAGATCCCTCCACACCATCCCATTACACATTGCCCGGGCAGACACAGAGTTAAGCTCCCTCTGTCTCATCACACACACATCATGAACATACAGATAATATGGCACTGCACTAGAGGCTGCTAAACAAGATAAGAGCCCATGGTATTACAGGAAAGATACTAGTATGGACAAAAGATTGGGGATAAAAGGACCTTCAAGTTCAAGTTCCAGGGTGCCATTAAAAAGGTGACTTCTGCAAGCTGCTCTGATGGAAATAATCAAATATCCCTGTTTTCGACTGTTACAGCTGAAAGCCACAGCTATACATCAATGGACCGCAGAGTTAGTAACATCATTTTAAGGTGATCAAAAATCTATTACTACTTAAAGTTGGCAAAACTCTATCAGACTCTGGTTACTAGTTCAGTTCTCCTTTAAGACAGAAGAGGGGATGCTGCACTAGGTTAAACGTTCATCCAAGGAAGCGTAGCTTTCGACAACCAATACCAACCACCTTGCTGAAAATGTACAGTTGCTGGTAAATAAAATTCGAAGATCTCAGAGCAAGATTGTTGTACCAGAGGAACATTAAAAACTGCTGCGCTTTCTGCTTTACGGAGACAGATGTCCCCACATGGCATTACAGCTCGATGGTTTCACAATTCACCACCAAGAAAGGACTGTTGAGTCTTTCGAAGCAGAGGAGGTGGAGTATGCTTTATAATCAACTCCTTGTGGTGCACAAATGTGGCGATTCCGTCCCAGTCCTGCTCAGCCAACCTGGAACATCTTGCGATCAAGTGGCAGCCATTATATTTGCTGCTGGAGTGTTCAGAGAACATCTTTGTAGAGGGGTCCATGTCAAAGAAGCTCTGGACAAACTGAGCGACATAATAAACAGGCAGGAAAAACACACCCTGATGGCTTCCCCATCATTTGGGGGGGACTTTTAACCAGGCCAGCTTGAAAAAGTCTCTAAATAATTATTACCAACATATCACTTGAGGAATCAACACACTGGACCACTGTTACACTCCTATCAAGAGCGCTTACTTTGCCATCCCATGTTCACACTTTGTAAAGTTTGATCACCTGGCTGCACTTCAGCCACCGGAGTATAGGCAAAGATTGAAGACAGTAATGAGGACTGATGGAAGCGCAGGAGTACTTACAGGACTGCTTTGATTCAGTGGACTGCACTATATTGAGGGATTCATCTTCAAGTCTGAATGAGTAAGCCACAGTTCATCAAAACTTGAGTGGATGAGTGTCTATCTCTGAGAACTTGCTGTTCATTCCCAAACCAAAAGCCATGGATGAACCTGGAAGTTCATAGTCTGTTGAGGACTAAATCTGCAGCATTTAAGTCTGGCAACCCAGGCCCAACATGATTTACGGAGGGCCATCTCAGGAGCAAAGGAACTGAGTTTCGAGGCAGAATCAGATGCATGACAACTCCGGCAGGGCTTGCAGGCCATTACTTCCTACAAAGCAAAACTTTGTGATTGTTCAGTCCCCAACGAGCTCAATGCCTTTTACTCCGAGGATCTCTGCAGCAGCCTGTGACCCTGAGGTCTGTCTCAGAGGCTGACATCAGACTGTATTTCAAGAGGGTGAACCCTCGCCAGGTGACAGGCCCTAAAGAAATACCTATTTAACTTTATCTCAAATACTTAATTGCTACTTGGAACCTAACCCTTTGATTGCTCTTTTCAGTACTTCGGGAGAAGTTGACATGCATCTAACTCCGACTTAAGTGTCGTACATTGTCTTTCATCTCTCTTTTGGCCAGATGCGCAGTCCTTCTTAGGTGAAGAGATGCTGCCCCACCCACTCACGCTCAATGGCTCAGAGACATTATGTCCTGTTTAGACCTTGAAAAGATTAATTTTTCACTTCTTAGTTCTGACATAAAGTTCCAAAAGGTGTGGGGACCTTTTCTTGAATATTTTCATAATTCCCGTTCAGATTAAGGGTGCATCCCTCCCTTTTTTTCTTTTGCATTTAAATCCCTTACTTCCAGCTTCTTGCAGTTAAGATTGACGGTTCTTTTGACCATCATCCAGTAGCATTAACATCTATGCTGAAGTGCTTTGAGAAGAGTGAGGAGGTCCTGAAAAGTGAGTATAGAGAGCTTGGTAGGAAGTTAAAAAGCAGGATCTCGTGGGTGGTAATCTCAGGATTGCTACTTGTGACACGTGCCAGTAAGGGTAAGAGTAGGATGCTCCGGCAGATGAACACGTGGCTGAGGAACTGGTGTAGGGAGCAGGGTTTCAGATTTCAGGATCATTGGGACCTCTTCTGGGGCAGGTAGGACCTGTACAAGAGAGACGGGTTACACCTGAACTACAAGGGCCCAATATCCTTGCAGGGAGGTTTGTTAGTGCTATTGCGGAGGGTTTAAACTAGATTTGCAGGGGGATGGGAACCAGTGTGCCAGAGCAGATAGTGGAGCAGGGGTGAAAATAAATTATGTTAAAAGTTCATGCAAAGTCACAAATAGAAGGTTTGTGTGTGGTGGTAATAATCTTCTGAGGTATGTCTATTTCAATGTGAGGACTATTGTGGGGAAGGCTGACAAGCTGAGGGAATGGATTGACACATGGAATTATGACATTATAGCCATTAGTGGGAAGGACTGGCAGCTTAATATAACCATATAATAATTACAACACGGAAACAGGCCATCTCGGCCCTTCTAGTCCGTCCCAAACGCTTACTCTCACTTAGTCCCACCGACCTGCACTCAGCCCATAACCTTCCATTTCTTTCCTGTCCATACACCTATCCAATTATTTTTTTTAAATGACAATATTGAACCTGCCTCTACCACTTCTAATGGAAGCTCGTTCCACACAGCTGCCACTCTGAGTAAAGAAGTTCCCCCTCATGTTACCCCTAAACTTTTGCCCTTTAGCTCTCAACTCATGTCCTCTTGTTTGAATCTCCCCTACTCTCAATGGAAAAAGCCTATCAACATCAACTCTATCTATCCCCCACATAATTTTAAATATCTCTATCAAGTCCCCCCACAACCTTCTATGCTCCAAAGAATAAAGACCTAACTTGTTCAACCTTTCTCTGTAAGTTAGGTGCTGAAACCCCGGTAACATTCTAGTAAATCTTCTCTATACTCTATTTTGTTGACATCTTTCCTATAATTCAGCGACCAGAACTGTACACAATATTCCAAATTTGACCTCACCAATGCCTTGTACAATTATAACATTACATCCCAACTCCTATACTCAATGCTCTGATTTATAAAGGCCAACATACCAAAAGCTTTCTTAACCACCCTATCCACATGAGATTCCACCTTCAGGGAACTATGCACCATCATTCTGAGATCACTCTGTTCTACTGCATTCCTCAATGCCCTACCATTTACGATGTATGTCCTATTTTGATTAGTCCTACCAAAATGTAGCACCTCACGCTTATCAGCATTAAACTCCAAATGCCATCGTTCAGCCCACTCTTCTAACTGGCCTAAATCTCTCTGCAAGGTTTGAAAATCTACTTCATTATCCACAACACCACTTATCTTACTATCACCTGTATACTTACTAATCCAATTTACCACCCCATCATCCAGATCATTAATGTACATGACAAACAACATTGGACCCAGTACAGATCCCTGAGGCACACCACTAGTCACCAGCCACCAACCTGACAAACAGTTATCCACCACTACTCTCTAGCATCTCCCATCCAGCCACTGTTGAATCCATTTTACTACTTCAATATTAATACCTAATGATTGAACCTTCCTAATTAACCTTCCACGTGGAACCTTGTCAAAGGCCTTACTGAAATCCATATAGACAACATCCACTGCTTTACCCTCGTCAACTTTCCTAGTAACCTCTTAAAAAAAAAATTCAACAAGATTTGACAAACATAGATAGATAGATAGATACTTTATTCATCCCCATGGGGAAATTCAACTTTTTTTTTTCCAATGTCCCATACACTTCTTGTAGCAAAACTAATTACATACAATACTTAACTCAGTAAAAAATATGATATGCATCTAAATCACTATCTCAAAAAGCATTAATAATAGCTTTTAAAAAGTTCTTAAGTCCTGGCGGTTGAATTGTAAAGCCTAATGGCATTGGGGAGTATTGACCTCTTCATCCTGTCTGAGGAGCATTGCATCGATAGTAACCTGTCGCTGAAACTGCTTCTCTGTCTCTGGATGGTGCTATGTAGAGGATGTTCAGAGTTTTCCATAATTGACCGTAGCCTACTCAGCGCCCTTCGCTCAGCTACCGATGTTAAACTCTCCAGTACTTTGCCCACGACAGAGCCCGCCTTCCTTACCAGCTTATTAAGACGTGAGGCGTCCCTCTTCTTAATGCTTCCTCCCCAACACGCCACCACAAAGAAGAGGGCGCTCTCCACAACTGACCTATAGAACATCTTCAGCATCTCACTACAGACATTGAATGACGCCAACCTTCTAAGGAAGTACAGTCGACTCTGTGCCTTCCTGCACAAGGCATCTGTGTTGGCAGTCCAGTCTAGCTTCTCGTCTAACTGTACTCCCAGATACTTGTAGGTCTTAACCTGCTCCACACATTCTCCATTAATGATCACTGGCTCCATATGAGGCCTAGATCTCCTAAAGTCCACCACCATGACCTTCTACGCACAAATCCAGGTTTCCAGGGTTCCAATGTTTCAGCCGTGATAGAGACAGAGGGATGGGGGGGGGGGGGGTGGCATTGCTAGTCAGGGAAAATGTTACAGCAGTGCTCAGGCGGGACAGATTAGAGGGCTTGTCTACCGAGGCCATATGGGTGGAGCTGAGAAACAGGAAAGGTATGACCACATTAATGGGGTTGTATTATAGACTACCCAATAGTCAGCGAGAATTGGAGGAGCAAATCTACAGAGAGATCTGCAGGAAACAAAGTTGGAAAGCGGCCAGTGAGTGAGTGGGCCAGTGAAGGAGTGGAGATTTGAGGCTTTGACTCGAGAGATTCTGGCAGTTTTGGCAGTTGGACTGTGCAATCAAGTCAATCAAGATTTGAATAGCTCAGCAGAAAGCTGTTGATTAGACAATCAAGATTTAAATAGCTCAGACTCAGCAGAAAGCAGCTGATTGGGCAATCGAGGTCAGGTGACCAAGCAGTTTGAAAAGCTCAAACAAATAAATAGAAGGTTACCTCAAGCAAAGTGGCCAGTAAGTGAGCTGGCCAGTGAACATTTGAGGCTTTGACGAGAAGAGGCTGAGGACGAGCTTCACTCCAAGTGAGGTAAGGCCGGGTAAGTTCCTTTCAAAGGAGAAAGTTTCAAAAGTTGAGGCAAGTATTGGGTAGGTCATGGCAGCTGAGATCAGCCCCGTGGTTTGTTCATCCTGCAGCATGTGGGAAGTCAGGGATACTTCCAGTGTCCCTGACGACTATGTGTGCAGGAAGTGTGTCCAACTGCAGCTTCTGGCAGACCGCATTGAGCATCTGGAGCTGCGATAGGATTCATACTGGAGCATCCGTGATGCTGAGAAAGTCGTGAATAGCACGTTCAGTGAGTTGGCCACACCGCAGGTAAAGGCTACACAGGCAGAAAGGGAAGGGGTGGCCACTAGACAGCGTAGCAGTAGGCAGGTAGTGCAGGAGTCCCCTAAGGTCATCTCCCTCCTAAACAGATGTACTGTTTTGGATACTGTTGGGGGAGATGTCTCATCAGGGGAAGGCAGCAGCAGCCGAGTTCATTGCACCATGGGTGGCTCTGCGGCACAGGAGGGAAGGAAAAAGAGTGGGAGAGCTATAGTGATAAGGGATTCGATTGTAAGGGGAATAGATAGGCGTCTCTACGGCCGCAAACAAGACTCCAGGATGGTATGTTGCCTCCCTGGTGCAAGAGTCAAGGATGTCTCTGAGTGGCTGCAGGACATTCTGGAGTGGGAGGGTGAACAGCTAGTGGTTGTGGTGCATGTAGCTACCAACAATATAGGTAAAAAACGGGATGAGGTCCTACAAGGTGAATTTAGGGAGTTAGGAGATAAACTAAAAAGTAGGACCACAAAGGTAATAATCTCTGGATTACTACCAGTGCCACGTGCTAGTCAGAGTAGAAATAGGAGGATATTTCAGTTGAATATGTGGCTTGAAAAATGATGCAAGGGGGAGGGATTCAAATTTCTGGGGCATTGGAACCAGTTCTGGGGGAGGTGGAACCAGTATAAACAGGACGGTCTGCACCTGGGCTGGACTGGAACCAATGTCCGAGGGGGAGCGTTTGCTACTGCTGTTCAGGAGGCTTTAAACTAATGTGGCAAGGGGATGGGAACAAGTGCAGAGAGACAGGGGTGTAAAATGAGGGTAGAAGCAAAAAGTAGTAAGGTGAAAAGTAAAACTGGCAGGCAGGCAAATCCAGGGCAAAAAGCAAAAAGAGCCACTTTTCAACATAATTGTTTAAGGGCTAAGAGTGTTGTAAAAACAAGCCTGAAGGCTTTGTGTGTCAATGTGAGGAGCATTCGTAACAAGGTGGATGAATTGAATGTGCAGATAGTTATTAATGAATATGATATAGTTGGGATCACAGAGACATGGCTCCAGGGTGACCAAGGATGGGAGCTCAACATTCAGGGATATTCAATATTCAGGAGGGATAGACAGGAAAATAAAGGAGGTGAGGTAGCATTGCTGATTAGAGAGGAGATTAACGCAATAGAAAGGAAGGACATTAGCCTGGAGGATATGGAATCGCTATGGGTAGAGCTGCATAACACTAAGGGGCAGAAAACGCTGGTGGGAGTTGTGTACAGGCCACCTAACGGTAGTAGTGAGGTTGAGGATGGCATTAAACAGGAAATTAGAAATGCATGCAATAAAGGAACAGTAGTTATAATGGGTGACTTCAATCTACATATAGATTGGGTGAACCAAATTGGTAAGGGTGCTGAGGAAGAGGATTTCTTGGAATGTATGCGGGATGGTTTTCTGAACCAACATGTCGAGGAACCAACTAGAGAGCAGGCCATTCTAGATTGGGTATTGAGCAATGAGGAAGGGTTAGTTAGCAATCTTGTCGTGCGAGGCCCCTTGGGTAAGAGTGACCATAATATGGTGGAATTCTTCATTAAGATGGAGAGTGACATAGTTAATTCAGAAACAAAGGTTCTGAACTTAAAGAAGGGTAACTTTGAAGGTATGAGACGTGAATTAGCTAAGATAGACTGGCAAATGATACTTAAAGGGTTGACAGTGGATATGCAATGGCAAGCATTTAAAGATCGCATGGATGAACTACAACAATTGTTCATCCCAGTTTGGCAAAAGAATAAACCAGGGAAGGTAGTGCACCCGTGGCTGACAAGGGAAATTAGGGACAGTATCAAGTCCAAAGAAGAAACATATAAATTGGCAAAAAAAAGCGGCACACCTGAGGACTGGGAGAAATTCAGAGACCAGCAGAGGAGGACAAGGGCTTAATTAGGAAAGGGAAAAAAGATTGAGAGAAAGCTGGCAGGGAACATAAAAACTGACTGTAAAAGCTTTTATAGATACGTGAAAAGAAAAAGATTGGTCAAGACAAATGTAGATCCTTTACAGTCAGAAACAGGTGAATTGATCATAGGGAACAAAGACATGGCAGACCAATTGAATAACTACTTTGGTTCTGTCTTCACTAAGGAGGACATAAATAATCTTCTGGAAATAGTAAGGGACCGAGGGTCTAGTGAGATGGAGGAACTGAGGGAAATACATGTTAGTAGGGAAGTGGTGTTAGGTAAATTGAAGGGATTAAAGGCAGATAAATCCCCAGGGCCAGATGGTCTGCATCCCAGAGTGCTTAAGGAAGTAGCCCACGAAATAGTGGATGCATTAGTGATAATTTAAAAAAATTCCTTAGATTCTGGATTAGTTCCTGAGGATTGGAGGGTGGCTAATGTAACCCCACTTTTTTAAAAAAAAGGAGGGAGAGAGAAACCGGGGAATTATAGACCAGTTAGTCTGACATCGGTGGTGGGGAAAATGCTAGAGTCGGTTATCAAAGATGTGATAACAGCACATTTGGAAAGAGGTGAAATCATCAAAGTCAGCATAGATTTGTGAAAGGAAAATCATGTCTGACGAATCTTATAGAATTTTTTGAAGATGTAACTAGTAGAGTGGATAGGGGAGAGCCAGTGGATGTGGTATATTTAGATTTTCAAAAGGCTTTTGACAAGGTCCCACACAGGAGGTTAGTGTGCAAACTTAAAGCACACGGTATTGGGGGTATGGTATTGATGTGGATAGAGAATTGGTTGGCAGACAGGAAGCAAAGAGTGGGAGTAAACGGGACCTTTTCAGAATGGCAGGCAGTGACTAGTGGGGTACTGCAAGGCTCAGTGCTGGGACCCCAGTTGTTTACAATATATATTAATGATTTAGACAAGGGAATTAAATGCAGCATCTCCAAGTTTGTGGATGACACGAAGCTGGGCGGCGGTGTTAGCTGTGAGGAGGATGCTAAGAGGATGCAGGGTGACTTGGATAGGTTAGGTGAGTGGGAAAATTCATGGCAGATGCAATTTAATGTGGATAAATGTGAGGTTATCCACTTGGGTTGCAATAACAGGAAAACAGATTATTATCTGAACGGTGGCCGATTAGGAAAAGGGGAGATGCAACGGGACCTGGGTGTCATTGTACACCAGTCATTGAAGGTGGCCATGCAGGTACAGCAGGCGGTGAGAAAGGCAAATGGTATGTTGGCATTCATAGCAAAAGGAATTGAGTACAGGAGCAGGGAGGTCCTACTGCAGTTGTACAAGGCCTTGGTGAGACCGCACCTAGAATATTGTGTGCAGTTTTGGTCCCCTAATCTGAGGAAAGACATTCTTGCCATAGAGGGAGTACAGAGAAGGTTCACCAGATTGATTCCTGGGATGGTAGGACTTTCATATGAAGAAAGACTGGATCAACTAGGCTTATACTCACTGGAATTTAGAAGATTGAGGGGGGATCTTATTGAAACATATAAAATTCTAAAGGGATTGGACAGGCTAGATGCAGGAAGATTGTTTCCGATGTTGGGGAAGTCCAGAATGCGCGGTCACAGTTTAAGGATAAAGGGGAAGCCTTTTAGGACCGAGATGAGGAAAAACTTCTTCACACAGAGTGGTGAATCTGTGGAATTCTCTGCCACAAGGAAACTGTTGAGGCTGGTTCATTGGCTATATTTAAGAGGAAGTTAGATATGGCCCTTGTGGCTAAAGGGATCGAGGGTATGGAGAGAAAGCAGGTACAAGGTTCAGAGTTGGATGATCAGCCATGATCATACTGAATGGCGGTGCAGGCTCGAAGGGCTGAATGGCCTACTCCTGTACCTATTTTCTATGTTTCTGTTTTGTGATAGTAGGGGATTTTAATTTTCCATATATTGATTGGGACCCCCATACTGTCAAAGGTCTAGACAGGTTAGAGTTTGTAAAATGTGTTCAGGAAAGTTTTCTAAATCAATATATAGAGGTACCAACTAGAGACAATGCAATATTAGATCTCCTATTAGGAAACGAGTTAGGACAGGTGACAGAAATGTGTGTAGGGGAACACTTTAGTTCCAGTGTTTCAACTTGATCATGCATAAAGATAGATCTGGTCCTCGGGTTGAGGTTCTAAACTGGAAAAAGGCCAAATTTGAAGAAATGAAAAAGGATCTAAAAAGTGTGGATTGGAGCAGGTTATCCTCTGTCAAGGATGTGATTGGTAAGTGGGAGGCCTTCAAAGGAGCAATTTTGAGAGTGCAGAGTTTGTATGCTCCTGTCATTATTAAAGGCAAAGTGAAAAAGAATAAGGATCCTTGGTTCTCTAGGGATATTGGAACTCTGATAAAGAAGAAGAGAGAGATGTATGACATGTATAGGAAACAGGGAGCAAATAAGGTGCTTGAGTATAAAAAGTGCAAAGAAATACTTAAGAAATCAGGAGGGCTAAAAGAAGACATGAGGTTGCTTTGGCAGTCAAGGTGAAAGATAATCCAAAGAGCTTCTACAAGTATATTAAGAGCAAAAGGATAGTAAGGGATAAAATTGGTCCTCTTGAAGATCAGAGTGGTCGACTATGTATGGAACCAAAAGAAATGGGGGAGATCTTAAATGGGTTTTTGCATCTGTATTTACTAAGGAGACTAGCATGGATTCAATGGAAATGAGGCAAACAGGTAGTGAGGTCAAGGAACCTATACAGATTGAAGAGGAGGAGGTGTTTGCTAACTTGAGGCAAATCAGAGTAGATAAATCCCCAGGACCTGACAAGGTATTCCCTCGGACCTTGAAGGAGACTAGTGTTGAAATTGCAGGGGCCCTGGCAGATATATTTAAAATGTCGGTATCTATGGGTGAGGTGCTGGAGGATTGGACGATAGCTCATGTTGTTCCGTTGCTTAAAAAAGGCTCTAAAAGTAATGCAGGAAATTATAGGCTGGTAAATTTGACGTCAGTAGTAGTTAATTTATTGGAAGGAGTACTAAGAGATAGGATCTACAAGTATTTGGATAGACAGGGACATATTGGGGAGAGTCAACATGGCTTTGTGCGTGGTTGGTCATTTTTAACAAATCTATTAGAGTTTTTCGAGGAGGTTACCAGGAAAGTGAATGAAGGGAAGGCAGTGGATGTTGTATACATGGACTTCAGTAAGGCCTCTGACAATGTCCCACATGGGAGGTTAGTTAGGAAGATTCAGTCGCTAGGTATACATGGTGAGGTAATAAATTGATTTAGACATTGGCTCAATGGGAGAAGTCAGAGTGGTAGTGGAGGATTGCTTCTCTGAGTGGAGGCCTGTGACTAGTGGTTTGTCACAGGGATCAGTGATGGCTCCATTGTTATTTGTCATCTATATCAATGATCTTGATGATAATGTGGTAAATTGGATCAGCAAATTTGCTGGTGATGCAAAGATTGGAAGTGTAATGGACAGTGAGGAAGATTTTCAAAGCTTGCAGAGGGATTTGGACCAGCTAGAAAAAAGGGCTGAAAAATGGCAGATGGAGTTTAATACAGACAAGTGTGAGGTTTTACACTTTGAAAGGACAAACCAAGGTAGGACAAACAAGGTAAATGGTAGGGCACTGAGGAGTGCAGTAGAACAGAGGGATCTGGGAATACAGATACAAAATTACCTAAAAGTGGTGTCACAGGTAGATAGGTTTGTTGGGGAGAGGGCAGGAATGGGGTACTGATTGTGTATGATCACTCATGATCACAGTGAATGGCGGTGCTGGCTAGAAGGGCCGATTGGCCCACTCCTGCACCTACTGTCTATTGTCTATAAAGAGAGCTTTTGGTACATTGGCCTTTATAAATCAAAGTTGGAATGTTATGGTGAGGTTGTATAAGACATTGGTGAGACTGAATTTGGAGTATGTGTGCAGTTTTGGTCACCAAATTACAGGAAGGATATTAATAAGGTTGAAAGAGTGCAGAGAAGGTTTACAAGGATGTTGCCCGGGACTTGAGAAACAGAGTTACAGAGAAAGGTTGAATAGGTTAGGACTTTATTCCCTGGAGCGACGAAGAATGAGGGGAGATTTGATAGAGGTGTATAAAATTATGATGGGTATAGACAGAGTGAATGCAAGCAGGCTTTTTCCACTGAGGCTAGGGGAGGAAAAAAAAAACAGAAGACATAGGTTAAGGGTGAAGGGGGAAAAGTTTAAAGGAAACATGGGGGGGGATTCTTCAGAGTGGTGGGAGTGTGGAATGAGCTGTCAGATGAAGTGGTTAAATGTGGGCTCACTTTTAACATTTAGGAAAAACTTGGACAGGTACATGGAGGAGAGGTGTATGGAGGGATATGGTCCAGGTGCAGGTCAGTGGGACTAGGCAGAAAAATGGTTCGGCACAGCCAAGAAGGACCAAAAGGCCTGTTTCTGTGCTGTAATGTTCTATGGTTCTAAGTTGGTTACGGCTGGAATTAACTCCCTTCTCTGCAAGTACCTGGACCCAATGTAATTTGCCCATCGCCACAGAAGGTCTACAACAAATGCGATCTCATTGACTCTTCATGTGGCCTTGGATCAACTGGACAATGCTAACACATGCCAGGATACTGTTTATTAACTACAGCTTAGAGTTTAACACAATCATTCCTACAGTTCTGATTGAAAAGCTCCAAAACCTGGGCCTTTGTAGCTCCCTGTGCAACTGAATCTTTGACTTCCTAACTGGAACACCACAATCTGCGGATCGGAAATAACGTCTCCACCCTGCTGACAATCAACACTGTGCACCTCAAGGATGTGTGTTTAACCTGCTACTCTACTCTCCCTAGGCACAGCTCAAATGCTGACGACACAACAGTTGTTGCAGAATTTCAGATTGTGAAGAAAAGACGTACTGGAGCAGGATACATCAGCTAGTTGAGTGAAGTTGCAGCAACAACCTTGCACACAGCATCAGTAAGACCAAAGAACCTATAGTGGACTTCAGGAAAGGTAAGAAGAGGGGACAAACTCTCGAGGATCAGAAGCAATCTTGGGATTGCTGCCTGTGCCATGCGACAGTGAAAGGAATGGAATGAGATGGCAGATAAATGCATGGCTATAGAATTGGAGCAGGGAGAAGTGATTCAGATTTCTGGATCATTGGGACCTCTTTTGGAGAAGGTGGGACTTGTACAAGAGAGACGGTTGCACTATGGCATTCATTGCAAAAGGATTTGAGTACAGGAGCAGGGAGGTTCTACTGCAGTTGTACAAGGCCTTGGTGAGACCGCACCTAGAGTATTGTGTGCAGTTTTGGTCCCCTAATCTGAGGAAAGACATTCTTGCCATAGAGGGAGTACAGAGAAGGTTCACCAGATTGATTCCTGGGATGGCAGGACTTTCATATGAAGAAAGACTGGATCGACTAGGCTTATACTCACTGGAATTTAGAAGATTGGGGGGGGATCTTATTGAAACGTATAAAATTCTAAAGGGATTGGACAGGCTAGATGCAGGAAGATTGTTTCCGATGTTGGGGAAGTCCAGAATGCGCGGTCACAGTTTAAGGATAAAGGGGAAGCCTTTTAGGACCGAGATGAGGAAAAACTTCTTCACACAGAGTGGTGAATCTGTGGAATTCTCTGCCACAGGATACAGTTGAGGCCAGTTCATTGGCTATATTTAAGAGGAAGTTAGATATGGCCCTTGTGGCTAAAGGGATCGGGGGTATGGAGAGAAAGCAGGTACAGGGTTCTGAGTTGGATGATCAGCCATGATCATACTGAATGGCGATGCAGGCTCGAAGGGCCGAATGGCCTACTCCTGCACCTATTTTCTATGTTTCTGCTTGAATCAGAGGAGGACCAATATTCTTGCAGCCAGGTTTACGAGAGATGTTGAGAGTGGTTTAAACTAATATGGCAGGGGAATGGAAACCAGTTTGGTAGAGCTGAGGATGAACCAGCAGGTTTACAAGTAGATGATGTAATATGTAATACGAATGTAAGGAAGCATAGGCCAATGATTGGGTACAACTGCAGACAGAGCAAAGAGTTAAATTGTACCAGAGGGCGAAGAATGCAGGACTGAAGCCGCTATATTTATATGCACCTCACAGTCGGAATAAGATGGACAATCTGGTGGCCCAATTAGAGATTGGTCAGTATGACGTTGTCAGCATCACTGAGTCGTGGCTGAAAGAAGGCCATAGTTGGGAGCTTAACATCAAAAGGTACACTTTGAATTGAAAGGACAGCTCAAGAGGCATAGGTGGTGGCTCTGTGGGTAAAAGCTGGAATTACATCTTTAGAAAGAGGTGACATAGGGTCAGAGAATGTTGAATCTTTGTGGGTGGAGTTACGAAACTGCAAGGGCAAAAAAAAAACATGGGAATCATACATAGGCCTCCAAATAGTAGCCAAGATGTGGATTTCAGATTGCACAGGGTGCTAGAAAAGGCATGTAATAAGGGTAATGACACAATTGTAATGGGAGACCTTGATGTGCAAAGGGTTTGGGAAAATCAGGTTGGTGTCGGATTGCAAGAGGAAATTTGTTGAATGCCTACGAGCTGGCTTTTTAAAGCAGCTTGTGCTTGAGCCTACTAAGGGAAAGGCTATCTTCGATTAGGTGTTGTATAATAATCCAGATTTTATTTGCTTAATGTAAAGGAACCCTTAGGAGGCAGTGATCATAATATGATTGAATTCATTCTGCATCAGAGAGAAGCACAAGTCAGATGTATCAGTATAGTAGTGGAATAAAGAGAATTACAGAGGCACAAGAGAGGAACTTGCCCAGTTGGAATGGAGGGGAATATTGGTGGGGATGAGCAGAAAAGGGAAGAGTTCACAAGACGCAGGAAAGATACATCACACAAAAGACATTGTTGTCAAATGGCAGGGCTACGCAACTGTGGCTGACAAGGGAACTTAAGGACTGCATAACACCAAGGAAAGGGCAAATAAAGTCTTAAAAGTGAGTGGGAATTTGGATGATTGGGAAGTGTTTAAAATCCAAAAGGCAACTAAAAAAGCTATAAGGGAAAAGATTAAATATGAGGGTAAACCAGCTGATACTATAAAGCAGGATACTACAAATTTTTTTCAGTTATATAAAGAGTAAAAGGGAGGTGAGAGTTGATATTGGACCACTGGAAAATGATGCTGGTGAGGAAGAAATGGGGGGGGGGGGGGGTAAAGAAATGGCAGAAGTGCTTTGCTTCAGTATTTACTGTGGAAGACCCTATAAGTGTGAGGTTATCCACTTTGGGAGTAAGAACAGGAAGGCAGATTATTATCTGAACGGTGTAGAGTTAGGTAAGGGAGAAATACAAAGATCTAGGAGTCCTTGTTCATCAGTCACTGAAAGTGAATGAGCAAGTGCAGCAGGCAGTGAAGAAGGCTAATGGAATGTTGGCCTTTATTACAAAGGGAATTGAGTACAAGAGCAAGGAAATCCTCTTGCATTTGTACAGAGCCCTGGTGAGACCACACCTGGAGTATTGTGTACAGTTTTGGTCTCCAGGGTTAAGGAAGGACATCCTGGCTATAGAGGAAGTGCAGCGTAGATTCACGAGGTTAATTCCTGGGATGTCCGGACTGTCTTACGCAGAGAGGTTAGAGAGACTGGGATTGTACACGCTGGAATTAGAGATTGAGAGGGGATCTGATTGCAACATATAAGATTATTAAGGGATTGGACAAGATAGAGGCAGGAAATATGTTCCAGATGCTGGGAGAGTCCAGTACCAGAGGGCATGGTTTGAGAATAAGGGGTAGGTCATTTAGGACAGAGTTAAGGAAAAACTTCTCCCAGAGAGTTGTGGGGGTCTGGAATGCACTGCCTCAGAAGGTAGTGGAGGCCAATTCTCTGGATGCTTTCAAGAAGGAGCTAGGTAAGTATCTTATGGATAGGGGAATCAAGGGATATGGGGACAAGGCAGGAACCGGGTATTGATAGTAGTTGATCAGCCATGATCTCAAAATGGCGGTGCAGGCTCGAGGGGCCGAATGGTCTACTTCTGCACCTATTGTCTATTGCCAGAGGTCTGAGAGTGTCAGGGAGCAGGAGTGAGTGCTGTTATTACAAAAGAAGTGCTAGCCAAACTCAAAGGTTTTAAGATGGATAAGTTACCTGGATGAGATGGACCATATCCCAGAATCCTGAAAGAGGATGCTGAAGAGATAACGGATGCATTAGTCATGATCTTTCAAGAATCAATTGATTCTGGCATGGTCCCAGAGGACTGAAAAGTTGCAAATGTCACTCACTACTTTAACAAGGGAGGAAGGCAAAAGAGAGGAAACTATAACCCTAACCTCTGTGGTTAGGAAAGTGTTGGGAGTCCATTATTAAGTGAGAGGTTTCAGGGGGATAAAATAAGTCAAAGTCAGCATGGTTTCTGTAAAGGAAAATCTTCCTTGACAAATCTGTTAGAATTCTTTGAGAAAGTAACAAGCGGTGTGGACAAAGGAGAGGCAGTGGTTGTCATTTACTTGGATTTTCAAAATACATTTTATAAGGAGCCTCATACGAGGCTGCTTAACAAGATAAAATCCTATGGTGTTACAGGAAATACACTAACGTGGACAAAGGAATGGCTGACAGGCAGGAGGCAGCAAGTGGGAACTGTTGGGCTCAAGTTATGCCCTGTGTTCATTTGGAAGAGAGACAACCAACATCGGAATATAGCAAAACGTGGCTTTATTGGCAGAATCGTAACTGGCACAGCGAATTGACGGAGTCGCTGGAGAAGGCGCGCTTTCTGACTTCCCCTTACAATCTTCTCTTATTTATATCCCTTTTTCCCCCCAGCACAACCCCCCGCTACATATTGGGTAATATCGGGCACGCACTTGTGTCCATCTTATTGGCCCGCAGCCATATGCTCACGAGTTACCTGTTTCTTTTGTTTACTGAATCGCGTGACACTAGTAGTTTCGGTGTAGCGGGGTCCCCAGTTTCGCTCCCCCCTCCCTCGCATTCCGGCCTCCTACTATTACGTAAGCCACTCCTGACCTGTAATGGCGGTCTCGAATTAACCCTAACAGAACAAAGGGGCCTTTTTCTGGTTGGTTGCCAGTGACTAGTGGTATACCTCGGGTCAGTATTGGGACTGCTACTTTTCACATTGTTTATGAAGTAGATAATGGAATTGATAGCTTTGTGGCAAAGTTTGTGGATGATACGAAGATAGTTGGAGGGGTAGGTAGTGCTGAGGAAGCAACACGATTGCAGCAGGATTTAGACAAATTGGAAGAATGGGCAAGAAAAGTGGCAGATGGAATACAGTGTTGGAAAGGTATGATAATGCATTTTGGTAAAGAGAACAGTAGTGCAGACTTATCTAAATGGGGAGAAAATTCAAACATCAGAGTTACAGTGGGACTTAAGGGTTCTCTTGCAAGGCTCCCAGAAAGTGAATCCACAGGTTGAGTCTGTGGTAAAGGCGGCAAATGCAATGTTGGCATTTATTTCAAGCAGAATAGAATATAAACACAAGGAGATAATGCTGAAGCTTTATAGGACACTGGTCAGGCCACACTTGGAGTACTGTCAACAGTTTGGGCCCCATATCTCAGAAAAGAGTGTTGTCATTGGAGAGAGTTCAGAGCAGGTTCACAAGGATGATTGTGAGAATGAAGGGGTTAACATACGAGGAGCATTTGGCAGATTTAGGCCTGTACTCACTGGAATTTAGGAGAATGCATTAAAATCTACCTAATCTTGAAACTAGAAAGGTGGATATAGAGAGGAAGTTTCCTCTGGTGGGGGTGTCCAAAACTAGAGGACACATCCTCAAAGTTGAGGGGCGATCATTTAGAACAGAAGTGAGGATGATTTTTTTTTTTAAAGCCAAAGAGTGGTGAATCATGTGGAATGCTCTGCCACAGAATGAGGTGGAGGCCAAGTCCGTGGGCATACTTAAAGACGAAGTTGATAGATTCCTGATTGATCTTAGCATCAAAGGATATGGTGAGAGGGCAGGTGTATGGGGTTGAACGGGATCAGGGTTCAGCCATGATGAAATGGTGGACTGGACTTGATGGGCTGAATGGCCTAATTCTGCTCCTATGGCTTATGGTCTGAATGGAAAGAGTGAGCCATCTCAAGTTCTTGGGTAGTCACTATCTCTGTGGATCTATCATGGGCCCAATACATTGATGCAGCTACAAAGAAGGCACAACAGTATCTATATTTCATCACGAGTTTGAGGAGTTTTTGTATGTCAACAAAGACACACTCAAATTTCTACAGATATATCATAGAGAACATTTGAACTGGCTACATCACCATCTGGGGAGGGATGGGGCAGTGGGGTGGCTACTGCGCAGAATTGAAAGAAGCTGCAGAAAATTGTGAACTTAGTCAGCTCCATCATGGGCACTAACCTCCCCAGTATCCAGGACATCTTCAAGGAGCGATATCTCAAAAAAGCAGCATTCATCGTTAAGGACCCCCATCACCCATCATGACTTGCTCTCATTGCATCAGGAAGGAGGTACAGAAGCCTGAAGGCACATACTCAGTAGTTCAGGAACAGCTTCTTCCCTTCTGCCATCCAGTTTCTATAATTCACAAGTTCTATTTCTTTTATTATGTGTCGCATTGTACTGCTGCTGCAAAGACAACAAATTTCACGACATATGCCGGTGATAATAAACCTGATTCTGAGTTTCGGGTTGGCACCAATGACTAATGGTGTTCTGGAGAGGTTGGTTTCGGGACTGCTCCTTTTTACCTTATATGTCAATGATTAGGATGATGGAATTAATGGTTTTATGACCAAGTTTGCAGATGATAAAGATGGGTGGATGGACAGGTAATGTGGAGGATGCCAGGATATAGAGGACTTGGACAGATTAGGAGAATAAGCAAAGAAGTGGCATATAGAATACAGTGTAGTGCAGGGAAGTGTACAGTCATACAATTGGGTAGAAGGAATAAAGGCATACACTATCTTCTAAATGGGGATCGAAGTCAGAAATCAGAGGTTCAAAGGGACAGGAGTCTCTGCAGGATTCACTAAAGTTTAACTTGCAGGTTGAGTTGGTGGCAAGGAAGGGAAATTCAATGCTAGCATTCACTTCGAGATACTGAAATATAATAAAAAGGATATAATGCTGAGGCTTTATAAGACCATAAGATATAGGAGTACAATTAGGCTCTTCAGCCCATTGAGTCTGCTTCCCCATTCCATCATGGCTGATTATCCATCTCAACATATTCTCCTGCCTTTAATCAATAAAATATCAACCACTCCTTTAAATATACTCAATGAGATGGCCTCCACAGCTGTATGTGGCAATGAATTCCACAAATTCACCATCCTCTGGCTAAAGAAATTCCTCCTCATTTCTGTTCTAAAGTGATACTCTTCAACTCTGAGACTGGTCACCATGGTCCTAGGCTACCCCATGATAGGAAACATCCTCTCCACATCTACTCTAAGCCTATTGGGCAAAATACCTATCAAGTTCATCTGGCATTTCTTATATACCTGAAAAATCTTTTGGTAATCTTTTATATTATTAGCTAGCTAGCTTAGGCTCATATTTCATCTTTTCTCTTCTTACCTTTTAGATGCTTTCTGTTGTTTTTTAAACTTATCAATCCTACACCTCCCCAATAAATGTTGCTATATTATATGCCCGCTCTTTTCCTTTTATACATCGAACATAGACATCTATAGCACATTACAGGTCCTTCAGCCCACAATGTTGTGCTGACCATTTAAACTACTCTAGAAATTGCCTAGAATTTCCCTAGAATGTTACATTCCCCTCTATTTTCCCAAGCTCCAAGTACCTATCTAAAAGTCTCCTCGTGATAGCAATTTCAGCCTGGGGAAAAGCCTCTGGTTATCCACACAATCAATGCCTCTCTTTATCTTATACACCTTTATCAAGTCACCTCTCATCCTCCATCTCTCCGAGAAGAAAAGGCCAAGTTCACTCAACCTATACTCATGAGGCATGCTCTCCAATCCAAGCAACATCCTTGTAACTCTCCTCTGCACTCTCTCCATACTATCCAAAGAAACACAGAAACAAAGAAAACCTATACCACAATACAGGTCCTTTGGCCCACAATGTTGTGCCAAACATGTACGTACTTTAGAAGTTACCTAGGGTTACCTATAGCCCTCTATCTTTCTAAGCTTCATGTACTTATCCAGTCTCTTTAAAAAAAAAACCTTATCATATCCACCTCAACCGCCGGCAGCCCATTCCATGCACTCACCACTCTCTGCGTTTTTAAAAAAAAACTTACCCCTGACATCTCCTCTGTACCTACTCCCCAGCACCTTAAACCTGTGTTCTCTTGTGGCAACCATTTCAGCCCTAGCAAAAAGCCTCTGAGCATTGGTGAGGCCAAATTTGGAGTATTGTGTACAGTTCTGGTCACCGAATTATAGGAAAGATGGCAACAAAGAGAGAGTACAGAGGAGATTTACTAGAATGTTACCCGGGTTTCAGCACCTAAGTTACAGAGAAAGGTTGAACAAGTTGGGTCTTTATTCTTTGGAGCGTAGAAGCTTGAGGGGGGACTTGATAGAGGTATTTAAAATTATGAGGGCGATAGATAGAGTTGACATGGATAGGCTTTTTCCATTGAGAGTAGAGGAGATTCAAACAAGAGGACAGGAGTTGAGAGTTAAGGGGCAAAAGTTTAGGGGTAGCACGAGGGGGAACTTTACTCAAAGTGGTAGCTGTGTGGAACAAGCTTCCAGTAGAAGTGGTAGAGGCAGGTTCGATTTTGTCATTTAAAAAAAATTAGATAGGCATATGGACAGGAAAGGAATGGAGGGTTATGGGCTGAGTGCAGGTAGGTGGGACTAGGTGAGAGTAAGAGTTCCGCACGGACTAGAAGGGCCAGGACTGCCTGTTTCCATGCTGTATGGTTATATGGTTATCCACATGATCAATGCCTCTCATCATCTCATACACCTCTATCAGGTCACCTCTCATCCTCCATTGCTCCAAGGAGAGAAGGCCGAGTTCACTCAACCTATTCTCATCATGCATGCTCCCCAATCCAGGCAACATCCTTGTAAATCTCCTCCGCACCCTTTTATAGTTTCCGCATCCTTCATGTCGTGAGGTGACCAGAACTGAGCACAGTACTCCAAGTAGGGTCTGATCAGGGTCCCATCTAGCTGTAACATTACCTCTCGGCTCTTAAACTCAATCCCATGGTTGATAAAAGCCAATGCACCATTTGCCTTCTTAAAAACAGTCAACCTGTGCAACAGATTTGAGTGTCCTATAGACTTTGGCCTCAGGATCCCTCTGATTCTCCACCATGCCAAGACTCTTACCATTAATACTATATTCTGCCATCATATTTGACCTACCAAAATGAACCACCTCACACTTATCTGGGTTGAACTTGATTTGCCATTTCTCAGTCCACTTCTGCATCCTATCAATGTCCCGCTGTAACCTCTCACAGCCCTCCAGACTATCCACAACACCCTCAACATTGTGTCATCAGCAAATTTACTAACCCATCCACTTCCTCATCCAGGTCATTTATAAAAAATCATGAAGAGAAGGGGTCCCAGAACAGATCCCCACTGGTCACTGACCTCCATGCAGAGTTTGACTCGTCTGTAACCACTCTTTTGTGGGCAAGCCAATTCTGTATCCACAAAGCAAGGTCCCCTTGGATCCCATGCCTGCTTACTTTCTCAATAAGGCTTGTATGGAGTACCTTATCAAATGCATTGCTGTAATCTATATACACTACATCTACTGCTCTATTTTCAATGTGTTTAGCCACATCCTCAAAAAATTCAATCAGGCTCACAAGGCACATCCTGCCTTTGACAAAGCCATGCTGACTATCCCTAATCAGATTATGTCTCTCCAAATGCTCATAAATCCTGCCTCTCAGGATCTTCTGCAGCGACGTGTCCACAACTGAAGAAAGAAATGCTGTCTTTGACTTGTCAGCCATGTTTCATCCTCCCTTTAGAATACTTCTAGAATATCTCCCAGAATATCAAGCCCTTGTTGCTGTTGTTATCACTGCTAGTGATCCCTCCAATCAACTTTAGCAAGCAGAGTCTCATGACTCTGTAGTTGCCTTTACTCCACTGTAATGCTGATACATCTGATTTTCACTTATCAAACATTGTGAATTCTATTAAACTACGATTACTGCCTTCTAAGGGCTCCTTTACCTCAAGGTTCCTAATCAGATAAGGTTTATTACAAAACACACAATCCAGAATTGCTTTTTTCCTACTGGGCTTAACCACAAGCTGCTCTGAAAAGCCATCACAAAAGCATTCTAAAAATTCCTTCTCTTGGGATTCAATACCAACCTGATTAGGAAAATCTAACTCTATATTGAAATTCCCCATGACCATCTAACATTGCTAAGGCTGTGCCCTCTAGTCCTAAACTCCCACACTAGAGGAAACATCCTCTCCATGTCCATTGTCCATCAAACACTCCTCAGACGTTAACCTTGTCATTCCCAAAATCAACCTCCTCTGGACCCTTTCCATTGCCAGTACATCTTTTCTTAGCTGAGGAGCCAGATGATACGATGATTGGAAGAGGGGAAGGTAGCATTGAGGAAACAGGTAGTATGCAGAAGGTCTTAGACAGATTAGGAGAAAGGGCAAGAAAGTGACAAATGTTGGAAAATGTATGGTCATGCACTTTGGTAGTAGAAATGAATGTGCAGACTTATCTGAATGGGGAGAAAATCCCATAAAAAAGAGATGCAAAGGGACCTGGGAGTTCTTATGCAGAACCCCCTAAAGGTTAACTTGCAGGATGAGTTGGTGGTGAAGGTGGCAAATGCAATGGTAGTATTCATTTCAAGAGCAGGGACCTGATGCTGAGGCTTTGTAATGAACTGGTGAGGCTTCACCTTGAGTATTGTGAACAGTTTAGGGCTCCTCATCTAAGAAAAGATATGCTGGCATTGGAGAAGGCTCACAAGGATGATTTTGGGAATGAAAGGATTTATCATACAAGGAACGTTTAATGGCTCAGGGTCTGTACTCACACAGAGGGGTGTGTGCATGGACTGCACTGCCAGTGATGGTGGTAGAGGTGAATACAATAGGGTCTTTTAAGAGCCTCTTATATAGGTACATGGAGCTTAGAAAAATAGAGGGCTATGCTGTAGGGAAATTCTAGGCAGTTGCTAGAGTAGGTTATATGGTCAGCACAACATTGTGGGCTGAAGGGCCTGTAATGTGCTATAGATTTCTATGTTTCTAGACGGAGTAGATGTGGAAAGGATGTTTCCTATGGTGGGGGAGTCTAGGACAAAAGGGCGCAGCCTCAGCACAGAGGGGCGTCCATTTAAAACAGATACAGATAAATTTCTTTAACCAGAGGGTGGTGAATTTTTGGAATTTATTATCACAGGCAACTGAAGGCCAGGTCATTTGATGTATTTAAGGCAGAGCTTGGTAGGTTCTTGTTTGGACATGGCATCAAAGGTTATAGGCAATAGACAATAGGTGCAGAAGTAGACCATTCAGCCCTTCGAGCCTGCACCACCATTTTGAGATCATGGTTGATCAACTACTATCAATACCCGGTTCCTGCCTTGTGCCCATATCCCTTGATTCCCCTATCCATAAGATTACCTATCTAGCTCCTTCTTGAAAGCATCCAGAGAATTGGCCTCCACTACCTTCTGAGGCAGTGCATTCCAGACCCCCACAACTCTCTGGGAAGGCCAGGGAGAAAGGATCAGCCATGATTGAATGGTGGAGTCTAATCAATGCCTTATAAAGCCTCAGCATTACATCCTTGCTCTTATATTCTAGTTCTCTCAAAATGAATGCTAACATTACATTTGCCTTCCTTAGCCCAAGCCCAAATCCAGAGTCCTAAGACCAATGTGTGCAGCACCCCATTTGACACAGCCAGCCATCCTGAGGAGAACTCCTTTCCTTGGCTCACAGTCTAATGACTAATTCTGCATTTACATAGTATCAGAAGACATTTCCCATCCCCTCCCTTCACATAAACCAGATCCCTGGACTACAACATCCCCCCATGCCCTGTCTCTCTCCCCCCCCCCCCCCACCGCTCCGGTCACCAACTGACATCATCTCCCCTGGCCCAATCACCCAACACTAACCCGTCTGTCTCCATCACATTCCCCCATCCTCCAACTCAGTGTCTCTCTTACCCCCCACAACTCAAATGTATTAATTCCACAACGCAGCAGCAGGGAAAGAACAGAATGACAGAGAATCATTCACAGACAATGCAATCTGCATTTAATTGGTTTCTATAGACTCATTCAAAAGCTCTGCATTAAAATAACAAAGGCTAATCCCTCCCTTCGCCCACTGCTCTGACAGCTCCCTATCACCAGGCTGCATCGTGAGCTGCTGTCTCTGGGTGGGGAACTGAGTTGCAGTCACAGAGAGCTCCCATCACACTGGGTTAGGGACCAGGTTAGGGCAAGGAATTACTGGGAAAGCCAAGGCAGGGGCTAAGTCATCAGGCTGTCAGCAGATAAAGTATACGTTAGGAACAGGAAATGGCCACTTGAACCCTCAAACCTGTTCAGCCATTTATAAGAAAACAAGAAATAGGAGCAGCAGTCAGCAATCTAGCTTGTTGAGCCTGTTCCACCATTCAATAAGATCATGGCTGATCTGGCAAAGACTCATCTCCACCTACCTGCTTTTCCCCATAACCCTACTGTGCAAAAATCTAATGAACCTGGTCTTAAATATATTTACTGAGGTAGCCTCCACTACTTCACTGGGCAGAGAATTCCACAGATTCACCACTCTCTGGGAAAAGCAGTTCCTCCTCATCTCCGTCCTAAATCTACTCCCCTGAATCTTGAGGCTATGTCCCCTAGTTCTAGTCTCACCTATCAGTGGAAACAACATTCCTGCCTCTATATTATCTAATCCTTTCATGATTTTATGTTTCTATAAGACCTCCTCTCAATCTTCTGAATTCCAGTGAGTACAGTCCCAGGTGACTCAATCTCTCCTCATAGTCTAATCCCCTCATCTCTGGAATCAACCTGGTGAACCTCCTCTAAAGCCAGTATATCCTTCCTCAAGTAAGGAGACCAGAACTGCAGGCTGTACTCCAGGTGTGGCCTCACTAGTACCCTGCACAGTTGCAGTATAACCTCCCTGCTCTTAAATTCAATCCCTCTAGCAATGACAGCCAACATTCCATGGCCTGCTGCACCTGCAAACCAACCTTTTGTGATTCATGCACAAGCACTCCCAAGCCCCTCTGCATAGCAGCATGCTGCAATTTTTTTACCTTTTAAGTAATAGTTTGCTCTTTCAGTTTTCCTTCCAAAGTGGATGACCTTGCATTAACTAGCATTATACTTCATCAGCCAGACCCTTGCCCTCTATTTTAACCTATCTATATCTCTCTGCAAACTAAGATTGAATCAGATTGTGGTTGAACTAATTTGTTATATCATTCACTGCTGTACCCTGGTAACTTTTCACTTGCCTACTGATCAAGCATGGTCAAACTATCTGTTCCCAGCCCCCTTTGAGTTCAAAGATTTACAGCTTTCAGAGAAGCTAATTTCTCCTGTGAAATGGACAACCCCCAATTTCTTTTATATACAGTCTCTGATAAAGCTTCTTCCACAAGAGGAAACACTCTCTTCACATCCACCATCAAGACCACATAGGACCATATGTATTTCACTCAAGATGCCTCTTACTCTCTAACTTTCAATGGGTACAACCTAATCTGTCCAATTTTCTGTGGTGGACAACCCCCCCAACACCCGTTCCAGGATTAGTCTAGGAAACCTGCCTTAAACTGCTCCCAATACATTTACACCCTTCCTTAAATAAAGAGACCAACACTGCACACAGCATTCCAACGAGAACCCACCAATGTCCCTCTAACAAATACATTCTCGGTTACCCATTGCACCACTACTCTGGCCCTTGGTGGGATGTGTTTTGGAATCCAGATCACTCTGTTGGCCATGGTGGATTTGAAATATAGAAGAAATCATCGGACTCAAATGGGTCAAAGATATGCCCATTTTGTGAGACTGTCCTTGAAGTCACCCTCCCTTCCCCCCCCCCCCCCCCCCCCCCATTTTGTGGACTCTGAACTGATTCTTGCTCTGGGATAATCTAATCAGAGCAATTGAATGTGGACACAAGAAGCTTCACCTGCTAAACCTGAAACAAGTGGTTAGGCTCAATGTCTGGGTCACCTAGTTTGACTGGTTTGGACCGGTCAGAGTTGTAAGGAACAAAGATATAAGGCTGGGGAACAGAAACCATAGAACAATGTGAATTGTAGCCCTGAACCAGAGCCGATTTTAAAAAAAAGTGTTAAAGGGTCAACCAGGTAATGTGTACCCAATAACACTGGAACGCTACATCTGAATTGATAAGGTATGAATATAAAGTGGACACTTTGATTGTGCTATAATTAATTAAGAGTTGTGTAGTGAGTTTCCTAACCTAGTTCCATTGATAAACAGGCAACAATTCCACATCTAAAATCTCATCCCACACCATTTAGATAATATTTTCTATACATTTAACTCTACATTTCTGTATCGATTGATAAAATCTTATATACATTTTTCTGCTTTTTCCACTTGAATGAACATTGGCAACTCCAAGTCCCATTGATGCCAGTCCTCATCACTTCACCATAGTTGGACACCACACTTGCCCCTGTACCCCACCTCAGGACAGTCTCAGTTACACAGAGCAATGATGGAGTGAAATTAGTTCAGCCAGAAGACGGAGACCAGCACATGTGCACACGCAAAGCAAGGTGTGGCACGCACACACGCACACACGGGCCAGGCCAAAACGCAGAGAGAGGAGGCCCCTCTACCAGCATCTTGTTAGCAAATGCGCAGTCGGAGAGCAAAAATGAGGACCTGAGGGCAAGGGTGCTGTATTGCAGCGAAATAAGGAATTGTTGTGCTCCGTGTTTTACTCAGAGTATACCAGAGATAGCAACCAGACCTCGAGGCTTCTCAGTGCACAAGATGCACCAAACTGCTGATTTGAAAACGGCAGAAGGTAGAGGTGTGTTTCATGGTGAAATCTCTGTGGTATACTGATATGGCAGTTCTGTTGTACTCATATTCCCCTGACCTTGAACACCTAACGATGAAATGCTGACCGTTCTATTTACTAAGATTTCTCCTCTATGATCCCGACTGCAATTTACATGCCACTAGCAGCTGACTAGTGTATAATCAAGCACTTGAAAAACTGCATGATGCCGTCAACAAACAAAAAACAGTCCACTGCGAGGCATTTCATATCATAGTCATGGATTTCAATCAGGCTTGTTTAAAGAATTCCCTGCTCAATTACCATCAGCATATAACTTGTGGCACCAGAGGTCCCAACACATTAGACCACTGTTATACCAAGATAAGGAATGACTACCGTTCCATGGCAAGATCACATTTAAGGAAATCTAATCACTTGGCTGTCCCTCTCCAACTTGCACACGCCTCCAGAGTCGAGGACACCAAAGATGTGGTCGCAGGAGGTAGAGAAGTGGCTATGGGATTGCTTTGAGTCAGTGAACTGGGCTGTGTTCAAGGACTCATCTATGGATCTGAATGAATACACCACAGATGTCATGGGCTTTATAAAAACAGTTGTAGTTGAGTGTATCCCCACAAGATAATTCAGAGTCTTCACCAACCAGAAGCACCGGATGAACCATGAGATCCACATTCTTGAGGGCCAGATCAGAGGCATCAAGTCTGGTAACCAAGAAATTTACAAGAGGTCCAAGAACGACCTCCAGAAAGCCATCTCACAGGCAATGAATCAATGAAAGATGCTTGACAGCTGAGGCAGGACTTGAATACGAGCAGCCCTTGCAAAGTGAAATCAAGCAACATAGAAGGCATTGTACTCATCTGGAAGTGAAGCCCTGTTGTCACTATGTTCACTTTTGCTTCAAAACATGGAAGAACTATTACAAACTTTCACAGCCCCTGATGACCCTGTGATTTCAATCTTTGAGCCTGACAGGAGAATATCTTTCAGGAGGGTGAATCCACAGAAGGCATCTGTCCCATATGGGGTACCTGGTTAGGGCAGGGGGCAAAGAAGAGTATATCCACCTCTATGCATGCACACACACAGATACTGACACAGTGACATTGACTTCATCCCTTCCAAGTCTCTCCCCCAAGCCAAAGTTGTTTTTTCAAATCTGAAATTAAATGCATCATGGAATAAACTCCCAGTGTCCTTTCTGAATGTTCAATGAACACTCAATCCCTCATTATTCCTTTTCTTAGCACTATTTATGGTTGCAATTTATAGCAATTATCTCTTTGTACTGTACTGCTGCCACTGAACAACAAATTTCACGTCAGTTAATAAACGGGGTTCTTCTCTTCAAGCTGTCACCCTGGTTTACTCAACTCCTCAAAGTTCAATGCTATCAACCTGCACAACTCTAATGTTAAACACAAACACTCTTAAATCCTCAAATTTGAAATCTGTGAATCCAGTGTACATCTGGTCTGCAGCAAGGAATCCAGACAAACCATCTAGTCCTTAAGTATCGAGGGAATCAGAAATCATTACTTCCAGCACCTCAGTTCATTCTGACTGAGAACAATTATTTCAGAATATTTCACACAGCTTTCCACACAGGAGACTGCAGCCCACAATATCCTTTTATTCATCAATTCGAGCCGGGACACTCCACAACCTGTGCCAGCTCAGGTTCCAGAACCCTTGCTATTCACAACGGTTTTCCAGTCCCTTACTCACCTCCGTGGTCCCAAGCACCTAGCAGCTGTGAATCCTTCTGAATAATAGCTTCTGCAGTCTTACGTTCCTGGGTCTGGCCACAAGTCTCAGAACCACACACCTCCGCAGAAGCTCACAAAATGAGAAGCTTCAGCTGCATCTAAACTGCACCTTCCTGACGTCAAGTTTGTTGACAGCCCCCTGTAAGCGAACTTGGTCCTATCACAAACACCCTCTAGAGCCCTGAGTTGCAGCTGCTGCCTCCCACAATCCCCAACAGTGATCCCAGACCTGCATACACCAGCCCCTTCACTACAAATATCACACAACATCAGACCCCATTATACACAATGCACACCAGATATACACTACAAAGCGCAATGCAGCCAAGAGGCAGCTGGGCTGGGGGCAGGGTGGAGTTGATGGCTGCAGCCACCCACAGGTGGGTCTGGGGTCCACAGCCACCCATGGGTGGTGATAAAACCTGCAGACACTCATAGATGGGTCTGAGGTCCACAGCCACCAAGAGATGCTGCTGCATTGCTGACGCATTGGATACCAAGCCCTGGGTTCCACCATGAAGTGTTAGGTTGCCCAGGGGTGATGGGAAAGGGCCGGAGCTACAGGGACTGTGGGGTCCAGATCGGCTCTGTCTGAGTGAGTGGGTGGTTGAACACATTTGTCAAGGGCAAAGGGAATCACTGGCTGAAGTGGCAGTGGTGGTCCGAGTTTGAACACCTCTGTCTGAAGGTGACTCCCCACTCACCTGTGTCTCTCAGTAAGCCCACACTCACTCTCGCTGTCAGATATCAAAAGTTCCAGCACAGAAAATCCACCGTCTCCTCCCAACACTGCGACACAGTAACAGGCAGTATCTGCAGTCAGATAGGTGCCTATTAAACTGTTTCCTTCCAACGCTCTGAGCCACTGCTTGTTGGGGGCGGAGAGAGAAAATTCAGCACTGAAAAAGAAAGAAACGTTTTTTCTCTCTACCTGGGTAGAGATATAAACCCAGATACACTCACCCTTCATATCCAAACCAGCTGAAAAGTTTCAACCCCAGGTCAAAAGAGCAGAATTAGGCCCTTCAGCATATTGAGTCTGCTCTGCCACAATTCATGTCTTTATTTTCTCATCTTTCCAGTTTCTCCTTAAAGTATTTAACCCCTTCACCAATTAACAACTAATCAATCTCTGCCTTAAATACCCTCAACAACTCAGCCTCCACAGCCCAAGATGTAAACTCTGCATTTCCTCACAAGTGCTGTCTGACTGCGGAGTTCAGCACTGGGTCAATAACTCTCCAAGGTTATGACTCTCCAGCATACAGCCAAACCATTTCTGCCCCTATCACCCTTTCCAGATAAGTTCCAAACTGCATCTCTCTATCGCCACCCTTTTCCCTGTTAAACATAATTCCTTGGGTTTTTGACATCTCCAAGGGAAATTGACCCTTGCCAATTACTACCACGATGGGCCTCTGCTTTATACCCTGCACTTGTACTCGAGTCAGATACAGATGGGAGCATGTCCTCCAGGCTGCGTCTGTGCCAGTCATTAACACCAATTCAGATTAATATAAAGAGTTCTCCTCCCCACACCCATCAACTTCACCCAGATTCTACTCCTCATCCACATGTTGGGAGTCATTGGCAGCAGCCAATTAATCCACTGGCCTGCACATCTTTGGGAATTCACGCCGTCATCGGAAGAACATGCAAACTTTCAACAGATAGTATCCAAGGTCAGTATCGAACCCAGGTCTCTAGCATGGTGAGGCAGCTGTGCTGCCGAACTCTCTCCCCTCAGACTCCTCTGCTCTGGAGAAAAAACTCTAATCCCTTCAGATTCTCAGTCATCACATCTCTGCAGCCTCTCTAGTGCAATCACATCCATCATGTAATGAAGTAACTTGAACCATAGCTCTTGGTCAGCCTGTGACCAGACCAGTATGATAACAGTTCCAATATAACTTCTCTGCTTTTATGCTCAGTGCTTCAACTGATAAAGAAAAACATTCTTCCTGCTTTTTTAAAGAACCTTATTGACCTGATCTGCTACCTGTAAGAATCCTTAGACACATATTCCTCATATCTCAGACTCATTCATATCCATGTCAACTAGTAGGTAGTCTTCCATATTAACCCCATCTTCCACAGCCTCAGTGCCTAAGCAATTTGTTCGTCTAGACTCTAGACACATCTTAACTGCTGTCATTGACCTTGCCTCCACCACTCCCTCAGGCAGTGTGTCCCAGGGACTCACCGCTCTCTGGGCGGAGGTTCCTCTCAGATCCCCTCCAAATCTCTAATATTTACCCTGAATCAGAGTAATCTATTTTAAAAACTCTGATATGAGGGAAAAATTTCCTGCTGTACACATTCTCCACAACTCTTATAATTTTATACAACTCAGTCATGTGCCCGCTTAATCTCCTCTGCTCCAGAAAGAACAGACCCAGCCACTCCAGTATCTCCTCCTAACTGAACTGCTACATCCCAGACATGATCCTGGTGAATCCCCTCTGCACTCTCTCTAGTCCAATAGTCAATGTATATTCCATGTCTTGTTACACTCCCCCAAATACATTGATTCACACTTCTTTGCATTAAGTTCGATCTAAATTTTTGCTCAGATATCCACATCATCATAAAATTTGAGTAGTAAAACTCTTTTCATTTCACTATCAACCATGTGGTGGACAACTTTTCTATCATCTACAGAAATCTTTATAAAATCTCCATACTAAATCATCATTAAAGCCACAGAGAGATGCACACACAACTCTGGAACTCTGCTGGTAACAGCCCTGCATTACAAATATGCCATTCCTTGCTGCCTGTTGTAACAATCCTGTGTTACAAATACACTTTTCCTTGCTTCCTTCGAAAAAGTTAGTTTTGGCTCCATTTGGATCCCATGGGCTTTTCTACATTTTGACCAACCTGCATATGTGAGCATGACAAAATTCTCAAAGGTCTCGAGACCTGAAACTTTAACCATTTCTTTATGCCACTAATCCGGCCTTACTGGTTGGGAGATCAGTTTTTGTTTTTTCTCCTCAGATTCCACCATCAGGTTTTTTTTATATAGCGTTTCATTAAATACACAGCCTTCTGCCTCTTTGTACCTTGTACCTCTTCCAAAACAAAAATTAATTTACTCTGTCAGACTGCAATAAAAATGCCTTGGCCATTGACTCCACTCCTCCATCCAATAAGGCCATTGAACTAAAATGCTAACTCTGCCCCTTTTCTCATAGATATACCTGACTTAGTCTAATTTCAGAACTGAAAGTCACACACAAATAGCAAAGGACAATTCAATGAAAGTGTTGAGTTCAATCTGTAAACCCGATAGCTTGTGTCCACCTGGACCGGTCACACTGACATCAACTGGCCGCAGTAAATTGCCTCTAGTGTATGGTGGCACTTGAGAGGAGCTACTGGGAACAAGGGGGACATAAAACATGACTGGGTATAAGATAGGGTGGTGAGGTCCCGATCTGGGGTCCTCAGTTAGTGGTCACGGTCCATGGCATAAAAACGTTTGGGAACCCTTAATGAGGACAGTGGCCTGTTTCCTTGCGTTATGACAAGTACCACCACCTCATTCACCCCCAAAACAACCATAGCAACAAGTCATCAACTTTGAATTCTCTCATTTTCTCATCCTCATGTTTCTTTTCTTCCCCTGATGTATCCCATCCTCCTACACCCACCCAAGCCCCTATCACTGTTTCTATCCCCTCCTCCACACACATCTGCCCTTCACCCACAGATGTCCTGAAGTCACTCCCTCCACGGTTCACACGTACCCTTCCCATCCTCCTTCTTTAGTTCCATGCTCCACCTCCTAACAGTCTCCATCATCTATAGGCCTTCTATCAGCCTCTTGTCACTAACCCCACTCTCCCCTCCTCTATCTTCATATCACCACCTCACATGAAACACCTATCACCTGCTCCTGTTCCACCCCTTCCCTCCACTGTTCCGTACCAGCTAGCTCCCATCTCTGTGTGCAGATAAAATATCTCAACCCAAAACTCCAACTCTCCATTTCCTTCCAGATGCTGCTTGACTTGCCCAGTCTCTCCGGCAGTTTGATGTGCCAACAATTTAAACTTTACTATAGAAAATGAGTGCTAAAGGCCTTCAGGCCTCGCTAAATTGGCTCTTCTCAGATAGTACCTTCACCTCAAACAGCCCCATACCCTCAAATGGCAGAATGCTCTCCCTCTCTTACAGCTCTGTGGATTTACCCACACATAAGGGAGCTCACCACCACCTTCTCAAGGGCAACTCGAGATGTGTAATTAAATATTGGCTTAGCCTGTGAAGCCCACATCATGACAATCAACAAATAGTGTGCTGAAGTCCCCCGTAATTAGCACCCTGTGAAGAGAAGTGGTTTTAATGAGAATACTCAGGAGAAAACTTCCTGCAAGTGTGAGATGTTCTTAAAGTGAAAACTTCATGAAAAAAGCAGCCAATTAGTTTTATACCATTAAACACAAGTCAGACTTATTATTGGCTTTCACTACATTGGTTTGATCCTCATTCCAACCTGTCCCAAACTTCCTATCTTCAATTTCCAGATCAGATTTATTTCCTTCAGCTTCCTGTTACTCTGCTAAACTAACTAAAACTGCACAATAAACCTGTCAGAGATAGTGGTCAAGCCCAACAGTCAGTGAAGGAAAAGCAACACACACAAAATGCTGGTGGAATGCAGCAGGCCAGGCAGCATCTATAGGAAGTAGTACAGTCGATGTTTCAGGCCGAGACCCTTCGTCAGGACTAACTGAAAGAAGAGATAGTAAGAGACTTGAAAGTGGGAGGGGGAGATCTGAAATGATAGTTCATGAGGGGGAGGGATGAAGCTAAGAGCTGAGGTTGATTGGCAAAAGGGATACACAGCTGGAGAAGGGAAAGGATCATGGGATGGGAGGCCTAGGGAGAAAGAAAGGGGGAGGGGAGCACCAGAGGGAGATGGACAGCAGGCAAGGAATGATTGTGAGGGACAGAGATAGAAAAAAAGGGGGAAATAATAAATGAATAAATAAATAAGGGATGGGGTAAGAAGGAGAGGAGGGGCATTAACAGAAATTAGAGAAATCAATGTTCATGCCATCAGGTTGGAGGCTACCCAGACGGAATACAAGGTGTTGTTCCTCCAACCTGAATGTGGCTTCATCTTGACAGTAGAGGTGGCCATGGATTGACATATCAGAATGGGAATGGGACGTGGAATTAAAATGTGTGGCCACTGGGAGATTCCTTGAATCTCCCAGTGAAGGAATCCTGGCACATGAGTGGGTAGTGGGTACACAGTGGTCAAGCCCAGCAGTCAGTGAAGAGACCCTGGCACGAGTGGGTAGTGCCTGACAGCTAATAACTTGGATTTTATACCAACAGAGTGAGCCATCAAATTATTTAAACTCATAAGACAAAATAAAAAGATTTCACAATGTCTTTGAAATGTTTTTCAATAGTTGATGACTAACCTGTTAAGATAAAATCCTGATTGAGAAGTTACAGAACCTGGGCCTCTGTACCTCCCTCTGCAACTGGATTCTCGAATTCCTAATCGGAAGACAACAATTTATGAAGATTGTTGATAATGTATCCTTCTCGCTAACGATCAACACTAGTGCACCTCAGGGGTGCATGTTTAGCCCACTGCTCTACTCTATATACACATGACCGTGTGGCTAGGCATACCTCAAATACCATCTATAAATTTGTTGATGATACAACCATTGTTGGTAGAATTTCAGATGGTGATGAGAGGGCGCACAGGAGCGAAATATGCCAACTAGTGGAATAGTGCCATAGCAACAACCTGGCACTCAACTTCAGTAGACAGAAGAGCTGATTGTGGACTTCCGGAAGGGTAAGACGAAAGGACACATACCAACCCTCATAGAGGGATCAGAAGTGTAGAGAATGAGCAGTTTCAAGTTCCTGGGTGTCAAGATTTCTGAGGATCTAACCTGGTCCCAATGTATGAAGTAGTTATAAAGAAAGCAAGACAGTGGCTATACTTCATTCGGAGTTTGAAAAGATTTGGTATGTCAACCAATACACTCAAAAACTTCTATAGATGTACCGTGGAGAGTATTCTGACAGGCTGCATCACTGCTCTGGTATGGGGGGGGGGGGGGAGGTGCTACTGCACAGGACCGAAAGAAGCTGCAGAGGGTTGTAAATTTAGTTGGCTCCATCTTGGGTACAAGCCTACAAAGTACCCAGGACATCTTCAAGGAGTGATGTCTCAGAAGGGCACTGTCCATTGTTAAGGATCTCCAGCACCCAGGGCAGCCCTTTTCTCATTGTCACCATCAGGTAGGAGGGTACAGAAGCCTGAAGGCACACACTCAGCAGTTCAGGAAGAGCTTCTTCCCCTCTGCCATCAAATTCCTAAATGGACATTGAACCCTTGAACATTACCTCACTTTAATATATATTATTTGTTTTTTGCACAATTTTAATCTATTCAATATACATATACAGTAATTGATTTACTTATTATTACTATTTTATTTTTCCTTCTATATTATGTATTGCATTGAACTGCTGCAGCTAAGTTAACAATTTTCACGACATGCCGGTGATAAATACCAGGTAGTGTAGTGGTTAACATAACACTATTACAGCACCAGTGACCCTGGATCAATTCCACTGCTGTCTATAAGGAGTTTGCACGTTCTCCCTGTCACTGCATGAGTTTCCTCCCAAATTCCAAAGACGTACGAGTCAGTAAGTTCATTGGTCACATGGGTGTAATTGGCGGTGCGGACTCATTGGGTTGGAAAGGACTGTTACCGTGCTATATCTCTAAACAAATTAAATAGATAAAGGACAGCAACTTTTCTTCTCTTAAGTTAAAGTAAAATTTATCAGAGTACACACGTCACCACATACAACCCTGAGATTCTATTCCTGCAGGCATACTTAGCAAATCTATAGAACAGTAACTGTAAACAAACTGTGCAAATGCAGATAATAAATAAATAGCAATAAATAATGAATTAACAAGATAAAAGAGTCCTTAAATGAGTGTAGTTATCCCCTTTTGTTCAAAAGCCAGATGGTTGAGGGGTAGTAACTGTTCTTGAATCTGGTGCTATGAGTCCTGAAGCATCTGCACCTTCTTCCTGATGGCAGCAGCGAGAAAAGAGCATGGCCTGGGTGGTGAGTGTCACTGATACAAACAGGCTCTTTGGCCCATCTAGTCATAACAACCTGCTATTCTGCCTAGTCCCAGACCAAAGCCCTCGCCTTCCATCCATGTACAATAGACAATAGGTGCAGAAGTAGACCATTCAGCCCTTCAAGCCTGCACTGCCATTCTGAGATCATGGCTGATCATCTACTATCAATACCCGGTTCCTGCCTTGTCCCCATATCCCTTGATTCCCCTATCCATAAGATACCTATCTAGCTCCTTCTTGAAAGCATCCAGAGAATTGGCCTCCACAACCTTCCGAGACAGTGCATTCCACACCCCCACAACTCTCTGGGAGAAGAAGTTTTTCCTTAACTCTGTCCTAAATGACCTACCCCTTATTCTCAAACCATGCCCTCTGGTACTGGACTCTCCCAGCATCTGGAACATATTTCCTGCCTCTATCTTGTCCAATTCCTTAATAATCTTGTATGTTTCAATCAGATCCCCTCTCAATCTCCTTAATTCCAGTGTGTACAAGTCCAGTCTCTCTAACCTCTCTGCGTAAGACAGTCCAGACATCCCAGGAATTAACCTCGTGAATCTACGCTGCACTTCCTCTATAGCCAGGATGTCCTTCCTTAACCCTGGAGACCAAAACTGTACACAATACTCCAGGTGTGGTCTCACCAGGGCCCTGTACAAATGCAAAAGGATTTCCTTGCTCTTGTACTCAATTCCCTTTGTAATAAAGGCCAACATTTCATTAGCCTTCTTCACTGCCTACTGCACTTGCTCATTCACCTTCAGTGACTGATGAACAAGGACTCCTAGATCTCTTTGTATTTCTCCCTTACCCTAACTCTACACCGTTCAGATAATAATCTGCCTTCCTGTTCTTACTCCCAAAGTGGATAACCTCACACTTAATCACATTAAACGTCATCTGCCAAGTATCTGCCCACTCACTCAGCCTATCCAAGTCACCCTGAATTCTCCTAACATCCTCATCACATGTCACACTGCCACCCAGCTTAGTATCATCAGCAAACTTGCTGATGTTATTCTCAATGCCTTCATCTAAATCATTGACGTAAATCGTAAACAGCTGTGGTCCCAATACCAAGCCCTGTGGCACCCCACTAGTCACCACCTGCCATTCCGAGAAACACCCATTCACCGCTACCCTTTGCTTTCTATCTGCCAACCAGATTTCTATCCATGTTAATATCTTCCCCCCAATGCCATGAGCTCTGATTTTACCCACCAATCTCCTATGTGGGACCTTATCAAATGCCTTCTGAAAATCGAGGTACACTACATCCACTGGATCTCCCTTGTCTAACTTCCTGGTTACATCCTCGAAAAACTGCAATAGATTAGTCAAGCATGATTTGCCCTTGGTAAATCCATGCTGGCTTGGCCCAATCCTATCACTGCTATCTAGATATGCCACTATTTCATCTTTAATAATGGACTCTAGCATCTTCCCCACTACTGATGTTAGGCTGACAGGATGATAATTCTGTTTTCTCCCTCCCTCCTTTCTTAAAAAGTGGGATAACATTAGCTATTCTCCAATCCTCAGGAACTGATCCTGAATCTAAGGAACATTGGAAAATGATTACCAATGCATCCGCAATTTCCGGGGCCACCTCCTTTAGTACCCTAGGATGCAGACCATCTGGACCTGGGGATTTGTCAGCCTTCAGTCCCATCAGTCTATTCATCACTGTTTCCTTCCTAATGTCAATCTGTTTCAATTCCTCTGTTACCCTATGTCCTTGGCCCATCCATACATCTGGGAGATTGCTTTTGTCTTCCCTAGTGAAGACAGATCTAAAGTACTTATTAAATTCTTCTGCCATTTCTCTGTTTCCCATAACAATTTCACCCAATTCATTCTTCAAGGGCCCAACATTGTTCTTAACTATCTTCTTTCTCTTCACATACCTAAAAAAAACTTTTGCCATCCTCCTTTATATTCCTGGCTAGCTTGCGTTCGTACCTCATTTTTTCTCCCCGTATTGCCTTTTTAGTTAAGTTCTGTTGTTCCTTAAAAATTTCCCAATCATCTGTCTTCCCACTCACCTTAGCTCTGTCATATTTCCTTTTTTTTAATGCTATGCAATCTCTGACTTCCTTTGTCAACCACTGTGGCCCCTTTCCCCCCTTTGAATCCTTCCTTCTCCGGGGGATGAACTGATTTTACACCTTGTGCATTATTCCCAAGAATACCTGCCACTGCTGTTCCACTGTCTTTTCTGCTAGGATATCCGTCCAGTTAACTTTGGCCAGCTCCTCCCTCATGGCTCCATAGTTTCCCCTGTTCAACTGCAACACTGACACCTCCGATCTGCCCTTACCCTTCTCAAATTGCAGATAAAAACATCATATTATGGTCACTACCATAAGGAAAGGAAATCTTGCCTGAAAAATCTGTCAGAGTTCTTTGAGAAAGTAAGAAGCAAAGTGGACAAAAGAGAGGAAGTGGATGTCATTTACTTGGATTTTCAGAAGGCATTTGATAAGATGCCACACAAGGCTGCTTACAAGCTATGGCGGTACAGGAAAGATAGTAGCATGGATAGCGGAATGGCTGACAGGCAGGAGGCAGTGAGTGGGAATAAAAAGGGCTTTTTCTGGTTGGCTGCTAGTGATTAGTGGTGTCCCTCAGGGGTCAGTATTGGGACCGTTGCTTTTCACATTGTTTGTCAATGATTTAGATAATAGAATTGATAGCTTTGTGGCAAAGTTTGCGGATGATATGTAGATAGGTGAAGGGGTAGGTAGTGCTAAGGAAGCAATGTGATTGCAGCAGGACTCAGATAAATTGGAAAAATGGACAAAAATGTGCAGATGAAATACAGTTGGAAAATGTATAATAATGCATTTTGGTAAAAGGAAAAATAGGGAAAAGGTTCAAACATCAGGTACAGAGCGACTAAGGAGTCCTCGTGCAAGATTCCCAGAAGGTTAATTTACAGGTTGAGTCTGTGGTAAAGGCGGCAACTGCAATGTTGGCATTTATTTCAAAGAGAATAGAATATAAAAGCAAGGAGATAATTCTGAGCCTTTGTAAGACACTGGTCAGGCTGCACTTGGGTGTACTATCAACAGTTTTCAGACATATTGTCATTGGAGAGAGTCCGGAGGAGGTTCACGAGGATAATTTCAGGAATGAAGGGGTTAACCTATGAGGAGGGTTTGGCAGCTTTGGGCCTGTATTCATTGGAATTTTGAAGAATGTGGGGGCATTTCATTGAAACCTACAGAATGTTGAAAGAGCTAGATAGGGTGGATGTGGAGAGGATGTTTCCTATGGTGGGGGGTATACAGAACTAGAGGGCACAGCCTCAGAATTGAGGGGCAACCCTTTAGAACTGAGGTAAGAAGGATTTTTTTTGCCAGAGAGTAGTAAATCTCTGGAATGCTCTGCACAGACTGCAGTGGAGGCCAGGTCCATGGATATAGTTAAGGCGGAAGTTGATAGTTTGCTGATCGGCCAGGGCATCAAAGAATATGGGGTTGAGTGGGATCCGGGATCAGCCATGACGGAATGGCAGAGAAGACTTGATGGGCTGAATGGCCTAATTAGCTCCTATGTCTTATGGTCATGTTTCCCCTTAAACAATTCACCCTTCACCCTAAACCCCCAATCTCTTGTTGTAGTCCCACCCAATCTCTATGGAAAAAGCCTGCTTGCATTTATTCAATCTGTACCACTCAATTTTGTAAACCTCTATCAAATCTCCCCTCAATCTCCTATTTTCTAGGGAATACAGACCTAACCTATTCAATCTTTCCTTATAACTCCCGTCCTCAAGTCCCAGCAACATCCTTGTAAATTTTCTCTGTACTCTTTCTACCTCATTTACATCTTTTCTATAGGTTGATAACCAAAGCTGCACACAATATTCCAACCACAAACAAGAGAAAATCTGCAGACGATGTAAATGCAAGCAACACACACAAAATGCCTGAGAAACAGCAGGCCATGCAGCAGCTATGGAATAAGGTACAGTCGACGTTTTGGGCTGAGACCCTTTGGCAGGACTAGAGAAAAAAGAATAGTAGATTTAAGAGGGGAGGGAAGGATGAAGTAAAGAGCTGGGAAGTTGATTGGTGAAAGAGATACAGGGCTGGAGAAGAGGGAGTTTGATAGGAGAGGACAGAAGGCCATGGAAGAAAGAAAAGGGGGGGGGGAGGAGCACCAGAGGAAGGCAATGGGCAGGCAAGGAGATAAAGTGAGGGATGGAGGGGTGGGGGTGGGCATTACTGGATGTTTGAGAAATCTATGTTAATGCCATACTCCAAATTAAACCTCATTAACGTCTTGTACAACCTCAACATAACATCCCACCCTCTGTACTCAATCCTTTGATTTTTGAAGGCCAATGTGCCACATGATTTCTTTATGACTTTATCTGCGTATGATGCCACTTTCTATGAATTACAGATCTGTATTCCCAGATCCCTCTGTTCTACCACAGTCCTCAGTGTCCTATTGTTACCTTGGTTTGTCCTCCCAAAGTGCAACACCCCACACTTGTCTGCATTACATTCCAGCTGTCATTTTTCAGCCCATTTTTCCAGCTGCACCAGATCCCATTGTAAGCTATGATAACCTTTCTCACGATCCATTACACCCCCAATCTTGGAGTCATCCGCGAATTTGTCGATCCAGTTAACCACATTATCATCCAGATCATTGATACAGATGACAAACAGCAATGGACCTATCATGGATCCCTGTGGCACTCCACTAGTCACAAGCCTCCAGTCAGAAAGGTAACCCTCTACTACTGCTCTGCGGCTTCTCCCACAAAGTCAACATCAAATCTAATTTACTATTTCATCCTGAGTGCCGACCGACTGAACCTTCTTGACCAACCTCCCATACAGGACTTGTCAAGTGCTTTGCTAAAGCCCAAACAGACAACATCCACTGCCTTGCCTTCATCAACCTTCCTGGTAACTTCCTCGAAAAACTCTTATAGGATTGGTTAGACACAACCTACCACACAGGAAACCATGTTGACTATCCTTAATCAGGCCCTGTCTATCAAATACTGATATATGCAGGCCCTTAGGATACTTTCCAATAATTACCCAGTGCTAATGTCAGGCTTACCAGTCTATAATTTCTGGGCTTATTATTTCCTCAGTCTAAAACAAAATGGCATACTCTGTATGGCACATGAAAAAAAAAATCAACCCCACAATACCCTGACATTTAAATAATATTGAACAACTGAGCTCAATACAGACAAAAGTTATTCAACAAGCATTGTTTTTAGAACACTTCAGAAAAACAGTCCAAGTTCCTTTAGGAAGGATATAGAGCCCTAGACGATACAGAAGTTTTCCAGAATTGTCCCAAGGTGAAGGGATTTCAGCTTAGTTTTAGGAAGATATTTTGTGTGGTCGGAAAAGCTAACAGATGCATGGACCACGACTGATCAGCTCAGCAAGTGCTGCAATAAACCATCCCCATCTCTTTGGGTCTTTAAAATCCTTCCTAGAGCATGTCATAATTGTACACAACCTTCAGCTGGAGCCAAGGCATTGTTTACCAAAACCCTCCTTGCTTTTTTATCCAATTCCTCCATGAATTAATGCAACAGCCCTGCACTCTTTTCTTTAGAAGAAATAACATTATTATCTTGTGTCGCTTTCAAAGATGTGTACACACAACCCCAGGTTTTCCCTGTCCCTGCATTCCACTTATAATATTGCACATATACCAACTTTCTTAAGGCAGCCCCAGAGAGAGAAGATGTTGCTGCCAGTGATTCGCACCCAAAATATATTGTTCAAGATTTATGAGCAGAATGCATCCCAGCTGATAGAAATGAAGATAAAACACCACAAAAGATAACTGCATAAAACTCACAGATTCCAGCAGATTCAAAACCGTGTCATGGATGGTCAACAGCAGATTCGATACATGCAGTCAGTTTTGCCTCTGATAAATAGGGTGGCACTATTGGGTTGAGTCCTGGTGAGCAGGGTTAAGTTGGTCAATGTATAAGGAGGTGGACAGATTCATTTTGCTTTTTTTTGGGGGGGTGTTTACTGGCACAAGCTCTTGATGGGAAGGTTGAATGGAACATCTATTAATTATGCACTGAATATGTTCAGATGGAATGATGGATAAGAGTGACAGAATAGAACTAAAATTACAGCTGAAAGAGCTGCAAAACATTCTGAAAGCAGAGGGACAGCAGCACTGTAGGAATTAGACACTTCATGAATTAAGGTAATACACAAGGGCCAATATCCTCAAAAAAATCTGCATTGTGACTGTGAATACTCAAACCCATCAAAATCAGAATGAAGTGCTACTTAGAATTACAGAGCAGTGTGACAGGCACTGAAACCAATTGGAAAAGGACAAGAATTTAACCTTCTCAGATGTAATTAAAGGGGATAGATGAGGTGGCATCATTAGTGAAGATGTGGGGGAGATCCATCACATCAAACCATCCTGCAGAGTGGCCACAATGCTTTGGGATGTTCCCTACATCAAGTAGTTAATGCAGCAAAGGATCATCAACAGATCAAACAAATGGAAAAATGAGGATAATAACTTGATTTTGCCTGACATAAAACTTTCCAAGATGATGAGTGATTAAATTCAGGAATCCAGCACAACCAGCTCTGGATATCATGCAGAGAGATACTGGCATTGGATATCGAAGATATCTCTGATATAAGGGAACAAACTGACTTAAATCAATTATGTCAAAAAATGAAAGGCAGCTGAGGGTTGTTGGGGGTCCACTGAGAAATCCTAAGGGGCAAAGGTGGGAACAACATCCGGCCAGGAAGAGAAGCCATTATTGAATATTGTCTGTTCAAGGAACAGAGTAAATAGAGACGAATATCACAGAAAAATACCGAGTCATATTTTGAAGGAAGAAATAGGTAAGACAGCAAAAAATATTCACTAAATTAAAAAGCAGAGACATAGGGAGCCAACACACAACTCAGTCAGGTTTTTGTTAGATAGACAACAAGCAGTTTAGGTTTATTGACTAGAGTAAAGATGTAAAACACAACCCTTCAGAATATATCACTTTGCAGAAAGAATTGAGTAAGAGAGGTTTTGAGGAGGGGAAGTAGAGTCACGAGGAGAGACAGGCAGATTATTTTTGGTTGTTCTTAAACTACAAAGTGTTTGGTGCTGAAAAGGGAAACACTGCAGTATGTAAAAAGGTACTTAACTTCAGGACACACTTTCCAGAGACAGAGGCAGATGTGGGTCAACCTCAATTTCTGCAGCACTTTTAGAACCAGGACATCCCAAAGCTCTCTCCAGCCAGTAAAAAAAAATCAGTTTTAGGATACCATTGGCTTTGAAGAAATCCTGCAGCCAGTTTTCACACAGAAAGATCCCAGAAGAGCCATTGTTACTGACCAACTAGTGTTTGTGACGCTGACAGGGCAGACAGCATCTCAGCAAGCCACTCAGCACTGCTGCCATCTCCTGCGGTCCTGGTTCAGCATCTCGTTAACGAGGGCCCAAAGAGTCACCACTCCCTTTACTCTACACCTCCCAGTGAGGGGGGGGGGGTGTGGTTGGAGAATGAAGTGAGGTGAAACAGGTAGGCTTCCGGGACTAGGAGAGACAAGGTGCAGGAAAGATATGGCAGAGAAGGAAAAGGAGTGAGGGATGGGAAGTGGGATGGTGAGAAGAAGGGGGAGGGGAGGTAGTGGACGAGGGGAGAGGTCGCAAGTGGAGGGGAATGGACGGACAGTAGGTTATGGATGAAGAGTAGATGGGGGTACTGAAGGGTTGCCTATCAGACAGTCACGACAGATGAGTCTCGTATCGTTGGGAAGGTGCCGGGAGTTGCAGAATCTCCGGAAAATGCACTCACCCTAGTATCATTCGTCCGTCCGCCGCCCGCTCTCCGAATCCCGGCTCCGTCCTTTTCCCTCTCTCTTTCCTTCTTTCTCTCCCCCCCGGTTGACTCCTTCTTCTCTCCGTGCGGCTGCGACCACCGCCACGACCTCTCTCCCTCCGTCTCCAGACGCTCCCTCGCTCCCTACGACCCCGGGCGCTCCCTCTGTCCCGGGTCAAACTCCCTCGGTCGCCGCCTGTTTCTGAGTTTCAGGAAGTTGCTGCGAGTCCGGGTAGTGACGTCATTCAGGTACAGCCCCGGCCCGAACTTTAACTCGTCACCGGCCGGATCCGCGAGAGGGCGGTTGTTCCGAGCTGTGGGACCAAAGACCCCAGGATCCGGGTCAGTCCCGGGCTGTGGGACCAAAGACCCCAGGATCCGGGTCAGTCCCGGGCTGTGGGACCAAAGACCCCAGGATCCGGGTCAGTCCCGGGCTGTGGGACCAGACCCCAGGATCCGGGTCAGTCCCGGGCTGTGGGACCAAAGACCCCAGGATCCGGGTCAGTCCCGGGCTGTGGGACCAAAGACCCCAGGATCCGGGTCAGTCCCGGGCTGTGGGACCAAAGACCCCAGGATCCGGGTCAGTCCCGGGCTGTGGGACCAAAGACCCCAGGATCCGAGTCAGTCCCGGGCTGTGGGACCAAAGACCCCAGGATCCGGGTCAGTCCCGGGCTGTGGGACCAAAGACCCCAGGATCCGGGTCAGTCCCGGGCTGTGGGACCGGACCCCAGGATCCGGGTCAGTCCCGGGCTGTGGGACCAAAGACCCCAGGATCCGAGTCAGTCCCGGGCTGCGGGACCAAAGACCCCAGGATCCGAGTCAGTCCCGGGCTGTGGGACCAAAGACCCCAGGATCCGGGTCAGTCCCGGGCTGTGGGACCAAAGACCCCAGGATCCGAGTCAGTCCCGGGCTGTGGGACCAGACCCCAGGATCCGGGTCAGTCCCGGGCTGTGGGACCAAAGACCCCAGGATCCGGGTCAATCCCGGGCTGTGGGACCAAAGACCCCAGGATCCGAGTCAGTCCCGGGCTGTGGGACCAAAGACCCCAGGATCCGAGTCAGTCCCAAGCTGTGGGACAGGGACCCAGGATCCGAGTCTGTCCCAGGCTGTGGGACAGGGACCCAGGATCCGAGTCTGTCCCGGGCTGTGGGACCAGACCCCAGGATCCGAGTCAGACCCGGGCTGTGGGACCAGACCCCAGGATCCGAGTCAGTCCCGGCCTGTGGGACCAAAGACCCCAGGATCCGGGTCAGTCCCGGGCTGTGGGACCAAAGACCCCAGGATCTGAGTCAGTCCCGGGCTGTGGGACCAAAGACCCCAGGATCCGAGTCAGTCCCGAGCTGTGGGACAGGGACCCAGGATCCGAGTCAGTCCCGGGCTGTGGGACCAGACCCCAGGATCTGAGTCAGTCCCGGGCTGTGGGACCAAAGACCCCAGGATCCGAGTCAGTCCCGGGCTGTGGGACCAGACCCCAGGATCTGAGTCAGTCCCGGGCTGTGGGACCAGACCCCAGGATCTGAGTCAGTCCCGGGCTGTGGGACCAAAGACCCCAGGTTTGGGTCAGTCCCGGGCTGTGGGACCAGACCCCAGGATCCGGGTCAGTCCCGGGCTGTGGGACCAAAGACCCCAGGATCCGGGTCAGTCCCGGGCTGTGGGACCAAAGACCCCAGGATCCGAGTCAGTCCAGGGCTGTGGGACAGGGACCCAGGATCCGAGTCAGTCCCAGGCTGTGGGACCGGGACCCCAGGATACGAGTCAGTCCCGGGCTGTGGGACCAAAGACCCCAGGATCCGGGTCAGTCCCGGGCTGTGGGACCAGACCCCAGGGTCCAGGTCAGTCCCGGGCTGTGGGACCAAAGACCCCAGGATACGAGTCAGTCCCGGGCTGTGGGACCAAAGACCCCAGGATACGAGTCAGTCCCGGGCTGTGGGACCAAAGACCCCAGGATCCGAGTCAGTCCCGGGCTGTGGGACAGGGACCCAGGATCCGGGTCAGTCCCGGGCTGTGGGACCAAAGACCCCAGGATCCGGGTCAGTCCCGGGCTATGGGACAGGGACCCAGGATCCGAGTCAGTCCCGGGCTGTGGGACCAGACCCCAGGATCCGAGTCAGTCCCGGGCTGTGGGACCAGATCCCAGGATCCGAGTCAGTCCCGGGCTGTGGGACCAGACCCCAGGATCTGAGTCAGTCCCGGGCTGTGGGACCAAAGACCCCAGGATCCGAGTCAGTCCCGGGCTGTGGGACCAGACCCCAGGATCCGAGTCAGTCCCGGGCTGTGGGACCAAAGACCCCAGGATCCGAGTCAGTCCCGGGCTGTGGGACCAGACCCCAGGATCCGAGTCAGTCCCGGGCTGTGGGACCAAAGATCCCAGGATCCGAGTCAGTCCCGGGCTGTGGGACAGGGACCCAGGATCCGAGTCAGTCCCGGGCTGTGGGACCAGACCCCAGGATCCGAGTCAGTCCCGGGCTGTGGGACCAGACCCCAGGATCCGAGTCAGTCCCGGGCTGTGGGACCAGACCCCAGGATCCGAGTCAGTCCCGGGCTGTGGGACCAGACCCCAGGATCCGAGTCAGTCCCGGGCTGTGGGACCAGACCCCAGGATCCGAGTCAGTCCCGGGCTGTGGGACCAGACCCCAGGATCCGAGTCAGTCCCGGGCTGTGGGACCAGACCCCAGGATCCGAGTCAGTCCCGGGCTGTGGGACAGGGACCCAGGGTCCGAGTCAGTCCTGGGCTGTGGGACCAAAGACCCCAGGATCCAAGTCAGTCGCTGGTCTGGGGGTCCCAGGATCCGGGTCAGTTCTGGGTTCCGGATCATACCCGGGCTGTGGGACATTTACGACAGAAGTGGAAGTGCCTTCCTTCACTCAGTGGTAATGCAAGATCTTGGCAGAGGTGTCTGTGGGTGCTGGGTCCAAGCAGAGATGGACAGAATTTTAGATGCTAGGTGCAGGGGAATGTTGCTGAGGAATGATGTCCACCATTTATGTCATGCTTTCTTCTTGATGCTGCCATCAAAGGTGGTACAGAAGCCTCAGGACCCACACCACCATTATTACCCCACAAACATCAGGCTGTTGAACCAGAGGGAATAACTTCACTTGCTTCTCTCACCCCACCCCCCACTGAACTGTTCCCACAACCTACAACCTTCAAGTACTTTACAAATAATTTTCTAAATATTTATTGTTTACTTATTAGTGTTATTATTCATTTCTCATTTTGTATTTGCACAGTTGTAGTTTTTCATCGAATGACCTGCTGTTTCTGTCTTGGTAATCATCATAAACACCCAGTAAAGGAAATGAAATACAGTATCCCACACACACCCAACAGCAAAACACACCCACACACCTGACACCAAAACACGCCCATAAACACCTGACACCTCAATACGGAGACATAAGTGATTCTGTAGATGCTGGAAATCTTGAGCAAAACACACAAAATGATGTCCTGGGTCCAGGCCTGAAACATTGACTCTTCATTTCATTTCACTTGTCCCCTCAGAGGTAAGGAAAATTTTTTTAGCCAGAGAGTAGTGAATCTGTGCAATACTCTGCCACAGACTGCAATGGAGGCCAAGACAGTGGGTATACTTAAGGCGGAAGTTGATCCTTTCCTGATCAGTCATAGCATCAAAGGATATGGCAAGATGGGCAAGTGTATGGGGTTGAGTGGGATCTGGGATCAGCCGTGATGGAATGTCAGAACAGACACGCTGGGCTGAATGGCCTAATTCTGCTCCTATATCTTGTGGTCTTATGATCTCACATCTTCTTACTTCCCCTGTCCTCCCCATCTACCCACCAGGTCTCACCTATCACCTCCCAGTTTGTGCTCCTTCCCCTTCCTCCCTCCCCCACATTCTTATTCTGGTTTCTCCCTCCTTCTTCTCCAATCCTGATGAACAGTCACAGGCAGAAATATTGATTGTTTATTCCTTTCCATTGTCTAGAATATATCTAAATCTTCCTCAGTCTAGAATACATCTAAATCTTCCTCACTCTAGAATATATCTAAATCTTCGTCAGTCTAGAGGAAGAATATATCTAAATGTCCACCTCCAAACACTTTGAGATACATAATTCCTCAGCATTTTGTGTGTGATCCCTCAACACAGTCAACTCAATGTGCAAACACTCACACACATACAGTGTCTGTCACCTCTACGCAGCCAACATATCCATGGATAAATACTTGGCAGCAGAGTTATTTCCCCATATGCCATATGCCATAAACACACATTACCCCAAATCATCCAGTGCCCATGAAGTCTGGACCCAGAGAAGAAAGAATTCCATCCCTTGAGCCTGCTCCACATTTCAGTGAGACAAGATCTGCCCTTTACTGCTCAGTCTCTACAATCCGTGATTCCCTTTCTGTCAAAGCATTGTCCACTCAGTCTAGGATATATCTTTATGTCCACCTCCAAACACCTTCAGGATACATAATTCCAAGGGTTCCTGATCCTCCAGATGAAGTTCTTTGCCCTGTGGGATTATTCTGAAAATGTGCCTTCTAGTTCTTGGTTCTAAAATCATGATGTGTAAAGGTATGGTGGATGGTCAGTCTTTCTCCCAGTGCAGGGGATTTGAAAACTAGAGGCAGAGGTTCAAGGTGAGAGGAAAGAGATATAGAGAGGATCTGAGGTCTATGCTTTTCACCCAGGTGATGGTAAATATCTGGAAGGGGATGGTGGAGGCAGGTACAAATTACATTGTTTAAAAGGCAAAAGTAGGATTAGCAGAGATGGTCATATGGACAGGTTGGGCTGAAGATCCTGTTTCTATGCTGTTTCTCTGATTATCTCAGCATCCACCATGACAAACTGCTTAAGTCTTAGGTTTCAGTATGATCACTTCCCATTATTCTAAACTATAGGCCCAATCTACTCAACGGTTCCTCATAAAACAGCCTCTTCATTCCAGGAATCAACAGAGTAGGTATTCAAATCCTCTCTATTGCAACTATACCTCTCCTTAAACAATGGCACAGGTTGTCTGCAGTGTCCCAAGGTCACTATTTGAAGTCAATGGGCATGAAGGGAAAAACACTCCAGTGGCTGAGGTCATACCTTGCACAATGTCAATCATCTCCTTCCAAGGACTGCAGGAGGTCCTTGGGCACATTCTCATCTGCTTCACTGATTGTCTTCTTTCCACCGTAACATCATAAATATTATTCAGGCATGAGATGACAGGTGGTATTCATGTTACAGAAGTGCCAGACTGTGGCCATCACCAAAAATATAAATCTACCCTATACTATCCCCACCATAAACATCTTGTTGGATTGCCACTCAAGAGGCTGAGGAACCCATGGTGAGTGACTCACCTTGGAAGTCCAAAAGCCCTTCCACCATCAACAAGTCAGAAGTAAGAAGTGTGATGCCTGCGTGAATGCAGCTCCATCCTGGGCAAAGGCAGCTTGCTGGACTGACACTTTCACCACTTCCTTGTGCCCTCAGGCAGTGTGCACATCTGCAGTGTGAACCATATTACGTACCCATATTACTCCAACAGGATTACACAAATCTTCAACTTTTATAACCAAAAGCAAGGGCAGGAAGTATGTGGGAGCACCACCCCTGCAGGTTCCACTCCATGTTGTACACCATCTTGATCTGGAAATACATTAGTAGTCTCTTACACTAATGGGGCATAAATCCTGAGTGTTGGCGCGTGGCCAAGTGGTTAAGGCGTTCGTCTAGTTATCTGAAGGTCGCTAGTTCGAGCCTTGGCTGAGGCTTGCATGTGTGTCCTTGAGCGACAACACTGGTGCCAAGCTGTATGGGTACTAATGCCCTTCCCTTGGACAACATTGGTGGTGTAGAGAGGGGAGACTTGCAGCTTGGACAACTGCCGGTCTTCCATATAAAAAAAACCTTGCCCAGGCTTGCGCCCTGAAAACTTTCCAAGGTGCAAACCCATGGTCTATCGAGACTAACAGAGGCTTACATAAATCCTGAAATTGCTAAACCAATGGTGTTATGGGAGTTCCTGCACTGGCATCTTTGCATGGGTAATGAGAACCATCCTGCAAATGTAGTGACAATATGCTCAGTCCCTCCCTCCACCTTACTTCCATGGACTTTTAAATAGTTGACAGTAAGCATTAATCTCTGTTGTACTCCACGTCACAGTTTTCTAACCTCAAACTGACTGACTTATCCTAGTCAATCGTTTATTAACCATTCTTTTAGCGAATATTCAATCACCTCGATAAATGGATAATGTGCCCCTAATGTTTCACAATATAAGAACGTAAGACATAGGAGCAGAATTATGCCATTTAGCTCATCTCATCTGCTCTGCCATCCAACCTGGCTGATTTATTATCCTTATCAGCCCCAATCTCCTGCCTTCTCCCCATAACCTTTGCTTGTCTGACTAACCAAGAACCAACCTCCTCTTTAAATATACTCATTGACTTGGCCTCCACAACCATCAGTGGCAATGAGTTCCACAGATTCACTATCCTCTGGCTACAGAAATTTTTCCTCATCTCTGTTCTAAGAGAACACTCCTCTATACTGAGGCTATGCCCTCTGGTCCGAGACTCACTCACTGTAGGAAACATCCTCTCCACGTCCACCCTATCTAGGCCTTTCAATATTCAATAGGTTTCAGTGAGAACCCCCTCACCCCTATTCTTCTAAACTCCAGCAAGTATGGAACCATCAAACATCTTTAGAAAGAGCGGACATAGGGTCAGAGAGTGGAGTTAAGAAACAGCAAGGGCAAAGAATCATTATGGGAATCATACATAGACCTCCAAATAGTAGCCAAGAGGTGGGGTTGACTTTGCAAAGGGAGCTGGAAAAAGCATGTAATAAGGGTAATGTCACAATTGTAATGGGGGACTTCAATATGCGAGGGGATTGAGAAAATCAGATTGGTGTCAAAATGCAGGAGAGCGAATTTGTTCAATGCTTATGAGATGGCATTTTAGAGCAGTTTGTGCTTGAGCCTATTCTGGGAAAGGTTATCTTAGACTAGGTGTTGTGTAATAACCCAGATTCTATTAGGGAGCTCAAGGTAAAGGAATCCTTAGGAGGTAGTGATCATAATATGATTGAATTCATTCTGCAGTTTGAGGGTGAAGCACAGGTAACATGTATCTGTATTACAATGGAATAAAGGGAAATACCGAAGCATGAGAGAAGAGCTTGCTCAGATGGATTGGAGGGGGATACTGGTGGATGAAGGCAGAGCAGAGTTGGCTGAAGTTTCTGGAAATAATTCACAAGGCACAGAACAGATATGTCCCACAGAAGGAGTTGTTCTCAAATGGTAAGGGGAGGCAACCGTGATTGACAAGGGAAGTTAGGGACTGCATAAAAGCCAGGGCAAAAGCATATAAGGTAGCAAAAGGGGATTGGGAAATTTTTAAAATCCAACAAAAGATCACAAAAAAAGCTCTAAGGGAAAAGATGAAATATGAGGGCAAACTAGATAATAATATAAAGTAGGATTCTAAAAGTTTTTCCAGCTATATAAAAAGTAAAAGAGAGGATATTGGACCATTGGAAAATGATGTTGGTGAGGTAGTAATGGGGGACAAAGAAATGGCAGATGAACTTAACAAGCACTTTGCATCCATCTTCACTGTGGAAGACAGTAGCTGTGTGCCAGAGGTCCATGAGTGTCAGGGAGCAGGCGTGAGTGCATTGCTATTACAAAGAAAAAAGTGCTAGGCAAGGTCTTAAGATGGATAAGTTCACCTGGATCAGATGGGTTACATCCCAGAGTCCTGAGAGAGGCTGCTGAAGAGATAACTGATGCATTGGTCATGATCTTTCAAGAATCACTTGATTCTGACATGGTCCCGGAGAACTGCAAGACTGAAAATGTCACTCCACTCTTTAAGAAGGGAAGAAGGCAAAAAAAAAGAAAATTATATGTCAATTAGTCTAACTTCAGTAGACTAATGATTAAATAAGTCAAAGTCAGCATGGTTTTTGTCATATCTGTGGCAGAATAAGCGCTCTAGAATTAATAAAATCCACCTCCAAAAATCTAAAAAAGAGGGTGGCATGGCTTTACCTAACTTTCGCTTATATTACTGGGCAGCTAATATACGTTGTGCTGCCTTCTGGTCTTTCTTCCACGGTCAACCTGAGTGCCCTAACTGGGTGGCAATGGAGTTGAGCTCCACTAAAGAATTATCTATATCTGCACTTCTTGGCTCTGCACTCCCTAGCAGTCTGCCCAGATCAATAGCTAATCCTTTGCGTTAGACACACTTTGCGTATATGGGCTCAGTTCAGGAAATGCTATGGTTTCCAGGGGTTTTCCATTTCTAGCCCTGTCGCACATAATCACCTTTTTTTACCTACCACGTTCGATTCAGCATTCCATGTTTGGTACAGGAAGGGCATTAGACATTTTGAAGATCTCTTCATTGATAACCGCTTCGCTTCTTTTCAACAGCTCTCTGTTAAGTTCAACCTGCCTAACGCTCACTTTTTCAGATATCTCCAAATCCGACACTTTACTGCTCCTTTAATTCCTAACTTTCCTGAAATGCCTGCGAAAAATGCTATGGACCTATTTCTCTCCATTAATCCACTAGGTAAAGGTTTAATTTCAATTATCCAAGATAAACTAGCAGCCTTACGACGGGCCCCTGTGGATAAAATTAAAATGGCCTGGGAGCAGGATTTAAATATCTCCTTATCCGAGGAGAGCTGGGACTCAGTTCTCAAATCGGTTAACTCAACCTCACTTTGTGCTCGCCATTGTCTCTTACAGTTTAAGATTGTTCATAGAGCCCATATGTCTAAATCTAAACTATCTCGATTCTACCCTGGCATTAGTCCGCTCTGTGATAAATGCAAGAGGGGCGTGGCCTCTCTCATCCATATGTACTGGCTCTGTCCTAGCTTGGAGAAATTCTGGAAAGATGTCTTCACTACACTATCGGGTATTCTGAATCAGCACCTAGAACCTAACCCCTTAATTGCTCTGTTCGGTTTTTGGGGCGAGACAGATTTATGTCTGGGTCCGACCAAATGCCGAATACTATCCTTTGCCTCTCTCCTGGCGAGACGCTTGATCCTCCTTAGATGGAGAGATGTTGCCCCGCCCACTCATGCGCAATGGCTTAACGACATTATGGCCTGCTTGGACCTCGAAAAAATTCATTATTCAGTTCTCAATTCGGATTTAAAGTTCCATAAGATCTGGGGGCCTTTTATCGAGTACTTTCATAACCTTCCTCTTGACTAGGGTTTTTTTTTCTTTTCAGTCCCTTGCTTTCAGCTCCCTTTTTTCTCTGGTAGTAGGCTTTATTATCCTCTGTTGCTAAGTGTATTCACAGTCTGGGAGTTTGACTGTCCGGACTTATACTCTCTATATTGTGTGGTGGTTGGTCTGGAATTGTTTTTTTTTCTTGTGTTGTGGGGTTTGGGGAGGACACTAAGCTCACTTGTCTTTAATTTAGGTGCTTTTTTGTTAAATTCTCTTCCTGTGTAGCATATTGTTATTGTATGCTTAACCTTGCTCTGTATTAATGCTCCTCATTGGGATTTGGGGTTTTTAATTTTGTAAAATGTTTTGAAAAACTAATAAAAAAATTAAAAAAAAAAGTCAGCATGGTTTTTGTAAAGGGAAATCTTGTCTGACATAGCTGATAGAGTTCTTCGAGGAAGTAACAAGCAAGGTGGACAAAGGAGAGGCAGTGGATGTCATTTACTTGGATTTTCAAAAGGCATTTGATAACGTGCCATACATGAGGCTGCTTAATAAGATAAAATCCTACGGCGGTACAGGAAAGATACTGGCATGGATAGCAGAATGGCTGACAGGCAAGATGCAGTGAGAGGGAATAAAGGGGGCATTTTTTGGTTGGCTGCTAGTGATCAGTGGTGTTCCTCAGGGGTCAGGATCAGCACCGCTACTTTTCACATTGTTTGTCAATGAAATAGATTGTGAAATTGATGGCTTTGTGGCAAAGGTTGAGGATGATACGAAGATAGGTGGAGAGGTAGGTAGTGCTGAGGAAGCAATGCAATTGCAGCAGGACTTAGACATATTGGAAGAATGGGCAAAAAAGTGGCAGATGGAATATGGTGTTGGAAAATATATGATAATGCATTTTAGTAAAAATATCAATAATCAGACTTTTATCTAAATGGGGAGAAAATTCAAACATCAGAGGTGCAAAAGGACCTCGTGCAAGACTCCCAGAAGGTTAATTTACAGGTTGAGTCTATGGTAAAAAAGGCAAGTGCAACACCTGTGTGGGAAGTGAGAGTGGATATAGTACCGCTAGAAAATGAGACAAGAGAAAAAACAATGGGGAAAAGGAGATGGCTGTTGAACTAAATGAGTATTTTGCGCCAGTCTTCACTGTGGAAGACACTAGCAGTGTGCCTGATGTAGTAGTGTGTGAAAGAAGAGAAGTGGGTTCAGTGACTGTTACAAGAGAGAAGATGCTCAAAAAGCTGAAAGACCTGATAGTACATAAGTCACCTGCACCAAAGGAACTACACCCTAGGGTTCTGAAAGAGGTAGTGTTAGCGATCGTGGTGGCATTAGAAATTATCTTTCAAAAATCATTGGTCTCTGACATGGTGCTAGAGGACTAGAAAATTGCAAATGTTACTCCACTCTTTAAGAAAGGAGGAAGGCAGCAGAAAGGGAATTATAGACTAGTTAGCCTGACCTCAGTGATTGGGAAGTCAATTGTTAAGGACAAGGTGATGGAGTACTTGGTGACACAGGACAAGATAATACAAAGTCAGCATGGTTTCCTTCAGGGAAGATACTGCCTGATGAACCTGTTGGAATTCTTTGAGGAGATTACAAGTAGGATAGATACAGGGGATGTAGTCGATGTTGTATATTTGGCCTTTGAGAAGGTGTCACATATGAGGCTGCTTACCAAGTTAAGAGCCCATGGTATTACAGGGAAGTTACTAACATGGTTAGAGCATTGGCTGATCGGGGGTAGCAGGCAGTGAATGGGAAAAAAACGATCCTTTTCTGGTTGGCTGCCAGGGTCTAGTGGTGTTCTGCAATGGTTGGTGTTGAGACCACTTCTTTTTATGCTGTATATAAATGATTTAGATGATAGAATAGATGGCTTTGTTGCCAAGTTTGCAGATGACACAAAGATTGGTGGAGGGGCAGGTAGTGTTGAGGAAACAGGTAGGATGCAGAAGGACTTAGACAGATCACCTCTGAGCACCGGTGCCCCACAAGGCTGTGTACTCAGCCCCCTACTGTACTCACTGTACACCCATGATTGTGTAGCTAAGTTTCCACTGAACTCAATATGTAAGTTTGCTGATGACACCACAATTGTAGGCCGTATCTCGGGTAATGGTGAGTTTGAGTACAGAGAGGAAATTAAGAACTTGGTGGCATGGTGCGAAAACAATAACCTATCCCTCAACGTCAGCGAGACGAAGGAATTGGTTGTTGACTTCAGATGGAGTAGCGGACCGCACAACTCCATTTACATCGTTGTTGCACAGGTGGAACAGGTCAAAAGCTTTAAGTTCCTCGGGGTCAATATCACAAATGACCTGACTTGGTCTAAACAAGCAGAGTCCACTGCGAAGAAGGCCCACCAGTGCCTTTACTTCCTGAGAAAGCTGAAGAAATATGGCCTGTCCCCTAAAACCCTCACTAATTTTTATAGAAAGCATTGTAGAAAGCATTCTTCTAGGGTGCATCACAACCTGGTATGGAAGTTGTCCTGTCCAAGACCGGAAGAAGCTGCAGAAGATCATGAACACAGCCTAGCACATCACATAAACCAATCTTCCATCCTTGGACTCACTTTACACCGCACGCTGTCGGAGCAGTGCTGCCAGGATAATCAAGGACACGGCCCACCCAGCCAACACACTTTTTGTCCCTCTTCCCTCCGGGAGAAGGTTCAGGAGCTTGAAGACTCGTACAGCCAGATTTGGGAACAGCTTCTTTCCAACTGTGATAAGACTGCTGAACAGATTCTGACCCGGATCTGGGCCGTACCTTCCAAATATCTGGACCTGTCTCTCGGGTTTTTTTGCACTACCTACTTTCTCTTTTCTATTTTTTATTTATGATTTATAATTTAAATTTTTATTATATTTACAATCTATTTGTACTCCAGGGAGCACGAAGCACAGAATCAAATATCGCTGTGATGATTGTACACTCTAGTATCAATTGTTTGGTGACAATAAAGTAATTAAAAAAAAGATTAGGAAAATGGCAAGAAAGTGACAAATGAAATACAATGTTAGAAAATGCATGGCCATGCACTTTGGCAGTAAAAATAAATGTGTGGACTATTTCTAGATGGGGAGAAAATCCAGGAATCTGAGGTGCAGAGGGACTTGGGAGTTCTTGGGAGTTAACTTGCAGGTGAGTCGGTGGTGAGGAAGGCAAATGCCATGTTAGCATTCATTTCAAGAGGTCTAAAACGTAACAGCAAGGACGTGATGCTGAGGCTTTATAAGCACTGGTGAGGCCTCACCTTGAGTATTGCAAACAGTTTTGGGACCCTCATCTTAGAAAAGATGTGCTGACATTGTAGAGGGTCCAGAGGAGGTTCACAAGGATGATTCCAGGAAAAAATGGATTGTCATACGAGGAACGTTTGATGGCTCTGGGTCTGTACTCACTGGAATTCAGAAGGATGAGAGGAGGATCTCATTGAAACCTTTCGAATGTTGAAAGGACTAGACAGAGTAGATATGGAAAGGATGTTTCCATGGTGGGAGAGTCTAGGACAAGAGGACACAGCCTCAGGATAGATGGGTGCCCTTTCAAAACAGAGATGTGGAGAAATTTCTTCAGCTAAAGAGTGGTGAATTTGTGGAATTTGTTGCCACATGCAGCTGTGGGGGCCAGGTCATTGGGCATATTTAAGGCAGAGATTGACAAGGCATCATAGGTTACGGGGAGAAGGCCAGGAACTGGGGTTGAGGAGGAAATAGGAAAAAAGGATCAGCTATGATTGAATGGTGGAGCAGACTCAATGGGCCAGATGGCCTAATTCTACTTGTATGTCTTATGGTCTTAAACACTTCTCATATGTTAACCCTTGCATTCCCAAAATCATTCTCATAAACCTCATATGGACACTCTCCAATGCTGGTACATCTTTTCTTAGGTAAGGGTCCCAAAACTGCTCATAATGTTCCAAGTGTGATCTGACCAATGCCTTATAAAGCCTCAGCATTACATCCTTCCTCTTGTATTCTAGCCCTCTCAAAATGAATGTTAACATTCCTTTTGCCTTCACCACCATCAACTCAACCAGCAAATTAACCTTTATGGAATACTGCACAAGGGCTCCCAAATCCTCTTGCACCTCTGATTTTTTTTAAATTTTCTCCCAAGTTAGAAAATCTGCACCTTTATTCCTCCAACCAAAGTGTATGACCATATACTTCCCTACACTATATTCCATCTGCCACTTCTTTATCTATTCTCCTAATACTGTATGTCTAAGCCTCTCTGCAGCCTCATGTTTCCTCAACACTACTTGCCCTTCCACCTATCTCCATATTGTATGCAAACTTGCCACAATTCCATCATCCAAATCATTGACATACAACATGAAAAGAAGTGTCCCAACACTAACTGCTGCAAAACACCACTAGTCACTGGCAGCCCAGAAAAGGCCTTCTTTATTCCCAGTCTTTGTCTCCTGCCTGTCAGCCAATCATCTATCTATGCAGTATCTATCATGTAATACCATAGGCTCTTAGCTTGTTAAGCAGTTTCATGTGTCGCACCTTGTAAATGGCCTTCGGAAAATCCAAATAAACAACATCATTAACTGTCTATCCTGCCTGCTATTTCCTCAAAAAATTCCAACAGATCTGGCAAGAAACCATGCTGACTTTGGCCTATTTTATCATGTGCCTCTAAGTACCCCAAAACCACATCGTTTATAATGGACTCCAACACCTTTCCAACTGCTGAAGTTAGGCAAACTAGCCTATTATTTCCTTTCTTCTGCCTCCATCCCTTCTTAAAGAGTGAAGAGACATTTGCTATTTTTAGTGCTCTGACACCATTTCATAATCTAGTGATTCTTGAAAGATCCTCACTAATACCTACACAATCTCTTCAGATACCTCTTTCAGAACACAGGGGTGTAGTCCATCTGGTCCAGGTGACATATCTACCTTCAGATTTTCAGTTTTCCCAAGTACCTCCTCCCTAGTAATAGCAACTACACTCTCTTCTGCCCCCTGACACTCTTGAATTTCTGGCACACTGCTAGTGTCTTCCACAGTGAAGACTGATGCAAAATACTTATTAAGCTCATCTGCCATTTCTTTGTTCCCCCATTACTGCATCTCCAGTGTCATTTTCCTGCAAACCAATATCCACTGTCCCCTCTCTTTCACTCTTTATGTATTTGAAAAAGCTTTTGGCAATCTCTTGATATCATTGGCTATCTTCCCTTTGTATCTCAACTTCTCTCTCCTTATTGCTTCTTTAGTTGTTTCCTGTTCTTTTTTTAACTTTCCCATTCTCTAACCTCCCACTGAGGCCTCTGTCGGTCAGGGTTGACCATGGATATTGTGTCCTAACCGTCTAGGTATACAAGCCTGGACAGTACGATACTGATGCACTATTAATAACTCCAAAAGACTGGAAGTAGAGTAAATACTGAAAGGCTTTTATTAGCAGTAAAACGGAGCACGTCCATGCTGGATAACTGTCCTGGACTGTGGGAGGAGCAGTGACACAATCACCTTTATCCAGGGGTCTGTGGGAGGAGCCACAGGAGCAGTCAGCAGAGGGGCATGTCCAGACAGATATACATGGTTTACCACAGATATGCTGTTGCCTATGTAGCAAGCTCCCCATCTCCACGCATCTGATGAACCCAAAGGAATGGCAGAGCCTGATAGTTTGGCACTAGAAGAGCTGCAGGAGTTGCCAGTCAGCATTGAACTCAATGTAGGACTGACTCAGGGACTCCAGCTCCGGACTTTTCTCCCAGGGTTTACTCCTGAAGTAGAGGGTATGAGTGAGTATAGCTGCAAGGCAGTGGAGGTTTGAGATCAGAGGACTTCCCACTACTTTTTTCTGTAGAATATGCCCTTGCTTTTGCTTTTATGCTGTCTTTAACTTCCTTTGTCAGCCACAATTGCCTCATCCTTCCTTTAGAATTCTTCTTCATCTTTGGATATATCAATCCTGCACCTTCCGAATTTACTCCCAAAACTCCAGCCTTTGCTGTTCTGCCAGCTCCTCTTTCTTGCCTCTGGAATTCCACTTAGTCCACTCTAATACTGGTACATCTGATTTTTTTTTCTTCTCCCTCTCAAACTGCAGGGTGAATTCTATCATATTTTGATCACTGACTCCTAAGGGTTTCTTTACCTTCAGCTCCCTAATCCTATCTGTTTCATTGCACAGCACCCAATCCAGAATTGCCTTTCTCTTAGTGGGCTCAATCACAAGCTGCTCTAAAAAGCATCAATCTAATATTCCCAGTCTACCTGCATATTGGTATCCCCATGAATATTTTACATGATTTACCGCCCCTTTTACATGCTTTTCCTATCTGTTAATGTAATTTGTATCCCACATCCTAGCTACCGTTCAGAAGCCTGTCTATACCTTGCACTTTCTTTACTCCATCTACAAGGTTTCTACATTTTTTGATCCTATGACACCTTCTTCTAAGGATTTAATTTGATTGTCTCCACAGCTGTCTGTGGCTGAGCATTCCATAGGTTTACTGCTTTCTGGCTTTAAAAAAAATTTCTCCTTACCTATGTTCTAAAAGGTTGCACCTCAACTTTGAGGCTGTGCTCTTTAGTTCTGGATGCCCCCACCATAGGAAACATCCTCCCCACATGCACCTTATCTAGTTCTTTCAACATTTGGTAGGTTTCAATGAGATCCCCCTGCATTCTTCAAAATTCCAGTGAGTACAGGCCTAAAGCTGCCAAACGCTCCTCATATGTTAACCCTTTTATTCAATCATCATTGTGAACCTCCTCTGGACTCTCTCCAATAACACATCCTTTCTGAGATATGGGGCTCAAAACTGTTGTCAATACTCCAAGTGCAGCCTGACGAGTGTCTTATAAAGCCTCAGTATTATCTCCTTGCTTTTATATTCTGTCCTCCTTGAAATAAATGCCAACATTGCATTTGCCTTCTTTACCACAGACTCAGCCTGTAAATTAACCTTCTGGGAGTCTTGCATGAGGACTCCTAAGTCCCACTGCACCTCTGATGTTTGAACCTTCTCCCCATTTAGATAATAGTCTGCATTATTGTACCTTTTACCAAAATGCATTACTATACATTTCCCAACACTGTTCCATCTGTCACTTTTTTGCCCATTCTTCCAATTTGTCCAAGTCCTGCTGCATTCGCATTGCTTCCTCAGCACTACCTACTCCTCCACCTATCATCATATCATCCGCAAATTCTGCTACAAAACCATAAATTCCATGATCTAAAGCATTAACAAACAATGTCAAAAGTAGTGGACCCAATACTAACCCCTGTGGAACATCACTAGTCACTAGCAGCAAACCAGAAAAGGCCCCCTTTATTCCCACTCACTGCCTCCTGCTTGTCAGCCATTCCTCTGTCCTGCCAGTATCTTTCATGTACTGCCATAGGATTTTATCCTGATAAGCAGCCTCATGTGTGCTACCTTATCAAGTGCCTTTTAAAAATCCAAGGAAATGCCATCCACTGCCTCTCCTTTGTCCACCCTGCTTGTTACTTCCTCAAAGAACAGATTTGTCAGGCAAGATTTCCCTTCACATGCTGACTTTGACTTATTTTATCATTAGACTCCAAATACCCTGAAGCCTCACCCTTAATAATTGAATCCAACACTTTCCCAACCACTGAGGTTAAGCTAACTGGCCTATAATTTCTTTTCTTTTGCCTTCCTACCTTCTTTAAGAGTGGAGTGGCATTTGCAATCTTCCAGTCCTCTGGGATCATGCCAGCATCAAGTGATTCTTGAAAGATCATGACCAATGCATCCGCTATCTCTTTGGCAACCTCTCTCAGGACACTGGGATGCAGTTCATCTGGTCTAGGTGGCTTATCCACTTTAAGACCTCTCAGTCTGACTCGCACTTTTTCCTTTGAACTAGTAATGGCAATCATTCCTGCTCCCTGACATTCATGAACTCTAACCCTAACCCTAATTGAAACAGCGGGCATAGGAGAAGTGAGCATCAGAATAGAGAGCTTTGGCTCAACGGGGCTATGGCAATAATGGGTCGAAGCGAGGTAGGTTATCTGTGAAGAATACAGACAGAAAGTATGTGTGTGAGGCCGGTTTTCTGTGCTCGGTGTCAGATGTGGGAGGTCCTGGAGACACTCAGCCTCCTGGCAGCGACATCTGCGCCAGTTGTGTCGAGCTGCAGCTCTTTAGGGACTGCATTAGGGAACTGGAGATGCAGCTCAATGACCTTTGTCTGGTCAGGGAGAGTATGATAGAGAAGAGCTATAGGCAGGTAGTCAGAGCAAGGCCTGGGGAGACAGAAAAATGGGTAACAGTCAGGAGAGGGAAGGGCAGGAGTCAGAGGCTAGAGAGCACCCCTGTGACTGTACCCCTTGACAATAAGTACTCCTGCTTGAGTACTGTTGGGGAGGACAGCCTACCTGCAGGAAGCAACCGTGGTCGTGCCTCTGGCACAGAGTCTGGCCCTGTGGCTCAGAAGGGTAGGGAAAGGAAGAGGATGGCAGCAGTAAATGGGGACTCTATTGTTAGGGGGTCAGACAGGTGATTCTGTGGACGCAGGAAAGAAATGCGGATAGTAGTTTGCCTCCCAGGTGCCAGGGTCTGGAACGTTTCTGATCACATCCACGATATCTTGAAGTGGGTAGGAGAAAAGCCAGAGGTCGTGGTACATATTGGTACCAACGACATAGGCAGGAAAATGGAGGAGGTCCTGAAAGCAGACTACAGGGAGTTAGGAAGGAAGTTGAGAAGCAGGACCACAAAGGTAGTCATCTCGGGATTACTGCCTGTGCCATGTGACAGTGAATAGAGGAAAAGAATGAGGTGGAGGATAAATGCGTGGCTGAGGGATTGGAGCAGGGGGCAGGGATTCAGATTTCTGGATCATTGGGACCTCTTTTGGGGCAGGTGTGACCTATACAAAAAGGACGAGTTGCACTTGAATCCAATGGGGACCAATATCCTGGCGGGGAGGTTTGCTAAGGCTACTGGGGAGAGTTTAAACTAGAATTACTGGGGGGTAGGAACCGAACTGGTGTGACGGAGGAAAAGAAGGTTGGCTCACAAATAGAGAAAGCTTGGAGACAATGCGAGAGGGAGGATAAGCAGGTGATAGAGAAGGGATGCGCTCAGACCAATGGTTTGAGATGTGTCTATTTTAATGCATGGAGTATTATGAACAAAGCAGATGAGCTTAGAGCGTGGATCAGCACTTCGAGCTATGATGTTGTGGCCATTACAGAGACTTGGATGGTGCAGGGGCAGGAATGGCTACTTCAAGTGCCAGGCTTTAGATGTTTCAGAAAGGATAGGGAGGGAGGCAAAAGAGGTGGGGGTGTGGCACAGGTGATCAGAGATAGTGTCATGGCGGCAGAAAAGGAGGAAGTCATGGAGAGGTTGTCTACAGAGTCTCTGTGGGTTGAAGGTAGGAATAGGAGGGGGTCAATAACTTTACTGGGTGTTTTTTATAGACCACCCAATAGTAACAGGGACATCGAGGTGCAGATAGGGAGACAGATTCTGCAAAGGTGTATTAATAACAGGGTTATTGTGGTGGGAGATTTTAATTTCCCAAATATAGATTGGCATCTCCCTAGGGTGAGGGGTTTAGATGGGGTGGAGTTTGTTAGGTGAGTTTAGGAAGGTTTCCTGACACAATATGTAAATAAGCCTACAAGAGGAGAGGCTGTACTTGATCTGGTATTGGGAAATGAACCTGGTCACGTACCAGGTCTCTCAGTGGGAGAGCATTTTGGAGATAGTGATCACAATTCTATCTCCTTTACCAAAGCATTGAGAGGGATAGGAACAGACAAGTTAGGGAAACGTTTAATTCAAGTAAGGGGAACTTTGAGGCTATCAGGCAGGAACGTGGAAGCATAAATTGGAAACAGATATTCTCAAGGAAACGTACAGAAGAAATGTGGCAAATGTTCAGGCGATATTTGTGTGGGGTTCTGCATAGGTACATTGCAATGAGACAGGGAAAGGATGGTAGGATACAGGAACCATGGCGTACAAAGGCTATTCTAAATCTAGTCAGATAGAAAAGAAGAGCTTACAAAAGTTTCAAAAAATTAGGTAATGATAAAGATCTAGAAGATTATAAGGCTAGCAGGAAGATGCTTAAGAATGAAATTAGGAGAGCCAGAAGGGGCCATGAGAAGGCCTTGGCGGACAGGATTAAGGAAAACCCCAAGGCATTCTACAAGTATGTGAAGAGCAAGTGGGTAAAATGTGAGGGAATAGGACCAATCAAATGTGACAGTGGAAAAGTGTGTATAGTACTGGAGGAGACAGCAGAGGTACTTAATGAATACTTTGCTTCAGTATTCACTATGGAAAAGGATCTTGGCAATTGTAAGGATGACTTGCAGTGGACTGAAAAGTTTGAGCATGTAGATATTAAGGAAGAGGACGTGCTGGAGCTTTTGGAAAGCATCATGTTGGTTAAGTCATGAGGACTGGACAGGATGTACCCCAGGCTACTGTGGGAAGCGATTGCTGAGCCTCTGGCAATGATCTTTGCATCATCAATGAGGATGGGAGAGGTTCTGGAGGATTGGAGGGTTGCGGATGTTGTTCCATATTCAAGAAAAGGAGTAGAGATAGCCCAGGAAATTATAGACCAATGAGTCTTACTTCAGTGGTTGGTAATTTGATGGAAAAGATCCTGAGAGGCAGGATTTATGAACATCTGGAGAGGCATAATATGATTAGGAATAGTCAGCATGGCCTTGTCAAAGGCAGGTCGTGCCTTACGAACCTGATTGAATTTTTTGAGGATGTGACTAAACACATTGATGAAGGTAGAGCTGTAGATGTAGTATATATGGATTTTAGCACGTCATTTGATAAGGTATCTCATGCAAGCCTTATTGAGAAAGTAAGGAGGCATGGGATCCAAGGGGACATTGCTTTGTGGATCCAGAACTGGCTTGCCCACAGAAGACAAAGAGTGGTTGTAGACGGGTCATATTCTGCGTGGAGGTTGGTGACCATTGGTGAGCCTCATGGATCTGTTCTGGGATCCCTACTCTTCGTAATTTTTATAAATGACCTGGATGAGGAAGTGGAGGGATGGGTTAGTAAATTTGCTGATGACACAAAGGTGTTGGGTGTGTTGTGGATAGTCTGGAGGGCTGTCAGAAGTTACAACGGGACATTTATAGGATGCAAAACTGGGCTGAATATTGGCAGATGGAGTTCAACCCAGATAAGTGTGAGATGGCTAATTTTAGTAGGTCAAATATGATAGCAGAATATAGCATTAATGGTAAGACTCTTGGCAGTGTGGAAGATCAGAGGGATCTTGGGGGAACGAGTCCATAGGACACTCAAAGCTGCTGAGCAAGTTGACTCTGTGGTTAAGAAGGCATACGGTGCATTGGCCTTCAGCAACCATGGGATTGAGTTCAGGAGCCGAGAGGTAATGTTGCAGCTGGTCAGACCCTGCTGGTCAGGACCAGCTGGTCAGGACCCTGGTCAGACCCCACTTGGAATACTGTGCTCAATTCTGGTCACCTCACTACAAGAAGGACATGTAAACCATAGAAAGGGTGCAGAGGAGGTTTACAAGGATGTTGCCTGTATTGGGAGCATGCCTTATGAGAATAGGTTGAGTGAACTTGGCCTACTCTCCTTGGAGCAATGGAGGATGAGAGGTGACCTGATAGAGGTGTACAAGATAATGAGAGGCATTGATCATGTTGAAAGTCAGAGGCTTTTTCCCAGGGTTGAAATGGCTAGCACGACAGGGCATAGTTTTAAGGTGCTTGGAAGTAGGTACAGAGGAGATGTCAGAGCTAAGTTTTTTACATAGAGAGTGGTGAGTGCGTGGAATGGGCTACCGGCGGTGGTGATGGAGGCGGAAATGATAGGGTCTTTTGAGAGGCTTGTGGATAGATACATGGAGCTTCGAAAAATAGAGGGCCATGGGTAAGCCTAGGTAGTTCTAAGGTAAGGACATGTTTGGCACAGCTCTGTAGGCCGAAGGGCCTGTATTGTGCTGTAGCTTTTCTCTGTTTCTATGCTTCTAATGTGTGGCATACGGCTAGTGTTTTCCACAGGGAAAACTGATGCAAAATATTCATTAAGTTCATCTGCTATTTCTTTGTCGCCATGACTATCTCACGAGCACCATCCAATACTGTATCCACCCTCACATTCCTTTTACTCTATATATAACTGAAAAAAACCTTTAGTATCTTGCTTTATTTTATTGGTTCGTTTGCCCTCATATTTCATCTTTTCCCTTCTTAAAGCTTTTTTATTTGCCTTTTGGTGGATTTTAAAAGCTTCCCAATCATCCAACTTCCCACTCACTTCTGCTACCTTATATGCCCTTTTCTTGAATTTTATTCAGTTCTTAGCTTCCTTCATCAGCCATAGTTGCCTACTCATGGTATTTGAGAACTTCATCTTCTGTGTGACATATCTATCCTGCACCTTGTGAACAATTCCCAGAAACTTCAGCCACTTGTGCTCTGCCATCATCCCTGCTAGTATCCTTCTCCAATCCACCTGGGCAAACTCCTCTCTCATGCCCCTGTAATTCTCTTTATTCCATTGTGATTCTGATACATCTGACTTGTGCTTCTCCCTCTCAAATTGCAGAATGAATTCAATCATATTATGATCACTGCCTCCTCAGGGTTCCTTGATGTTAAATTCCCTAATAAGATGTGGGTTATTGCACAACACCCAATCTAAGATAGTTTCCCCTGAGAAGGCTCAAGCACAAGCTGCTCTAAAAATCCATCCCATAGGCATTCAAAAAATTCCTTCTCTTATATCTAACCCCAACCTGATTTTCCTAATCCCTTTGAATATTGAAGTCCCCCATTACATTTGTGACATTACCCTTATTACATGCCTTTTCCAGCTCCTTTTGTAATCTCAACCCCACATCTTGGCTACTATTTGGAGGCCTACATATGATTCCCATTGATTTTTTTTTTATCCTTGCTGTTTCTTAACTGCACCCACGAAGAGTCAACATTCTGCTGTCTGTTCCAGGATCTGTGCGGAACCAAGAGGACGACCATCCAGGACTGTTGCGGGCATGGGCTGGCTCAACTCCTGCAAAGGTATGTTAAACCAACAGGCCATCCCCAACTCCAGGAAATAATCAGCTGCCCTAGAGTCCAAAAATGCATTCAGCTCTCATCAGTTCTTACCCCAGGAAATCTGCACCTTCAGAGTGACACCAGAATAAGTAGGCTTGGGAGCAGTGGCTGCTACTGTCACAGTCCTTCCGACACTGGACAGTCTTAGTAGTGACAGCTGCACTTTGGACATTCGGCCTGCAGGTGACCTGCCTCACTGCAGTAAAAGACTCTGACATCAGGACCTCTCATCGAAGGGGAGTCTTGTGCAGCCAATTTGCATGGGGTTGACCAGATCTTGAACAGGATACAGGCTGGTCATTGTCCGAGGTCAGGAAGTGGATCTCTGATGCATTGAGATAGAGATAGAACACAATAGCACAGTACAGGCCCTTCAGCCCACAATGTTGTGCCCAATTTTTAATCTACTCTAATATCAAGTGATATATGTGACAACAAAATTTCACTCCCAGATCACCTTAATGTCTTTAATGCTTGCTGTGCTGATAGAACATGAAGGCATCTTCATCAACTCCTTCTGCCCCTTATGACCCTATGACTTCAGTCTCATGCTGACATGAGAGCATCTTTCAGGAGGGTGAACCCACAGAAAGCATCCAGCCCAGACAGTGTGTGTGGCTGAATACTACAGGTCTGTACTGATCAATTGGCTGAAGTATTTACTGTCATCTTTAACCTTTCACTTTGGTAGTTTGAGGTATCAATCATACTGGTGCCCAAGAAGAACGAGGTAACCTGCCTCAGTGATCATCATCCAGTAGCACTTGCATCCACTGGTGTTGAAACATGTCAACTCCTGTCTGAGGACTGATCTTCATCCATTCCAATCTGCCTAACATGACAACAGGTCATTGGCTCTTCACTCAGCCTTGGAACATCTTGACAGAGAAGATACTATACACACAGCAGGACGGCATTGGTTACAGATCAGTATTCAACACGACTTTCACATCAAAAGTAATAAATAAACTCCAACACCTAGGCATCAATACCTCATTGTGCAAATGGATCAATTTCCTCATTTATAGACTTCAGTCAATTCAGACTGGCAACAACATCTCTTCTGCCATCCCCATCAACACAGGTGCACCAAGACACTATGTTTAATCCCCTGCTCTACTCACTTTATACTCATGTCTGTGGGGCTAAGGACAACTCTAATGCCATATTCTAGTTTGCTGACGACACCGCTGTTGTTAATTGAATCAAAGCTGGTGACAAATCAGCATGTAGTAGTGAAATTGAAAACATAGATGAAATGTGTCACAATAACAACTCCTCCCTCAGTGTCGGTAAAACCAAAGAATTGTTCTTATGATTACACGAGGAAGAAATCAGGGGTTCATGAGCCATTCTTCACTGGGGGACTCAGAGGTGGTGTCGGTCAATAACTTTAAATTCCTTGGCATTAAAATTTCACAGGATTTGTCCTGGGGCAAGTACATACGTGACAATTCAAAGAAGGCACAGCAGTGTCTCTACTTTCTTAGAAGTTTGTGCAGATTTGGCATGCCATCCAAAACTTTGTCAAATTTCGAGAGTTGCACAATGGAGGGTATCCTAACAGGTTGCATAACAGCCTGGTATGGAAACAACAATGCCCATAACTGAAAATCCTGTAGTGTAGAAAGTGGAAATACATCCCAGTCCATGGCTAGCCCTCTTTGAAACCTTGAGGTAGTCCCACTCTCACTCTGCCAAGCGATTATTGGGGCGGATGGACTGTTTGATCAGAGTCTCTAAGTCCTCTACCAGCATTCCCAAAGCAAGGTGCAGAGTGGCAGTACAGTTGCAGCCATTCTGCTTGGCCAAAGTCTGAAACTCAATAGCACAGGCGGCTGCTGACCAACTACCCTGATGCACCTCTATCAGACAGTTCAAGGCTCGGTTTTCTCCGGCAGGATGATGGAACACCCTCTTTACAGTGGCAATGAATTCCTCCAAATCTGAGCAAATCTCCGACCTTTGGTCCCAACGCATGGTGGCCGAGGCCAGGGCTCTCCTGGTCAGGAGAGAGGTCATGAAGGTCACCTTTCCTCGCTCTATAGGGAACCTGGACAGATGGAGTTCAAACACCAATCAACTATGTGTGAGGAAATCCCGCAAGAGCCCGGGCCATCACCGAATCTCTCCAGGGTTGGAAGATGGACTGGCTCTACAGAACGACCAACAGCCTCACCCAAGCAACTCTGGTTTCCCCCTTGCAATAGTTGGTGCACGGCAACCTGGAGGTCGTGTAACTCCAGGTTCCATCTAGAAACTTTCTTGTTGTGGCTGGCCAAAGCTGACAAGAGCCTTTGATACCCTGCTGGGTCCACGTTAGGTTCCATCGTAATGTGATGAGAGACTTAGGCAAGGATAGTTAGGACCAAAGTGCTGGAGTATCTGAGACTAGAATTGAGAAATGATAAGAGACAGAAATGAAGACAGGGTTCTTAACTATGCACTAGACGAAAATCTGAAGCTGAACTGATGATTGAGCATCAAACCTTAGTTCAGGTGCTCTTTAAATACTAAAATCTTGATGCCAAAATATGGCTGCAAATTAGCGGACGGGCCTGAATCCTAAAAGAGGCCATGTCAGGTATCCATATTCCAGAGAGTTAGAGTGTCAAAATCCCGGAGGCTGGCATGGTCGGCAGCATATTGTAACATGTTAGTTTGTTTTTTTTGTAATGTTTCTTACCTGATGCTCTGCCTGTAATGCTGCAGCAGGGAAGTTTTTTTGTTGCACATGTACTTGTGCACATGACAATAAACTTGACTTTGACTTTGAAGTAGGGTTTTATACAGTACTGTGCAAAAGTCCTAGGCACCCTAGATTTTTTATATGGTTTCAGATGGTATGGTCTCCACAGAGCCCTGATCTTAACATCATTGAGGCTCTCTGGGATTTCCAGGAGAAAGAAGCAAGCAAGACAGCCTAAGTCTCCAGAAGCACTTGGAGCAACTTACTGGACAGTTAACATAAAATAGCACAACAGAGTACCTAAGAAAATTGATGTAGTTTTAAAGGCAGAGGGTGCTCAAACCAAATATTGATTTGATTTAGTTTTTCACTGTATACTGCTCTTTTTTATATTTAGGAACTTTTCAATATTTTTGTAAGTATCTTCCTTTACAGAATTTATTTAATGTGTTTAAGACTTTTGCACAGTTCTGTCAATGTCTCAGTACCTCCATGAAAATAGATTCTAGCATTATTGTAGCAAGTCGTTTCACACCCTCTTATAATGAATAGGTGCGTTACATTTCTGATTTTCTCATTCACTGGGATCTGGTCAGAAGTTTGGGATTTTCTACTTGTGAGGGCTGTGGAGATTCAGTAACTGAATATCTTCAAGAAAGAAATAAACATATTTTTAGATGTCACAGGTGATGCAAGGAAGTGGATCTGAATTATAAGATCTGCCATAATTTTATTCAAGTTAAAGTAGTAGAGAGATGCTGTTGCAAGACAACACATTTCACAACATACTAATACCAGAGGGCATACATTGAGGTGAAAGGTGGTCATTTCAAAGGAGATGTGAGGGGGCAAGTATTTTTTACTCGGAGAGCAGTGGGTGCCTGGAATGCATTGTCTGGGGTGGTGATAGAGGCAGACGCATCAGGGACTTTTAAGAAACGTTTAGATAGAGACATAGATGTGAGGGAAATTAAAGGATATGGACAGAAGGGATTAGTTTAGTTAGCCATCTGATTACTAATTTAATTGGTGCAGCTCAACGTTGTGTCCTGAAGGACCTGTGCTGTACTGTTCTATACACTCGGTGGCCACTTTATTAGTACCTGTACACCTACTCATTAATGCAACTATTGAATCCACTAATTATATGGCAGAACATAATATAAAAGCATTAGAATGGTAAAGAAATGAGGTCAAAGTGATTTTGATCGTAAAATAATTGTTGGTGACATATGGGGTGGTTTGAGCATCTGAGAAAATGCAAATCTCCTGGGATTTTAATGCACTCCAGTCTCTAGAGTTCACAGAGAATGTGAACCCCAGTTCTGTGGGCAAAAATGCCTTGTTAATGAGAGAGGTCAGAGGAGAATCGTCAGGGTGGTTGAAGCTGACAACAATAACTCAATAACCACACGTTACAACAGTGGTACCAAACTGTATCGGTCTCTGCCATTCCTTTGGGTTCATCAGATGCGTGGAGAGGGGGAGCTGGGTACTTGGGCAACAGCTTGCTCTCCATATCCTACTGCTCAAGCTTGTATACCTAGACAGCTAGGATGTAATATTCATGGTCAACTCTGACCGACAGAGACTTCAATCAGTCAGACAACAATGGTGTGTGAAAGAGCATCTCTGAACACAAAACACATTGAACCTTAAAGTAGATGGGCTACAGCACCACAAGATCACGACATACACTCAGTGATAATAAATCTGATTCTGATTTCTTTTACACGGCCAGCACTTTTTTTTAGCTACAATCCCTTTAAGTATGTAGAATTCCCTACGTCCTTATCATCCTTGCTAGTTTATGTTCATAATCTACTTCCTTTCTCTTTCTCTCTCTCTGTCATCTTTTGCTGCTTTCTAACAAAATCTTCCAGCCTGTCACTAACCTCTGTAACTGAATGCCACCTACTTTTTCAGTTTGATGCCTTTCTTAATTTAGAATAATGGATTCTTCTCCTTGTGAATCCTGGAGAATAGCCTCAATGGAAGATGTGAAATATTTCCTTAAATGTCTGCTGCTTATTGCCTACCAATCTGCCTTTCAATTTATTTTCACAGGACACTTCGGACATCTGTCTTCATATGTTTATAATTGATTTTTTAAAAAATTTAATACACTAGCTTCATAGAGTATTACCTTCCAGCTGAATATGAAATACTATCATATCTAGAGATCGTTAACATAGATCATTAATTAATTCAGTCTCTTGGCTGATGATCAGATCAAAAATAACCTATTCCTTGGTTGCTTCCATCAAGCCTTATTTCAGGAAACAATCCCAAGTCTATTTTATGATTTCCTCAAAATTACCTTTGCCAGTTTGATTTGTCCAACCTATCCAAAGCTTAAAGTGAAGGCCCCTTCTATATTGTTAACAAGTAATGCTAGAAGCTGAATCTTATGCCTTAGTAAGTTTAATTTTTTCTTCAAGCCTGCTGAGTGCTCACCCCAGAGACCACAGTCAAATGGTATTTATCAAAAAGTGAAACAGACACATGGAATACGTCCCAAGAATATCATGATGCCCATTGGCTTGGATGGAAAAAAACAATGAATTTATGTTATCAAATTATTAGGAAAATAAAATGATGAGGGGCATAGAGATTGAATTTAAAAGCGGGGAGGTTATGCTGCAACTGTACAGGGTACTGATGAGGCCGTATCTGGACTACTGAGTGCAGTTCTGGTCTCCTTACTTGAGGAAGGATACACTGGCTTTGGAGGCTGTGCAGAGGAGGTTCACCAGGTTGATTCCAGAGATGACAGGGTTAGACTATGAGGAGAGATTGAGTCATCTGGAACTACTCACTGGAATTCAGAAGATTGAGAAATTGAATTGAGAGATTGAATTCAGAAAATTATGAAGGGGATAGATAAGATAGAGGCAGGAAAGTTGTTTCTATAGGTAGGTGAGACTAGACACCTACCTGTGGGACATAGCCTCAAGATTTGGGGGAGTAGATTTAGGATGGAGATGAGGAGGAAATGCTGTTCCCAGAGAGTGGTGAATTTGTGGAATTCTCTGCCCAATGAAGCAGTGGAGGCTACTTAAGTAAATATATCTAAGATAAAGTTGGATAGATTTTTGCATAGTAGGATTATGGGGAATAGGCAGGTAGGTGGAGATGAGTCCATGGCCAGATCAGCCATGACCTTATTGAATGGTGGAGCAGGTTCGATAGGCCAGATGGCCTACTCCTGCACCTATTTCTCATGTTATTTATAGATAGGGTATTCCACAAGAAGATTGTTCCCATATCAGAGTCAGATGAAACTAGAGGACATAGATTTACAGTAAGGGGGCTGTGAGGGAAGACATTAGGTGAGGACTTAAAGGGGACCTTCTTCAACAGAGTGATGAGTACCTGGAACACACTGCCTGGAGGAGCAGTGTCTTTGGTACTATGAAGAGCCTTCCTAGTATCAAAGAAGATACTAAAAGCTTTTTTAAGGATTGATATAGGACCAATACAAAATGATGCTAGAGATATTGTAATGAGAGATGCAGAGATGACAGAGGAACTGAATGCGTATTTAACATCAGTCTTCACAGTAGAAGATGTCTGCAGTATACCAGACATTCAAGAGTGTCAGGGAAGTGAAGTTTGTGCAGTGAAAATTAAAACTAAGAAGGAGCTCAAGAAGCTTAATGGTCTGAGGGTGGATAAATCTCCTGGACCTGATGGAATGTACCTCAGGTTCTGAAGGAAGTAGCTGGAGAGATTGCGGCAGCATTAACGATGATATTTCAAGAATCGATAGATTCTGGCATTGTACCGGATGAATGGAAAATTGCAAATGTTACTCCACTATTTAAGAAGGGTGGGAGGCAGCAGAAAGGAAACTATAGACCTGACATCAGTGGCTGGGAAGTCATTGGAATGGATTGTTAGGGTTGAGATTATGGAGTACCTGGAGGCACATGACAAGATAGGCCAATGCCAGTATGGTTTCCTGAAAGGAAAATCCTGCCTGACAAACCTACTGCAATTTTTTGAGGAAATTACAAGCAGGGTAGACAAAGGAGATGCAATGGACGTGGCGTACTTGGATTTTCAGAAAGTCTTTGACAAGGTGCCGCACATGAGGCTGCTTCGCAAGATAAGATCCCATGGAATTACAGGGAAGTTACTAGTATGGGTGGAGCATTGGCTGATCGGCAGAAAACAGAGAGTGGGAATAAAGGGATCCTATTCTGGCTGGCTGCTGGTTACCAGTGGAGTTCCACAGGAGTCAGTATTGGACAATGTATGATGTATGTTAATGATTTGGACATGCGATATTAATGGATTTGTGGCTAAATTTGCCGATGATACAAAGATAGGCGAAGGAGCAGGTAGTGTTGAGGAAACAGAGAGCCTGTAGAGACTTAGATAGTTTAGGGGAATGGCGAAAGAAGTGACAAATGAACTACAATGTTCGAAAATGCATGGTCATGCACTTCGGTGGAAGAATAAATGGGCAGACTATTATTTACAAACCCCATTTCCAGAAAAGTTGGGATATTTTCCAAAATGCAATAAAAACAAAAATCTGTGATATGTTAATTCACGTGAACCTTTATTTAACTGACAAAAGTACAAAGAAAAGATTTTCAATAGTTTTATTGACCAACTTAATTGTATTTTGTAAATATACACAAATTTAAAATTTGATGGCTGCAACACACTCAACAAAAGTTGGGACAGAGGCATGTTTACAGAAGTGTTAAAGCAGATGTACAAACAAAGCAAACTCTGAACACAGATTGGGAGGATTGTCCTTGATAGAAATCAGACAATACACATTTGCTGTTAGAAAGAATTCTTCATTTTTCTGCTTTTCCCTCATATTCTTGTCATTTTTACTTTATCTTCATTGTTTATTCAATTCCTTTTTGATTGTTCAAATTGAATCAGTTTTTTTCAAGCAGCATATTCCAGATCAGAACTCATGTCTTTTCTGGAATCCAGATGAAGGGCTTTAACCAAAAATGTTAACTGTTCATCTCCTCGACCTACAGAGTTCCTCCAACTCTTTCTGTGATGCTCATGTATTTTCTACATTATTTCCAATACTTTTACCAATTATCTATGTCCTCTGGTTAGTGAGTGAGACTTTGGTCACTGGAAAGTCTCTCCTCATTCACTTATGAAAAAAAATAATTTGTCCTTAATCCTTTGACTATCCAAAGAAATTCCACTGCATACTTCTGAAGAGTGGCAACCCAAATTCAATGGTTCTTGAGCTGAAGTATAACTTCATGAACACTGACTTCTCTAATTTCCGTTAATGCCCTTCCTCCCCTTCTTATCCCATCCCTGATTTATTTATTCCCCCCTTTTTTTTCTCTCTCTGCCCTTCACTCTGCCTGTCTCCATCTCCCTCTGGTGCTCCCCTCCCCCTTTCTTTCTCCCTTGGCCTCCCGTCCCATGATCCTTTCCCTTCGCCAGCTCTGTATCCCTTTTTGCGAATCACCTTTCCAGCTCTTAGCTTCACCGCTCCCCCTCCTGTCTACTCCTATCATTTCAGATTTCCCCCTCCCCCTCCTACTTTCAAATCTCTTACTATCTTTTCTTTCAGTTAGTCCTGATGAAGGGTCTCAGCCTGAAACGTCGACAGTGCTTCTTCCTATAGTTGCTGCCTGGCCTGCTGCATTCCACCAGCATTTTGTGTGTGTTGCTTGAATTTTCAGCACCTGCAGATTTCCCCGTGTGTGAAGTATAACTTCCCTGTTTTTGTACTCCATTTATAAAATGAAGAAATCATTTTCAACCTGTCTAGCAACATTCAATGATTTATGTAGGGGCACCCTAATATCTCCAGAGCCTCTGTTCAAACTTTGAAAAATTGCAGCATTGTCTCTAGTTCTTCACATTCCTTATCCTTGTTTTTCAAATTCCACCAAGGTCTCATCCCTCTCCCCTTCCACCAGCTTATTACAACCAAGTATCTCTGCCCTCCAATTCCGGCATATAATAAAAAGACAGTGACAGATTCTGCAGCTGTATGGAGAGTATTCAGGTAGTCTTCATAGAAGATGACACAAACCCCATTTCCAGAAAAGTTGGGATATTTTCCAAAATGCAATAAAAACAAAAATCTGTGATATGTTAATTCACGTGAACCTTTATTTAACTGACAAAGGTACAAAGAAAAGATTTTCAATAGTTTTACTGACCAACTTAATTGTATTTTGTAAATATACACAAATTTAGAATTTGATGGCTGCAACACACTCAACAAAAGTTGGGACAGAGGCATGTTTACCATTGTGTTACATCACCTTTCCTTTTAATAACACTTTTTAATCGTTTTGGAACTGATGACACTAATTGTAGTAGATTTGCAATTGGAAATTTTGTTCATTCTTGCTTGATATAAGACTTCAGCTGCCCAACAGTCCGTGGTCTCTGTTGTCTGATTCTCTTCTTCATGATGCGCCATACATTTTCAATAGGAGATAGATCTGGACTGGCAGAAGGCCAGTCAAGCACACGCACTGTGTCTACAAAGCCACACTGCTGTAGCCCGTGCAGAACGTGGTCTGGCATTGTTCTGCTGAAATAAGCATGGATGTCCCGGGAAGAGACGTCGCCTTGATGGCAACATATGTCTCTCTAAAATCCTAATATACGCCTCAGAGTCAATGGTACCTTCACATACATGCAACTCACCCATGCCGTTGGCACTGATGCACCCCCATACCATCACAGATGCTGGCTTTTGCACCTTTCGCTGATAACAATCAGGATGGTCATTTTCATCTTTGGCACGGAGAACTCGACACCCATTTTTTCCGAAAACTAGCTGAAATGTGGATTCATCTGACCACAGCACACAGTTCCACAGTCTTTCGGTCCATATGAGATGAGCTCGGGCCCAGAGAACTCGCTGGCATTTCTGCATAGAGTTGATGTATGGCTTCCTCCTTGTGTAATACAGTTTCAAGTTGCATTTCTGGATGCAGCAATGGACTGTGTTAAGTGACAATGGTTTTCCTAAGTACTCCCGAGCCCAGGTGGCTATAATTGTCACAGTAGCATGACGGTTTCTTAGGCAGTGCCGCCTGAGGGCTCGAAGATCACGCGCATTCAACAGTGGTTTCCAACCTTGCCCTTTACGCACTGAGATGTCTCTGAATTCTCTGAATCTTTTCACAATATTATGTACTGTAGATGTTGAAAGACCTAAATTCTCTGCAATCTTGCGTTGGGAAATGTTCCTTTTGAACTGACTAACAATTCTGTCACGAATTTTGGCACAAAGGGGTGAGCCACGACCCATCCTTGCTTGCAAAGACTGAGCCTTTGATGGACGCTACTTTTATACCCAGTCATGATACCTCACCTGCTACCAATTAGCCTGCTTAATGTGGAGTCTTCCAAACCGGTGTTACTTGAATATTCTGTGCACTTTTCAATCTTATTTTAACTCTGTCCCAACTTTTGTTGAGTGTGTTGCAGCCATCAAATTCTAAATTTGTGTATATTTACAAATTACAATTAAGTTGGTCAGTAAAACTATTGTAAATATTTTCTTTGTACTTTTGTCAGTTAAATAAAGGTTCACGTGAATTAACATATCACAGATTTTTGTTTTTATTGCATTTTGGAAAATATCCCAACTTTTCTGGAAATGGGTTTGTAGATGGGGGGAGAATTCAAAATGCAGAGATGCAAGGGGACTTGGGAGTCCTTGTGCAGGATACCCTAAAGATTAACCTCCAGGCTGAGTCAGTTGTGAAGAAGGCAAATGCAATACTGGCATTCATTTCTAGAGGTATAGAATATGAGAGCAGAGATGTGATGTTGAGGCTCTATTAGTGTGTTCATCCATCATCGTCGATGAAGACCTCGATATCAATTGATGGTGTTGAGACTACAGCTTGATTTTTATTTAAGTGAGGGAGAGTTGCACAGCATCAGCCTCACTCTTCCCAATTCCCATCTGGATCCCATGGCAAGACAAGAGTCGAGATGGCTGGGGATGGGACTAGGATGTCTTCTGTGTCTTGTCATGCTCTATGTGTTCCACAATGCTTGCAGAGACCGCCTTCTTGACCGTTGGACCTTCCATTGGTCTCGTCCGCTCAATCCGCTGGAGTCTGTCTTCACATGCTGGGATAGACAACTTCCTATCTCACCAAGGGTTTGAGACCTGTCGGCTACCCTCACCTGGTTTAGCCCGCTTGTCGAAGCCATTGCCTGGGGTGTGGCCGCTGTCACATGCAAACAGCTACGGGGAGCCACAGATAAGAACTGAGTGCCAGGTGGGGACCAAAGGTGGACAAACTGCCTTGAAAAGGACGCAACATGTTCCCTCACCGGAGGTGCTACCCCTCCCTGACACCCCATACACCCCATCAGGCTCTATAAGGCACTCATGAGACCACACTTGGAGTATTGTGTGCAGTTTTGGGCTCCTTATTTTAGAAAGGATATTCAGACATTGGAGAGGGTTCAGAGAAGATTCGCGATAACGATTCTAGGAATGAAAGAATTGCCGTATGAGGAACGTCTGGCTGCTCTTGGGCTGTATTCCCTGGAGTTCAGGAGAATGAGGTGAGAAACATTCATAGAAACATTCTGAATGCTAAAAGACCTGAACCAATTAGATATGGCAAAGTTATGTCCCATGGTAGGGGATTCTAAGACAAGAGGGCACGACTTCAGGATTGAAGGACATCCTTTTAGAACTGAGATGCGGAGAAGTTACTTTAGTCAGAGGGTGATAAATCTGTGGAATTTGTTGTCACGAGCGGCTGTGGAGGTGAAGTCATTGGGTGTATTTAAGACAGAGATAGATAGTTTCTTGATTAGCCAGGGCATCAAAGGGTATGGCGTGAAACCAGGGGAGTGAGGATGACTGGAAGAAATGGATTAGCCCATGATTGAATGGCGGAGCAGACTCGATGGGCCGAATGGCCTGCTTCTGCTCCTATATCTTATGGTCTTATGGTCTAAGCCAGGTCACCGGCTATGTAAGATGCATTATACTAGTGGTCGCCAACCCATCGATCGCAATCGACTGGTTGATCTTTGAGACTTTCCCAGAAGATCCCAAAAAAAAAAGAAAAAGTGCGCATGTGTGTAGCTCCCCCCACACCACACAGTGTACTTCAGTGGTCCCCAACCACCGGGCCATGAGGAAATGATCTGAGTCAGCTGCACCTTTCCTCATTCCCTGTCACGCCCACTGTTGAACTTGAACACACGCAGAGTCACCAGTCACCTAAACGCAGTGATACCCTCGCACCAGGGATCACTGGTTGGCCTCGGGTAACCGGCCGCTTCATGCAGCCGGCAAGATGTGCTGATGCTACTGGCCTGGAGCATGGACGGACGGGTGCAGCCTCTAAACCTGTTTAGCACACCGAATGTTCATGGGGAACACAGTGCTAAAATATTTGCAGACGACCTAATTCGGGCTCAGGGTTTCGTAAGTAGCAGAGCAGCTACCACGCTGCGATCTACTGAAACAAACTTCTGTCGACCTATAGATCCTACAAGGAGGGCAGGCGTGCGTCCTGTCGCACTTCTCGCTCAGTTGGTCACTCTCTCCGGACTGCAACTGCTGCGGCCCGGCACGGGGACCTCCGGCCCTGGCCATGTCCTCTCACCCCACCCATGACCAGCCACACCTGGCCAAGGCAGCTGGCAGCGAGCAGGTGGGAGGCTGGAGTTCGGGCCCAGAGGCTGTCTAATGAGGCAATGAAGCCCTCAGAACTGCTTCGGCACCTTGAGTCCAAGCACCCTGCACTTAAAGACAAACCCGTTGAGTTTTGTGAGCAGAAAAAACGTGAGCAAGCGGGACAGAAGTTAAGTGCCGAGAGCCACGAAAATTAAATTACAGAATAGACTGGACATAAGGAACTGCTTCGAGTATCGCTGTATTCCCGTCGTGTTTAACAAACCCCCCCTGTCGGCCGGTCCGCGGTGCAAAAAAGGGTGGGTACCCCTGGTGTTTATACATTATTTCTACTTCCGGGTTGCGGGGTTTTACTTCCGGTCTTTTCTGCCCCAGTGCGCATGCGTGTAACTAATCGATCTGGGGTCGATCTTGCCTTTCACTAAGGCCGAGGTAGGGAATCTTGGGCTTAAAAAGGTTGGTGACCACTACATTATACCATGGACACCTACCATTAACCAAGGGGTCCATGGACCCCAAGTTGGGAACCCCTGATCTAGATGAACACTTGAACAGTTGATCAGCATCTTGGAGGACCTATTCTGGACCCAACATAATACTGCAATTGGTGGCCCGGGAAAAAGCACTAGCTACCCATTCAATCTATGCTTCTTATAATCTTATAAACTCTATCAGGTTATTTCTCATCCTTCGTTATGCCAAAGAGAAAAACCCTAGCTCACTCAACCTTTGTTCATGCTCTCATGCTTCCTAATCTAGGCAGCATCCTAGTAAGTTTCCTCTGAACCCTCTCTAAAGCTTCCACATCGTTCCTATAATGAAGTGATCAGAACTGAACACAATCCTCAATAATGTTCTTTTTTTCTCCTCCAAAATTATTCTATACCTTGAACAAAAACAAAATGCTGGGTCAAGCAGCATCTCTGGAGGCAAGAGGTAAGTTGAGCCGAAATGTTACCCTCCACCTTTGCTCTCGAAATCCTTCCTGTCTTCTGCTTTTGTTCTAGATTCTGGCATTTGTAGACGGTTTTGACTTAATGTACATCCTGATCACCTGAAAAATCTTTTTATTGTAATGGTTTTCCAATACAGGCCAGTATTCCTAATTACATCCTGTACTTACTTGGTGAGAACCTTTGTTCCATGTATAACTTCTCTCTAGATGCAGAACAGCTTGGTCGAATAATCACTCTGTACATGACTGAAAGAAACTGTAGAACACACAGTGCAAACCAGCCTCCGCTCCATGGACTCTGTCTATACTTCTCACTGCCTCAGCAAGACAGATAGCAGAATCAAAGACTCCACCCACCATGGACATTCTCTCTTCTCCCCTTTCCCATTGCGCAGAAGATACAAAACACATACAACCAGACTCAAGGACAGCTTCTACCCCATTGTTTCAGACTATTGAATGGTGCCTGCTCCTTGTGGTGGACTTGTAGTATGTTATGGTATGAGCATACTGCTACATGTGCCTTGTGTCTCTGGTGTCACAAAAATTGCTGAAAAGAATAAAAATGAAAATGAAGAGAAATTCTGGAAGAGCAGTGGTCAAGAAGCATTTACGGAAAGAGAAACAGAATGAGAGATCTCAGAATCAGAATTGATTTATTATTGTCACATGTACCAAGATACATTGAAAAGTTGGTCTTGCACACTGTTCATACAGATCAAATCATTACATAGTGCTTTGAGGTAGAACAAGGTAACACAATAACAGAATGCAAAATAAAGTGTTATACTTACAGAGGAATTGCAGTGAGTGCAATGAAGGTAGGCAGTAAGGTGCAGAGTCACAGTGAGGTAGATTGTGGGGTCTTGAATCAATCTTATTGCACTAGGGAACAATTCAATAGTCTAATAACTCCCAGGGCTGCATGTTCAGTCTGCTGCTGGTGCATGACTGTACTGCAAGATCCAGTTTAAACCAAATCAAGTTCATTGCTGAAACAGCAGTGGTTGGCCTCATCACCAACGACAAGACGACATGCAGAGAGGAAGTAAAATGGCTTGTAGAACGGGGCAAGCACAACAGCTTGTATCTTGACATGAATGGACCAAAGAGATGATTGTGGACTTTAGGAAGGTGCAGGCTGTGTCCTCACAGCACATACATGGCTCCTCTGTGAAGAGAGAGTTAGAGCACCATGCTTCTGTGAGAGCACATAGATGATCAGATGATCTCACCTGATCCCTCAACAGCACCTCTTTGGGCAAGAAAGCAGATAAGTGGTTCTTTGTAGAAATGGGACCCGCTCTCAGGGTCTCACAACTGGCTGCATTTCAATATGCCAAGGACGTGGCCGGAAGACTAGTGTGCCTTCAGGGTGCCGGATTTTTGTGGCTCTGGAGGCAGCAGCCTCAAAGCCAATGCTGCTGCCTGGGGCATTGAGGGAGATGGAAAATTGTTAGCAGCTAGCTGGCTGCTGGCTGTGTGCCCAGAGACCCGAATTCTTTGGCACAGAGCTCGGAAAAAACAACGCAACAGACTTTTAACACCATAAATCGGCCAGTTGTTTTGTTATGTCTCCCCTCTCCCTGTGAAATGGGGACACCTCTTTTTCCCTTATTAGGGAGAATGAGAGCCTGTGGTATGTTGAATTACCAGGTGAATGAGTGGTCTTTGAGATACTGCAGGTCTGTGTCATTATTGATGCTTTGCTGCACACTTGGGTGCTCGATGGGGGATGCCGATGCTTCTTGCTGGTGGGGGAGGGGGAATCATTACTTTGGTGCTGCTTATGTGTGGGGGGGTCTTTGGGGTTTGAACATTTAACTGTCATTAATTCTTTGGGGCACTCCTCTGTTTTCGTGGATGTTTGCGAAGAAAAAGATTTTCAGGATGTACACTGTATTATACATTTCTCAGACATTAAATGTACCTTTGAAACTTCCTGAGGAGATTGAGACAAGTGAGTCTCCCCCACCCCATTCTAAATCAATTTATACAGTAGCACCATTGTCCTGAGCAGCTGCATCACGGTCTGGTATAGGAATTGCAAGGATTCTGACTGCAAGTCCCTAGAAAGGGTTATGGGGATGACTCGGAGGATCATTGGGGTCTCTCATCAGAGATACTTATCAGGAGCACTGTGTATGCAGGGCCCTTACCATTGTCAATGCTCCTTCATATCCATCCAACAATCTCTTTGACCCCCTATCATCAGGCAGGAGGTACCATAGCATTAGGACAAGGACCGTTAGGATGGGAAACAGCTTTTTTCCTCAGGCAGCGAGACTACTGAACTCCCTGCCACCACCCAGGCCTCATCACGCGTGAAGCACAAGTTGTGTAATAATTTACTTTTTAATTTGTATTGTAAATGCACTCTAAAGCATTCTACAAGTATGTGAAGAGCAAGAGGATAAGATGTGAGAGAATAGGACCAATCAAATGTGACAGTGGATAAGTCGCTGGGCCTGGATGAGATATACCCCAGGCTACTGTAGGAAGCGAGGGAGGAGATTGCTAAGCCTCTGGAAATGACCTTTGCATCAACAATGAGGACAGGAGAGGTTCCGGAGGATTGGAGGGTTGTGGATGTTGTTCCCTTATTCAAGAAAGGGAGTAGGGATAGCCCAGGAAATTATAGACCAGTGATTCTTACTTCAGTGGTTGGTAAACAGATGGAGAAGATCCTAAGAGACAGGATTTAAGAACATTTGGAGAGGCATAATATGATTAGGAATAGTCAGCATGGCCTTGTCAAAGGCAGGTTGTGCCTTACGAGCCTGATTGAATTTTTTAAGGATGTGACTAAACAGATTGATGAAGGTAGAGCCGTAGATGTAGTGTATATGGATTTTAGCTGGGCATTTGATAGGATACCCCATGCAAGACTTATTGAGAAAGTAAGGAGGCATGGGATCCAAGAATAGCTTGCTTTGTGGATACAGAATTGGCTTGCCCACAGAAGGCAAAGAGTGGTTGTAGATGGGTCATATTCTGCATGGAGGCCGGTGACCAGTGGTGAGCCTCAGGGATCTGTTCTGGGATCCCTACTCTTCATGATTTTTATAAATGACCTGAATAAGGAAGTGGAGGGGTGGGTTAGTAAATTTGCTGATGACACAAAGGTTGGGTGTGTTGTAGATAGTGTGGAGGGCTGTCAGAGGTTACAGCGCGACATTGATTGGATGCAAAACTGGGCTGAGAAGTAGCAGATGGAGTTCAACCCAGTTAAGTGTGAGGTGGTTCATTTTGGTCGGTCAAATATGGTGGCAGAATATAGTATTAATGGTAAGACTCTTGGCAGTGTGGAGGATCAGAGGGATCTTGGGGTCCAAGTCCATAGGACACTCAAAGCTGCTGAGCAGGTTGACTCTGTGGTTAAGAAGGCATACTGTGCATTGGCCTTCATCAATCGTGGGATTGAGTTTAAGAGCTGAGAGGTAATGTTGCAGCTATATAGGATCTTGGTCAGACCCCACTTGGAGTACGGTGCTCAATTCTGGTCGCCTCACTACAGGAAGGATGTGGAAACCTTAGAAAGGGTGCAGAGGAGATTTACAAGGATGTTACCTGGATTGGGGAGCATGCCTTATGAGAATAGGTTGAGTGAATTCAGCCTTTTCTCCTTGGAGCAACAGAGGATAACAGGTGACCTGATAGAGGTGTACAAGATAATGAGAGGTATTGATAGTGTGGATAGTCAGAGGCTTTTTCCCAGGGATGAAATGGCTAGCACGAGAGGGTATAGTTTTAAGGTGCTTGGAAATAGGTATGGAAGAGATGTCAGGGGTAAGTTTTTACGCAGAGAGTGGTGAGTGTGCAGAATGGGCTGCCGGCGACAGCAATGGAGGTGGAAACTATAGGGTCTTTTAAGAGACTCCTGGATGGATACATGGAGCTTAGAAAAATAGAGGGTAAGCCTAGGTAGTTCTAAAGTAAGGACATGTTCGACACAGCTTTGTGGACCAAAGGGCTGTAGTGTACTGTAGATTGTCTATGTTTCTATTATTTGTTAATTTATTTGTGGTAATATTACTTTATGTGTTGCGTGTGTGAGTCCAGAGGAACATGGTTTAATTTGGTGATATACATCTGTACATTTGAATGACAATAACTGAACTTGAAGTCAATTTTTCTGAGACGGATTAGTTTACAATTCATTACATTATACTCTATGTTAATTGTTTCATTGGTTTATAATTGTCACAGGTTACAAAGTACACTGAAATGCTGATCTTGCATTCCATTCACACAGATCAATTCGTTACACCAGTGCATTGAGGTAGTACAACATAAAAGAATTAACAGAATGCTGAGTAAATTGTTACAGTTACTGAGAAAGTTCCGTGCATGTTGACAGTAAGGTGCAAGGTTACAAAAGGTAGACAGTGAGGTCAAGATTATTGTACTAAGGGACCATTTAATAGTCTCACCCAATAGTGAGGTAGAAGCTGTCCTTGGGCTTGGTGGGACGTGCTTTCAGGCACTTGTGTTTTCTGCCCGATAGGAGCAGGGAGAAGAGAGAATGTCTGGGGTGGATGAAATCTTTGATTATGTTGGCGGCTTTACTGGCGCAGTGAGAAGTGTAGACAGAATTGATAGGGGGAGGTTGTTTTCCACTTACAACCTCTTTAGACTTTTTTATATCCTTCATAACTTGCTAACCCATTTACATTAGTATTATGCTGCAATACTCAGCCACTTCATCGAAGAAGGTAATGCAGATTACAAATGCTTGAGGCCATAGCATTGATCCCCATGGTATCCACCATTTACAGACTGCCAACTTAAAAATGACCTATTTTTCCATTCAGGACAGAGATAAGGGAAAAACAGGCTGGCAAATCTTCAGAATTCTCTGAATGGCAAGACTGTTAAGATCAGTCCCTGAGTATATTCAACTGAGAAATGTAGATTTTCAGCAGGCTCAAGATGCCAAGTTTTTGCTGATACAAATATAGGTGGAGGGCAGGTAGTGTTGAGGAAGCAGGAGGTCTCAGAAGGACTGAGACAGATTGGGGGATGGGCAAAGAAGTGACAGACAATACTATGTAGGGAAATGTATGGTCATGCAAATAGGTAGAAAGTATAAAGGCAAAGACTATTTTCTAAAGGGGATCTAATTCAAAAATCAGAAGTGCAAGGGGACTTGAGAGTCCTCGTGCAAGATTTCCTAAAGGTTAACTTGAAGTGGTTGAGTTGGTAGTAAAGAAGGCAAATGGTACATACATTTCGAGAGGACTTGAACATAAAAGCAAGGATGTAACACTGAGGCTTTATAAGGCATTGGTTGTACCAGATTTGGAGTATTTTGAGCAGTTTGGGGCCCCATATCAAAAATGATCCCAGGAATGAAAGGGTTAACATTTGATGGGTGTTGGGTGGCTCTGGACCTGAACTCTCTGAAGTTTAGAAGAATTGTGGGGGATATCATTGAAACCTATCGAATATTAAAAGCCCTGGATAGAGTGGAGTTGGAGAGATTGTTTCCAATGGTGGAAGAATCTAGGATCAGAGAGCACAGCCTCAGAATAGGACAAGCCTTTAGAACAGATGTAAGGAGGAATTTCTTTAGTCAGAGGGTGGTGAATATGTGGACTTCCTTGCCACAGGCAGCTGTAGAGGCCAAGTATTTGGGAGGTTGATAGCTTCATGATTAACCAGGGTGATGAAGGTTGTGGGGACAAGGCAGGAAAATGGGGTTGAGAGGGAAAATAAATCAGCCATGACCAAAGAAGACGATGAACTGAATGGCCTAATTCAGCTCATATATCTCAAGGTCTTATATGATGAGGATTATGGAGCATGCTCCCGAGGAAACCATGTGTGGGAACAGAACATACAAAGGTCTTCAATATTTAAGAAGCATCAGAAAAAAGGAAAAGGAGCATTTCTGGTTAAAGAGATCAATCTAACAGTGAGGTGGGATGATGTGGAATCTGCTCAGTTGGATCCATGGAATCTATTAGAGCAGCTTGTGGTTGAACCCATTGGGGGAAAGCAATTCAGGATTGGTTGTTTGAAATGAAACAGATTGGGTGTTTGAAATGAAACAGATTGGATTCGGGGGCTTAAAGTAAAGGAACCCTTAGGAGACAATGTTCATAATATATATCCAAGTCATCTCAAAGAGTGGTGCCTCAGGAAAGCAGCATCCATCATTAAAGACATCCACCACCCAGACCTGCTCTCTTCTCGTTGTTACCGAAAGGATGCACACACTCAATGATTCAGGAACAGCTCTTCCCCTCTGCCGTTTGATTTCTAAATGGTCATTTTCCCATAAATACCAGATCAATACGTTATTTTTCATTTCTGTTTTTGCACTACTTATTTTAACTTAACTATTTAAGACACACACATATAATCACTGTAATTCAGTTTTTTTCCTATATTTATCATGTTTCACATTGTACTGCTACAGTAAAGTTAACAAATTTCATGATACCCGGTACCCGGTCCTGGTACCGAAGAAACCACAACCAAAGGAGTTGAATGACTTCAGACCTGTTGCCTTGACGTCGCACGTGATGAAGACCATGGAGCGGCTGATAATACAGAATCTGAGGCCACAAACCAGGCACGCCCAGGATCCTCTTCAGTTTGCGTATAAGGAGAAGGTGGGAGTGGAGGATGCTATCACATATTTGCTGCACAAATCACTCTCTCACCTAGATGGGGTCAGTTGTGCTGTGAGGATTACATTCCTTGACTTCTCTAGTGCCTTTAACACCATCCAGCCCAAGATCTTAAGGCACAAACTAACGGAGATGGGAGTAGACTCTCACATGGTGGATTGGATAGTGGACTACTTGACAGATAGACCTCAGTATGTGCGGTTGGGAGACTGACACGGTGGTCAGCAGCACAGGAGCGCCGCAGGGAACCGTACTCTCTCCGGTCCTGTTCACCCTGTACACATCAGACTTCCAATATAACTCGGAGTCCTGCCATGTGCAGAAGTTCGCTGATGACACGGCCATAGTGGGGTGTGTCAGGAATGGACAGGAGGAGGAGTATAGGAAACTGATACAGGACTTTGTGATATGGTGCAACTCAAACTACCTGCGTCTCAATATCACCAAGACCAAGGAGATGGTGGTGGACTTTAGGAGATCTAGGCCTCATATGGAGCCAGTGATCATTAATGGAGAATGTGTGGAGCAGGTTAAGACCTACAAATATCTGGGAGTACAGTTAGACGAGAAGCTAGACTGGACTGCCAACACAGATGCCTTGTGCAGGAAGGCACAGAGTCGACTGTACTTCCTTAGAAGGTTGGCGTCATTCAATGTCTGTAGTGAGATGCTGAAGATGTTCTATAGGTCAGTTGTGGAGAGTGCCCTCTTCTTTGTGGTGGCGTGTTGGGGAGGAAGCATTAAGAAGAGGGACGCCTCACGTCTTAATAAGCTGGTAAGGAAGGCGGGCTCTGTCGTGGGCAAAGTACTGGAGAGTTTAACATCGGTAGCTGAGCGAAGGGCGCTGAGTAGGCTATGGTCAATTATGGATAACTCTGAACATCCTCTACATAGCACCATCCAGAGACAGAGAAGCAGTTTCAGCGACAGGTTACTATCGATGCAATGCTCCTCAGACAGATGAAGAGGTCAATACTCCCCAATGCCATTAGGCTTTACAATTCTACCGCCAGGACTTAAGAACTTTTTAAAAGCTATTATTAATGCTTTTTGAGATAGTGATTTTGATGCATATCATATTTTTTACTGAGTTAAGTATTGTATGTAATTAGTTTTGCTACAACAAGTGTATGGGACATTGGAAAAAAGTTGAATTTCCCCATGGGGATGAATAAAGTATCTATCTATCTATCTGATATATGCCAGTGATACTAAACTTGATTCTGATAGAATTCACCCTGCAGTTTGAGAGGAGAAGCTAAAATCAGATGTATTGGTATTACAGTGGAGTCAAGGGAATTAGAAAGTCATGAAAGAGGAGATGGCCAAAGCTGTTTGGAAGGCAACACTAGCAGGGATGATGACAGAATACCAATGGCTGGATTTTCTGGGATAATTCGAAAGGAACAGGATAGGTACATCCCAAAGATTAAGAAGTACCTGTATTCTAAAGGGAGGATATTGGAACCATGGCTGACAAGGGAAGTCAAAGACAGTATAAAAGCAACAAAGAGGGCATATGATTTAGCAAAAATGAATGGGTAGCTAGAGGATTGGGAAGCTTTTAAAAGCCAATAGAAGGCAACTAAAAAAGCCATAGGGAGAAAATAGATGAAATATGAAGGCAACCATCAACTATCAGGCTCTTGATCCAATTGGGATAACTTCACTCGCCCTGTCACTGAACTGTTCCCGCAAATTATGGACTTACTATCAAGGACTCTTCATCTCATGTTCGATATTTATTTCTTATTTATTTATTATTATTTTTCCTTTTGTATTTACATAGTCTGTTGTCTTTTGTACATTGGTTGTTTGTCCATCCTATTGGATGTGGTCTTCCAGATACAGGTGTATTTTTACTACAATCAATTGAAACACCTTGACTGCACACAGGTCTCCAAAAACAGATCTCCATTTAATTAATTACGTAACTTCTAAAACCAATTGGCTGCGCAAGTGTTGATTTGGTGTGTCATATTAAAGGGGGTGAATATTTATGCAATCAATTATTTCATGTGTTATATTTGTAATTAATTTAGATCACTTTGTGGAGATCTGTTTTCACTTTGACACAAAGGAGTCTTTTTCTGTTGGCCAGTGTCAAAAAGCCAATTTAAATCCACCGTGATTCAATGTTGTAAAACAATAAAACATGAAACATGAAAACCTCAAAGGGGTGGGGGTGGTGAATATGTTTTATAGATTCTGTATGACAAGCCATTCAATCTGGAATCATTTTCCTTTGAACTCCTTTGAATCCTATCCAGTTTCAGCACATTCTTTGAAAGATAAGGGTCCTAAAACTGCTCACAGTACTTTAAGTGAAGCCTTACCGGAGCTTTATAAAGTTTCAATGTTACATCTTTGCTTTTGTATTCTATCTTCTTGAAATGAATGCTAACATCACAATTGCCTTCCCACAACCTGCTCATTAACCTATAGGGAATTCTGCACAAGGGCTCTCAAGTCTTTTTACGCCTCAGTTTTTAAAAATTTTCTCTCCATTTATTAAATAGTCAGCTCTTTCATCTCTTCTACCAAATTGTATGACCATATACTTCCCAACACTGTATTCCATTTGTCACTTCTTCGCCATTCTCTTGATCTGTCTAAGTCCTTTTGTAGCCTCTCTGCTTACTGAAAACTACCTGCACATCCATCTATCTTCAATTCATCTGCAAACTTTACAACAATCCAATCAATTCCATCATCCAAATCATTGACATATAAAGTAAAAAGAATCAATCCCAATAGAGCCCCCTGTGGAACACCACTAGTCTCCAGCAGCCAACTAGAAAAGGCTCCCTTTATTCCCTCTCTTTGCTTTCTGCCAATCAGTAATACTGACTCCATTTTGACCCTTGGTTCAGTGCCTTCTCACTTACATCTGTAACACTTCACATGCTCTCCATCACTTTAATGACTTTTAGCTCCTGGCCCTGATCACCTTATTTTCACTATGCACATCCATTCCCCCATTATGCCTCTCTGTTTCTTTATTGACAACAGACCTAAACAGTTCCTCTCCATCACCACCCTCCTGCAGCTGGTGGGACTGGGTCTCACCCTAAACAATTTCCCTTTCAGCTCCTCCCACTTTCTCTAAATCCAAGGTGTATCCATGGGTACTCACCTGGGCTCAAGCTTTTTTATCAGCTTCATGGATGTTCCAAGCCTACACTGGCAACTGACATCAACTCTTTCTGTGCTACATTTATAATTGCATTGGTGCTGCTTTCTGCTGCAAGTCAATTTCATCAATTTTGCCTCCAACTTACTATTCCTCAATTTTCTCAATTTCCATTCCCCATTTTGGATACCCTTTCACCCCAGTTGAAATTTAATCTTAATGTGAGGAAATGCAATTTGGAACAGCAAATACTAACAGGTAATGTACAATGAATGGTGGAACCTCAGTGGTATTGATATGCAGAGGGATCTTGGGGTGCAAATTCACAGTTCCCAATAAATGGCGACGTAGGTGGATAGGGTAGAGAGGAAATTAATCAGGCTGCTTATTTCCAGAAGCATCATGTATAAGGGTTGGGATGTCATGTTGCAGTTCTACCAAACATTTTTCAAGCTACACTTGGAGTATTGTATCTAGTTCTGGTCACCATGCCATAGGAAGAATGTGATAGCAACTTAAAGAGGGTAGAAGAAATCTACCAGGGTGTTGCCTGGAATGGAGATTATAAACAGAGATTGGATAGGATTGGTTTATTCTCACTTTAAGAGGCTGAGGAGTGACCTTATAGAGGTTTACAAAGCTATGAGATGCATAGATAGAATAGATTCTTTTTCTTAGTGTCAGGGAGTTCAAAACTGGAGGGCACATGTTTAAATGTGAAGAACTTTTAAAGATCTGAGGAGAAAGTTTTTGCACACAGAGAATGGTGGGTATATGGACTGGGTGACCAGAGGAAGTGGTGGAGGAGGGTATAATTTCAATGTTTAAAAGGCACTTGAAAAGGATAAGAATACAGGAGAGGAATACAAGCTTAATGCAGACAAACAAGAAGAGAATTGATAAGTATCATGATCAGTATGGACAAGTTGGGCTGAAAGATCCCATTTCCCTGCTGTACAATTCCATGATTTTGTGAACTAATCAATCTTCAAATGATTTGGTTATTCTGATAAATGAAAAGTCACTAGAACATAAAATGGAACAACCCTGTCACAGTGTTGTGTCAAACAAATAAAACCAGGAATTAATCACCCAACTAATTTAATCACTTCAGCCTGCACAATGTCCATATCTCTTCATTCTCTGCACATTCATGTGCCTATGTAAAAACCTCTTCAAAATGGCCTCCACCACTATCTTGGCAGCACATTCCAGGCACCTACAACACAACATCTAAAAAATTTGCCACACATATCTCCACAAGACCATCAGACATAGGAGCAGAATTAGACCATTTGGCCCATTGAGACTGCTCTGCCATTCCATTGTGGCTCATTATTATCCCTCTGAACCCCATTCTCCTGCCTTCTCCCTGTAACCTTTGATACTCTTACGAATTAGCCACTTTAAATATACCAAATGACTTGACCTCCACAGTTGTCTGTGGCAATGAATTCTACAGGTTCACCATCCTCTGGCTAAAGAAATTCCTCCTCACCTCTGTTCCACTCCGATTTGGAAAAGCAGGGCAGCACTGTGAGGATCATGTTTTTTAATTTCTCAGGTGCCTTCAATACCATACAGCCTTCATTGGTGGGGGTAAAGCTCCGTTCAATACAGATTGGCACTTCCATTGTATCCTGGATAATGGACAATCTGACTGGAAGACAACAGTATGAGCAATTTCAGTCTGTGTGTCAGACATGGCTATAAGAAGCACTGAGGTTTGCTCCTTATTGGCTCCTTCACTGTTTACCCTGTATACCTCACACTTTAGATATAACACTGAGCCATGTCATCTGCATAAATTCTCTGATGACTCAGCAATAATTGGGTGTATAAAGGGAGGATGGGAGGACTTTGTCAAATGGTGCAAGCTGAATCATCTGCACTTAAGAAACGTAGAAACATAGAAAACCTACAGAACAATACAGGCCCTTCAGCCCACAAAGTTGTGCCGAACTTGTCCCTACCTTAGAAATTACTAGGCTTACCCATTGCCCTCTATTTTTCTAAGCTCCATGTACCTATCCAAAAGTCTCTTAAAAGACCCTATTGTATCCACCTCCACCACTGTTGCCGGCAGCCCATTCCACGCACTCACCACTCGCTGAGTAAAAAACTTACCCCTGACATCTCTTCTGTACCTACTCCCCAGCACCTTAAAGCTGTGTCCTCTTGTGGCGACCATTTCAGCCCTGGGAAAAAACCTCTGACTATCCACATGGTCAATGCCTCTCATCATCTTATACACCTCTATCAGGTCACTTGAGGAAGATTAAGTCTGCATTGTTCCCTGTTACTATTGATGGTGAGGACATGGATGTGGTGAGGACTTAAAAGTACTTCGGGGTGCATCTGGATGACAGACTTGAATGGAGCACCAACACAGAGGCTGTGTACAAAAACAGCTAGAGTTGCCTCAACTTCCAGAGGAGACTGTTGTTGCCAGTACAATCTCCTATGTGGTGCTGTTCTGGGGCAATGGCATCAACATGGGTGGTGCCAACAGGCTCAATAAACTGATTAGAAAGGCTAGCTCTGTTATAGAGTCAAACTGGACACATTGTAAGCTGTGGTATAACAAAGGACCCTACAGAAAATCTTAACAATTCTGGACAATGTTTCTCACCCTCTGCATGCCACCTTGGCTGAACAGAGGAGCATTCTTAGCAACAGACTAAGACAACTGTGTTGCTCCCAAGAATGCAATATGAAGTCATTCTTATTCTTGGCTATCAGACTCTATAATGAGTGAACCTATAGCTGAGGGAATGATGACACCCTCCTGTTAGACTATTTGAGGTAACTTAATTTTTATTCTTTCTTACTTCTCTTCTAATACTAATACCTGTGCATGTGTAATATGACTGTGACACTGTCACTTTCTTTGGGTCAATAAAGTATCTAGCTATCTAAAGGGATGTCCTTCCATTCTGGGGCTGTGATTTCTAGTTTTAGACTCCCCCCACTATAGGAAATATCCTTTCCATATCCACTCCATCTTGACCTTTCAATATTTGAAAGATTTGAAAGAGATCCCCAACCCATTCTTCTAAACTCCAGTGAGTACAGGCCAGAGCCATCAAACCTCCTCATACATTAACCCTTTAATTCCCAGGATCATTCTCGTGAACCTCCTCTGGATATCCTCTCCAATGCAAGCACTTATTTTCTTAGAAAGGGGCCCAAAACTGCACACAATACTCCAAGTGCGGTCTGATCAATGCCTTATAAATCCTCAGCATCACATCCTTACTCATATATTCTAGTCTTCTTGAAATATAACCATATAACTATATAACAATTACAGCACGGAAACAGGCCATCTTGGCCCTTCTAGTCTGTGCCGAACACTTACTCTCACCTAGTCCCACATACCTGCACTCAGCCCATAACCCTCCATTCCTTTCCTGTCCATATACCTATCTCATTTTTTTTTAAATGACAAAATTGAACCTGCCTCTACCACTTCTACTGGAAGCTCGTTCCACACAGCTACCACTCTCTGAGTAAAGAAGTTCCCCCTCGTGTTACCCCTAAACTTTTTCCCCTTAACTCTCAACTCATGTCCCCTTGTTTGAATCTCCCCTACTCTCGATGGAAAAAGCCTATCCACGTCAACTCTATCTAGCCTCCTCATAATTTTAAATACCTCTATCAAGTCCCCCCCCAACCTTCTACGCTCCAAAGAATAAAGACCTAACTTGTTCAACCTTTCTCTGTAACTCAGGTACTGAAACCCAGGTAACATTCTAGTAAATCTCCTCTGTACTCTCTCTATTTTGTTGACATCTTTCCTATAATTCCTATAAATGAATGTTAACATCGCATATGCCTTCCTTATCATAGTCTCAACGTGCAAGTTAACCTTCAGGGAATCCTGCACGAGAACTCCCAAGTCCCTTTGCATCTCTGATTTCCAAAATTCCTTCCCACTTAGAAAACAGTGTGTGACTTTATTCATTCTACCAAAACTGTACTGCATCTGTCACTTTTTTGCCTATTCTCTCAATCTGTCTCAGTCCTCCTGGGGACTCCCTGCTTTCTCAACACTACCTACCCCTCCATTTAACTTTGTATGATTCACAAACTTGGCTACAAAGCCACCAATTCTATCATCCAAATTATTGACATATAACCATCCACATTTTCATCCAAGTCATTATATATAATCAGAAACAGCAGCAGTCCTGAAGAGCACAACTAGTCATAGACTTCCGGTCAGGATAAGTCCCTTCAGCCAATACCCTCTGTCTACTCTAGGCAAGTCAATTCTGAATCCAAATGACAAAGTCATTGTGGATTCCATGTAATTTAATCTTCTGGATGAGCCTCCCATGAGGAAGTTTGTCAAATGCCTCACTAAGGTCCACAATCATTGACCTGAAACATTGTTGCTCTCAGAGATTCTTCCATCATTTACACTGTTTACACTTTACACCCATCTGCCCAATAACTATTACTCGGTCATCAGATGCAAGGTATTAGTTCAGACCTGGTTTGGCTATATTGGCAGCCTTGGTATTTCTGATGAATTGCATGAGTCTTAGTTCTTGAGTGGAACAGATGGAGGTTTCCTTCAGGGCAATTAATAACTTTGAAGTTGAGGTCAAAAATCTGCCAGCTCAAAACAAGAGCATATACAAATATATAAGAACAATCATATTTAAAGAAACAGGCCTGGATTACACTTGGCACTTTGGGAGATTTCATAACAAGGAAAGAATGAATAGGTGAGGACTTTATTCCCTGGAGTGTAGAAGACTGAGAGGAGATTTGACAGAGGTATACAAAAGCAGGAAGGATAGCAAATACGATATTCAAGGTGTTGTATCTACAAACGTTTGTAAATGTGTGTAGTATAAGAAATAAGGTAGATGATCATGCTGCACTATTACAGATTGTCAGGTATGATGTTGTGGTCATCACTGAATTGTGGCTTAAAGAAGGTTGCAGTTGGGGGCTGAATGTCCAAGGTTACACGTTATATCGGAGGGATAGGAAGGTAAGCAGAGGGGGTGGTGTGGCTCTACTGGTAAAGAATGGCATCAAGTCAGTAGAAAGATGTGACATAGGATCGAAAGATGTTGAATCTTTGTAGGTTGAGTTAAGAAACTGCAAGGGTAAAAGGACATCGATGGCAGTTATATACAGGCCTCCCAACAGTGGCTGGGAAATGGACCATTGATTACAACAGGAAATAGAAAAGACGAGTCAAAAGGGCAATGTTATGGTAGTCAAGAGAGATTTTAACATGCAGGTTGATTGGGAAAATCAGATTGGTAATGGATTTCAAGAGAGTGAGTTTGTTGAATGCCTAAGAGATGGCTTTTTAGAGCAGTTTGTCATTGACCCTACAAGGGATCAGCTATACAGGATTGGGTCTTATGTGATGAACCAGAGGTGATTAGGGAGCTTAAGGTAAAAGAACCCTTAATATAATCGAGTTCAACTTGAAATTTGATAGGGAGAAAGCAAAGTCTGATGTAGCAGTATTTTAGTGGAGTAAAGGAAATTACAGTAGTATGAGTGAGGAGTTGGCCAAAGTAAATTGGAAGGAGCTGCTGGCAGGGATGTCGGCAGAGCAGCAATGGCGTGCATTTCTGGGGAAAATGAGGAAGGTATAGGACATATGTATACCAAAAATGAAGAAATACTCAAATGGTAAAATAGTACAACCATGACTTCAAAGGAAAGTAAAAACTATTGTAAAAGCAAAAGAAAGGGCATACGACAAAGCAAAATTTAGTGGGCAGTTTTTAAAAACCTACAGAGAGCAATTAAAAAATCATAGAAGGGAAAAGATAAAATATGAAAGCAAGCTAGCAAATAACATCAAAGCAGATAGTAGAAGATTTTTCAAGTATGTTAAAAATAAAAGAGAAATGAGAGTGGACATAGGACCGCTAGAAAATGAGGTAGGAGAAATAATAACAGGGGACAAGGAGATGGCTGATGAACTAAATAAGTATTTTGCGCCAGTCTTCACTGTGAAAGACATTAGCAGTATGCCTGATGTTGTAGTGTGTGAAGGAAGAGAAATGGGCACAGTTACTATTACAAAAGAGAAGTTGCTCAAAATGCTAAAGGATCTAAAGGTACATAAGTCACCCAGACCAGATGAACTGCACCCTAGGGTTCTGAAAGAGGTAGTATTAGAGATTGTGGTGGCATTAGAAATGATCTTTCAAAAATTATTGGACTCTGGCAGAGGACTGGAAAAATGTAAATGTCACTCCACTCTTTAAGAAAGGGAGAAGGCAGCAGAAAGGAAATTATAGACCAGTTAGCCTGACCTCAGTGGTTGGTAAGATGTTGGAGTCAATTGTTAAGGATGAAGTGATGGAGTACTTGGTGACACAGGACAAGATCATACAAAGTCAGCATGGTTTCCTTCAGGATAGATAAAGGGGATGCAGCGGATGTTGAGAATGTGCCACACATGAGGCTGCTTACCAAGGTATGAGACCCTGCTATTATGGTAAAGTTACTATAATGGCCTTTTCTCCTTAGCGACGTAGAATGAGAAGTGACCTGATAGAGGTGTACAAGATGAGAGAGCATGTGGATATTCAGAGGCTTTTTCCCAAGGCTGAAATGGCTAACACGAGAGGGCACAGATTTAAGGTGCTTGGAAGTAGGTACAGAGGACATATCAGGGGTAAGCTTTTTATGCAGAGAGTGGTGAGTGCGTGGAATGGGCTGCTGGAGATGGTGGTGGAGATGGATACGATAGGGTCTTTTAAGAGGCTCCTGGGTGGGTACATGGAACTTAGAAAAATAGTGGGCTATGGGTAACCCTAGGTAATTTCTAAAGTAAGTACAGTACATGTTTGGCACAGCATTTTGGGCTGAAGGGCCTGTATTGTGCTGTAGTTTTTCTATGTTTCTATTTCTATGGTTAGAGCATTTGCTAATTGGTAGGAGGCAGTGGGAATAAAAGACCATAAGAAATAGGAGCCGAAATAGGCCATTCTTCTGGGGAAGTTGGAGGATAAATGTGGAAAGAATGTTTCCTGTGGTGGGAAAATCTGGGACAAGAGGGCATAGCCTCAGAATAGAGGGGCACCCTTTCAAAACAGAGATGCAGAGAAATTTCTTTAGCCAAAGGGTAGTGAATTTATGGAATTTGTTGTCACGTGCAGCTGTGGAGGCCAGGTCATTGATAGGTTCTTGATTGGACATGGCATCACAGGTTACAGGGAGAAGGCTGGGAACTGGGGTTGAGGAGGAGAGGCGGAGCAGACTCGATGAGCCAGATGGCCTAATTCTGCTCCTATGTCTTATGGTCTAAAATTATGAAGGGTATAGATAAGGTAAATGCAAGCAGGCTTTCTCCACTGACATTGGGTGGGACTAGAGGTCATGGCTTAAGATGAAAGGTGAAAAGTTTAAGGGGAACATGAGGGAAAACTTCTTCACTTAGAGGGTTGTGAGTGTGTGGAACAAGCTCCCAGCACAAGTGGTGCATGAAAACTCGATTTCAATATTTAGGAGAAGTTTGGATAGGTACATAGATGGTAGGGGTATGGAGGGCTATGGTCCTAGTGCAGGTTGATGGGAGCAGGCAGTTTAAATGGCTCAGCATGGATAGTGGGACAAAGGGCCTGCTTCAGTGCTGTACTTTTCTATGGTTCTGTAATGTACAGTACAGCACAGGAAGAAGCCCTTTGAGCCATGATGCTGTGGAAAGTGGTCCCAATGGAAGGTAGAAAGCAGTGGGAGGGAGAGATGATGGGAATGTTTGGTAGCTGGCAGAAATGGTGAAAAGCAGTGCTGGGGTAACGGGTGAACTCTCTCTCTGTTCTGCCTGCGAAAGGGATGATGAGTGCAGGTGTATGGGAAATGATGTTTGGCTTAAAATCCTGCACTAGTCCTGATTCAGTTTTGATCCAAAATGTCAAATATCCCTCTACTTCACCATTCCTAGCACCTTCAGTCTCTTGCATCTCCTCTGGCTGTGGTATCAAGACTTGTGTAAGGGCATGTGGGGGGAAAGAAACCAAGTTAATAATGCAGATGGATAATCTTATACTAGAACTAGCTGGTCTGGTAAAAAATAAATGTGGAGAGTGAGCTTCCTGAAGGCTGCAAAAATACAAAGAAAATAAGCAGATTTGAGTTAAAAGGAAAAATGAATCACCAGTTTAATTTGTTTTTGATATTTGGGCATCACTGGTAAACTCAGCATTTACCGTTCATCCCTACAGGTGCCACAGGTAGACAAGATGGTGCAGTAGGCATTTGGTACATTTGCCTTCATTGGTCAGGATACTGAGTGCAGGATTTGGGACATTATGATGTACATTTAGAGTACTGCATTCAGTTCTGAGTGTCCTGCTATAGTAAGGACATCATTAACCCAAAAAGGATACAAGAAAGGTTCACAAGGAGTTACCGGGACTGGAGTTTTGAATATAAGGAGAGTGTGGACACAGAGTGGGACTACTTTTCCTAGGAATATAGAAAGCTGAGGGGTGATCTAATGAACATTTATAAAAACACAAATGGTGTAGTTAAGGCGAATGTCAAAGATACCTTTGACAAAGTACCGCATGCCTTGTGCAGGAAGGCACAGAGTCGACTGTACTTCCTTAGAAGGTTGGCGTCATTCAATGTCTGCAGTGAGATGCTGAAGATGTTCTATAGGTCAGTTGTGGAGAGCGCCCTCTTCTTTGTGGTGGCGTGTTGGGGAGGCAGCATTAAGAAGAGGGACGCCTCATGTCTTAATAAGCTGGTAAGGAAGGCGGGCTCTGTCGTGGGCAAAGTACTGGAGAGTATAACATCGGTAGCTGAGCGAAGGGCGCTGAGTAGGCTACGGTCAATTATGGAAAACCCTGAACATCCTCTACATAGCACCATCCAGAGACAGAGAAGCAGTTTCAGCGACAGGTTGCTATCGATGCAATGCTCCTCAGACAGGATGAAGAGGTCAATACTCCCCAATGCCATTAGGCTTTACAATTCAACCGCCAGGAGTAAGATATGTTAAAGTGCCGGGGTTGATTGTATTTAATGTATTTAAGTAAACTACTTAAGAACTTTTTAAAAGCTATTATTAATGCTTTTTGAGAGAGTGATTTAGATGCATATCATATTTTTACTGAGTTAAGTATTGTATGTAATTAGTTTTGCTACAACAAGTGTATGGGACATTGGAAAAAATGTTGAATTTCCCCATGGAGATGAATAAAGTATCTATCTATCTATCTATCTATCTATGAAAGCTTGTCCAGAAGGGGTTAAGTCGCTTGGAATTCAGGATGAAGTAGAACATTGGATTCAATGTTGGCTTAGCATGAAAAATCAAAGAGTGAAAGTAGATGGTTGCCTCTCTGACTATAGTGGTGTACTGCAGGCATCAGTGTTGGGTCTGTTATTGTTTGCTATCTATACTAATAATTGAGATGATAATGTGGTAAACTGGATTAACAAATTTGCGGATGACACCAAGACTGGGGAGTAGTGGACAGTGAGGACGGCTTTTAAAGCTTGCAAAATGATCTGCACCAGCTGGAAAAATGGGCTGAAAAATAATAGATGGAATTTAATGCAGAGAAGTGTGAGGTGCTATACTGGGAGAAAAAAATCAGGGTAGAACTTACATGGTAAGGTATAGAACATGGGGAGTGCGGTAAGACAAAGGGACCTGTTAATAAAGATCTATAATTCCTTGAAAGTAGTGTCACAGGTAGATAGGGTCATAAAAGGAGCATTTGTCACATTGGCCTTCATAAATCAAGGGAATGAATACAGGAGTTAGGATAAGACCATAAGATAGGAGCAGAGTTAGGCAATGTAGCCTATCAAGTCTGGTCTGCCATTCTATCATGGCTGATCCTGGACCCTATCAACCCCATACACCTGCCTTCTCACAAAATCCTTTGATGCTCTGACTGATCAGGAAACTATCAACTTTCACCTTAAATATAACCACCAACTTGGCCTCCACCACAGTCTGTGGCAGAACATTCCACAGATTCACCACTCTCTGGCTAAAAAAAAAATCTCCCTTACCTCTGTTCTAAAACGTCACCCCTCAGATCTGAGGCTGCTCCCTTTAGTTTTGGATACCCCCACCATGGGAAACATCCTCTCCACATCCACGCTAACTAGTCCTTTCAACATTCGGTAGGTTTCAATGAAATCCCGCCCCCCCCCCCCCCCCCCCGCCCGGATTCTTCTGAATTCTAGTGAGTACAGGCTCAAAGCTGCCAAACGTTCCTCATATGATAATCCCTTCATTCCCAGAATCATCCTTGTGAAGCTCCTCTGGACTCTCTCCAACGACAACACATCCACTCTGAGATGCAAGGCCCAAAACTGTTGACAGTACTCAAAGAGCAGCCTAATTATTTGCCTTCATTACTACAGACTTGACCTGTAAATTAACCTTTTGGGAGTCTTGCATGAGGACTCCCAAGTCCCTTTGCATCTCTGATGTTTGAATTTTCTCCCCATTTGGATAATAATCTGCCATTTTGTTCTGGTTACCAAAATGCATTATAAGACCATAAGATATAGGAGCAGAAGAAGGCCATTTGGCCCATCGAGTCCTCTCCACCATTGAATCATGGGCTGATCCAATTCTTCCAGTCATCCTCACATCCCTGCCTTCTCCCCATACCCTTTGATGCTCTGACTAATCAAGAACCTATCGATCTCTGCCTTAAATTTACCTAATGACTTGGCCTCCACAGCAGTCCGTGGCAACAAATTCTCTGACTAAAGTAATTTGTCCGCAACTCGGTTCTAAATGGATGTCATTCAATCCTGAAGTTGTGCCCTCTCGTCCTGGACTCCCCTACCATACGACTCCCATACCAGGTCCCTTTGTCCTACTGCACTCCCCAGTGCCCTACCCCTCACCACCTAAGTCCTACCTTGGTTTGTTCTCCCAAACTATAACACCTCAACTGCTTTGCATGATAAGTGCATTATCATACATTTCCCAACACTCTATTCCACCTGCCACTTTTTTTTGCCTATTCTTCCAATTTGTCTGTCCTTCTGCAATCACATTGCATTCTCAGCACTACCTACCCCTCCATCTATCTTTATATCATCTACAAACTTTGCCATAAATCCATCAATTCCATTATCTAAATCATTGAAAAACAATGTGAAAAGTAGCAGTCTCAGTACTGACCCTTGAGGAACATCACTAGTCACTGGCAGCCAACCAGAAAAGACCCCTTTACTCCCACTTGTTGTCTCCTGCCTGTCAGAGCCATTCCTCTATCCATACCAGAAATGACCTGTAACGCCACAGGATTTTATCTTTTTTTTCCAATGTCCACCCTGTTTGTTTAGTTCCTCAAAGAACTCTAACAGATTTGTCAGGCAAGATTTCTCTTCACAGAAACCATGCTGACTTTGACTTATTTTATCATAAGTCTCCAAGTACCCTGAAACCTCATCTTTAATAATAGACTCCAACACTTTCCCAACCACTGAGGTTAGGCTAACTGACCTATAATTTTCTTTCTTTTGCCTTCCTCCCTTCTTAAAGAGTGGAGTGACATTTGCAATCTTCCAGTTCTTCAGGACCATGCCAGCATCAAGTGATTCTTGAAGGATCATGACCAATGCATCTGTTATCTCTCCGGCAACTTCTCTCAGAACTCTGGGGTGTAGTCTATCTGGTCTAGGCGACTTATCCGCCTTAAGACATTTGAGTTTTCCTAGCTCTTTTTCCTTTGTAATTGCAATGGTACTCACTCCTGGTCCCTGACACTCATGAACCTCTGGCACACTGCTAGTGTCTTCCACAGTGAAAACTAATGCAAAGTACCCATTAAGTTCATCTGCCATTTCTGTGTACCCCATTACTACTTCACCAACGTCATTTTCCAGTGGTCAAATATCAATTCTCAGCTTCTTTTAATTCTTTATATAACTGAAAACCTTTAGTATCCTGCTTTATATTTTCGGCTAGTTGCTCTCATATTTCATCTTGTCCCTTCTTATAGCTTTTTTAGTTGCCTTTTATTGGATTTCAAAAGCTTCCCAATCATCCAACTTCTCAATCACTTTTGCTACCTTATATGCCCTTTCCATAGCTTTTATGCAGTCCTAACTTCCCCCTTGTCAGCCACAGTTGCCTACCCCTGCCATTTGAGAACTTCCTCTGTGGGATATTCCTATCCTATCCTTTGTGAACTATTCCAAGAAACTCCAGCTGTCTCAGCTCTGCCGTCATTCCCACCAGTATCTTCCTGCAATCCACCTGGGGTAGTTCATTTCTTTTCTTTTTTAAGGACAAATAAAAATATTGCTTTTATCACAGTTCAGTTCAACAGTCACAAGCTATTTGTTATTTTCATCTCATTCAGGAATTAGCTGAGCCTTGTAACTATAGGAGAAACATTTGTCTTATTACTGCTTACTGCACTCCTTTTGTGATAAAGTCCAAGTCAAAGTAATTCTGTTATCGACCTGTCACCTGAAGAAATCATGTGACAAAACAAATGGTTGAAATAAGTTGGATGGTTGTTAGGTCAGGCCGTACATTATTGCAATGTTGCGAAGTAAGCACACTGTGTGACCTATCTGTCCAAAAGGATCATGTAATGAACGCACCTGTCGCAGGAGAGAGAAGAGCATGGTTTACGTTTGAAGATCCATTCAGATAGCTCTCTTTTCTTTCCCTGGGAATAGCTACCTTGATAGCCAGGGCAATATTGTTACGAAGGATGAACAACTCTGATGGGCAGAAGGGTGCAGAGTCGCCCATGCCCCCCCCCCCCTTTGGAGAATTGCAAATCGCTACTATTTCGATGCTGTTATCAAGGAAGTAAGAGAGACAAAGGAAATCTGCCAGGGCAGTTGTTATTGATAACAGCTCATGAAAGTTAATGAGAGAGAGAGACACACAGATAAGAGTTACCCAGGGTGGATCGTCTCCTAGTGACAAAAGAGGAGATTTACTGCTATTGTCTTTTGGAGAAGGATTGTTTACTTAGTACTGATCTATTCATTGAAACCCCTCAGGGGGCAACCAGAGTGGGCTGGTTTGATGGGTTACATCATCCCAACCTGATTGACACCTGAGACCCCGTGAGTGGGGATAAAAGTGAGGTCTGGGGTAACACCCCTCAGACGCACCAGGAGAAACACTAGTGAGCAGCAGAAACCCACAAGACAGTGTGGGACATCGGAGACCGAACGAAGGGTCGGTAAATTTTAACTCACAGTGTTTATAGCGAGACCAGTGGGGGCTTGTGTGTGTGTCCACCCTTGCCTGGGTGACAAGTCCGCCACGGAAGAACGGTCTAGCTAAAGGATGGAGGGGTCACACTTGAATGGCCACAATAACGACACATCGACGGATTGAAATCGTAAAGGAAGGTTGGCAAAGATCATAGCTGTTACTGTTTGCGCACTCTCTTTCTCTAGTCTCTCTCTCTCTCCAACAATTGCAACACATCGACCGACAACTACCGCAGCCTCCATGTACTGAACTGAACTTTATATTTCCATCTGACAATTCATTATCCCCTAGACAACGATAGTGGAAAGTTCATTTCTCATACATTCATTCTCTAGTGCCTTTAACACCATCCAGCCCAAGATCTTAAGGCACAAACTAACGGAGATGGGAGTAGACTCTCACATGGTGGATTGGATAGTGGACTACTTGACAGATAGACCTCAGTATGTGCGGTTGGGAGACTGTAGGTCTGACACGGTGGTCAGCAGCACAGGAGCGCCGCAGGGAACCGTACTCTCTCCGGTCCTGTTCACCCTGTACACATCAGACTTCCAATATAACTCGGAGTCCTGCCATGTGCAGAAGTTCGCTGATGACACGGCCATAGTGGGGTGTGTCAGGAATGGACAGGAGGAGGAGTATAGGAAACTGATACAGGACTTTGTGATATGGTGCAACTCAAACTACCTGCGTCTCAATATCACCAAGACCAAGGAGATGGTGGTGGACTTTAGGAGATCTAGGCCTCATATGGAGCCAGTGATCATTAATGGAGAATGTGTGGAGCAGGTTAAGACCTACAAATATCTGGGAGTACAGTTAGACGAGAAGCTAGACTGGACTGCCAACACAGATGCCTTGTGCAGGAAGGCACAGAGTCGACTGTACTTCCTGAGAAGGTTGGCGTCATTCAATGTCTGTAGTGAGATGCTGAAGATGTTCTATAGGTCAGTTGTGGAGAGCGCCCTCTTCTTTGTGGTGGCATGTTGGGGAGGAAGCATTAAGAAGAGGGACGCCTCACGTCTTAATAAGCTGGTAAGGAAGGCGGGCTCTGTCGTGGGCAAAGTACTGGAGAGTTTAACATCGGTAGCTGAGCGAAGGGCGCTGAGTAGGCTACGGTCAATTATGGAAAACTCTGAACATCCTCTACATAGCACCATCCAGAGACAGAGAAGCAGTTTCAGCGACAGGTTACTATCGATGCAATGCTCCTCAGACAGGATGAAGAGGTCAATACTCCCCAATGCCATTAGGCTTTACAATTCAACCGCCAGGACTTAAGAACTTTTTAAAAGCTATTATTAATGCTTTTTGAGATAGTGATTTAGATGCATATCATATTTTTTACTGAGTTAAGTATTGTATGTAATTAGTTTTGCTACAACAAGTGTATGGGACATTGGAAAAAAAGTTGAATTTCCCCATGGGGATGAATAAAGTATCTATCTATCTATCTATCTATCTGTAATTCCCTTTAGTTCATTGTGATACTGATACATGTGACATGCTTCTTCCTCTCAAATTGCAGTATGAATACAATCATATCATGATCACTGCCTTATAAGGATTCCTTTACATTAAACTCCCAAATAATATCTGGGTTATTATACAACACCCAATCTAAGGTGGCCTTTCCCCAAGTAGGATTAAGCAAAACATTCTCTGACCCTACATCACCTCTTTCTAAAGATGTAATTCCATCTCTTACCAACAGAGCCACACCACCGCCTATACCTTACTGCCTGTCCTTTCGATACAAAGTATATCCTTTCGTATTAAGCCCCCAACTATGGCCTTCTTTCAGCCATGACTCAGTGATGCTCACAATGTCATACCAACCAATCTCTAATTGCGCCATGAGATTGTCCACGTTATTCTGAATGCTATGCTTATTTAAATACAGCACCTTCAGTCTTGCATTCTTTGCCCTTTTGAATTTTGCCTCTGTGGTACAATTTAACTCTTTGCTCTGTCTGCATTTGTACCCAATCATTGGCTCATCCTTCCTTACATTCAGGTTACACCCATCATCTACTTGTAAACCTGCTGCCTCATCATATAAACCATATAACAATTAGAACACAGAAACAGGCCATCTCGGCCCTTCTAGTCTGTGCCGAATGCTTACTCTCAACTGGTCCCACCTACCTGCACTCAGCCCATAACGCTCCATTCCTTTCCTGTCCATATACCTATCCAATTTTTTTTTGAATGACAAAATCGAACCTGCCTCTACCACTTCTACTGGAAGCTCGTTCCACACAGCTACCACTCTCTGAGTAAAGAAATTCCTCCTCGTGTTACCCCTAAACTTTTGCCCCATAAAAAAAATTCAGCATTCAATAGACAATAGACAATAGACAATAGTTGCAGAAGTAGACCATTCGGCCCTTCGAGCCTGCACCGCCATTCTGAGATCATGGCTGATCATCTACTATCAATACCCGGTTCCTGCCTTGTCCCCATATCCCTTGATTCCTCTATACATAAGATACCTATCTAGCTCCTTCTTGAAAGCATCCAGAGAATTGGCCTCCACTGCCTTCCGAGGCAGTGCATTCCAGACCCCCACAACTCTCTGGGAGAAGAAGTTTTTCCTTAACTCTGTCCTAAATGACCTACCCCTTATTCTCAAACCATCCCTCTGGTACTGGACTCTCCCAGCATCTGGAACATATTTCCTGCCTCTATCTTGTCCAATCCCTTAATAATCTTATAAATTGCAATCAGATCCCCTCTCAATCTCCTTAATTCCAGTGTGTACAATCCCAGTCTCTCTAACCTCTCTGCGTAACACAGTCCGGACATCCCAGGAATTAACCCTGTGAATCTACGCTGCACTTCCTCTATAGCCAGGATGTCCTTCCTTAACCCTGGAGACCAAAACTGTACACAATACTCCAGGTGTGGTCTCACCAGGGCCCTGTACAAATGCAAAAGGATTTCCTTGCTCTTGTACTCAATTCCCTTTGTAATAAAGGCCAACATTCCATTAGCCTTCTTCACTACCTGCTGCACTTGCTCATTCACCTTCAGTGACTGATGAACAAGGACTCCTAGATCTCTTTGTATTTCTCCCTTACCTAACTCTACACTGCTCAGATAATAATCTGCCTTCCTGTTCTTACTCCCAAAGTGGATAACCTCACACTTATTCACATTAAATGTCATCTGCCAAGTATCTGCCCACTCACCCAGCCTATCCAAGTCACCCTGAATTCTCCTAACATCCTCATTACATGTCACAATGCCACCCAGCTTAGTATCATCAGCAAACTTGCTGATGTTATTCTCAATGCCTTCATCTAAATCATTGATGTAAATCGTAAACAGCTGTGGTCCCAATACCGAGCCCTGTGGCACCCCACTAGTCACCACCTGCCATTCCGAGAAACACCCATTCACCGTTACCCTTTGCTTTCTATCTGCCAACCAGATTTCTATCCATGTCAATATCTTCCCCCCAATGCCATGAGCTCTGATTTTACCCACCAATCTCCTATGTGGGACCTTATCAAATGCCTTCTGAAAATCGAGGTACACTATATCCACTGGATCTCCCTTGTCTAACTTCCTGGTTACATCCTCGAAAAACTTCAATAGATTAGTCAAGCATGATTTGCCCTTGGTAAATCCATGTTGGCTCGGCCCAATCCTATCACTGCTATCTAGATGTGCCACTATTTCATCTTTAATAATGGACTCTAACATCTTCCCCACTACTGATGTTAGGCTGACAGGACGATAGTTCTCTGTTTACTCCCTCCCTCCTTTCTTAAAAAGTGGGATAACATTAGCTATTCTCCAATTCTCAGGAACTAATCCTGAATCTAAGGAACATTGGAAAATGATTACCAATGCATCCGCAATTTCCGGGGCCACCTCCTTTAGTACCCTAGGATACAGACCATCTGGACCTGGGGATTTGTCAGCCTTCAGTCCCATCAGTCTACTCATCACCGTTTCCTTCCTAATGTCAATCTGTTTCAATTCCTCTGTTACCCTATGTCCTTGGCCCATCCATACATCTGGGAGATTGCTTGTGTCTTCCTTAGTGAAGACAGATCTAAAGTACTTATTAAATTCTTCTGCCATTTCTCTGTTTCCCATAACAATTTCACCCAATTCATTCTTCAAGGGCCCAACATTGTTCTTAACTATCTTCTTTCTCTTCACATACCTAAAAAAACTTTTGCTATCCTCCTTTATGTTCCTTGCTAGCTTGCGTTCGTACCTCATTTTTTCTCCCCGTATTGCCTTTTTAGTTAAGTTCTGTTGTTCCTTAAAAATTTCTCAATCATCTGTCTTCCCACTCACCTTAGCTCTGTCATATTTCCTTTTTTTTTTAATGCTATGCAATCTCTGAGTTCCTTTGTCAACCACTGTGGCCCCTTTCCCCCCTTTGAATCCTTCCTTCTCCGGGGGATGAACTGATTTTGCACCTTGTGCATTATTCCCAAGAATACCTGCCATTGCTGTTCCACTGTCTTTTCTGCTAGGATATCCGTCCAGTTAACTTTGGCCAGCTCCTCCCTCATGGCTCCATAGTTTCCCCTGTTCAACTGCAACACTGACACATCCAATCTGCCCTTATCCTTCTCAAATTGCAGATAAAAACATCATATTATGGTCACTACCTCCTAATGGCTCCTTTACTTCAAGATCGCTTATCAAATCCTGTTCATTACACAAGACTAAATCCAGAATAGCCTTGTCCCTGGTCGGCTCTCGTACAAGCTGTTCCAAGAATGCATCCCGTAGGCACTCTACAAACTCCCTATCCTGGGGTCCAGCACCAACCTGATTCTCCCAGTTCACCTGCATGTTGAAATCCCCCATAACTACTGCGACATTACCTTTGCCACATGCCAATGTTAACTCCCTATTCAACTTGCACCCAATATCCATGCTACTGTTTGGTGGCCTGTAGACAACACCCATTAGGGTCTTTTTGCCCTTACTGTTCCTCAGTTCTATCCACACAGACTCTACTTCTCCTGATCCTATGTCCCCCCCTTGCAAAGGACTGAATCTCATTCCTCACCAACAGGGCCACCCCACCTCCTCTGCCCACATTTCTGTCCCTACGAAAGCATGTATACCCTTGTACATTCATTTCCCAGGTCTGATCTCTGAGCTCTGATAATTCATTGCAAAGCCACTGTTCCTCTTCTCCTTTGTGCAAGAAAATGGGTCACTGACCGAACGTCGGCCCCACCGGGAGGACCTCTGCCCTATCATACTGGTTTTCATCCCCTGTCATATTAGTTCCAGTAAACCTGCCTGCAAGAATATTGGTCCCCCTTTGTACAGGTCACACCAGTCCCAGAAGAGTTCCAGAAATCTGATTCCCTGCTCCCTGCTCCAATTGTTCAGCCTCACAATTTTCTGCCACCTCATTCTATTCTTATCCTCACTGTCACATGGCACAGGCAGCAATTACTACCCTTGAGGTCCTGCTTCTCAGCTTCCTTCCTAACTCCCTGTATTGTTTTTCAGGACCTCCTCCCTTTTTATACCCATGTCATTGGTACCAATATGTACCATGACTTCTGGCTGCTCACCCTCCCTTTACAAGACATTATGGACACATTCAGAAACATCATGAACCTTGGCACTTGGGAGGCAAACTACTGTCCATGTTTCTTTATGTAGAAGTTTATGTAGCTGTTATGTAGAAGTTGTATAAGACAGTGGTGAGGCCCATTGTATTCAGTTGTGGTCACCTACCAACAGGAAAAATATTTTGAACTTTGAGTAAGTTTGAAAGAGTGTGGAGAAAATTTACAAGGGTATTGCTGGGACTTGAGGATTTCAGTTATAGGGAATGGTTTAATAGGTTAGGACCTCATTTCCTGGAATGCAGGAGAATGAGAGGAGATTTGATAGAGGTATACAAATATGGGTGGCAGAGTGGAGATAACGTCTCTGCCAAAGGAGCTGTGAGGTGTTCCTTCCCTGCACTAACCTTCAGGTCACCCTTGGGCAATGTGTAGCACCTGCTTGGCTGCCTAATCAGGGTCATGTAAAACCATGGGAGCAGGTGGTGATTGGTGGTTAGAGCAGCTGGTGCATATCACAAGTCCTGGTTATGTGACCTCTGACACCAGGCAGACAATCTCTGAAGAGTATTGATAATGGCTTGTATCACCTGTCTTGTAAAGACACTGCCCAGAAGAAACCAATGGCAAATCACTTCTGTAGCAAAATTTGCCAAGAACAGTTATGGTCATGGAAAGATTTCACTCAGAGGGTGACATTAGTGTGGAACAAGCTACCAGCGGAGGTGATAGATGCAGGTTCATTGTAACACTAAAGAGAATCTTGGATAAGTACATGCATGGGCGGGGTATGGAGGGCTATGGTAGAGGTGCAGACAGATGGCAGTAGGCAGAAGATCAGGCTCGCACAGACTAGGTGGGGCTTAGGTCCTGTTTCTGTGCTATAATGCTCTATATTTCTATGAATGGTCAGTTTTTTTTTCCTGGGGTAAAGGAGTCTAAAGCTAAAGGGCATAGATTTAAGATGAAAGAGGAAAGATTTTACAGGGACTGGAGGTTGATATGTATGTGTAATGCCAGAGGAAGTTATAGAGGCAGGTACTGTATAATTACAACATTTAAAAGGCAGGTGGACAGTGTCATGCATAGGAAAGGCTTAGGGGTTTTGAGCCAAATGAGACCATCTGCGGTAAGCTCTACTATCAGCATTAACAGTTTGGGCTGAGGGCTGTATAACTCGATGTGTCCCACAATAGTGAGCTTTCACCACGTGGATCAACTATTCAGGTAATTGCAATGACAACACTCATCTTTAGTAGATCACAAGTCTGAAGCTCTCAACCTGACTTTTTTCAAGGGAAGAAGATGGATCCTGTTTGTGCCTCTAGATTTATTTATTTTATTTTATTTTATTTAGCAATACAGCTGGAATAGGCCCTTCTGACCCTTTGAGCCTTGCTGCACAACTTCCAACAAACTTGATTAACCTTAATCTAATTATCTAATTACAATGACCAATTAACCTATCCAGTACGTCTTTGGATTGTGGGAGGAAACCGGAGCACCTAGGAAAAACCCATGCATTCCACAGGGAGGATGAACAGACTCTTACAGAACTCTGAACTCCAAAATGCCTCGAGCTGTAATAGCGTCACATTAACCACTACGTTGCTGTGGCGCCTATATGCGAAAACTGACCCCAATATTTCTAAAAATAGGGTGATAGCTTGAACAAGGTCAGTTTGAGATGAAGAATGATTTCCCTTTTTACTAAATGAGAATGTTCTGACATTCATAATGTTCTTTATTGCCATTTAACTTGCTCATTCTGACAGTTTTGTGTCCTTCTCCTCTGCCTCCTTCTCTGGGACGGCCCACACTCTGGAGAGCAAACCTACATTCTGAAAAAGAACAGCCATTTGTCAGCTCAGTCTTGACAGAACAGGAACACTTCCTGTACACTAATACTCTACAATGCTCATAACCAATAACTTTTGCAAAACTTCATGATTTCTTTGCTGTGTTTAGACTTTAACACATAATAATGTTTATCTTCCCACTTTATTTTCCTTGTTCCAGTTATTTTCTTTGATTGTTTGATATAGATTCATAGATTCTCACAGCAGGGAAACAGGCCCTTCAGCCCAATAGGTCCATGCTAACCAAGACTCCCATCTATTTGCCTGCATTTAGCTCATAATCCTAACCCAACCACTTCCTCTAGCAGCTCATTCCACATACTGGCCACACTCTGGTTGAAAACAATTGCCCTTCCAGTTTCAATTAAATCTCTCACCTCACAACCTTAAACCTGTGCCCTCTAGTTCTTGAATCAACAACCCCAGGAAAAAGGACTGCATATTCACCCTATCTCAGCCCCTCATGATTTTTATACACCTCTGTTCGATCACACCTCATTCTCCAATGCTCTAATGAACAAAGTCCCAACCTGCTCAACCTTTCTCAGTCCTCAACCTAACTCAGTCCTCAACAACCTAGTAAATATCAACTGCACTCTTCCCAGCTTAACGGTGTCTTTCCTATAATAGGACCAAAACTCAACACAATATTCCAAATTATGCCTCACCAACACCTTGTATGACTGCAGTATAACATCCCGACTTCTACACTCAACGCCTTGACTGATCAAGGCCAGCAATCCAAAACTCTCTTCACCACCTTGTGTACCTGTGATGCCAGTTTCAGGGAACATTATACTTGTACTCCTAGGTCCCTCTGTTCTACATCATTCTGCAGAGCCCTACTATTCACTGTGAAACTCCTACCCTCTGTTTGACAACACTCCCCAGAGCCCTATTGTTCACTCTGCAGCTCCTACCCTCATTTTGTTTTCCAAAGTGCAACACCTCATGCTTATCTGAATTAAACTCCATTTGCCATTCCTTGGCCCAGTAAACTAGTTGATCAAAATCCCTCTGTAGCTCCTAATAACCATTTTCATTGTCTTGGCTACCACCTATTTTAGTGTCATCTGCAAACTTACCTAACATGCCCTGTACATTCTCATCCTAATCATTTATATAGACGACAAATTGTGGATTATTGGGTAGTGCAGCTTCAAGGGCCAGAAGGCCAATTCCATGCTAAATCTCAATAAATAAAACAGCAATAGACCTAGCATTGATCCCTGAGAAACCTTACCAATCATAGAATTCCAGTCCATAAAACTGCCTTCCACCATCAGTCTCTGCTTCTGATCATCAAGCCAATTGTAGACCAATTAGCCAGCTCACCCTGGATCCCATCTGATCTATTTGTTTAGCAATGCAGCATGGAGTAGGACCCTCCAAGAGGACCACAACCTTATTGCAGAGTTTGGAGGCTTGCACGCCTCATTGACCCGGAGAGCTATGTTGGCTGGAGTCAGGGCCTTGTGCTTTGACTGATGTATGGTCACCCATGCCAAACAGGTCAAAGGGTAGAGGCCAGACTAAGAGTTGTCCACCGGTCCTCCAGATTGGGGGTGAGGAGGTCAGCTCAGGGCTAACGACCCTGACTGGTCGAAAAAACTTGTTACGGAAACAGTAATGAAATATGCTATATCTGAGTGCGACGGTATTCCTGAGTCTTCACACAGGATTTGCATGACTGACAGTAATGAAAACTGAGAGGAAGCTACTGGCACGATGAAGGAAGCACTGAACACCATCAAGGTTAAGACCAAAATTGTTTTTTGGAATGTACAAACCATGTATGACACTGGCAATCTAGCATAAATAACTGCAGAAATGCATTGTTACAACCTTCATATACTGGGCATCAGTGAAAGCGGATGGACAGGATCTGGCAGACTTAAAGCAGCAACTGGTGAAACAGTTTTATACTCAGGAAGGGAAGAAAGGTCAATATCATAGTATAGCTGTCATTTTGAAGAAAGGCATTGAGAAGTGTTTGCTGGAGTGGAAACCAATCAACAGTAGCCCGATGAGAGTCAGGCTGAAAGGGAAGCAAGTGAACATGAATGTGGTGCAAGTGTTAGATGTAAAATCAACATGAATTAAGGTGAAACTTCAACTAGCATATACTAACGATAACTGAAATGTGAAGAGGCTTGTAAGAAAGGATAAGAGAGTCAACATGGAAGACCATGCAGAAGAAGCTGAAGCAGAAGCCAATCAAGGTGATCAGGGAAATGATTTCAAAACTGGTATGTGGAAAGATCCAGGCCAGATTTAGTGATCCTGTGAGTGACAAGAACAGTCTGCTTTTGACAACTGAGAAAGAGCAAGAAGCTTGATAGATGGAGTATTTCAGAGAATTACTGAATAGACAACCACCAAATAAGGAACCTGACATATAGCAGGTAGCAGAGGACCTTGATAGCAACACAAATCTACCCAAGAAAGAAGAGATTGTTGCTGCAATTAAATGATCAAAGAACAGCAAAGCTCCAGGTCATAAAAATTTGAATGCTGAACTGTTCAAAGATGAACCAAGAGTTGCAGCAGTCATCCTGCAACCACTGTTTACTATAATCTGGGAACAAGGACAAGTACTCAAGAACTGGATGAAGAGAGTTATTATTAGGATCCCCAAGAAAGGAGTGCTAAGTGACTGCAACAAATGGCGTGGCATCACACTTTTGTCAGGGCCTAGCAAGATTCTTGTCAAGGTCATTGTCCATTGGATTATAAATGCTGTTGATGTATGCTTGTGGAAAGAGTAAGCTGGCTTCAGGAGGAACAGAGGCCGTGTCAACCAGATCTTCACACTGCGTAACATCAAAAAACAGTGCACAGAATGGCAGATACATCTGTATGTGAACTTTGTGGACTTGTTTGATACCATCCACAAGAAGAGCCTGTGGCAAATTCTCAGATTATACAAGATCCCTTCCAAAATTGTCCAGCTGATCCAGAGTTTCTATGCTAACTTCTCCTGCACAGTTGGGGCTGCAGTTTGAGCTTTGAGGTCAAGACAGGAGATAGGCAAGGCTGTGTGATGTTGGCGATATTATTTAACCTGGTGATTGACTGGGTTGTGAGGCAAACAATGAAAGATAAGCAGAGAGGCATTAGTGGACTCTATTCTCTACTTTAGAAGACCTTGACTTTGCAGATAACCTTGCATTACTATCACATACATACCAGCACATGCTTTTGGATGTGGACAGGCTAGACTCAGAGTCTGCCTGAGAGAGACTGAGACCATGACCATCAATGTAGAGTCTCCTCCTCCCATCAAAGCATATGGCGTTGACCTACCCAGCAAGGGCAGATTCACCTACCTTGTCAGTATCATTCGGCAGGTTGGAGTGACATAGGATGACATCCAGGGCAGATTCAGCAAAGCTAGAAACATCTTCAGATCAATAGGCATATGTGGATCACCCAAGAACAGCGTTCACACCAAGGTGAAGCTGTAGCAGAACTGTGTTCTGTCCACGCTCTTCTACGGTCAGAATGCTGGTGTATGACAGAGAATGACATTGCTAAGCTGTTGTCATTCCACACGATGAACCTCTGGAAGATTTTCAGTATTTTCTGGCCAAGATAGATCTCCAACCATGCCCTGCTCCTTCAGTGTTAGCAAAAGGACATGGTCACAATTATCATGAGGAAACATTAGAGATAGACTGGGCATGTGATGAGAAGAGAAGCCAATTCCATCATCAAGACAGCACATCATTAGACCCCTGAAGCATGGAGACCAAAGACAACTTTGTGCTGTAACCGTAGAGGCAGAAATGAAGACCCTGAAGCACACCTGGGCCACATTAAAGAAGATGGCCAAGGACAGATGGAGTTGGGGGACCTTCATTGCTGGGGCATAACAGACAGTAACTAATAGAGTAGGCCCTTCTGGTCTCATCAGCCATGCCACCCCAGTAAACCACAACAAAATCAATTAACCCTAACGTAAGTACAGGACAATGAACAATGACCAGTTATGTACTTGGTACATCTTTGCACTGTGGAGGAAACCCGAGGACTTGGAGAAAACCCACCCATTCCACAGGGAGGAGGTATAGATATTCTTTATAGAATGACACCGGAATTGAACTCTGAACTCCAGAATGTCCCGAGCTCTTATCAAAGTCCCTTACTGAATTCCATATATACCACATCTATCACTCTGCCTTCATTGACATTCTTGGTTACTTCTTCAAAAAACTCTATCAAATTTATGAGACATGATCTCCCAAACACAAAGCTGTGATAACTCTCCCTAATCAACTTGTCTTTTTAATCGCTTATATATTTCATTCTATATCTTTTACACCTACAGTATAACACTTTATACCTATGACTGTGTGGGTAAGTACAGCTCCAAAGTCATATTTAAGTTTTCTGATGACACCACTGGTATTAGTTGAATTAAAGGTAGTGATGAATCAGCATATAGGAGGGGGAATGAAAATCTAGTTGAATGGTGCCACAACAACAGCTTCTAACTCAACATCGGTAAAACCAAAGAGCTGATTATTGACTACAGGAGGAAGAAGCTGGAGGTCCAGGAGCCAGTTCCCTTTAGGGGATCAGTGGTGGAGAGGGTCAGTAACTTTAAATTCCTTGGAGTAAGATAACAGAGGATCTGTCCTGGTATCATACAATCTATTTTCTAAGAAGTTTTTGTATATTTGGTATGTCATCAAAAACTTTGACAAATTTTTTATAGGTGCACAATGGTGAGTATCTAACTGGTCGCATCACGGCCTGGTATGCAAACACCAGTGCTCAGGAATAGAAAAGTCAACAGAAAATGGTGGACACAGCCCAACCCATCACAGCTAAATCCTTCATAAACAAGAGAAAATCTGCAGATGCTGGAAAAACATGTAACACACACAAAATGTTGGGGCTGTACTCTTTTTCTAGATGCTGCTTGGCCTGCTGAGTTCCTCCAGCATTTTGTGTGTGTTGCACAGCATGATCTTGGGGTCCATGTCCATAGGATACTTGAAGCTATTGCGCAGGTTGACAGTGTTGTTAAGAAGGCATTTGGTGTGTTTGCCTTCATCAACCATGGGATTGAGTTACAGTTATATAAGACCTTAGTTAGACCCCACTTGGAGTATTGTGTTCAGTTATGAGAGGCTTTAATCGTGTGAATAGCCAGAGGCATTTTCCCAGGGCTGTAATGGCTAACACGAGGGGGCATAGTTTTAGATGCTTGGAAGTAGGTACAAGGGGGATGTCAGAGATAAGTTATTCACACAGAGAGTGGTGGATGCATGGAATACACTGCCAGCAAAGGTGGTAGAGGCGGATACAATTGGGTCTTTTAAGAGCCTCTTAGATAGGTACATGGAGCTTAGAAAAATAGAGGGCTATGCAGTAGGGAAATTCCAGACAGCTTCTAGAGAAGGTTACATGGTCGGTACAACACTGTGGGCCAAGGTACCTGTAATGTGCAGTAAATTTTTCTATGTTCCTATGATTCTTTCTATGATAGGACAAGATTGCAGTCAGTAGGGTGAGCATCAGTGCATTAGGGATGCAGAGTCAAAAAGGGTAGCAAATTCAATACTCAAAGTATTATATCTCAATGCATGGAGTATAAGAAATAAGGTGGATGATCTTGTACTTTTACAGGTTGTTGGGTATGATGTTGTGGCCATCATTGAATCATGGCTGAAGGGTGATTGTAGTTGGGAGCTGAATGTCCAAGGTTAAACATTGTATTGGATGGATAGTAAGGTAAGCAGAGGGGATGGCATGGCTCTGCTGGTAAAGAATGGCATCAAACCCGTAGAAAGATGTGACATAGGATCGAAAGATGTTGAATCCTTATGGGTTCAGATAAGAAACTGGCAAGGTAAAAGGAACCTGATGGCAGTTATATACAGGCTTCCCACGAGTAGCTGGGATGTGGACCACAGATTACAACAGCAAATAGAAAAGGTGTGTCAAAAGGGCAATGTTATGATAGTTATGAAAGGTTTCAACATGCAGGTTGATTGGGAAAATTAGGTTGGAAATGGATCTCAAGAGAGTGAATTTGTTGAATGCCTAGGAGATTTTTTTTTAGAGAAGTTTGTCATTGAGCCTACTAGGGGATCAGCTATACTAGATTGGGTGTTATGTAATGAACCAGAGGTGATTAGGGAGCTTAAGATAAAAGAACCCTTAGGAGGCAGTAATCACAATATGATTGAGTTCAACTTGAAATTTGATAGGGAGAAAGTAAAGCCTGACCTAGCAGTATTTCAGTGGAGTAAAGGAAATTATAGTGGTATGAGGGAGGAATTGGCCAAAGTAAATTGGAAGGAGATGCTGGCAGGGCTGTCAGCAGAGCAGCAATGGCGTGAGTTTCTAGGAAAAATGAGGAAGATGCAGGAGAGATGTATTTCAAAAGTGAGGAAATACTCAAATGGCAAAATAGTACAACTGTGGCTGACAAGGGAAGTCAAAGCTAATGTAAAAGCAAAAGAGAGAGCATACAACAAAGCAAAAATTAGTGGGAAGATAGAGGATTGGGTAGCTTTTAGGAGGGAGAAGGTGAAATAAGTAAACAAGCTTGCAAACAAAATCAAGGTGGATCGAAAAGCATTCTCAAGTTCGTAAAAAATAAAAAAAAGATGAGAGTGGATATAGGATTGCTAGAAAATGAGGCCGGAGAAATAATAACAGGGAACAAGGACAAGGCAGATGAACTAAATGAGTATTTTGAATCAGACTTCACTGTGAAAGGCACTAGCAGTGTGCCAGGTGTTGAGAGATGTAAGGGGTAACAAATGAGTGCAGTTACCATTACAAGAGAGAAGGTGCTCAAAAAGCTGAAAGACCAAAGGGCACATAAGTCACCTGAACCAGATGGACTGCAACCTTGGGTTCTGAAAGAGGTAGTGGTAGAGACTGTGGAGGCATTAGGAATAATCTTTTGAAAATCATTGGTCTCTGTCATTGTGCCAGAAGTCTGGAAAATTGCAAATGTCACTCCCATAGAACCATAGAACATTACAACACAGAAACAGGCCTTTTGGCCCTTCTTGGCTGTGCCAAACCATTTTTCTGCCTAGTCCCACTGACCTGCACCTGGGCCATATCCCTCCAAACCCCTCTCATCCATAAACCTGTCCAAGTTTTTCTTAAATGTCCAAAGTGAGCCTGCATTCACCACTTCATCTGGCAGCTCATTCCACACTCCCACCACTCTCTGCGTGAAGAAGCCCCCCCCCCAACGTTCCCTTTAAACTTTCTCCCCTTCACCCTTAACCCATGACCTCTGGTTCTTTTTCCCCTGGAGTCAGTGGAAAAAGCCTGCTTGCATTCACTCTATCTATACCCATCATAATTTTATACACCTCTATTAAATCACCCCTCATTCTCCTACGCTCCAGGGAATGAAGTCCTTGTGGCGACCCACTTTCTGCGCAGGCGAACCGGCTCACAAATAGCCAGTGCGCGGGGAGAGACTTTGGTAATGCACCTCTGACGTCATTTCTGCCCGGAGAAGGTGGGCGCTAGGGATTAAATGCCAGCACCGCAAAGTTTGAATAAACTAGTCTCGAAATGACTTACCGACTGCGTGTCGTTATTTCAGCGCTGTGTGTAGCACATCGCTACATTGGTGACCCCGACGGTCCAAACGGGATTTGGACCAAAGATGACTGACTCTTCATCTGTTCACGCAGTTTCGCTAAAACTGCTGACTTTCTGGACGCTGCGACCACGTGTGTGGTTTAGCCAAGCAGAAGCCCAGTTCCAGATTCTGCAGATATCTTCTGATTCCACGCGTTACTACCACGTGGTGAGCGCCCTTGACCAGGAGACGGCCACCCAGGTTGCGGATTTCATACAGCCGCCCCCAGAAGAAGGCAAATATGAAGCATTCAAGGCGCTGCTCATTGAGACCTTTGGCCTCTCATGGCGTGAGCGGGGTGCCTGCCTGCTTCACTTGGATGGTTTGGGAGACAGGCTGCCGTCAGCATTGATGAACGAGATGCTGGCCCTGGCTGACGGACACAAGCCCTGCCTCATGTTCGAGCAAGCCTTCCTAGAGCAACTGCCCAAGGACATACATCTGCTGCTGGCCGACGCAGATCTCAGCGACCCCTGGAAAGTGGCGGCCCGGGCAGACGTGCTGTGGAAAGCCAAGAGGAAGAGCATGGCGTCCGTCGGTCAGATTACCAGGCCACGCACCCAACAGCAGACCAGACCAGGCCCGGTAGGGGGCGCGCACACAACACAGAGGCAGGAGTGAGGAGGACAGTGAACAGTGGTGTTTCTACCACCAGTGGTGGGGCACAGAAGCCCGCCGTTGTCGCCCGCCCTGCAAGGGCCAGGGCCAGGGCCAGCTGTCGCTAATGACTATGGCGGCAGGCCACCAGGACAGCCTCTTGTACGTCTGGGACAAACAGTCGGGACGCCGCTTCTTGGTTGACACTGGAGCGGAAATCAGCGTCTTGCCCCTGACAGGGTACGACACCCGCAACAGGAAGCCAGGACCCACCCTGAGGGCCGCAAACGGCAGCACGATACGGACCTACGGCACCTGCACAGTGCAGCTGCAATTCGGCGCCAGCTGGTTCACGTGGGGCTTCACACTGGCCACAGTGGCCTAGCCACTCCTGGGGGTGGACTTCTTGCGAGCTCACAGCCTGCTGGTCGATTTGCAAGGGAAAAGACTGGTACATGTTGAGACTTTCCAGACATTCTCCCTGAGTGAAGCCAAGTTGCCGGCCCCACACCTGGACTCCATCATGCTGTCGGACAATGAATTCACCAGATTCCTGGCGGACTTTCCATCAATTCTGGCACCGCAGTTCACGGCAGCCATGCCCAGACACAGGGTACAACACCACATCCCTACCCAGGGACCACCCCTCCACGCCCGTGCATGAAGGCTCCCCCCGGAAAAGCTCCACCTAGCGAAGGAGGAGTTCAAGAGGATGGAGGAATTGGGGATCGTACGGTGGTCCGACAGCCCATGGGCCTCCCCCCTGCACATGGTGCCCAAAGCAGCCGGGGGTTGGAGACCATGCGGCGACTACCGCAGACTGAACGAGGCTACAACTCCAGACCGCTACCCCATGCCGCACATACAGGACTTTGCAGCAAACCTGCACGGGGCAAGAATCTTTTCCAAAGTAGACCTCGTCCGGGGATACCATCAAATCCCGGTGCACCCTGAAGACATCCCCAAAACTGCTCTCATCACCCCATTCGGCCTGTTCGAGTTCCTCCGAATGCCGTTCGGCCTGAAGAATGCCGCACAGACGTTCCAGCGGCTAATGGACGTGGTGGGACGCGACCTGGACTTTGTGTTCATCTATTTGGACAACATCCTTATAGCCAGCAGTTGTCGATAGGAGCATCTGTCCCACCTCCGCCTGCTCTACTCCCGCCTGAGTGATTTCGGCCTCACGATCAACCTGGCCAAATGCTAGTTTGGTCTCGATACCATCGACTTCCTGGGCCACAGGATTACCAAAGACGGGGCAACACCTCTGCCCACCAAGTTAGACGCGATCCGCCACTTTGCCCGGCCCAACACGGTCAAAGGCCTACAGGAGTTCGTTGGAATGGTGAACTTCTACCACTGTTTCCTTGCCTCAGCAGCCCGTATCATGCGCCCTTTGTACACCCTGATGTCGGGTAAAGGCAAGGTCATTACTTGGGACGAGGAGGCCGTGGCCACTTTCATTAAAGCCAAGGAAGCCTTAGCAGATGCCGCGATGCTGGTGCTCCCCAGAACGGACGTTCCGACTGCACTCATGGTGGACGCGTCCGACACAGCAGTCGGTGGGGTGCTGGAGCAACTCATCGAGGGGCACTGGCAACCCCTGGCATTCTTCAGCAAGCACCTACGACCACCTGAACTCAAGTACAGTGCTTTCGACCGGGAGCTGTTGGCACTGTATCTGGCAATTCGGCATTTCAGGTACTTCTTAGAAGGCAGGTCGTTCACCGCGTTCACGGACCACAAACCGTTGACCTTCGCGTTTACGAGGGTGTCCGATTCCTGGTCGGCTCGCCAGCAGCGACATCTGTCCTACATCTCCGAGTACACAACGGACATCCGGCATGTCTCGGGAAAGGACAACGTCATGGCGGACACACTCTCCAGACCATCTATCCTGGCCCTGTCCCTGGGGGTGGACTATGCGGCACTGGCGGAGGTGCAGCAGGCAGACGACGAGATGCCCAGCTACAGGACCGCAGTCTCGGGTTTGCAGCTGCAAGACTTTCTCAGAGGCCCAGGTGAGAGGACCCTCCTGTGCGACGTGGCTACCGGCCAACCTTGCCCCATCGTCCCAGCAGCCTGGAGGCGGCGAGTTTTCGACTCCATACATGGTTTGGCGCACCCATCTATCAGGACAACCGTCCAGCTGGTCTCCAGCAAGTTTGCGTGGCACAGACTTTGCAAGCAGGTCAGTGAATGGGCCAGAATGTGCGCGCAGTGCCAAACAGCCAAGGTGCAGCGGCACACTAAAGCCCCACCACAGCAGTTCAAACCCACCCGCCGGAGGTTTGACCACATTCATGTGGATATCGTGGGCCCCCTACCAGTGTCCCGAGGAGCGCGGTACCTCCTAACTATGGTAGACCGGTTCACGAGGTGGCCAGAGGCGGTCCCGTTCACCGACACATCTGCCGATTCCTGCGCCTGAGCACTGATTGCAACCTGGGTAGCACGCTTCAGGGTACCGGCCCACATTACCTCCATTACCATAGCACATCGCTACATCCTAACCTTTTCAACCTTTCTCTGTAACTCAAGTTTCTCAAGTCCCGTCAACATCCTTGTAAACCTTCTCTGCACTCTTTCAACCTTATTAATATCCTTCCTGTAATTAGGTGACCAAAACTGCACCCAATACTCCAAATTCGGTCTCACCAATGTCTTATACAACCTCACCATTACATTCCAACTCTTATACTCAATACTTTGATTTATAAAGGCCAATGTACCAAAAGCTTTCTTTGCAACCCTATCTACTTGTGAAGCCACTTTTAGGGAATTATGTACCTGTACTCCCAGATCCCTCTGTTCTACTGCACTCCTCAGTGTCCTACCATTTACCTTGTATGTTCTACCTTGGTTTGACCTTCCAAAGTGCAATACTTCACACTTGTCTGCATTAAACTCCATCTGCCATTTTTCTGCCCATTCCTCCAACTGGTCCAAGTCCCTTTGCAAGCTTTGAAAACCTTCCTCACTGTTCACTACACCTCCAATCTTTGTATCATCAGCAAATTTGCTGATTCAATTTGCCACATTATCATCCAGATCATTGATATAGATGACAAATAACAATGGACCCAACACTGATCCCTGTGGCACACCGCTAGTCACAGGCCTCCACTCAGAGTAGCAATCCTCCACTACCACTCTCTGGCTTCTTACATTGAGCCAATGTCTCATCTAATTTACTACCTCTCCATGTATACCTAGCGACTGAATCTTCCTAACTAACTTCCCATGCGGGACCATGTCAAAGGCCTTACTGAAGTCCATGTATACAACATCCACTGCCTTCCCTTCATCCACTTTCCTGGTAACTTCCTCGAAAAACTCTGATAGATTGGTTGAACATGACCTACCACGCGCAAAGCCATGCTGACTTTTTCTAATAAGTCCCTGTCTATCCAAATACTTGTAGATCCTATCTCTTTGTATTCTTTCCAATAATTTACCTACTACCGATGTCAAACTTACTGGCGTATAATTTCCGGGCTTACTTTTTGAACCTTTTTTAAACAACGGAACTACACGAGCTATTCTCCAATCCTCCGGCACCTGACCCGTGGATATCGACATTTTAAATATTTCTGCCAGGGCCCCTGCAATTTCAACACTAGTCTCCCTCAAGGTCCGAGGGAATACCCTGTCAGGTCCTGGGGATTTATCTACTCTGATTTGCCTCAAGACAGTAAGCACCTCCTCCTCTTTAATCTGTATAAGTTCCATGACCTCCCTACTTGTTTGCCTTGTTTCCATAGACTCCATTCCAGTTTCCATAGTAAATACAGATGCAAAAAATCCATTTAATATCTCTCCCATTTCTTTTGGTTCCATACATAGCCGACCACTCTGATCTTCAAGAGGACCAATTTTATCCCTTACTATCCTTTTGCTCTTAACATACCTGTAGAAGCTCTTAGGATTATCCTTCACCCTGACTGCCAAAGCAACCTCATGTCTTCTTTTAGCCCTCCTGATTTCTTTCTTAAGTATTTTCTTACTCTTTTTATACTCCTGAAGCATCTTATTTCCTCCCTGTTGCCTATACATGTTATACATCTCTCTCTTCTTCTTTATCAGAGTTCCAATATCCCTCAAGAACCAAGGTTCCGTATTCTTTTTCATTTTGTCTTTAACCCTAAGTGGAACATACAAACTCTGCACTCTCAAAATTTCTCCTTTGAAGGCCTCCCACTTACCAATCACATCCCTGCCAGAGAACAACCTGTCCCAATCTACGCTTTTTAGATCCTTTCTCATCCCCTCTTTAAGAAAGGAGGGAGACAGCAGAAAGAAAATTATGGACCAGTTAGCCTGATTTCAGTGATTGGGATGATGTTGGAGTCAATTGTTAAGAATGAGGTTATGGAGTACTTGATGACACAGGACAAGATAGGACAAAGTCAGCATAGTTTCCTTAAGGGAAAATCTTGCCTGACAAACTTTTTGGAATTCTTTGAGGAGATTACAGGTAGGATAGATAAAGGGGATGCAGTGGATGTTGTATATTTGGATTTTCAGAAGCCCTTTGACAAGATGCTACACATGAAGCTGCTCACTAAGTTAAGAGGATTACAGGAAAGTTACTGGCATGATTAGAGCATTGGTTGATCGGTAGGAGTCAGTGAGTGGGAATAAAAGGATCCTTTCCTAGTTGGCTGCCAGTGAGTAGTGGTTCTGCAGAGGTCAGTGTTGGGACCGCTTCTTTTTCTGCTGTATATCAATGATTTAGATGTTGGAATAGATGACTTTGTTGCCAAGTTTGCCGATGATACAAAGATTGGTGGAGGAGCAGATAGTATTGAGGAATCAGGTAGGCTGCAAGAAGGACTTAGACAGATTAGGAGAATGTGCAAGAAAGTGGCAAATAATGGAAAATGCACGGTTATGCACTATGGTAGTAGAAATAAATGTGTAGACTATTGTCTAAACAGGGAGACAATCCAGGAATCTGTGATGCAAAGGGATTTGGGAGTCCTTGTGAAGAATATCCTGAAGGTTAACTTGCATGTTGAGTCGGTGAAGAAGGTAAATGCAATGTTAGCATTCATTTCAAGAGGTCTTGAATACGAGAGCAGGGATGTGCTGCAGAGGTTTTATAAGGAGCAAGAAGGCTGTGAGTGAACAGCTGATTTTCGGAGCCAAGGTAGTTTTTACCACTTGGGGTAAAAGAGAGGCAAGACTGCACAGGCATGTGACGTCAGCCAGTAGAGCATAGAAGGTTTAAAAAGGCAAGGAATCTTCAATAGTTTTTGATTCGGATTAAGAAGGCTGCAAGTGAACAGCTGATTTTCAGAGGCAAGGCAGTTTTTACCACTCGGGGTAAAAGAGAGGCAAGACTGCGCAGGCACGTGACATTAGCCAGTAGAGCGCAAGAGGTTTAAAAAGAAGACCACCATATCCAGCGGGCAGTGGAGTGAGAGGCAGCAGAGTGATAGGGCTTAGGCGATAACGGGACAAGGCAAGGTAGGTTTACTGGTGTTATTTGCGGAAAGGAGGATGTATGTGTGTGAGGCCAGTTTTCGGTGCTCAGTGTCAGATGTGGGAGGTCCTGGAATCTCCCAGCCTCCCGGACGGCCATATCTGCACCAGGTGTGTCGAGCTGCAGCTCCTAAGGGACCAAGTTAGGGAACTGGAGATGCAGCTCGATGACCTTCGCCTGGTCAGAGAGAGTGAGAAGGTGATAGGAGGAATGAGTTATAGGCAGGTGGTCACACTGGAGCCATGGGAGACAGACAAGTGGGTCACAGTCAGGAGGGGGAAGGGGAAGAGTCAGGTACTAGAGAGTACGCATGTAGCTGTACCCCTTGACAATAAGTACTCCTGTTTGAGTACTGTTGGGAGGGGGGACAGCCTACCTGGGGGAAGTGACAGTGGCTGTGCTTCAGGCAGAGTCTGGCCCTGTGGCTCAGAAGGGTAGGGAAAGGAAGAGGACGGCAGTATTGATAGGTGACTCTATAGTTAGGGAGTCAGACAGGCGATTCTGTGGACGCAGGAAAGAAACCCAGATGGTAGTTTGCCTCCCAGATGCCAGGGTCCGGGATGTTTCAGATCACGTCCAAGATACCCTGCAGTGGGAGGGAGAACAGCCAGAGGTTGTGGTACATATTGGTACCAATGACATAGGTAGGAAAAGGGAAGAGGTCCTGAAAAAAGACTACAGGGATTTAGGAAGGAAGCTGAGAAGCAGGACCACAAAGGTAGTAATCTCGGGATTACTGCCTGTGCCATGCGACAGTGAGAATAGGAATAGAATGAGGTGGAGGATAAATGTGCAGCTGAGGGATTGGAGCAGGGGGCAGAGATTCAGATTTCTGGATCATTGGCACCTCTTTTGGGGCAGGTATGATCTGTACAAAAAGGACGGGTTGCACGAATCCTAGGGGGACCAATATCCTGGCAGGGAGGTTTGCTAAGGCTACTGGGGACAGTTTAAACTAGAATTGTTGGGGGTTGGGAACAGAACTGAAGAGACTGGGGAAGAGGAGGTTGGCTCACAGATAGAGAAAGTTTGTAGACAATGCGAGAGGGAGGATAGGCAGGTGATAGAGAAGGGACACGTTCAGACCGAATGTTTGAGATGTGTCTATTTTAACGCAAGGAGTGTTATGAACAAAGCAGATTAGCTTAGATCGTGCATCAGTACTTGGAAATATGATGTGGTGGCCATTACAGAGAATTGGATGGCTCAGGGACAGGAATGGTTACTTCGTGCCGGGTTTTAGATGTTTCAGAAAGGACAGGGAGGGAGGCAAAAGAGGTGGGGCCATGGCGCTGTTGATCAGAGACAGTGTCACAGCTGCAGAAAAGGTGGACGCCATGAAGGGATTGTCTACGGAGTCTCTGTGGGTGGAGGTTAAGAACAGGAAGGGGTCAATAACTTTACTGGGTGTTTTTCATAGGCCATCCAATAATAACAAGGATATCGAGGAACAGATAGAAAAACAGATCCTGGAAGGGTGTAATAATAACAGAGTTATCATGATGGGAGATTTTAATTTCTCCTCCGGGAGAAGGTTCAGGAGCTTGAAGATTCATACGGCCAGATTTGGGAACAGCTTCTTTCCAACTGTGATAAGACTGCTGGATGGATCCTGACCCGGATCTGGGCCATACCTTCCAAATATCCAGACCTGACTTGCACTACCTTCCTTTCCCTTTTCTATTTTCTAATTATGATTTATAATTTAAATTTTTATTATATTTACTTCGATTTGTACTTCAGGGAGTGCGAAGCGCAGAATCAAATATCACAGTGATGATTGTACGCTCTAGTATCAATTGTTTGGTGACAATAAAAGTAAAGTAATTTCCCAAATATCGATTGGCATCTCCCTCGAGGAAGGGGTTTAGATGGGGTGGAGTTTGTTAGTTGTGTTCAGGAAGGTTTCTTGACACAGTATATAGATAAGCCTACAAGAGGAGAGGCTGTACTTGAGTGGGTATTGGGAAATGAACCTCGTCAGGTTCAGATCTCTCAGTGGGAGAGCATTTTGGAGATAGTGATCATAATAACAGGGTTGTTATCATGGGTGACTTTAACTTCCCTAATATTGATTGGCACTTGATTAGTTCCAAGGGTTCAGATGGGGCAGAGTTTGTTAAGTGTGTCCAGGATGGATTCCTGTCACAGTATGTTGACAGGCCGACTAGGGGGAATGCCATACTAGATCTAGTATTAGGTAACGAACCGGGTGAGGTCACAGATCTGTCAGTGGGTGAGCATCTGGGGGACAGTGATCACCACTCCCTGACCTTTGACATTATCATGGAAAAAGATAGAATCAGAGAGGACAGGAAAATTTTTAATTGGGGAAGGGCAAATTATGAGGCTATAAGGCTGGAACTTGCAGGTGTGAATTGGGATGATGTTTTTTCAGGGAAATGTACTATGGACATGTGGTCGATGTTTAAGGATCTCTTGCAGGATGTTAGGGATAAATTTGTCCCAGTGAGGAAGATAAAGAATGGTAGGGTGAAGGAACATGGGTGACAAGTGAAGTGGAAAATCTAGTCAGGTGGAAGAAGGCAGCATACATGAGGTTTAGGAAGCAAGGATCAGATGGGTCTATTGAGGAATATAGGGTAGCAAGAAAGGAGCTTAAGAAGGGGCTGAGAAGAGCAAGAAGGGGGCATGAGAAGGCCTTTGCGAATAGGGTAAAGGAAAACCCCAAGGCATTCTTCAATTATGTGAAGAACAAAAGGATGACAGGAGTGAAGGTAGGACCGATTAGAGATATAAGTGGGAAGATGTGCCTGGAGGCTGTGGAAGTGAGCGAGGTCCTCAATGAATACTTCTCTTTGGTATTCACCACTGAGAGGGAACTTGATGACGGTGAGGACAATATGAGTGAGGTTGATGTTCTGGAGCATATTGATATTAAGGAAGAGGGGGTGTTGGAGTTGTTAAAATACATTAGGACGGATAAGTCCCCGGGGCCTGACGGAATATTCCCCAGGCTGCTCCACGAGGCAAGGGAAGAGATTGCTGAATCTCTGGCTAGGATCTTTATGTCCTCGTTGTCCACAGGAATGGTACCGGAGGATTGGAGGGAGGCGAATGTTGTCCCCTTGTTCAAAAAAGGTAGTAGGGATAGTCCAGGTAATTACAGACCAGTGAGCCTTACGTCTGTGGTGGGAAAGCTGTTGGAAAAGATTCTTAGAGATAGGACCTATGGGCATTTAGAGAATCATGGTCAGATCAGGGACAGTCAGCATGGCTTTATGAAGGGCAGATCGTGCCTAACAAGCCTGATTGAGTTCTTTGAGGAGGTGACCAGGCATATAGATGAGGGTAGTGCAGTGGATGTGATCTACATGGATTTTAGTAAGGCATTTGACAAGGTTCCACATGGTAGGCTTATTCAGAAAGTCAAAAGGCATGGGATCCAGGGAAGTTTGGCCAGGTGGATTCAGAATTGGCTTGCCTGCAGAAGGCAGAGGGTCGTGGTGGAGGGAGTACATTCAGATTGGAGGGTTGTGACTAGTGATGTCCCACAAGGATCTGTTCTGGGACCTCTACTTTTTGTGATTTTTATTAACAACCTGAATGTGGGGGTAGAAGGGTGGGTTGGCAAGTTTGCAGATGACAGAAAGGTTGGTGGTGTTGTAGATAGTGTAGAGGATTGTCGAAGATTGCAGAGAGACATTGATAGGATGCAGAAGTGGGCTGAGAAGTGGCAGATGGAGTTCAACCCGGAGAAGTGTGAAGTGGTACACTTTGGAAGGACAAACTCCAAGGTAGAGTACAAAGTAAATGGCAGGATACTTGGTAGTGTGGAGGAGCAGAGAGATCCTGGGGTCCGAGTCCATAGGACAATCAAAGCAGCTGTGCAGATTGACTCTGTGGTTAAGGAGGTGTATGGTGTAGTGGTCTTCATCAACCATGGAATTGAATTTAGGAGCCGAGAGGTAATGTTGCAGCTATATAGGATCCTGGTCAGACCCCACTTGGAGTACTGTGCTTAGTTCTGGTCACCTCACTACAGGAAGGATGTGGAAGCCATAGAAAGGATGCAGAGGAGATTTACAAGGATGTTGCCTGGATTGGGGAACATGCCTTATGAGAATAGGTTGAACGAACTCAGCCTTTTCTCTTTGGAGCGATGGAGGATGAGAGGTGACCTGATAGAGGTGTATAAGATGATGAGACACATTGATCGTGTGGATAGTCAGAGGCCTTTTCCCAGGGCTGAAAAGGGTTGCCACAAGAGGACTCATGTTTAAGGTGCTGGGGAGTAGGTACAGAGGAGATGTCAGGGGCAAGTTTTTTACTCAGAGAATGGTGAGTGGCGTGGAATGGGCTGCTGGTTACGGTGGTGGATATGATAGGGTCTTTTAAGAGTCTTTTGGATAGGTACATAGAGCTTAGAAAAATTGAGGGCTATAGGTAAGCCTATTAATTTCTAAAGTAGGGACATGTTTGGCACAACTTTGTGGGCCGAAGGGCCTGTATTGTGCTGTAGGTTTTCTATGTTTCTAAGGCACTGGTGAGGCCACAACTTGAGTTGTGAACGATTTTGGGTTCCTCATCTTAGAAAAGTTGTGCTGGCATTGGAGAGGGTTCAGAGGAGGTTCACAAGGATGATTCCAGAAAGGAAAGGGTTATCATATGAAGAACGTTTGATAGCTCCTGGTCTATACTCGTGGAATGTAGAAGGATGAGGAAGGCTCTAATTGAAACCTTTTGAATGTTGAAAGCCCTAGACAGAGCAATGAAAGGATGTTTCCCATGGTGGGAGAATCTAACACAAGAGGGCACAGCCTCAGGATAGTGGGGTGTCCCCTTAAAACAGGTGCAGAGAAATTTCTTTAGCCAGAGGGTGGTGAATTTGTGGAATTTATTACCACAGGCAGCTGTGGAGACTATGTCACTGGGACTATTTATAGTAGAGTTTGATAGCTTCTTGATTGGACACTGTTTCAAAGGTTAGGTGGAGAAGGCCGGGGAGATGGGCTAAGGAGAGGAAAACAAGGATCAGCCATAATTGAATGGTGAAACAGACTTGATGGACCAAATGGCCTACATTTTATGGTCTTAAGGATATCTTAAGGCGGACATGTCATTTATTGATTGTTATACATGCTGTGAGATATCAACCCAACGCAGTTTTTCTGAGTTGAGGAGCGGTCAATCAGCAAGAGGCAGCGCGTAAAAAGAACTACCTTTTAGTTAGGTCCGTGTTCAAGATTTAAAAGCAAAGCTTTGTGCCAGTTTTCTCTGAGTTGGACAATCCACGTCAGGACTGAGGTGCACATTTTGGACAGGGAGGGCTAGTTGTTTGAAAGAGAGGCTGAGGAAGCCATCCTTGTCAAACTGGAAAATCAATCCCTGAGCAGAGGGGGTGGGATACAACACCACCCAACAGCTACTTACAATGCAGTCCTATCATCTCTACCCCAGTGTCTCCACAACAGTTCGCACCTCCATTCATGCAAAGATAAGACTAATGACCCTCTCATTACCTCTACGACTCTTAACAATGCTCATAGGATTGCTATATTTTTAAACAACTCAGAGTATATAAACTGGAAAACTGGTCACCATGGATGACAACTGAAGAAGTCTCTTGGATGAGTGCTGAAATGCTTTCCAGACAACACAGCGAGTCCAGTTGCCTTGATTTATTACTGCTTGATATACAATGACCTGGATGACTGAGAACCTTCAGAGACATATAGGCCAGTTCGTCTGACCTCAGTGGTTGGGAAGCTGTTGAAGTTGATTGTTAAGGATGTTGCTTCAGGGTACTTGGAGGCACATGATAAAATAAGCTGTAGTCAGCTTAGTTTCCTCAAGAGAAAATCTTGCCTGCCAAATCTGTTGGAATTCTTTGAAGAAATAACAAGCAGGATAGACAAATAAGAACAGTTGATGCTGTGCATTTGGATTTTCAGAAGGCCTTTGACAAGGTGCCACACATGAGGCTGCTTAACAAGCTATGAGCTCATGGTATTACAGGGAAGATACTAGTATAGAAACTTAGAACACATTACAGGCCCTTCGGCCCACAATGTTGAGCTGACCGTGTAACCTACCGTGAAACTTCCTCAAATTTCTCTACAACCTGTCTCTGAATGTGAACAAAACAAAAGAGATGGTTGTTGACTTCAGGAGGGCACAGAGCGACCACTCCCTGCTGAACATCAATGGCTCCTCGGTAGAGATCCTTAAGATCATCAAACTTCTTGGTGTTCACCTGATGGAGAATCTCATCTGGTCCCTCAACACCAGCTCCATAGCAAAGAAAGCCCAGCAGCATCTCTACTTTCTGCGAAGGCTGAGGAAAGTCCATCTCTCCCCCCCCCCATCCTCATCACATTCTACAGGGGTTGTATTGAGAGCATCCTGAGCAGCTGCATCACTGCCTGGTTTGGAAATTGCACCATCTCGGATTGCAAGATCCTGCAGCAGATAGTGAGGTCAGCTGAGAAGATCATTGGGGTCTCTCTTCCCGCCATTATGGACATTTACACTACACGCTGCATCCATAAAGCAAACAGCATAATGAAGGACCCCACGCACCCCTCATACAAACTCCTCTCCCTCCTGCCATCTGGGAAAAGACACTGGAGCATTTGGGCTCTCACAACCAGACATTGTAACAGTTTCTTCCCCCAAGCTATCAGACTCCTCAATACCCAGAGCCTGGACTGACACCAGCTGACTGCCCTCTACTGTGCCTATTGTCTTGTTTATTATTTATTGTGATGCCTGCACTGTTTTGTGCACTTTATGCAGTCCTGGGTAGGTCTGTAGTCCAGTGTAGTTTTTTTCCTGTGCTGTTTTCACGTAGTTCAGTGTAGTTTTTGTACTGTTTCATGCAGCACCATGGTCCTGAAAAACATTGTCTCATTTTTACTGTGTACTGTACCAGTAGTTATGGTCAAAGTGACAATAAAAAGCGACTTGACTACTGCATAATCCTCTATTTTTCTAAGCTCAATGTATCTAAGAGTGTCTTAAAAGACCCTATTGTATCTGCCTCTACCACCGTCACTGGCAGTGCATTCCATGCACCCACCATTCTGTGTGAAGAGCTTACCTCAGAATCCCCCTTGTACCTACTTCTAAGCACCTTAAAACTATGCCCCCTTGTGTTTGCCATTTCAGCCATGGGAAAAAGCATCTGGCTATCCACAAGATCAATGCCTCTCATCATCTTTTACACCTCTTTCAGGTCACCTCTCATCCTCTGTCACTCCAAGGAGTAAAGGCCAAGTTCACTCAACCTATTCTCTCAAGGCATGCTCTCCAATCCAGGCAACATCCTTGTAAACATCCTCTGCACTTTCTCTTTAGTATCCACATCCTTCCTGTAGTGAGGTGACCAGAAATGAACGCAGTACTCCAAGTGGGGTCTAACTAAGGTCTTATATAGCTGTAACATTACCTCACAGCTCTTGAACTCAATCCCACATGAAGGCCATCACACCATATGCCTTCTTAACAACACTGTCAACCTGCACAGCAGCTTTGAGTGTCCTATGAACATGGACCCCAAGGTCTCACTGATCTTCCACATTGCCAGGAGCCTTATCTTTAATATTATATTCTGCCTTCAAATTTGACCTACCAAACTGAAGCACTTCACACTTATCTGCATTGAACTCCATCTGCCACTTCTCAGCCCAGTTCTGCATCCTACCAATGTTGTGTTGTAACCTCTGACAGCCCTCCACACTATCCACAACATCCCCAACTTTTGTGTCATCAGCAAACTTACTAACCCACCTTTCTACTTCCTCATCCAGGTCATTTATAAAAATAACAAAGAAGGAAGGGTTCCAGAACAGATCCCTGTGGAACACCACTGGTCACCATCCTCCATGCAGAATACAAACCATCCATAATCATGCTTTGCCTTCTGTGAGTAAGCCAAGTTTGGATACACAGACAAGATCTCCTTGGATCCCATGCCTCATTGTTTTCTGAATGAGCCTCGCATGGGGAACCTTATCAAATGCCTTACTGAAATCCATATCCACTACAGCCACTGCTCTACCTTCATCAATGTGTTTTGTTACATCCTCAAAGAATTCAATCAGGTTCATAAAGCATGACCTGCCCATGACAAAGCCATGCTGACTATCCCTAATCAGATTATTTTTCTTCAAATGCTCATAAATCCTGCCCCTCAAGAACTTCTTCAACAACTTGCCCTCCACTGAAGTAAGACTCACCGGTCTATAATCCCCTGGGTTATCTCTACTCCTTTTCTTGAACAAGGGAACAATGTTTGCAACCTTCCAATCCTCTAGTACTTCTCCCGTCCCATTGATGATGCAAAGATCATGACCAGAGACTCAGCAATCTCCTCCCTCGCTTCCCACAGTAGCCTGGAGTACATCTCATCCAGTCTCGGTGACTTACCTAATTTAATACTTTTCTAAAGCTTCAGCACATCCTCTTTCTTAATATCTACACATTCAAGTGTCTCAGTCCACTGTAAGTCATTCCCACAATGGCCAAGGTCTTTTTCACTCGAGAATACTGAAAGGAAAGTATTCATTAAGTACCTCCAATACCTCCTCCGGCTCCCACATGTTTCCACTCTCACTCCTGATTGGTCCTATTTTCACATGGCTCATCTCTTGCTCTTCACATATTTGTAGAATGCCTTCTTAGCATGGATAAAGCAGAGGCTCACTGGCAGGAGGAAAAGAGTAGGAATAAAGGGAGCCTTTTGTGGTTGGCTGCTAGTGACTAGTGGTGTTCCACAGGGGTCTGTGTTGGAACAATTTTACATTATATGCCAATGATTCAGATTACGGAATTGATGGCTTTGTTGCAAGGTTTGCAGACAATACAATAATTGGTGGAAAGGGCAGGTAGTTTTGAAGAAACAGGGAGGCTACAGAAGGACTTAGATTAGGAGAATGGGTGAAGAAGTGGCAGATGGAATACAGTTTTTGGGAAGAGTATGGTCATACAGTTTGGTAGAAGAAATAGAACGGTTGGCTATTTTCTAAGTGGAGAGAAAATACAAAAAAACTGAGCTGCAAAGGGACTTTGGAGTGCTTGTGCAGGATTCCCTAAAGGTGAATTTGCAGGTTCAGTCTGGTGAGGAAAGCAATTGTGATTTTAGCATTCAAGAGGACTAGCATATAAAAGCAAGGATGTAATGTTGAGACTTTAAAAAGTACTGGTGGTGCCTCAATTGGACTATTGTGAGCAGTTTTGGGGCCCGTTATCTGAGAAAGGATGTGATGCAACTGGAGAAGGTTCAAAGGAGGTTCATGAAAATGATTCCAGGTTTGAACAGCTTGTCATATGAAGAGTGTTTGATGGCTCTGGGCCTGTATTCACTGGAATTCTGAAGAATGAGGGGTGACCTCATTGAAACCTATTGAATGGTGAAAGGCCTTGATAGAGTGGATGTGGAGAGGATGTTTCCAATGGTGGGAGAGTCTAAAACCAGAGGACACAGCCTCAGAACAGAGGGGTGTCCTTTTAGAACTGAGATGAGGAGGAATTTTTTTAGCCAGATTGGTGAATCTGTGGAATTCTTTGCACAGACAGGTGTGGAGGCCAAGTCTGTATGTATATTTAAGGCAGAGGTCGATAGATTCTTGATTGGTCAGGGCATGAAGGGATACAGAGAAAGATCAGGAGATTGGGGCTGAGAGGAAAAATGGATCAGCCATGATGAAATGGCCTAATTCTAGCCAAATGGCCTTATTCTGTTCCTATGTCTTATGATCAACTACTATCAAGTCTTTGAATTTGTGCCACACAGGTTCAGAAATTTTGCATAAAAGGGAGAAACAAATTACTGAAATTTGTAGAAATATTTTTTGCATTGCTGTGTACATTCTGTGCTGCTCACAGGTTTTTTTAATAACTAAGCATGTGTTTGCCACCGTAACCATCTGTTGGACCTGCCTACTATCTTTTTGTGACTGATGCACTAGAACTTCATTAGTTTGGAATCTCTCCATTTAGACAATAATCTACCTTTTGATTCCCCTTACTGACTTGCATGACCTTGCACTTCACATTTAACTGCACTTGTCAAGTTTTCACCCATTCAATCAATCTATGTCCCATTACAAAATCACAATGTCCCTGCCACATCATGTCCCTCCACTCAGTTTTGTATCATTAGAAAATGTTGCTAGAAATAGTTAAGAGTACAGCAGATTATCAATTTTAAATCTTCAGATTACCAGTTTTAAGTCTTTCCTCTTCCAGATCATATGTGTAATTAGTAAACAACAGATGTCCAAGAGCTGATCCCTGGGTTCCTCCACTAGTTCCTCCTCTCTAGACTGAAGGTACCATTGATTCCAATAATAAGACAGCCAGCAGCCATGCATGCTAACACACTCCCTCCAATATCTTGGGTTCTTACATAATGGATCAACCTTTGATGTGGCACCTTGTCAATATCTCTAGGGAATCTCAATGAACTACATCTACAAGTTCTTCCCCATCCTCCCTTCCAGCCTTGCACCACCACCACCACTGTCACATTCTCAAAGAATGTGAGAACATTTGTGATATATAATCTACCCTTTATAAAAACTAGTTCCTCTTTGATTATCAGCTCTGGAATCTTGCCAACAATAGATGTTAAACTAACTGGCCTATATTCCCCATCTTCCACCTTCATCCCTTTTTCAACAAAGGAGTCATGTTGGCCATTTTCCAATCTTTTGGTGCCATTCCAGAATTGACTGAATTTTGATGTCTTAGTCAATAGTTCACATTCTCAACAGCCAATTCATTTAACCCTTGGGTGCAGTGGGTTGATTTGCAATGGGTAGTGAGGTGGAAGATGACACTTAGAACTGAGAGATATGAAGTGCTACTTTCTCACGGGAAGAATAAGGCAAGATAAAGAACATATTTTAAACAGAATGGAGTTATCTATGTGCACATACATAGCTCATTGAAAGGCAGGATGAGAAAGTGATTAAAAAGCACCTGGGATCCAGAGCTTTTTAAACAGAGGTGTAGAATACAAGAGAATGGAAGTCATGGTGATTTTTTAAAAAACTCTGGTTTGCCCTCAACTGGAGTATTGGGTAGCATACTGAAGGTAAGATGTGAAGATTTTGGAAAGGATGCATGAAAGGTTTACTGAAATTATCCTAGGAATAAGGGACTTTGGTTAAGTGGAGAGAATAAAGAAGCTGACAAGACGTTGAGGCCTAAGCAGTCAGCCATGATCTGACTGAATAGTCAGGCTTCAGAATCTACTTCTTGTGCTTTTTTTTTGGGTGTTTTCTTGGAATGGTGGAGATTGTGAGGGATTGGAATTGGAGTAGATCACTTGGCCTCTCAGGCCTGCCCTGAAAGACAATATGATCACAGCTGCTCTTCCCCAGGCCTCATCTCCCCTTATGTGCAAATCCCCCAGTGTCCTCAACTTCCTGACCTTTCCAAAATTGATCTAGATTCTCTTTAAGTACTTCCAATGTATCACATTCAAAAACAACACAGATGATACCAGAGATTCTGCATCGTCTGTAAGAAGATTCTGTGTGCCTCAGTATTACCAAACCCTGACCTTGTAATTATATCTCCTTGTCTGAACTTCTCTTACTTGTAGAAACATCTCAACAACTTCTCTTTCATATTCCCTTCAGATATGTTTCAATGAGATCTCATTCTTTATATACACTCTACGATCTCTTTCCTTATATTAATTCACTGATCTTCCACACCTTATAATCCCTCAATGATATACTGTTTTTCAAACTTCTAAGTAAAATTTATTATCAGAGTACATACACTTCACCACATACAACTGTAAGGTTCTTTTTCTGTGGGCATACTTAGCAAAACTATAGAACAGTAACTGTAAACTGTAAATATCAGGAACTGCTAACTGTGAACTAACTGCAAATGCAGATATAAATACATAGCAATAATAACAAGCATGAAATAACAATATAACAGAGTCCTTAAATGAGTGTAGCTCTCCCCTTTTGTTTAAGACCCTGATGATTGAGGAGCAGTAACTGTTCTTGAACCTGTCCTGAGGCAATTGTACTTTCTACCTGATGGTAACAGTGAGAAAAGAACATGGCCTGGGTCGTGAGGATCTTTGATGATGGACACTGCTTTTCTGCAGCAATATTTCAAGTAGATGAGCTCAATAGTTGAAAGGGTTTTACCAGTGATGTACTGGGCTGAATCTACCATGTTTTGTAGGATTTTCCACTCAAAGGCATTGGTGTTCCCATACCAGGCTGTATTGCAGCCAGTACGCACACTTTCCACTACATATCTTTAGAAGTTTGACAAGGTTTTTGATGACATTCCAAAAATCCGTAGACTCCGGATAAGTAGAGATGCTGTTGTGCTTTCTTCACGATAACATTTATATGATGGGTGCAGGACAGGTCCTCCAAGATAGGGACACCCAAGAATTTAAAGTTACTGACCCTCTACACCTCTGATCCTCCGATGATTAGACCATAAGATAAAGGAGCAGAAATCGGCCATTTGGCCCATCGAGTCTGCTCTGCCATTTCCATCATGAGCTGATCCAATCTCCCCTTTAGTCCCATTCCCCCACCTTCTCACCATAACCTTTAATGCCCTGACTACTCAGATACCTATCAATCTCTGCCTTAAATACACCCAGTGACTTAGCCTCCACTGCCACCTGTGGCAACAAATTCCATAGATTCACCAACCTCTGGCTAAAACAATTCTTTCGTATCTCTGTTCTGAATGGGCACTCTGCAATCCTCAAGTCATGTCCTCTCGTACTAGTCTCCCCCACCATGGGAAACAACTTTGCCACATCCACTCTGTCCATGCCTTTCAACATTCAAAATGTTTCTATGAGGTCCCCCCTCATTCTTCTAAACTCCAAGGAGTACAGTCCAAGAGCGGTCAAACGCTCCTCATATGTTAAACCTCTCATTCCCAGAATCATTCTAGTGAATCTTCTCTGAACCCTGTCCAATGTCATCACATCCTTTCTTAAATAAGGACCCCAAAACTACACACAGTATTCCAAGTGAGGTCTTACCAGTGCCTTATAGAGCATCAACATCACATCCGTGCTCCTATACTCTATTCCTCTAGAAATGAATGCCAACATTGCATTCGCCTTCTTCACCATCGACTCAACCTGGAGGTTAACCTTAAAGGTATCCTGCACGAGGACTCCCAAGTCCTGTTGCATCTCAGATTTTTGAATTCTCTCTCCATTTAAATAATAGTCTGCCCATTTACTTCTTCTACTAAAGTGCATGACCGTACACTTTCGGACATTGTAATTCATTTGCCACTTCTTTGCCCATTCCCCCAATCTATCCAAGTCTCTCTGCAGACTCTCTGTTTCCTCAGCACTTCTGCCCCCTCCACCTATCTTTGTATCATCAGCAAACTTAGCCACAAAGCCATCTATTCCATAATCCAAATCGTTGATATACAACATAAGAAGAAGCAGCCTCAACACGGACTCCTGTGGAACACCACTGGTAACCGGCAGCCAACCAGAATGGGATCCCTTTATTCCCACTCTCTGTTTCCTGCCAATCAGCCAACGCTCTAGCCACGTATGTAACTTTCCCGTAATTCCATGGGCTCTTATCTTGTTTAGCAGCCTCATGTGCAGCACCTTGTCAAAGGCCTTCTGAAAATCCAAATACACAACATCCACTGCATCTCCCTTGTCTAGCCTATTGTAATTTCCTCAAAAAATTGCACTAGGTTTGTCAGGCAGGATTTTCCTTTAAGGAAACCATGCTGAGTTCTGCCTATCTTGTCATATGCCTCCAGGTACTCCGTAACCTCATCTTTGACAATCGACTCCAACAACTTCCCAACCACTGATGTCAAGCTAACAGGTCTATAATTTCCTTTTTGCTTCCTTGCCCCCTTCTTAAATAGCAGAGTGACATTTGCAATCTTCTAGTCCTCCAGAACCAGGCCAGAATCTATCGACTTTTGAAAGATCTTTGCTAATGCCTCCGCAATCTTCACTGCTACTTCCTTCAGAACACGAGGGTGCATTCCATCTGGTCCAGGAGATTTATCTACCCTTAAGACTATTCAGCTTCCTGAGTACTTTCTCTGTCGTAATTGTGACAGGCTCACGGACCTCTGGTTTCCCTCTCCTGAAATCTACAATATTTTCTTGTCCTTACTGACATTGAATGAGAGGTTGTTGTTTTTACACCACTCAGTCAAGTTTTCAATCTCCCTACTGTATGCTGATTCATCACCCCCTTTGGTACAGTCCATAACAGTGGTGTCATCAACAAAATTGTATATGGTGTTGGAGCTATACTTAGCCACACAGTCATAGTTGTAAAGCAAATAGAGCAGGGGACTAAGTACACATTCCTGCGGTGCTCCTGCGTTGATGGAGATTGTGGAGAGGATGCTTTTGTCACTTTGAACTGACTGGGATCTACAAGTGAGGAAATCCAGGATCCGGTTGTACAATGGAGTATTGAGGCCCAGGTCTTGGAGCTTACTGATGGTGGTGTTAAATACTGAGCTGTAATCGATGAAGAGCATCCTGATGTATGCATCTTTGATGCCCAGATTACCAGGGTTGTGTGAAAAGACAATGAGATAGCATCTGCTGTAGACCTGATGCTTCAGTAGGCAAATTGCAGTGGATCCAAGTAACTATTCAGACACTATTTTTTATACACAATCTGTGACTTCCTGCCCTTTGCAAGACATCTCTCTTATTCTGGCAGCTAGCCAACTGAATCTGAGGCAACAAGAGAATTAATTGGAAACAGCTGCTTTTGGCAAGAGGAGGGTGTTTAAAGATCATAAGACCATAAGACATTGGAGCAGTATTAGGCCATTCAGCACATTGAGTCTGCGTCGTCATTCCATCATGGCTGATCCTATATTCCACTCAACCCTTTCTCCCCATATCCTTTGATGCCATGACTAATCAGGAAACAAGTATTTTCTGCCTTAAATATACCCAGGAACTTGGCCTCCACCACAGTCTCAGGCAGAACATTCCACAGATTCACTACTCTCTGGCTAAAAAAATTCCTCCTTACCTTTGTTCTAAAAGGTCTCCCCTCAATTTTGAAGTTGTGCCTTCTAGTTCTGGATATCTCCACCACTGGAAACATCCTCTCCACAACCACCCTATCTAGTCCTTTCAACTTTAGGTAGGTTTAAATGAGATCTCCACGGATTCTTCAAAATTCCATTGAGTACAGGCCCAAAGCTGCCAAACATTCCTCATATGTTAACCCTTTCATTCCCAGAATCATCATCGTGAACCTCCTCTGGACTCTCAACAATGACAACACATCCTTTCTGAGATATGGGGCCCAAAGCTTGTTGACAATACTCCAAGTGCAGCCCGGCTAGTGCCTTATAAAGGCTCAGAATTATCTCCTTGTTTTTATATTTTATTCCTCTTGAAATAAGTACCAACATTGTATTTGCGTTCTTTACCACAGACTCAACCTGTAAATTAACCTTCTGGGAGTCTTGCACAATGACTCCCAAGACCCCTGCACCTCTGATGTTTGAACCTTCTTGTCATTTAGTTAATAGGCCACACTATTGTTCCTTTTACCATTATCAAACGTTTCCCAACACAATATTCCATCTGTTACTTTTTTGCCCATTCTATCAATTTGTCTAAGTTCTGCTACAATCGCTTTGCTTCCTCAAAACTACCTACGCATCCACCTTTCTTTGTATCATCTGCAAACTTTGCTACAAAGCCATCAATTCTGTTATCCAAATCATTGACAAATAATGTGAAAAGTAGCAGTCCCAACACTGACCCCTGAGGAACACCACTAGTTACTGACAGCCAACCAGAAAAGGCCCCTTTTATTCCCACTCACTGCCTCCTGCCTGTCAGCCATTCCTCTATCCATGCCAGTATCTTTCCTGTAATGCCATAGGATTTCATCTTGTTAAGCAGCCCTATGTGTGGCACCTTATCAAATGCCTTCTGAAAATCCAAGTAAATGACATGCACTACCTCTCCTTTGTCCACCCTGCTTGTTACTTCCTTGAAGAACTCTAACAGATATGTCAGGCAAGATTTCCCTTCACGGAAACCATGCTGACTTTGACTTATTTTATATTTAGTCCCCAAGTTCATTGAAACCTCATCCTTAATAATAGACTCCAACACTTTCCCAACCACTATGGTTAGGCTAACTGATCTAAAATTTCCTTTCTTTTGCTTTCCTCCCTTCTTAAAGAGTGCAATCTTTCAGTCCTTCGGGACCATGTCAGAATTAAGTGATTCTTGAAGGATTATGACCAATGCATCTGTTATCTCTTCAGCAACCTCTCTCAGGTCTCTGGGATGTTGTCCATCTGGTCCAGGTGACATCCACCTTCATACCTTTGACTTTGCCTTTTTCCTTTGTAACAGCAAAGGCACGCACTCCTGCCCCCTGACACTCACAGACTTCTGACACACTGCCAGTGTCTTCCACAGTGAAGACTGATGCAAAGTTCATCTGCCATTTCTTTGTGCCCCATTACTACCTCACCAGCATCTTTTTCCAGAAGTCCATTATCAACTCTCACCTCTTTTGCTTTTTATATAACTGAAAAAAAAACTTGTTGTATCTTGCTTTATATTATTAGGTTGCCCTCATATTTCATCTTTTCCCTTCTTATAGCCTTTTTAGTTGCTTTTTGATGGATATTAAAAACTTCCCAATCATCCAACCCCAGTCACTTTTGCTGCCTTAAATGCCTTTCCCTTGACTGTTATGCTGTCCTTAACTTCCTTTGTCAACCATGGTTGCCAACCCCTTTTATTTGAGAACTATTTATTATATAGGATATATCTATCCTGTGCCTTGTGAACTATTCCCAGAAACTTCAGCCATCTTGGCTTTGTCATCATGCCTGCCAGTATCCTCCTCTAATCCACCTGGGCAAGCTCCTCTCTCATGCCTCTGTAATTCCCTTTATTCTATTGAGATACTGATACATGTGACTTGTGCTTCTCCCTCTCAAATTGCAGTTTGAATTCAATCATATTATGATCATTGCCTCCTAAGGGTTCCTGTACATTAAGCTCCCTAATAAGTTCTGGGTTATTATACAACACCCAAACAAAGATAGCATTTCCCTGAGTAGGCTCAAGCACAAGCTGCTCTGGAAAGCCATCTCTAGGCATTCAACAAATTTCTTCTCTTGCGATCTGACACCAAGCTGATTTTTCCAATCCCCTTGCATATTGAAGACCCCCATTACAATTGTGACATTACACTTATTACATGCCTTTTCCAGATCTCTTTGCAATCTCAACCTCACATCTTGGCTACTATTTGGAGGCCTATGTACGATTCCCAGAATGGTTCTTATGCCACTTTCTTAACTCTGCCCACATTCTCTCACTCTATGTCACCTCTTTCTATAGATGTAATTCCATCTCTTACCAACAGAACCACACCACTGCCTATCCCTTCCCGCCTGTCCTTTCAATACAAAGTACTGTATATCCCTTGATGTTAAGCTCCCAACTATGGTCTTCTTTCAGCCACAACTTAGGGATGCCCACAACGTCATACCAAAAAATCTCTAATTGCATCACCATTTTGTTCCCTGAACATAGTACAGAACAGGCAGGCTTATTCCAATAGGAAAGCAGAGCAAGGGAAATGTGGATTGCAGGATTGCAGAAGAGGTAGTGAATTTAGTGAAGAAGAGAAAAAGGATGTGATGTTAAGGCTCTATAAGGCACTCGTGAGACCACACTTGGAGTATTGTGTGCAGTTTTGGGCTCCTTATTTTAGAAAGGATATATTGACATTGGAGAGGGTTCAGAGAAGATTCACAAGAATTATTCCAGGAATGAAGGGATTACCGTATGAGGAACATCTGTCAGCTCTTCGGCTGTATTCCCTGGAGATCAGGAGCATGAGGGGGGAGTCTCATAGAATGATTCAGAATGTTAATAGGCCTGAACAGGTTAGATATGGCAAAGTTATTTCCCATGGTAGGGGATTCTAGGACAAGAGGGCACAACTTTAGGATTGAACGACATAGAACATAGAACATAGAATAGTACAGCACATTACAGGCTCTTCGGCCCACAATGTTGTGCCCTGCCTCCCATATAACCCCCCACCTTAAATTCCTCCATATACCTGTCTAGTAGTCTCTTAAATTTCACTAGTGTATCTGCCTCCACCACTGTCTCAGGCAGTGCATTCCACGCACCAACCACTCTCTGAGTGAAAAACTTCCCTCTAATATCCTCCTTGAACTTCCCTCCCCTTACCTTAAAGCCATGTCCTCTTGTACTGAGCAGTGGTGCCCTGGGGAAGAGGCGCTGGCTGTCCACTCTGTCTATTTCTCTTAATATCTTGTACACATCCTTTTAGAACTGAGATGCGGAGAAATTACTTTAGTCAGAGGGTGGTAAATCTGTGGAATTTGTGCCACGAGCAGCTGTGGAGGCCAAGTCATTGGGTGTATTTAAGGCAGAGATAGATAGGTTCTTGATTAGTCAGGGCATCAAAGGGTATGGGGGTGAAAGCAGGAGAGTGGGGACGACTAGAAGAATTGGATCAGCCTATGATTGAATGGTGGAGCAGACTCGATGGGCCAAATGGCCTACTTCTGTTCCTATATCTTATGGTATATAAGTTTTGCATTGAATTCAAACAGGGCCCTTGAGGATTATAAAGAAACCGAAAAATAATCAGACTTAGAAGAGGCAGCAGTCCTTGGCAAGTAGGATTAAAGAGAATCCCCAGGCATTTTTTACATATATCAAGAGTAAGATGATAACTTGGGAGAGGGCAAGACTACTCAAGGAAGAAGAAGGGAACATGATCTTGGAGGCAAAAGATGTGGTCCTAAATAAATACTTTGCAACAGCATTTACCAAGAAGGATGTGGAAGGTAGTGAGAACAGCACTGAGCGTGCTAATATGCTGGAGTATTTTGAGATAAAGAGGTGGCGTCGCGCCCTTTGAAAAACATTACTGTGGATAAGTTCCCAGTGCTTGATGGGGTATACCCCAGGTTATTGAGTGAGGTAGGAGATAAGATTGCAGGGGCCTTGACCAAGTTCTTTGTGTCTTTCAGGAACAAGGATCTTGGAGGCTTGGGAAGTAACTAATGAAGTTTCTTCATTTAAGACTAGTGGGGTACCGCAAGGCTTGGTGCTGGGATCACAGCTATTTACAATATACATTAATGATTTAGATGAAGGGATTAAAAGTAACAGTAGCAAGTTTAAAGATGACACAAAGCTGGGTGGCAGTGTGAAATGTGAAGAGCATGTTATGAGAATGCAGGGTGACTTGGACAGGTTGGGTGAGTGGGCAGATGCATGGCAGATGCAGTTTAATGTGGATAAATGTGAGGTTATCCACTTTGGTGGCAAGAACAGGAAGACAGATTACTATCTGAATGGTGTCAAGTTGTTCATCAGTCACTGAAAGTAAGCATGCAGGTACAGCAGGCAGTGAAGAAAGCTAATGGCATGTTGGCCTTCATAACAAGGGGACATAACAAGGAGTATAGGAGCAAAGAGGACCTCCTGCAGTTGTACAGGGCTCTGGTGAGTCCACACCTGGAGTATTGTGTGCAGTTTTGGTCTCCAAATTTGAGGAAGGACATTCTTGCTATTGAGGGAGTACAGTGTAGGTTCACAAGGTTAATTCCCGGGATGGTGGGAATTAAAGATTGGAGCGACTGGGCTTGTATACACTGGAATTTAGAAGGATGAGAGAGGATCTGATTGAAACATATAAGATTATTAAGGGATTGCACACGCTAGAGGCAGGAAACATGTTCCCAATGTTGAGGGAGTTCAGAACCAGAGGCCACAGTTTAAAAATAAGGGGTAGGCCTTTTAGAACAGAGTTGAGGAAAAAATTTTCACCCAGTGAGTTGTGGAGGCAGTGGAGGCCAATTCTCTGGATGCTTTCAAGAAAGAGTTAGATAGAGCTCTTAAAGATAGCAGAGTCAAGGAATATGGGGAGAAGGCAGGAATGGGGTACTGATTGTGGATGATCAGCCATGATCACAGTGAATGGAGCTGCTGGCTCGAAGGACCGAATGGCCTACTCCTGCACCTACTGTCTATAAGAAGGAAAATAAGGATAATCCTGGACACTATAAACTGGTGAGTCTCACAACACCGGTAGGGAAACCAATGGAGAGGATTTTTATGGATAGAATTTATGAGTATTTGGGAAACCAGGGCCTAATTAGGCTCAGTCAGCATGGCTTTGTGCAGAGTTGGTCATGTCTTACTAACTTTATTAGTTGATGAAGGTGATCATGAAGGTAAAGCTGTGAATGTTATCTACATGGAATTTAATAAGGTATTTGACAAGGTCCCTCATGATAGGCTCATCCAGAAGACTAAGTGCATAAGATCCAGGATGAATTGGCCGTTTGGTTTCAAAATTGGCTTGCCAATAGAAGACAGAGGCCGATGAGTTTTATTCTGACTGGAAGTCTATGACAAGTGGTGTTTCACAGGGATCCATATTGGAACCTCTGCTGTTTGAGATATACACAAATGACTAGGCCAAAAACATGGCTAAGTTAGCAAGTCTGTAGATAACACAAAGATTTGTGGAGTTGTGGTCAGTGTAGAAAATTACCAAAGGATACAGCAGTATATACAGTAGATCGGTTGTAATAATAACAGGGTTGTTGTGGTGGTAAATTTTAATTTCCCAAATATCGATTAGCATGTCCCTGGAGCGAGGGGTTTAGATGGGGTGGTTGTTTGTTAGGTGTGTTCAGGAAGGTTTCCTGACACAATATGTAGATAAGCCTACAAGAGGAGAGGCTGTACTCGATCTGGTATAGGGAAATGAAGCTGGTCAAGAGTCACATTTCTCAGTGGGAGAGCATTTTGGAGATAGTGATCACAATTCTATCTCCTTTACCATAGCATTGGAGAGGGATAGGAACAGACAAGTTAGGAAAGCGTTTAATTGGAGTAAGGGGAAATATGAAGCTATCAGGAAGGAACTTGGAAGCATAAATTGGAAACAGATGTTCTCAGGGAAATGTATGGAAGAAATATGGCAAATGTTCAGGGGATATTTGCGTGGTGTGCTGCATAGGTACATTCCAATGAGACAGGGAAAGGATAGTAGGGTACAGGAACCATGGTGTACAAAGGCTGTTGTAAATCCAGTCAAGAAGAAGAGATTCTGAAAGGTTCAAAGAACTAGGTAATGATAGAGATCTAGAAGATTATAAGGCTAGCAGGAAGGAGCTTATTAATGAAATTAGAAGAGTCAGCAGAGGCCATGATAGACAGGATTAATGTAAATCCCAAGGCATACTACAAGTATGTGAAAAGCAAGAGGATAAGGCATGAGAGAATAGGAACAATCAAGTGTGATAGTGGAAAACTGTGTATGGAACTGGAGGAGATAGCAGAGGTACTTAATGAACACTTTGCTTCAGTATTCAGTATGGAAAAGGATCCTGGCGATTGTAGGGATGACTTACAGTGGACTGAAAAGCTTGAGCATGTAGATATTAAGGAAGAGGATGTGCTGGAGCTTTTGGAAAGCATCAAGTTGAATAAGTCTCCAGACCGGATGAGATGTACCCCAGGCTACTGTGGGAGGTGAGGGAGGAGATTGCTGAGCCTCTGGCAATGATCTTCACATCATCAAAGGGGACGAGAGAGGTTCTGAAGGATTGGAGGGTTGCAGATGTTGTTCCCCTTTTCAAGGAAGGGAGTAGAGATAGCCCAGGAAATTATAGACCAGTGAGTCTTACTTTAGTGGTTGGTAAATTGATGGAGAAGATTCTGAGAGGCAGGATTTATGAACATTTGGAGAGGCATAATATGATTAGGAATAGTCAGCATGGCTTTGTCAAAGACATTGTGCCTTACGAGCCTCATGGAATTTTTTGAGGATGTGACTAAACACATTGATGAAGGTAGAGCCGTAGATGTAGTGTATATGGATTTCAGCAAGGCATTTGATAAGGACTCCCAGGCAAGGCTTATTGAGAAAGTAAGGAGGCATGGGATCCAAGGGGGCATTGCATTGTGAATCCAGAACTGGCTTGCCCACAGAAAGCAAAGTGTGGTTGTAGACGGGTCATATTCTGCATGGAGGTCAGTGACCAGTGGTGTGCCTCAGGGATCTGTTCTGGGACCCCTACATCTTCGTGATTTTTCTAACTGACCTGGATGAGGAAGTGGAGGGATGGGTTAGTAAATTTTAAATTTGCTGATGACACAAAGGTTGGGGGTGTTGTGGACAGTGTGGAGGGCTGTCAGAGGTTACAGTGGGACATTGATAGGATGCAAAACTGGGCTGAAAAGTGGCAGATGGAATTCAACCCAGTTAAGTGTGAGGTGGTTCATTTTGGTAGGTCAAATATGATGGCAGAATATAGTATTAATGGTAAGACTCTTGGCAGTGTGGAGGGTCAGAGGGATCTTGGGGTCTGAGTCCATAGGATACTCAAAGCTGCTGTGCAGGTTGACTCTGTGGTTAAGAAGGCATACGGTGCATTGGCCTTCATCAATCGTGGGATTTAGTTTAGGAGCCGAGAGGTAATGTTGTAGCTATATAGGACCCTGGTCAGACCCTACTTGGAGAACCGTGCTTAGTTCTGGTCACCTTAGTTCTGGAAGGATGTGGAAACTATAGAAAGGGTGCAGAGGAGATTTACAAGCATGTTGCCTGGATTGGGGAGCATGCCTTATGAGATCAGGTTGAGTGAACTCGGCCTTTTCTCCTTGGAGTGACGGAGGGTGAGAGGTGACCTGATAGTGGTACACAAGTTGATGAGAGGTATTGATCGTGTGGATAGTCAAAGGCTTTTTCCCAGGGCTGAAATGGCTAGCGCGAGAGGGCACAGTTTTAAGGTAACAACACACACAAAATGCTGGTAGAACACAGCAGGCTAGGCAGCATCTATAGGGAGAAGCGATGTCGACGTTTCGGGCCGAGACCCTTCGTCACGACTAACCGAAAGGTGCTTCTCCTTTCTTTCTCCTGAGGCCTCCCGTCCCATGATCCTTTCCCTTCTCCAGCTCTGTATCACTTTCGCCAATCACCTTTCCAGCTCTTAGCTTCATCCCACCCCCTCCGGTCTACTCCTATCATTTTGCATTTCCCCCTCCCCCCTCTACTTTCAAATCTCTTACTATCTTTCCTTTCGGTTAGTCGTGACGAAGGGTCTCAGCCCGAAACGTCGACATCGCTTCTCCCTATAGATGCTGCCTAGCCTGCTGTGTTCTACCAGCATTTTGTGTGTGTTGTTGATTGAATTTCCAGCATCTGCAGATTTCCTCGTGTTCACAGTTTTAAGGTCCTTGGAAGTAGGTACAGAGGAGCTGTCAGGGGTAAATTTTTTTATGTATAGAGTGGTAAGAGCATGGAATGGGCAGCCGGCGACGGTGGTGTAGTTGGGAATGATAGGGTCTTTTAAGAGACTCCTGGATACGTACATGGGGCTTAGAAAAATAGAGGGTTATGGGTAACCCTAGGTAATTTCTAAAGTAAGAACATGTTCAGCACATCCTTGTGGGCCGAAGGCCCTGTATTGTGCTGTAGGTTTTCTAGGTCTTCTCTAGTTTTCTAGATATGGACAGAGAAATGAATGATGGAGTTTAATATGGACAAGCGTGAGGTGCTGCAGTTTGGGAGATCATATGTAAAAGGGAAATACCCTCTGGAAACCCTTTCGTTTGTAATGTGCAAAAGAAAAATATGCCTTGCGGTTTTCTTTAGTCATAAAAGTAAATGAAGTGCTTTTTGTAGATGGCCACTCTATAGCCACTGCGGCCTGTAGTGGGAGGATGACTGTTAAGATGGTGGTGGATAAGGTGACAACTAAGTGGGTTGTTTTGTCCTGGATGTTGTCATCTTTCTGAGAATATTTGGAACTGTCCTCGTGCAGACAAGGGCAAAACATTCAAGTAGTCTCTTCATTTGTGTCTTGTAAATGGTGCAAAGGTTTTGGAGTGTCAGAAAGAGAGTCATTCACTACAGGTAACGGAAACACTCAACTACTTTTTTAATCATAATTATTTCTGTTCCTGACCCAGTTGTGCTTCTGATCAAAATGTTCACTTCCAAACTATGGATGTGGGAGCTTATATGCACACAATGTCATTAGTGAGTGTTTAGATTCTGTTTAGAGGTGTGCATTCCTTCGCTTTTGTCTAATGGGCCTGTTACTGCAACCTCTTGGTACTGTATTTGCTTCAATGTTGTTTGGATCTCAATGCAAGACATGAACTGATTCATTTACTGAAGAATTTTGAATGGAATGTGCAATGTATGAATATGAGACTAAGTTATTGTCCTTCTCTCTTCCCATGACCTATATTAATCCCAATTTACAGGTTTACTAAAACCTAAGACTACTGCAGCATAATTTTTTTAGCAACATGAAGCCTTCCTCAGACTGCACACTACAAGTCCTTTAAATTTAGGGCATGTTATTGTATTTAACTAGGACAGGTTTGTCAATGCTGACTCTGCCTATGTGGAAAATGTGTTCCATTTACATTGCTCTCTTTGACCTGCCAAGTATTAATAACACAAGTACTTGACAGTCGAACACCGCCCTAGTCTTATGCACCACTGCATCCCGTCCCTGTAAAGGACATAGATGTGGTTCACTGTGACGTTTCCTAAAGATCCATTTTCAAACTCTGTGCAAGTGTGATCAAAACTTGTCAATGTCTGGTGAAATGGAACAGTAACTGGACTTGCCCCAGCAACACCATTGGGTGAAATTGTCCTGCTTCTGTCAGCAGTTAATCAAAATTCTTCCCTTAAACCCAACTTCAAAGTCTTTCTGAAACTTAGATTATGATCTATTGCTAGTTTGTCACATCCAAATAAATCCATTAATAAGACCATAAGACATTGGAGCAGAATTAGGCTATTTGGCCCATCAAATCTGCTCTGGCATTTCATCATGGCTGATCCATTTTTTCTCTCAGCCCCAATCCTACCTTCCTCCATGTATTCCTTCATGCCCTGACCAATCAAGAATCTATCAACCTCTGCCTTAAATATACTGTACATAAAAACTTGGCCTCCACAGCTACCTTGGCAATGAATTCCATAGATTCACCATTCTCTGGCTAAAGAAATTCCTCCTCATCTCTGTTCTAAAAGGATACCTCTCCATTCTGAGGCTGTGTCCTCTGGTCCTAGAAAACATCCTCTTCACATCCACTTTAAAGCATGGCTTTTCACTATCCGATAGGTTTCAATGGAGGCTTCTGAATTCCAGTGAATACAGGCCTAAAGCCATCAAATGCTCTTCATACGACAAGCCATTCAATCCTGGAATCATTTTCGTGAACTCCTTTGAACTCTCACCAGTTTCATCACATCCTTTCATAGATAAGGGGCCCAAACTGCTCACAATACTACCAGTGGTCAAAATGTTCACTTCCAAACTATGGTTTCAACAAGTCTCAATATTACATCCTTGCTTTTATATTCTATTCCTCCTGAAATGAATGTTAACATTGCATTTAACTTCCTCTCTACACACTCCACCTACAAATTAACCTTTAGGGTAACCTGCACAAGGATTTCCAAGTCCCTTTGCATCTCAGTTTATTGTACTTTCTCTACATTTAGAAAATAGTCAACTCTCCCATATCTTCTATCAAAGTGCATGACCATACACTTCCCAACACTGTATTCCACCTACCACTTCTTTGCCCAATCTCCTAATCCATCTGTCTAGATTCAAGTTTGCTCAAGTTGCCATTGATGTTGGCCAAATAAAATGTGGTGATGAATCAATATACAGGAGGGAGAGTGAAAATCTGGTTGAATGGTACTGCAACAATAACCTCTCACTCAGTGTCAGCAAAACCAAAGAGCTAATTATTGATTACAGGAGGAAGAAAATGGGGTCCATGAACCAGTCCTTATTTGGGGACATAGGTGAAGGTCAGTAGCTTTGCACTCATTTTCAATTTTTCTTTCTTTCTTTCTGTCTTTTGCATAATGGTTGTTTGTCCATCTTTGATAGTTTGTATTTTTTCATTGATTCTGTTGTGTTTCTTTGAACCTACAATGAATGTCTGCAGCACAATTAATCTCAGGGTAGTATATGGTGATAAGTTTACTCTGAAACCTTGCCTCCTATACTAGATAGGCCTGTGAATGGCCATGACCCAGGGGCTGTGGATCAAGTGTTGGGAAATGGGAATAATATAGAAGGTGTCTGCTGGTCGGACATAGGAATAGGGTAGAAATATCATAGAGCTGGGGACAAATATTGCTGTATAAGCGTGAGCCGTTGCTCCCGTGCGCGCGCGCGCTCGCACACACACCTAGTCTCCCTCCCTCTCTCACGCGCGCGCGCATCTACGCCCTCGCTCTCTCACATGCGCGCGCACACCTACCTACTCTCCCCCTTCTCCATCACACTCAGGCGCGCGCCCACCTCGTGCCCTCTCACAGACGCGCGCGCCCACACACGCACCCTCCCTCACACACTCGCGCGCGCCTACGTCTCTGCGATCCCGCTCCCTCTCACACAAACCCAACTCTCTCCCACCTCGTCGGTATTAAAGGCACCTTCCCGACAACTTCATCCGCGAAGCAGCGGCGGTATCTTTGTAAAGCCGGAGCGGGTGCTGTCGGGATCGGAGCCGAGGTCTAGACTTGGGCTGGGGCCTGTGGTGCAGTAGCCGCCAAACCGGCACGGCGGCGCAGATGAAGGCTCGGGAGGCACTGACGAGCGCAGCCACACTCGCCTCACACAGTGCGGGGCTGCAGGTGAGCGGAGACCGCGGGGAAAAGCAAGATCCTACTCCAGCAAACATTCTGACAAACCCCATCGGCTCCCTAACCCTTTCGTACAGTATCCCCCTATCCAACCTACCCTCCCCTCCGTCCCCCCAAAATCCCTCCCCTTCCTCCCTCTCCCAAACCATCTCTGTTCTTAAGAACCCATATCCCCTACTTCCACCGTCTACTATTTCCTCCCCCTCCCTTTCACCCACCTCCACTGGACTCTATTTCCTCTTTCCCCAGCGTGTCGTGTCATAGAACTGCACTATGCTGCACCAGCACAGAAACAGCTCTTTTGCCCATATAGTGTGTGTCAAACAATTTAAACTGCCTACTCCCATCGACCTACACCAGGATCATAGACCTCCATACCCCTCCCATTCATGTACCTAATCAAATTTCTCTTAAACGTTGAAGTTTGCACCACTTGTGCTGGCAGCTCGTTCTACACTGTCATGACCCTCTAAATGAAGTTATCCTTCATGTTCACTTAAACTTTTCACCTTTCACCCTTAACCCATGACATACAGTTGTGGTCCCACCCAACCTCAGTGGAAGAAGCCTGCTTAATTTACCCTATCTATACCCCTCATAATTTTGTATGTCAAATCTCCTCTGTCTTCTACATTCCAAGGAATAAAGTCTTAACCTACTCAGTCTTATAACTCCAGTACTTCAGTCGCAACAACATCCTTTAAATTTTTTTTGTACTCTTTCAGCCTTATTTACATCCATCTTTCCTGTAGATAGGTGACCAAAACTGCACACAATACTCCAAATTAGGCCTCACTGATGTCTATCTAATTTCAATATAACATCCCATCTCCTGTACTCAATACATTGATTTATGAAGGCCAATGTGCCAAAAGCTTTCTTTATGATCCAATTGCTTGTGCTGCCACTTTCAATGAATTATGGATCTATGTTCCCAGAACCCTTTGTTCTACCTCACTACCGTTCACTAGGTAAAATCTACCCTAGTTGGTCCCACTGAAGTGCAATACCTCACACTTGTCTGCATTAAATTCCACCTGCTATTTTTCAGCCTATTTTCCCAGCTGGTCCAGATCCCTCTGCAAGCCATGGTAGTTTCCTCCCTGTCCAGTACACTCCATCTTGCTGTCATGTACAGTTTACCACATTATCATCCAGAGTATTGATATAGATGACAGACAACAAAGTACCCAGTACCAATCCCTGCAGCACTCCACAAGTCACAGGCCTCCAGTTAGAGAGGCAACCATCTATTACCACGCTCTGGCTTCTCCCAATGTCTAATCCGATTTACTACCTCATCTTGAATGCCAAATAACTGAACATTCTTGACAAACCTTCCATTCAGGACCTTGTCAAATGCCTTGCTAACGTCCATGAAGCAACATCCACTGGTTTGCCTTCATTAAATTTCCTGGTAATATCCGCAAAACACTTTTAAGATTGGTTAGACACGACCTACCACACATAAAACCATGCTGACTATCCCGAGTCAGTTTATGTCCATCCAAATACTTGTATATCCATTCCCATTGAATACGTTCCAATAACTTTTCCGTTACTAATGTCAGGCTTACTGGCCTATAATTTCCTGGTTAACTTTCTTGAACAGTGGATCAACATTAGCTATCTTACAATCCTCCAGTCCCTCACCTATCACTAAGGATGATCTTAAATATTTCTGTTAAAGCCCCTGCAATTTCTGCACTTGCTTCCCACAGGGTGCAAGGGAACATCTTGTCAGGCACTGGGGATTTGTCCCCCCCAATTTTCCTTGAGAGCAAACACGTCCTCCTCTGTAATTTGTAAAGGGTCTATGATGTTGCTGCTACTATAGACCCTATGTCCGTCTCCCGAGTACATACAGATGCAAAAAATCCATTCAGGATCCCCCCAAACTCTTTTAGCTCTAGGCATGGATTACCCTTGCAATCTTTTTGCTCTTAACATATCTGTAGAATCCCTTGGGATTCTCTTTGAACTTGTCTGTTATGACAACATCATGCCTTCTTTTAGCCTTGTTGATTTCCTTCTTAAGTGTTCTCTAGCACTTCATATACTCTGTAACTACCTTATTAGTTCCTACCTGCTATGCACCTGCATTTTTTTTTTCTTAACCAGGGCCTCACCATCTTTTGAAAGCCAGGGTTCCCTAAACCTGTTATCTTTATCTTTCATTCTAACAGACACCTTAAAGTTTAGTACTCTCAAATTTTCACTTTTGGAAAAACTCCCACTTACCAAGTACCCCTTTGCCAGAAAACAGCCTATCCCAAATCCACAATTGCCAGATCCTTTCTGAAGCCATCAAAATTGGTCTTTTTCAAATTTAGAATCTCAACCTGTGGACTAGGCTGATCTTTTTCCACATTTACTTTGAAACTAATGGCATTGTGATCACTAGATGCAAAGTGTTCTGCATCACAAACTTCTATCAACTGCCCTGTCTCATTCCCTAATAGCAGATCAAATATTACACACTCTCTCATTGAGACTTCTATGTACTGATTGAGGAAACTTCCCTGAAATTTGTCAAACTCGATCTCAACTAGTCCTTTTACAATATGGAATTCCCAGTCAATATGTTGAAAGTTAAAATCACCTATAATAGTAACCTTGTGTTTCTTGCAAAAATCTGCTATCTCCCTACAAATTGGTTCCCCTAAAGCCCATGGACTGCTGGGTGGTCCATAATATAGCCCCATTAATGTGGTCATAGATTTCTTGTTCTTCAGTTCCACCCATAAAGCCTCACTAGATGAATTCTCCAGTCCTCCCTGACTGAACACTACTGTGACATTTTCCCTGACTAGCAATGTCACACCTCCCCCTTTAATCACTTCCACTCTATCACATCTAAGACATTAGAACTCCAGAATATTGAGCTGCCTCTTCAGCAACCAAGTCTCATGAATGGCTACAATATCATAATTCTAGGTGTTGATCCATGCCCTGAGCTTATCCGCCTTTCCTACAATACTACTTGCATTGAAATATACACAGTTCAGAACACTAGTTGAACCATACTCAACCTTTTGGTTCCTGACTTTGAGGTCTTAACAACATCTGACTCCCCAACCTTTCCACTAACTGTTCTGGCACTCTGGTTCCAATCCCTCTGCAACTCTAGCTTAACCCACCCCCGGCTAGGATATTAGTCTCCTCCAGTTCAGGTGCAAAACCATCTTGTGTGCCGGTCCCAACTTTCCTGGAAAAAAAGCCCAGTGATCCAAAAATCTGATGCCTTCCTTAGCCACATGTTAAACTGTATAATCTTTATAATGTTTCTATTTCTGCCCTCACTAGCACGTGGTATGGGTAGCAATCCTGAGATCACAATCCTGGAGGTCTTGTCCTTTAACTTAGCACCTAACTCCCTGAACTCACTTTGCAGAACCTCGTCACTCGTCCTACCTATGTCATTGCTACCTTTGGCTGTTCACCCTCTCACTTGAGAACGCTGAGGACTCTATCTGAGATGTCCCAGACCTTGGCAGCTGAGAGGCAATATACCATCTGGGAATCTTGTTCTCACCCACGGAACCTCCTTTCTGTTCCCCTGTCTAACGAATCCCCTATCACCACAGCTTGCCTCTTCTACCCTCCCCCCCCCCCCCCCTTCCTTTCTGAGTCACGGAGCCAGACCCAGTGCCAGAGACCTGACCGCTATAACTTTCCTCTGCTAGGTCATCCCTCCCAACAGTATACCTGTTGTTGAGGGAGATGGCACAGGGGTATTCTGCACTGGCAATTTAACCCCCTTCCCTTTCCTGTCACCCATTCTCCTGTGTCTAGCATCTTGAGTGTAACCACCTCTCTATATGTCCTATCTATCACCCCTTAACCCTCTGAATGATCCAGAATTCATCCAGTTACAGCTCCCATGTGTAGTCATCAGGGACACTGGAGTTCTCCCTGCCCTCCCACATCCCACAAAAGGAGCTTTCAAGTATTCTGCCTGGCTTCCCAACTGTAGTAACTGTGCAAATATAAAGAAGGAAAACAATAAATAAACTGAGGGGAAAATGAGCTGAAATGTGGTGGACTGAATTTAATGCAGGTTTTGCACTTTGGTAACTGTGGTAGCATGGTAACATGTGTAACCATGTCTTACACAGTGAACGGTAGGGCACTGAAGAGAGTGGTAGAAAAAAGGATCTGGGAATCAGGTAGATAAGGTTGTAAAGAAAGCTTTGGCATATTGGCCTTCAGAAATCAGTTTTAAGTACAGGCGATGGGATGTTCTGCTGAAATTGTATAAAACGTTGGTGAGGCCTAATTTGAAGTATTGTGTGTAATTTTGGTCACCTACCTACAGGAAAGATGTAAAAATGAAAGGTCGAAAGAGTACAGAGAAAATTTGCAAGGATGTTGCTGGGTCTGGAGGATATGAGTTATAAGGAAAGATTGAATGGATTAGGACTTTATTCTTTGGAATGTAGAAGATTGAGAGGAGATTTGATAGAGGTGTACAAAATGCGTTGAATTGACTTTATTACTTGCATCCTTCATAAACATGGAGTAAAAATCTTTACATCTCCGTCTAAACGTGCAATGGTATAGGAATTTAGTATATAATGTATATAATATTATAATGGTATAGGAATTATAGGAATTTATAATAGTATGTACAACTGGACAATCAATATAACATAGAAATACAATTGTATGAGCATGAATTAAATCAGTCTAATGGCCTGGTGGAAGAAGCTGTCCCGGAGCCTGTAGGTCCTGGCTTTTATGCTGTGGTACCGTTTCCCAGATGGTAGCAGCTGGAACAGTTTGTGGTTGGGGTGACTCGGATCCCCAATGATCTTTTGGGCCTTTTTACGCACCTGTCTTGGAAAATGTCCTGAATAGTGGGAAGTTCATATCTACAGATGTCCTGGGCTGTCTGCACCACTCTCTGCGGAGTCCTGCGATTGAAGGAAGAACAGTTCCCGTACCAGGCAGTGATGCAACCAGTCGGGATGCTCTTAATTTTGCCCCTGTAGAAAGTTATTAGGATTTGGGGGCCCATACCAAACCTTCAACCAGCTCCTTTGTTTTTGTGACATTGAGGGAGAGTTTGGTTTCTTGACATCGCTGTGTCAGGGTGATGATTTCTTCTTTGTAGGCTGCCTCATTATTATTTGAGATTAGGTCAGTCAGTGTAGTGTTGTCAGCAAATTTAATTAGCAGATTGGAGCTGTGGGTGGCAACACAGTCATGGGTATACAGAGAGTAAAGGAGGGGGCTCAGGACACAGCCCTGAGGGGCAGTGGAGCAGAGGTGAGGGAGCTCGCTCTTACCACCTGCCGGCGATCTGACAAGAAGTCTGAGATCCAGTTACATGGGCAGGGTGAAGGCCAAGGTCTCTGAGCTTCTTGTTGAGCCTGTAGGGAATTATGGTGTCGAATGCTGAACTGTAGTCCAAGAACAGCATTCTCACATAAGCATCCTTCTTGTCCAGATGTGTAAGGATGGTGTGTGGAGCTGTGGCTATTGTGTCATCTGTCAATCGGTTGTGTCGGTAGCCAAATTGTAGGGAGTCCAGTGTGGGTGGTAGCATGCTGCAAATGTAGTCCTTGACTAGCCTCTCAAAGCAGTTACTTATTATTGAGGTGAGTGCGACAGGATGTCAGTCATTCAGACATGTTACCTTGGTCTTTTTCGACCAAGGTAACTTGTCCCCTTTGTGACTCACTTGTCCACTGATCCTCCCCATTGATTTCCCTCCTGGCACCTCTCTGTAACCATGCCAGGTGCTACACTTGCTCTACCATTGAGGGTAGTAAATAGTCATTCCAGTGAGGCAGCACTTTACCTGTGAGCAATTGGAGTCATTTATTGTATCCAGTTTTCCCAGTATTGATTCCTCTATGTTGGTGGATCATTTCATTGAGCACCTTCGTCTCAACAGCCAGGATGTCCACCTATTTCAGTTTGACTTTTCCTCTAAGCAACTAACTACCTTCCCCCTCACCTGGTCTCACCCATCCCCTGCCAACTTGTAATACTACCCCACTCTCCAACTTGTTATTCTGGCCTCTGCTCCCTTCCTTTCCAGTCCAGTTGAACGATTAGGACCAAATGTAAGTTGTTTATTTCCCTCCATAGATGATATGTGATCAACTGAGTTCCTCCAGCATTTTGTGTATGTTGCTTCTGATGTGCATCATCTTCAAAGTATTTTGTATTTCTGGACAGCACTAGGTTGAGATGGAAACATGAAAAGAAATTGAAATGACACGAGAGATTTATTTGTCACATGTACATTGAAATATGTTGTTTGCAACAGTCATCACAGTCTGAGGACATGCTGCGAGCTGCCTACAAGCATTGCCATATTTCCAGCCCTAACCTATACTTTTTTGGAATGTGGGAAGAAACAGGAACACCTGGACGAAAGCAACGTGGACGTGGAGAGAATGTACAAATTCCTTACAGACGGCAGCAGGAATTGAACCTTCTGGTGCTGTAAATCATTGCACTAACCACTACACCACCACACTACCATGCCGGCCAGAAATGTAACCAGAAACTCGTGATTGCCCTCATGGACAGTGCAGGTGCTCTGCAAAATGGTCATCTAGTCTATGCTTAATCTTGTGGATACAGAGGCCGCCACATCATGAGCATTGAATGCAATGGGCCAGGTTGGAAGAGGAACACATCAACCTGTCCCTTATCTGGAAGAGCTGTTTAAGTTCCTTGATGGTGATGAGAGAGGAGGTGTAGGGGCAGATTTTATACCTTCATATGGTTGCAGGGTTGAGGAGGGGTGGATAAATGGGCCAGGTAGTCTCAGAGAGAGTGGTCACCACAGAAAGCAGAAAATGAGGGGAGAGGAGAAGATAGAATTGGTGGTGAGATCCCATTGCAGCTGGCAGAAATGGTGAAGGATGATATGCAGGGTGCAGAAGCTGGTGATGAGTAGGGAATGCTGTTTGAGATCAGATTTAGGAAATGGAGGAAAGGATTTTTTTTTCTTAACTGGCAGACATAATTGGTGTTGAAATGATCTAACTGTGACTGTAATTCTGAATTTTTTTTCCCCTGGGTATCAGATACTGTTTCGGGTGCTCACCTTCATTTTGAATGGCTATACATTGCGCTATGTATCCAAGGAGACCGTTGGTATTGTCAATGTCAGGTATGAAATTGGCTTCCTCTTCTCTTTCAACCTGAACATCTCCCTAGCCTCATTTTGTGGCCCGCTGTATATTTGCATCAAGTTCACAACGCCAAATGCGTGTTTTATACAAGTACGAGAAAGGTTGTCAATAGACACAAAGCATAAAGCTACTTCTTTAGGAGTTGCAAAGATTTGGCATGATATCTAAAACTTTGACAATCTTCTATAGATGTGAACTTTCATAGATTTGACAAATTTCTATAGATTGGCTTAACTTTTCTTGCCCCATCATTGAAATGTTACCACAACCTATGGACTCACTTGTGAGGACTCTTCATCTCATGTTCTTAATATTTGTTGTTATTTTTTGATTTGCACAGTTTGTTGTCTTTTGCACACTGGTTGAATGCCCAAGTGATTCTATTATGGTTGTTATTCTAGTTTGGATTTACTGAGTAAGCCCGCAAGAAAATGAATCTCGGGGTTGTATATGGTGACATACAGTTGCAAGGAAAAGTTTGTGAACCCTTTGCAATTACCTGCTTTTCTGCATTAGTTTCTCATAAAGTGTGGTCTGATCTTCATCTGTCACAAAAACAGACAAACACAATCTGCCTAAACTAATAACACACAAACAATTGTATTTTTCATATCTTTATTGAACACATTGTTTAATCATTCACAATCCAGGCTGGAAAAAGTATGTGAACCCTTGTATTTAATAACTGGTAGAACACCATTCAGTAGCAATAACCTCCACCAACCGTTTCTTTTAGCTGTTAGATCAGACTTGTACAACGGCGAGGAGGACTTTAAGACCATTCCTCCATATTCAGTTCATCAATATTTCTAGGATACCATCCATGAACAGCCGTCATCAAGTCACGCCATAGCATCTTAATTGGGTTAATGTCTGGGCTCTGACTTTGCCATTCCAAAACAGGAATTTTCTTCTTTTTAAACTATTCTGTTAGTGATTTACTCTTGTGTTTCAGATCATTGTCTTGTTGCATCATCCAACGTCTATTAAGCTTCAGGTGACGGACTGCTACCCTGACATTCTCCTGTAAAATGTCTTGATACAATTTTGAATTCATTGTTCCCTCAACAATTGCAAGCTGTCCATGCCTTAAGGTGCAAACCAGCCCCAAACCATGATGTTCCTTCCACTATGCTCCATAGTTGGGTTGAGGTTTTGGTGTTAGTGTGCAGTGGCCTTTTTCCTCCACAGAACATTGTCCCAGAAGTGGTCTTTTGCAAACTTGTGACATGCCCCAACAATTTTGTTTTTGGGGAGCAGTGTTTTCCCCTGTGGTGTCCTTCCATGAGCACCATTCTTGTTCAATATTTTTCTTTTAGTGGACACATGAACAGAGACTTTAGCAAGTTCTAGAGATTTCTGGAGGACTTCTGCTATTACCCTTGGGTTCTTTTTCACCTCCTGCATTTATTGATTGGAACACTTGACACCAAATAGCTTTTGTAGAGACATCACCCCAGGGGTTCACATATTTTTTTGAACCTAGACTGATTGTTCAAATAGTGTACTCGGTATTGATGAGAAGTGCAATTGTTTATGTGTTATTAGATTAGGCATATTGTGTTTGTCTATTATTGTGACTTGGATGAAGATCAGACCATATTTTAAGAGCAATTAATGCAGAAAAGCAGATAATTGCAAAGGGTACACAAACTTTTTCTTGGAATTGTGTATGTACTTTGATCATTTCAATTTTAACTTTTTTGAACTTTAAACAAATCCATGTAGACAACATACAATATAGATGTGCCTGAGATGTGCTTGACCCTGCTCTGGCATTCAAGAAGTTCATCCAATTTTGGCTTCAACATTACTTCTCACTGTCTCTCCATATCCTTAGATTATAGTTGCCACTCACAAAGTGTAGCTGACTATCCCTAATTAGACCTTGCTTATTCATCTTCTGTGGCTCCACACATAGACAGCCATACTGATCTTTAAGCCATCCTGTTCTCCCCCAAACCATCTTTTTAATATATCTATGAATTTTCTGTAACTCTACCTGCTAGATCCACTACATCCTCTCTTTGTCTACCGGACATACTTCAAATGTACTGCTATACTTTTGGTCATTGCAGGAGTTGTTTGTATCCACAAGTGGTGCAGACATTTATATTAAGACCCTAACATGTAGGTTATTGTCCAGCCGATTTGTTGGCCTTTAACATAATTTGCTTGTCTAATACATTTCTTTTCCATTGATAAGAGATGAAGAAGTGTTTTTAACCCATTTAAGGAGCTTAGAAGCTCCTTAATAATCTATTAATATTGGGATTTTTAAAATACAAACCCCATTTCCAGAAAAATTGGGATATTTTCCAAAATGCAATAAAAACAAAAATCTGTGATATGTTAATTCACGTGAACCCTTATTTAACTGACAAAAGTACAAAGAAAAGATTTTCAGTAGTTTTACTGACCAACTTGATTGTATTTTGTAAATATACACAAATTTAGAATTTGATGGCTGCAACACACTCAACAAAAGTTGGGACAGAGTTAAAATAAGATTGAAAAGTGCACAGAATATTCAAGTAACACCGGTTTGGAAGACTCCATATTAAGCAGGCTAATTGGTAGCAGGTGAGGTATCATGACTGGGTATAAAAGTAGCGTCCATCAAAGGCTCAGTCTTTGCAAGCAAGGATGGGTTGTGGCTCACCCCTTGGTGCCAAAATTCGAGAGATAATTGTTAGTCAGTTCAAAAGGAACCTTTCCCAACGCAGGATTGCAGAGAATTTAGGTCTTTCAACATCTACAGTACATAATACTGTGAAAAGATTCAGAGAATTCAGAGACATCTCAGTGCGTAAAGGGCAAGGTTGGAAACCACTGTTGAATGCGCGTGATCTTTGAGCCCTCAGGCGGCACTGCCTAAGAAACCGTCATGCTACTGTGACAATTATAGCCACCTGGGCTCGGGAGTACTTCGGAAAACCATTGTCACTTAACACAGTCCATTGCTGCATCCAGAAATGCATCTTGAAACTGTATTACGCAGGGAGGAAGCCATACATCAACTCTATGCAGAAATGCCAGCGAGTTCTCTGGGCCCGAGCTCATCTCAGATGGACCGAAAGACTGGAACGGTGTGCTGTGGTCAGATGAATTCACATTTCAGCTAGTTTTCGGAAAAAACAGGTGTCGAGTTCTCCGTGCCAAAGATGAAAATGACCATCCTGATTGTTATCAGCGAAAGGTGCAAAAGCCAGCATCTGTGATGGTATGAGGGTGCATCAGTGCCCACGGCATGGGTGAGTTGCATGTATGTGAAGGTACCATTGACTCTGAGGCGTATATTAGGATTTTAGAGAAATGTATGTTGCCATCAAGGTGATGTCTCTTCCCGGGACATCCATGCTTATTTCAGCAGGACAATGCCAGACCACATTCTGCACGGTCTACAACAGTGTGGCTTTGTAGACACAGAGTGCATGTGCTTGACTGGCCTGCTGCCAGTCCAGATCTATCTCCTATTGAAAATGTATGGCGTATCATGAAGAGGAGAATTAGACAATGGAGATCACGGACTGTTGAGCAGCTGAAGTCTTAAATCAAGCAAGAATGGACAAAATTTCCAATTGCAAATCTACTACAATTAGTATCGTCAGTTCCAAGACGATTAAAAAGTGTTATTAAAAGGAAAGGTGATGTAACACAATGGTAAACATGCCTCTGTCCCAACTTTTGTTGAGTGTGTTGCAGCCATCAAATTCTAAATTTGTGTATATTTACAAAATACAATTAAGTTGGTCAGTAAAACTATTGAAAATCTTTTCTTTGTACTTTTGTCAGTTAAATAAAGGTTCACGTGAATTAACACATCACAGATTTTTGTTTTTATTGCATTTTGGAAAATATCCCAACTTTTCTGGAAATGGGGTTTGTGTCATCTTCTATGAAGACTACCTGAATACTCTCCATACAGCTGCAGAATCTGTCACTGTCTTTTTATTATATGCTGGAATTGGAGGGCAGAGATACTTGGTTGTAATAAGCTGGTGGAAGGGGAGAGGGATGAGACCTTGGTGGAATTTGAAAAACAAGGATAAGGAATGTGAAGAACTAGAGACAATGCTGCAATTTTTCAAAGTTTGAACAGAGGCTCTGGAGATATTAGGGTGCCCCTACATAAATCATTGAATGTTGCTAGACAGGTTGAAAATGATTTCTTCATTTTATAAATGGAGTACAAAAACAGGGAAGTTATACTTCACACACGGGGAAATCTGCAGGTGCTGAAAATTCAAGCAACACACACAAAATGCTGGTGGAATGCAGCAGGCTAGGCAGCAACTATAGGAAGAAGCACTGTCGACGTTTCAGGCCGAGACCCTTCATCAGGACTAACTGAAAGAAAAGATAGTAAGAGATTTGAAAGTAGGAAGGGGAGGGGGAAATCTGAAATGATAGGAGTAGACGGGGGGGTGAAGCTAAGAGCTGGAATGGTGATTGGCAAAAAGGGATACAGAGCTGGCGAAGGGAAAGGATCATGGGACGGGAGGCCTAGGGAGAAAGAAAGGGGGAGGGGAGCACCAGAGGGAGATGGAGAACAGGCAGAGTGAGAAAAAAAAGGGGGGAAATAAATAAATCAGGGATGGGATAAGAAGGGGAGGAAGGGCATTAACGGAAATTAGAGAAGTCAGTGTTCATGAAGTTATACTTCAGCTCAAGAACCATTGAATTTGGGTTGCCACTCTTCAGAAGTATGCAGTGGAATTTCTTTGGATAGTCAAAGGATTAAGGACAAATTTTTTTTTCATAAGTGAATGAGGAGAGACTTTCCAGTGACCAAAGGCTCACTCACTAACCAGAGGACATAGATAATTGGTAAAAGTATTGGAAATAATGTAGAAAATACATGAGCATCACAGAAAGAGTTGGAGGAACTCTGTAGGTCTAGGAGATGAACAGTTAACATTTTTAGTTGAAGCCCTTCATCTGGATTCCAGAAAAGACATGAGTTCTGATCTGGAGTATGCTGCTTAAAAAAAACCTGATTCAATTTGAACAATCAAAAAGGAATTGAATAAACAATGAAGATAAAGTAGAAATGACAAGAATGTGAGGGAAAAGCAGAAGAATGAAGAATTCTTTCTGACAGCAAATGTGTATTGTCTGATTTCTATCAAGGACAATCCTCCCAATCTGTGTTCAGAGTTTGCTTTGTTTGTACATCTGCTTTAACACTTCTGTTCTGGTAACCTGCTGCTGACTTTGCTTCCCAGACTCATGCTCCTGTATTCTACAGTTGTGTTCCTTGCACGAGAAGCCTTTCGGAAAGCTTGCTTAAATGTCGGTGTGGAGCGGAAGTGGTCCCAGATTATAAACCTGCTCTGGCTAACGTGAGTGATGAGTAATTTTTCAGTGATGCCAGTACGTAGCCTGATCAAACAACTATAATGAGTAGATTGTCTTCAAGAACAATATAATATCAAGATATTTATGGTTACTTGTGAGGGATCCATCCTGGGTTTTGTCGGGTAATCATGTACATAGTGGGTATGAAGTTATCAAGTTATACAGCACAGAAATAGGCCCTACATCGAACTCCACCATGCCAACCAAGATAGATTTCTGAGCTGAGATTTTTTCCTGTTGGCCTATATCCCTCTAATTATTTCCCATCTATGTACCAGTTTCAATTTTATTGTAGTTGTACCCATATCTACCAGATAGTAACTATCCACTGAGTGAAAATGTTGCCTCTTTGGTCTCTTGTAGATCCTTCTCCTCTCACCTTATACCCATACTCTAGTTTTAGACTCTCCTATCATGGGAAAAAGACAGTAATCCTGTCTACACCCCTCGTAATTTTAGATTCCTCTGTAAGGTCATTCATCAACCTTCTACATGCCATGGAATAAAGTTCCAGCCTATCCAATCCTGGGAGCATCCTCGTGAATCTGTGTTATAATGATGCTTTTCCTATAACTAAGCAATCCAAACTGCACACAAATGAGTAAAAGCATCCAGACTAGAGCATGTTGCAGCCATGTGTATGGAACAAGGGACTATGGTATGTGCATGATTAAAATATATAAAAATGCAAATCATGAACAGGAGTAGGTCATTTGACCTCTCAAGCCTGCTGTGCCATATTGTGATAATTGTACATATTAATAATTTGGATAGAGTATACAAGGCATGGTTAATAAGTTTGCCGTTGACACCTAAAATAGGTTGTGTCTTTGACAATGAATTTACAGAGGGATCTTGATCACCTAAGTAAGTGGGCAAGGAATGGCAAATAGAGTTTAGAACCTAGAACAGTAGAGCACAGTACAGGTCCTTTGGCCCATGATATTGTGCTGACCCTTTAAACTAGTCTAAGAGCAATCTAATCTTTCCCTCTCACATAGCCCTCTATTTTCTATCATCCATGTGCCTGTCTTAACTGTCCCTAATGCATTTGCCTCTGCCATCACTTTTGGCAGTGCATTCCAAGCATCTTACCTCTGACATTCCCCTATACTCACAGTAGACAGGGTGGTGAAGAAGGCTTTGGGCTCACTGCCCTCCATCGGTCAGGTAGTTAAGTATAGAAGATCAGATGCAAAGTTGCAGTTGTACAAGATGTTGGTGAAGCAGCAATGAATATGAAACTGAGACAGGGTTTAAAACAAATGCTGAGATTTATTAACGTCTGCTCAAAACTTAGAAAAGTAAACAAATGATTAACTTAACCTGAAGTTAACAGTTAGGCAGCACAAACATTCAAACTTAAACTGTTCTTAACGAGTTCTCATCCAGCACAGCTTAAAGTGATAAATTCAAAAATCCATGTGATTTATACAGGCAGTAAGGAGAAATTTCCTCGAAACAAACAATTCCTTCGAAGTAACAATGTATCTGCCAATGCCACAGCTGGTTGATGCCTTGTTCGCAGAAATCACAAGGAAATAAAAAGGAACTGACATTTTGACTGGAGGGTGGTCACTGCACAAACCTTCCTGACTTTGTAGGAGTTTAATTCAAAAGTGCATGCTATCATTCCTGAATGAAGTCACAAAGGTCTATCATTCTCCAAAATGCTGAATGACATTTACTTTATCCAATCCTTTGAACTCGGATAATTCCGGTAATGCCTTCACTCTCCGATACTGGACTGTAAGGGAAAATTAAACGTGCAACAAACAAAACTGGTGGAGCTTCCACACCTCCGACCAGTAACAACAACGTTGCATCAAAAATAAAAATGAGAACTGCATCACAGACTACAGGCTTTGGTTTAAATATTGTTTGGAACATGCCATCACGTGACATTACATCATCCCGCTCACAAGACCGTTACATCATCCCACTGTCCCGTGTTCAAATTATGAGTATGTAACCCTGCGTTTAGGATATAGCGTTCAGTTTTGGTAATTCTATTCTGCAAAGATGCCACTAAGTGGGAAACAGTGTAGAGGGGATTTACAAAGATGTTTCTGGAACTCAAGGGACCTAATTATGAAGAGAGTTTGAGCAGGTGGGACTTCATTTGTTGAAGTGTAGTAGCATGAGGGGTGATATTACAATGAGGGGCACAAATAGAGTGAATACACTCAGTCTCTTTCTCGGAATTAGGGTGTCAAGAAGTAGAGGGCTCAGATTTAATGTGAGGGTGGAAAGATTTAATGAGAACCTAAATGAGGATTTTTTCAAACAGAGAATGGTCAGTGTATGGAATCAGCTGCCAAGGGTAGTGATTGAGGCAGGTAGGTTAACAACATTTAAAAGGTATTTGGAAAGGGACATGGATAAGAAAGGTTTAGAGGAATATGGGCAGAACATAGAACATTACAGCGCACTAGAGGCCCCTTGGCCTATGATGTTGTGCCAACATTTTAACTCACTCTAAGATTCAAAGATTTTTCCTCCTAAATAGCCCTCCATTTTTCGATCATCCATGTGCCTATCTAAGAGTGCTCCTACCCCTAATGTATCTGCCTCTATCATCATTTCCCCCCTCCTCCTCCGCTCCAAGGAGAACAGCCCAAGCTCGCTCAAACCTATCCTCAAAGACACCAATATGGGGAAATGGGATGAGCTTAGAAGTGAATCTTGGTCGGCATGATCAGTTGGGTGCAGGGACTGTTTCCAGGCTGTGTAACCAATAAGCTTAAAAACAGAGTGTAGGAAGAGCTCAGCAGATTAAGCAGCTTCCATGGAGGCAGAAGGTGTAAAGATGATGTTTTAGGTGCAGATCCCACATTATGACGGAGGCAATGGGAAAGGTTGCCATGATATAGTGGTACATGTTGAGGGGTAGGATAGACACTGGTAGGTGATAGGTGAACCAGTATGGAGCCAAAGAATGGGAAGGATGAACAAATGGAGAAGTAAACTAGGTGGACAAGTAAATAAAGCACATAAAATGCTGGAGGAACTCAGCAGATCAGGCAACATCTATGGAAATTAAGGAACAGTTGACATTTCAGGCTGAGACCCTTCATCAGGATTGGAAAAGAAGCAGGAAGATGCCAGAGTAACAAAGTGGCAAGGTGGGGTGGGGAAGGAGGACAAGCTAAAAGATGGTAGGTGAAGACATGGTAGTGGGGGGGGGGGGGGGGGGTGAAGTAAGAAGTTGGGAGGTGATAGGTGGAATCTGATAGGAGAGGAGAGTGGACCATGGGAGAAAGGGAAGGAAGAAGGGCATTGGGGGAAGTAATAACTAGGTGAGGAGGGGAGGTAAGTGGGAGGCCAAGTTTGGGAAATGAAGAAGAAGAAAGGGAGAGGGGATAATTACCAGAAGTTGAAGAAATTGATTTTCATGTTATCAGGTTGGAGGCTAAGCAGATGGAATTTGAGGTGTTGCTCCTCCAACCTGAGAATGTCCTCATTGTGGCAGTAGAGGAGGCCATGGGCTGATGTGTTTGAATGGGAATGGAGATTGAAATGAAAATGGTTGGCCACTGGGAAATCCTGCTTTATGTGGATGCAGCAAAGGAGCTGAGCAAAGCAGTCCCTCAGTCTACATTGGGTCTTGCCAGTGTAGAAGAGGTCACAACCAGTGTAGAAGAACACTAAAGGCGTGTGTTACCTGAAATTGGAAAATTCAGTATTCATACCAAAGAAACTTGTCTCCTTCTCAGTTTGGGTGGTGTCTTCAACCTGAAACTGTGACTATGTTTCTCTTCCCACAAATGTGTCCTGATCTGCTAAATATTTGCAGCATTTTCTGTTTTCATTTTAGATTTCCTGCACCTGCAATTTTTTTTTTGGATTTCCAATTATGCTTACTTATTTTCCTTTAACCACCCCAACGTATGAATGGGATCTTGAGAGACAGGATGCATTGAGGGAGGATGTAGCGAGGATGAAGTGTATTAATCTTGGGAGTAATGAAAGTGAGGATTTTGAGTAGTAGAATATCAGAAATAATATGGGCTACGCTAATGTAGATGACTGTGTTGAGTGTGAACCCTAAATGTCACTGATTTATTGTGTTTTATTATATGTATGTGTGCATCTGCATAAGCATGTGTTTTGCATCAATAATTGTCAGGACTCTGTTATTTCAGGGTTCCCCTGGGGATATTTTGGGCCCTACTCTTGGCCTGGGCATGGCTCAATTTGGTGGAAATTCCAGACCCAGCAGTTATACCTCACTATGAGGTTGGAGTGATGGCATTTGGAATTTCTGCTGTGGTGGAACTTCTCTCTGAGCCTATGTGGGTGCTGGCTCAGGTACATATGTTGGTGAGGTTAAAGGTGAGTTGTGTGCAAATATAGATTGATCCTTTTATTTTAAACCTTTCATTCTATCCAACACTAGGTTTGAAATGCTAGGTTGTAGTCATTCACACTGCTCTACTCATGTGCCTGCTATTTTTAAGTGATGTTAGATGGTGAAGTGGTGGGTACTATTTTCAACATTTAAAAGACATTTAGATAGGTACATTGGTTTAAAAAAAAAAGGTTTAGGAGATCTGAGCCAAATGCAAGCAAATAATACCAGCTCAGGTGGACATCTTAGTTGGCATGAAATAGTTGGGCTGAAGGGCCTTTTTCCATGCTGTATGACTACAACTCTATGGTTTTATGGAAATAAGCCATTAGTCCCAAACTGTCCATGCCAACCAATGGCACCATTCCGTATTAACCCCGTCTCCTATCACTTGGTCCATAGTCCTATATGCCTGAGCAAGTGCTCATTTGGACACTTAAATGCTGTCAGTGATCTAGCTTCAACCACTCTGTCTCAGATAGTGCATTCCAGGTATTTGTCACTCTGAGTGTTGGATCCACTCTGAATTTACATCTCCTTGCTCTAAATTTGTGTTTTCTTTGCTTCTGATATGGGGGGAAATGTTTCCTGCTGTCTAACCTATCTATAGACTTCATAAATTTGTTTACCCCACTCAATACCTCCTCTACTCCATGGAGAACAAACTCAGCTTCCCCATTCTCTCCTCATAACTGAACTTCTCCATCCCATGCACCATCCTGATGAACTTCCTTGTGTCCTTTCCAGTCTATCATATTCTTCCTCTACCTCAATGACTAGAACTGTAAGCAATTCTCTGGCTGAGATCTGACTATATTTTTATAAACCTGTAGCATAAACTATCTGCTTCTGTACTCAATGCCCGAATAATGAACACTAGTGTTCCACATACCTTCATTGTGTCATTAAGCACTTACGTTACCATAATCAAGGATCTAAGGATTTGCATACTGAGGTCCATCTGTTCCTCAGCACGAAGACCCAACCATGCCATGATGCATCACCTAATATTTGTCTGGATTAAACTCAATGTGCTATTTTTATCCTATTTCACCAAAATATTTATATATCTCAGCAGCCTAACACTACCTTTTCACACTATCAACAACTCTGCCAAACTTCATGATCTTGCTTCCTACATCCACATTCAAGTCATTTACATATTATTAATAAGGGTCCCAGTTTTGATCCTTCTGGGACATAGCTCGACACAGTCACCCAACCACAAAAGCAACCCTCTACCATCACCCACTGTTTACTATTGCCAAGGCAATTTTATATCCACTTTGCTAATTTTCCCTGAATTCCATGGGCCCAGAGGTTTTGAATTATTCTCACATAAGATTTTGTCAAAGTCATTGTAAATCACAAGTACTGCCCTGCCCTCATTGATACATTTTGTTACTTCTGCAAAGAATTCAATCATATTGGTCAGCTAATCTGCCCCTGACAAAGCCACGTTGATTGTCTCTGCGTACGGTGCTCCCAGTGTGGCCTTGTATATATTGGTGAAACCCGACGCAGACTGGGAGACTGTTTCGCTGAACACCTACACTCTGTCCGCCAGAGAAAACAGGATCTCCCAGTGGCCACAGATTTTAATTCCACGTCCCATTCCCATTCTGATATGTCTATCCATGGCCTCCTCTATTGTCAAGATGAAGCCACACTCAGGTTGGAGGAGGAACACCTTATATACCGGCTGGGTAGCATCCAACCTGACGGCATGAACATTGACTTCTCTAACTTCCGTTAATGCCCCTCCTCCCCTTCTTACCCCATCCCTGATATATTTAGCTTTTTCTCCCCTCTTTTTTTTTCTCTCTCTGCCTGTTCTCCATCTCCCTCTGGTGCTCCCCTCCCCCTTTCTCCCTAGGCCTCCTGTCCCATGATCCTTTCCCTTCTCCAGCTCTTTATCCCTTTTGCCAATCACCTTTCCGGCTCTCAGCTTCACCCACCTCCTCCAGTCTTCTATCGTTTCGCATTTCCCCCTCCCCCTCCTACTTTCAAATCTCTTGCTATCTTTCCTTTCAGTTAGTACTGACGAAGGGTCTTGGCCCAAAACATCTACAGTGCTTCTCCCTATAGATGCTGCCTGGCCTGCTGTGTTCCACCAGCATTTTGTGTGTGTTGCTTGATTGTCTCTGATTGGACTCTGCCTTCTAATGATATTTAGTCCTCCCTCTATGATATTTTTTCCAGTATCAATTTTTTCTTCAAGTGTGGAAATGTTAAATACTAGAATTGAATTGATTTTATTACTTACACCCTTCATATACATGAGTAAAAATCTTTACGTTATGCCTCCATATAAATGTGCAATTTATAGTAATTTATAATAAATAGTATGTATAACAGGATAGTCAATATAACATAGAATTACAGTTGTGTCAGTGAGTTAATCAGTCTGATGGCATGGTGGAAGAAGCTGTCCTGGAGCCTGTTGGCCCTGGCTCTTATGCTGCGGTACCGTTTCCTGGATGGTAGCAGCTGGAACAGTTTGTAATTGGGGTGACTCGAGTCCCTAATGATCCTTCGGACCTTTTTACGCACCTGTCTTTGTCTGGATTCATGAGAAGTTCACATCCACAGATGCACTGGGCTGTCTGCACCACGCTCTGCAGAGTCCTGTGATTGATGGAAGTACAGTTCCCATACCAGGCAGTGATGCAGCCAGTCAGGATGCTCTCAGTTGTGTTCCTGTAGCAAGTTCATAGCATTTGAGGTCCACACCAAACTTCTTCAGCAGTCTGAGGTGAAAGAGGTGCTGTTGTGCCTTTTTCACCAAACAGCCAGTATGTACAGACCACGTGAGATCCTTGGTGATGTTTATGCAGAGGAACTTAAGGCTGTTCACCCTCTCAACCCCAGATCCATTGATGTCAGTGGGGCTTAGCCTGTCCCCATTCCTCCTGTAGTCCACAACCAGCTCCTTTGTTTTTGCGACATTGAGGGAGAGGTTATTTTCTTGACACGACCATGTCAGGGTAATGACTTCTCTGTAGACTGCCTCATTATTATTTGAGATTAGGCCAATCAGTGTAATGTAGTCAGCAAATTTAATTAGCAGATTGAAGCTATGGGTGATGACACAGTTATGGGTATACAGAGAGTAAAGGAGGGGCTTGGGGCACAGCCCTGAGGGGCAGAGGTGAGGGAGCCCACTCTTTCTGCTGGCTTTAAGGTGAGAGGAAGAAAGTGTGAAGGAGATTGTTGAAGCTAGTTTTTTTAATGCAGAGAATGGTGAATGCCTAGAACCAGCTGCCACAGGAGGCGGTGGAAGCAGATTAATAACAAGGTTTTAGAGGCATTTGGGCACATGAACAGGCAGAAAATGGAGGAATGTAGACCATTTGCAGGCAGGTAGGATTAGTTTAATTTGGTATTTAGGTTGACACAGTGTGGTAAACTATGTATACCTGTCTGGATACACCCCTCTGCTGACTGCTCCTGTGGCTCCTCCCACAGACCCCTGTATAAAGGCGATTGGGGCACTGCTCCTCCCTCAGTCTCCGAGATGTCATGCTCCCTTTTTACTGTTAATAAAAGCCTATCGTTCACTTCCAGTCTCCGAGAGTTATTGATGGTGCATCACACAAGCATTGTGTGTCGAATTCCTGTCCTGTGCTGCATTGTTCTCTATGTTCCTTGCAACCGATGCTCAGAGATCTATAGTTACTAGCTTTTCCCTGCTGCCATTCTCAAAAAGAAGGACCATGTTTTCTGTCCTCTGGTAATCTGGTACCTCACTTATGTACAGAGAAGATTTAAAAATCTCAGTGATACCCAGCAGTCTCCTCTCTTGACTCCCATTGTTTTCTGGATTTGTTTACCCTTTTAAGCTTACCAAAGCATTGAGTATGTCTCTTTGTTTATGGAGATTGGATTTTCAGTTTCCCCTTTATTGAATTCTCCAACCACAAGGAAATGCTGATGAAAATAATTCATTTAGGGTCTCATCATTACCTATGGCTCTGCACACAGACTACTAGAAGCCTCTACTTTTTTCCTGGTTATTCCTTTTCCCTTAATATGCTTATAGAATAACTTTAGAATTGTGTCAGTCTCGTCTCATGACAGCCCTGTTTTCTCATGAATCATCTTTTCCTTCTTTACTTCCTTTTAAAGCACTTCCCTATACTTTTAGAAGTCTTCATATGCCTCCCCTCTCGTTAGTTCCCTATAGTTGTCCTGTGTCGTTTTTTGTCCAGCCTTCAATATTCCTTGACACTAGGTTTCCCTACATTTGCTACTCTTCGCATTTTCAGGAACACACTGCCCTTTAGCTCTTACTGTTTCTCCTTTGAATGCTTCCAACTGTGCAGTTGTAGACTTTCCTGCATCTGGTGCAGGAAATACAATTTTTCTCTATCTGTAATGTTATTTTCTGCAGTCTTTTACTGCTTTTTCACTTGTACTACATCAAAGTACTTGTGTTTTTGAAATGATCTGTATAGAGGCTTGCAAGATTACGTTTTTCATTGTATCTTGATACATGTGACAATAATAAAGATTCTAATACTGTCATAAAACAAATGGGTTAAGGTCATTGGTCTGAAAAATGACCACCCATTGACACTCTCTCCACTTGACCAGCTACATTCCCAATATGAGGTCAAGTAATACACCTTTGCTCATTGATCTATCAGCATATTGTGTCAAAAGGCTCTCCTAGACACATCTCAAAATTTCTGCACCCTTTGAGCCTTTAGTGCTAAATCAATGTGAGTGAATGATTGAGAAACTGTTCTTCCAATTTTGGAAGTGTGTGCTGGAATAGCCAGAGCATGAAACTGCATTGGAATTTGTGAATGGTGTGCAGAGCAAGTAGTGGAAGGCATAAATGTTTAGTTTCCAAATTGGGTGCCAATCAAGTGGGTTGCTGCACTCAAGCAAGCAAAGTGCATTAGTCCTGGCATGCATTGTAGGAAGAGTTTGGAATGTTGGAATGCCAATTACACTTTGCAAGCAACTGATCCTGTACTTCCCAGGTCAGTTCCATTTAACATTTGGTTCCTGGCATGTTGACAGTGGGGACTCAATAGTGGTAAATGCTGTTGAATGGCAACTGTAGCTGTTTAGGCTTTCTTTGCTACGGATAGTTATAACTTGCATGTCAGGAATGTTGCATGTCACAACAGACCAAATCTGAAACAGAAACCTGAATGTTGCAGCATGCACATGTTATCTGGAAGGTTACAAATGCAATTCAATGTTATCCTGACCTTGGGTGCAGGAAAAGGTGAAGATTTGGTACCCAACTCTTATCAGCTGGAGTCACATTACATGGAACAGGACCAGGGTCTTTGACCTACCTAGTCTATGCTGACCAGTAAGCACCAGTTGAGTATTTTCACTTCGTTATGCTCTCCATAATCACCACTAGATTCCATCATCATCTAGGCACTAGAGGGCAGCTAACCTACAAATACGCATACCTTTCAGATGTTGGTGGAGGGGGAAGGGGTAGTGGCGAGATCCTACATGGCCTCAGGGCAAATGTGCAAATTCCACACAGACTGTCCCTGTTTCTCTGTTCTCTTTGTTGTGTCAACTGTGCTCTGTTTTTCAGGTGATTGCGGAAAGTCTGGCCATGGCAGTGAAGTGTATACTGACGGTGGTGTGCATCACCCTTGTACCATACTGGGGTCTCTATGTATTTTCTCTGGCCCAGGTGATTGACAACATTCTTATTTGTTTTGACAGGCTAGAATTGCAGCACAGGGCCTGTTCCTGTTTGAACTCTGAGCCCCTAATTTATTTAAGGGATGCTGACTATGTGAAATGGGTTTGTTGATCACAATTCAGCAGGCTAGGCAGCATCGACAGGGCTGGTGAAAAAAAGCTGAGGAGTAGAGGTAGGGGAGGGCAGAGAGAAACACAAGGTGATAGGTGAAACCTGGAGGGCGAGGGATGAAGTAAAGAGCTGGAAAGTTGATTGGTGAAAGAGACAGAAGGCCGTGGAAGAAAGAAAAAGGTGGAAGGAGCACTAGAGGGAGGCGACGGGTGCCAAAGGAGATCAGGTGAGAGGGAAAAGGGGGATGGAAATGGTGGCGAGGGGGTGGGGGGCCATTACCAGAAGTTTGAGAAATCAATGTTTATGCCATCAGGTTGGAGGATACCCGGAATATAAGGTCTTGTTCCTCCAACCTAAGTGTGGCTTTCCCGCGACAGTGGGGAGGCCATGGTTGAACATATTGGAATGGGAAGTAGAAGTAAAATGGGTGGCCATTGGGAGATCCAGTTTTTTCTTGTAGATGGAGCGTAGGTGCTCGGCAAAGCAGTCTCCCACCCTTCCCAATGCTAACATATCTCTTCTAAGGTGAGGAGCCCAAAACCGTACACAATACTCAAGGTGAGACGTCACCAGTGCCTTATAAAGCCTCATCATCACATCCCTGCTCTTGTATTCTAGACCTCTAGAAATGAATGCTAACATTGCATTTGCCTTCCTCATCACCGACTCAACCTGCAAGGTTCTGCACAAGGACGCCTAAGTCCCTTTGCATCTCAGATTTTTGGATTTTTTTCCCATTTAGAAAATAGTCTGCACATTTATTTCTACTACCAGAGTGCATGACCATGCATTTTCCAACATTGTATTTCATTTGCCACTTTTTTGCCCATTCTCCTAATCTGTCTTAAGTCCTTCTACATCCTATCTGTTTCCTCAACACTACCTGCCCCTCCAACACAATCTTCGTGTCTTCTGAAAATTTGCCAATAAAACCATCTATTTCATCATCTAAATCATTGATATATAGCATAAAAAGAAGTGGTCCTAACACCAAAACCTGTGGAACACCACTAGTCACTGGCAGCCAACCAAACAAGGATCCTTTTATTCCCACTCACTTCCTTCTTCCGATCAGCCAATGCTCTAACCATCTTATTAAATTTTCCTGTAATACCATGGGCTTTGAACTTGGTGAGCAGCCTCATGTGTGGCACTTTGTCAAAGGCCTTCTGAAGGTCCAAATATACAACATCCACTGCATCCCCTTTATCTATCCTACTTGTAATCTCCTCAAAGAATTCCAACAGGTACGTCAGGCAGGATTTTCCCTGAAGGAAGCCATGCTGACTTTGTCCTGCCTTCTCCTGTGTCATGTACTCCATCACCTCATCCTTAACAATTGACTCTTAACGTCTTCCTAACCACGGAGGTCAGGCTAACTCTTCTATAATTTCCTTTCTGCTGCCTTCCTCCTTTCTTAAAGAGTGGAGTGACATTTGCAATTTTCTAGTACCATGCCAGGGTTCAATGATTTTTGAAAGATCATTTCTACTGCCACCGCAATCTCTAACGCTACCTCTTTCAGAACCCTAGGGTGCAGTTCATCTGGTCCGGGTGACTTATGTTTATTTTAGGTCTTTCAGCTTTTTGAGCAAATTTTCTCTTGTAATAGTAACTGCACCTACTTCTCTTCCGTCACACCCTTCAACATCTGGCACACTGGTAGTGTCTTCTACATTGAAGACTAATGCAAAATACTCATTAAGTTCAGCAGCCACCTCCTTGTCCCCCGTTATTATTTCTCCTGCTTCATTATGCACTTTCATAATAAATATACTTCAACCTTTAATCTTTCCTTTTTATGAGGGCTTATATAACTAGCAGTATATTTTAAAATAAGGAAACGCCCATTTAACAGGGAGTTCAGGAAAGGCTGCTCTTTCCTTGGAAGGACTTGAATCTTTGTAGCCCAGTGTCCCAGAGAGCTCTGGAGGTTTTCATGGAATATATAGGTTGAGTGATCTTGGCCTTTTCTCCTTGGAGCAACGGAGGATGACGGATGAGCTGATAGAGGTGTACAAGATAATGAGAGGCATTGATCGTGTGGCTTGTCAGAGGCTTTTTCCCAGGGCTGAAATGGCTTGCACAAGAGGGCATAGTTTTAAGGTGCTTGGAAGTAGGTACAGAGGAGATGTCAGAGGTAAGTTTTTTATGCAGAGAGTGGTGAGTGCATGGAATGGGCTGCCAGCAGCGGTGTGGCAGCAGAAATGATAGGATCTTTTAAGAGACTCCTGGATGGATACATGGAGCTTAGAAAAATAGAGGGCTATGGGTAAGCCTAGGTAGTTCTAAGGTAAGGACATGTTTGGCACAGCTTTGTGGGCTGAAGGGCCTGTATTGTGCTGTAGGTTTTTTATGTTTCTATATGAATATTATTGATTGCAGAAAAGTGTACTTGAGGCCAAGATCAGATCAGGTTGATAGGTTGATCAGGCTTAAGGAGCCGAGGGATAGATAGGTACAGACCAAATTTTTCCATACACAGGGTGTTGGGTGCCTGGAGTGTACTGCTGTGTTTGGGGCGGGGGTGTGGGAAAAGATGATGTAGATAACGATTGTTCCATTTATGAGGTACTTGGGCACATGAGCATGCAGGTAATGGAAGAATATAGAGTATGTGCAGGTAGGTAAGATTAGTTTAATTTATTGTCATGGTTAACATCAGACACAAGATAATTCTTTTCCTTTTTTCTTTCCAGCTCCTGTACTCAAGCACACTCCTCATGTGCTACCTGCTGTATTTCATGAAATTCATTGGCTCAGAGGAAGCACAGAAGAGATCTTTCCCTCTCTCTACATTGACTGACCTGCTGCCTAAACCTTTGCCTTACCAAGTAAGTAATGTGGTTCTCACCACCAGTGCACTGTCATTGTTTGCTTACAAATATCTTTCAATGTGATTTTAAACCCTGCCAGCACTGCTGCCCTCTCCTGCACCCTCTCCTAATGACTCTGACCCTTGCCATTCTCATATCATTGTACCACTTAAGAAAATTTCCTCTTCAGAATTGGTTGAGATATAATATAAGTAATTTAGCTTATCCAGGACACTTGTGATGTACATGAGTCCAGACTGATGAATCCTTCATTTGATTCCAGTGGGCACCACACAACATATAAGAAAATGATAGAGTAGACTTTTGGGCAGCTGTCTGTTCCACCATTGAATAAGGCTGTAAACAATCTTTCATCTTAGTACTACTTTCTTGCACTGTACCTATATTCCTTGATTCCCTTAATAATTATAATATCTCATCTTTCTCTTAAACACAAGAGATTCTGCAGATGCTAGAAGTCCAGATTAATGCATGTAAAATGCTAGAAAAACTCAGCAGGTCAGACAGCATCCAAAGAAAGGAATAAACAGTTGAAATTTCGGGCTGAGACCCTTCATCAAGATTCTTCGTCTTGAATGCACTCTGTAACTGACCTCCACAGCCTTTTTATTTAAAAATCCCAAAAATTTCTTCTCATCTCTGTCCTGAGTGACCAATCCTTGTGTTTCAAGACAGGTAAATAGCTGAAGGAAGCAACCTCAATGTAATTTTGCTGTTCAGTCGTTAAGTTGAGTCTGACCCTTCGTGACCTCATGGACTCCTGCACACCAAGTCAGCTTGTTGGAAGCTGCCTCTCTAAGATCCCCCAAGGTCATGTGCATTGTCTGAGTAATATTAAGACCATAAGATACAGGAGCAGAAGTAGGCCATTCGGCCCATCGACTCTGCTCTGCCATTCAGTCATGGGCTGATCCACTGCATCCAGTCATCCCCTTTGCCCTGCTTTCACCCCATAACCTTTGATGCCCTGGCTAATCAAGAACATATTATTTATCCATCATAGCGTCTGTCATCCTCTCCTTCTTTTACCCTCTGTTTTATCTAACATGAGAGTTTTCCAAGGAATTCTGTCTTCTCATGATATGGCCAAAATATTTGAGCTTTTGTCTCATAATCAAGCCTCCTAGTGAGCAGTTTGGCTGTATTCTTTTCAAGTATTGACTTGTTGGATCTTCTTGCTGTCCAACGAATTCTTAACACTTTCCTCCAGCATCCAAGTGCAAAGGCCTTGATTCTTTTGTATTCAGCCTTACTAATAGTCCAGCTGTCAAAGCCATACATCACAACTGGAAATGCCATAGACTTGACTATACAGGTCTTTGTAGACAATGTTATGTCTCTGCTCTTCAGTATTTTACCTAAATTTGTCATTGCTGCCCTCCCCAGAATTAAGCGATGTTTAATTTTGTGGCTGCAGTTAGCACCTATAGAAATCTTTGAACTGAGGAAGACAAAATCCATCGCTGCATCCACTTTCTTTCCATTTATTATTACAGAGTTAATAGGGCTGGTCGACATAGTCTTGGTTTTCTTAATATTGAGCAACAAGCCAGATATTGCACTTACTACTTTCACTTTGATTAGAAGCTTCCTCATATCCTCCATTACAGAATTATCATCTGCATACCTGAGGTTGTTAATATTTCATCTTAGAACATTTTGATTCCAGCATTTGAGTCATCTAGACCAGCATTCCTCATGATATGTTCAGTATATAGATTAAATAAGTAGGGTGACAGTATGCAACCTTGTCGTACTCCTTTCCCAATCTTGAACCAGTTTGTTGTTCCGTGTTCAGTTCTAAAACTTGCTTCTTGACTCAATGCAATTGCTGTGGCTCATTGAGGAGTAGGAGAGGGCTTGCCAGGAGCATCACCAGGTATACTTACAAATAGTGAGGAACCAGCCAAGTAAGCTGTAATACAGGACTACATGTATGTTGTTCATGTTGAATAACAAAACCAACATGAAATGAACAGAGCTAAATGGTCATACAACTAATGGATCAGATCAAAGCTCTGCAGTCCTATCACATCTCATCATTGGTGGTGAACAATTAATCAGCAAGTGGCAGGAGAACATTCAAATATCCATATTCTCAGTAATGTTGTAGCCCAGCATGCGAGTTCTAAGATCTTATAGCAGTTTATAAGATGCCATGTAAGATGTTGGTGAGTTTGCTTTTGGAGTATGGTGTGCAGTTCTGGGCACCAAGCTATAGAAAGATTGTCATTAAACTGGAAAGAGTGTAGAAAAGATTCACAAGGGTATTACCAGGAATGGATAACTTGAGTTATAAAGAGGAACTGTATAGGCTGGACCTTTTTTTCCCCTAGACTGTAAGATGTTGAGGGCTGACATTATAGATGTGTATAGAGTCATACAGCATGGAAACAGACCCTTCATCCTAACTGCTGGGCAAGATAATCCATCCAGTCTAGTTCCATTTGGCCATAACCTTGTAAACCTTTCCAATCCAAGTACCTGTCCAACTGTCTTTTTAAAAATGCTAATCTCAGACACTGAGTCTGGCCATGTGGCTTGAAAGGGAAAGAAGAGAGCAGTAGTAATAGGGGATTCATTGGTTACGTGAACAGACAGGATATTCTGTGGATGTGAGACTCCCGGTGTTATCACACACAAAATGCTGGAGGAACTCGGCCTGATGAGAAGTCTTGTTCTGAAATGTCAGCTCTTTATTCCTCTCCATAGATACTGCCTGACCTGCTGATTTCCTCCAGCCTTTTGTGTGTGATACCATCCAGGATTTCCAGCATCTACAGAGTCTTTTATGCCTTGGATGGTATGTTGCCTACCAGGTGCCAGGGTCAGGAATGTCTTGGATCCAGTCCACAACATTCTTGAAGAGAACAATGAGCAGTCAGAAGTCCTAGTACACATTGGTACAAACAACATGGGTAGGAAAAGCGAAGAGGCCCTGAAGAGCAAATATAGAAAGTTGGGAAAGAAACTAAAAGCAAGACCTCAAGGGTAATAGTCTCTGGATTGCTGCCTATGCCATCATCAGTGAGGGCAAGAATAGGATAATTTGGCAGATGAACGTGTGGCTGAAGACTAGTGCAGGGGGTAGGGTTTCAGATTTATGGATCATTGGCATTTCTTCTGGGGAAAGTATGATCTGTACAAAAGGGATGGGTTATACCTAAACTCAAGTGGGACCAACGTCCTTTTGGATAGGTTTGCTAGATCTGTTGGGAAGGGTTTAAAGTAAACTAATTTTACAAGGGAATGGAAACTGGAGTGATGGGTCAGAGGATGGGGCAGTTGGTGTAAGAAAGTAGATTCAATTCATTTGTAGAAGAAAGTCAGAGGATCAGAATGGGAGTGCGGCGGGAGCCATTTTGATTTTTTCTTATTCTTATTGGAGTTAAGAGAGGCGGGACTATGCAGGCATGTGAAGTCGGGCAGTGAAGTGGGGAAGATTTAAAAAGGACATAGCCTTAAACAGCGGACAGCATCGTTTGTGGGCAGCGGAGTGAGCCTGGAGCAGAGTGTAGGCTTCAGGGCTTAGGCGGAAGCGGGGGAAGCAAGGTAGGCTTAGGTTTCCGTTTTTCCTGATATTTGAGGAAAGGGGAAGTATGAGTGTGAGGGTAGCTTGTTGTTTTCAGTGTCGGATGTGGGAGGTCCTGGAGTCTCCTAGCCTCCCGGACGTCCACATCTGCGCCAGGTGCGCCGAACTGCAGCTCCTAAGGGACTGTGTGAGGGAACTGGAGCTGCAGCTCAATGACCTTCGTCTGGTCAGGGAAAGTGAGGAGCTGATAGAGAGGAGTTGCAGGCAGGTGGTCACACCGGGGTCACGAGAGGCAAATAGGTGGGTCACGGTTAGGAGGGGAAAGGGGAAGAGTCAGGTACTAGAGAGTACCCCAGTGGTTGTACCCCTTGACAATAAGTACTCCTGTTTGAGTACTGTTTGGTGGGGGGGGGGGGGGGGGGGGGAACTACCTACCTGGGGGAAGCAACAGTGGCCATGCTTCTGACACAGAGACCGGCTCTGTAGCTCAGAAGGGTAGGGAAAGGAAGAGGAAGGCAGTAGTGATAGGGGACTCGATAGTTAGGGGGTCAGATAGGTGATTCTGTGGACGCAATCAGGAGACCCGGATGGTAGTTTGCCTCCCTGGTGCCAGGGTCCGGGATGTTTCTGATTGTGTCCAAGATATCCTGAAGTGGGAGGGTGAGGAGCCAGAGGTCGTGGTACATAGGTACCAATGACATAGGTAGGAAAAAGGAAGAGGTCCTGAAAGGAGAATATAAGGCGTTAGGAATTGCAATTGAGAAGAAGGACTGCAAAGGTGTTAATCTCGGGATTACTGCCTGTGCCACGCAACAGTGAGAGTAGGAATGGATTGAGGTGGAGGATAAATGCATGGCTGAGGGATTGGAGCAGGGGGCAGGGATTCAAGTTTCTGGATCATTGAGACCTCTTTTGGGGCAGGTGTGACCTGTACAAAAAGGATGGGTTGCACTTGAATCCTAGGGGGACCAATATCCTGGTGGGAAGGTTTAATAGAGCTGTTAGGGAGGGTTTAAACTAATTTGGCAAGGGGATGGGAACCAGAATGATGGAGCGGAGGAGAGGGAAAACAGAAATAGATCTAAGGTAATGAGCAGTAAGGATGTCAGGAAGGACAGGCAGGTGATGGAGCAAATTTGCAGCCATTGGGATGAGTTGCAGTGCAATCAATGCAAAAAGTACCAAATACTGGACTTAAGGTGTTCTATTTAAATGCACGCAGCATTAGGATAAGGTGGATGATCTTGTTGTACAGTTACAGATTGGCAGGTATGATATTGTGGCTATCACTGAGACGTGGCTAAAGGATGCATGTCTCTGGGAGCTGAACGTTCAAGGATACATGGTGTATCGGAAGGATAGGCAGGTAGGTAGAGGGGGTGAGGTGGCTTTAATGGTAAGAAATGATATCAAATCATTAGAAAGAGTTGACGTAGGATCAGAAGGTACAGAATGGGTTGAGCTAAGAAATCGCTGGGGTAAAAGGACCCTGATGGCAGTTATCTACAGGCCTTCAAACAGCTGCAATGATGTGGACTACAATTTACAACAGGAAATAAAAAAGGCTTGCCAGAAGGGCAGTGTTATGATAATTGTAGGGGATTTTAACATGTGAGTGGATTGGGAAAATCAGGTCGGCGCTGGATCTCGAGAGAATTTGTAGAATGTCTACGAGATGGCTTTTTAGAACAGCTTGTTGTTGAGCCCACTAGGGGATCGGCTGTACTGGATTGGGTATTGTGTAATGAACCAGAGGTGATTAGAGAGATGGAAGTGAAGGAACCCTTAGGAGGCAGTGATCACAACATGATTGAGTTCACTGTGAAATTTGAGAAAGAGAAGCCGAAATCCGATGTGTCGGTATTTCAGTGGAGTAAGGGAAATTACAGTGGCATGAGAGAGGAACTGGCCAAGGTTGACTGGAAAGGGACACTAGCGGGAAGGACGGCAGAGCAGCAGTGGCTGGAGTTTATGCAAGAAGTGAGGAAGGTGCAAGACAGATATATTCCAAAGAAGAAATTTTTAAATGGAAAAAGGATGCAACCGTGGCTGACAAGAGAAGTCAAAGCCAAAGTAAAAGCAAAGCAGAGGGCATACAAGGAAGCAAAAATTAGTGGGAAGACAAAGGATTGGGAAGTTTTTAAAAGCTTACAAAAGGAAACTAAGAAGGTCATTAAGAGGGAAAAGATGAACTATGAAAGGAAGCTAACAAATAATATCAAAGAGGATATTTTCAAATAATATCAAAGAGGATATATAAAGAGTAAAAGGCAGGTGAGAGTAGATATAGGACCGATAGAAAATGATGCTGGAGAAATTGTAATGGGAGATAAGGAGATGGCGGAAGAACTGAACGAGTATTTTGCATCAGTCTTCACTGAGGAAGACATCAGCAATAAACCGGACATGCAAGGGTGTCAGGGAAGAGAAATATGCGCAGTCACAATTACGACAGAGAAAGTACTCAGGAAGCTGAATAGTCTAAGGGTAGATAAATCTCCTGGACCAGATGGAATGCACCCTTGTGTTCTGAAGGAAGTAGCAGTGGAGATTGCGGAAGCAATAGCAATGATCTTTCAAAAGTCGATAGATTCTGGCCTGGTTCTGGAGGACTGGAAGATTGCAAATGTCACTCCGCTATTTAAGAAGGGGGCAAGGAAGCAAAAAAAAATTATAGAGCTGTTAGCTTGACATAGGTGGTTGGGAAGTTGTTGGAGTCGATTGTCAATGATAAGGTTACGGAGTACTTGGAGGCATATGACAAGATAGGCAGAACTCAGCATGGTTTCCTTAAAGGAAAATCCTGCTTGACAAATCTAGTGCAATTTTTTGAGGATATTACAAGTAGGCTAGACAAGGGAGATGCAGTGGATGTTGTGCATTTGGATTTTTAGAAGGCCTTTGACAAGGTGCCGCACATGAGGCTGCTAAACAAGGTAAGAGCCCATGGAATTACGGGAAAGTTACATACGTGGATAGAGCATTGGTTGATTGGCAGGAAACAGAGAGTGGGAATAAAGGGATCCCATTCTGGTTGGCTGCCGGTTACCAGTGGTGTTCCACAGGGGTCCGTGTTGGGGCCACTTCTTTTTACGTTGTATATCAACGATTTGGATTATGGAATAGATGTCTTTGTGGCTAAGTTTGCTGATGAAAGATAGGTGGAGGGGCCGGTAGTGCTGAGGAAACAGAGTCTGCAGAGAGACTTGGATAGATTGGGGGAATGGGCAAAGAAGTGGCAAGTGAATTACAATGTCCGAAAGTATACGGTCATGCACTTTGGTGGAAGAAATAAAGGGGCAGACTATTATTTAGATTGGGAGAGAATTCAAAGTTCTGAGATGCAACGGGACTTGGGAGTCCTTGTGCAGGTTACCCTTAAGGTTAACCTCCAGGTTGAGTCGGTGGTGAAGAAGGCGAATGCAATGTTGGCATTCATTTCTAGAGGATAGAGTATAGGAGCAGGGGTGTGATGTTGAGGCTCTATAAGGCACTGGTAAGACCTCACTTGGAATACTGTGTGCAGTTTTGGGCTCCTTATTTAAGAAAGGATGTGCTGACATTGGACAGGGTTCAGAGAAGATTCACTAGAATGATTCCGGGAATGAGAGGGTTAACATGAGGAATGTTTGACTGCTCTTGGACTGTACTCCTTGGAGTTTAGAAGAATAAGGGGGGACCTCATAGAAACATTTCGAATGTTGAAAGGCATGGACAGAGTGGATGTGGCAAAGTTGTTTCCCATGGTGGGGGAGTCTAGTACGAGAGGACTTGACTTGAGGATTGCAGGGCACCCATTGAGAACAGAGATGCGAAAAATTATTTTTAGCCAGAGGGTGGTGAATCTATGGAATTTGTTGCCACGGGTGGCAGTGGAGGCCAAGTCATTGGGTGTATTTAAGGCAGAGATTGATATGTATCTGAGTAGTCAGGGCATCAAAGGTTATGGTGAGAAGGCGGGGGAATGGGACGAAAGGGGAGATTGGATCAGCTCATGATGAAATGGCGGAGCAGACTCGATGGGCCGAAAAGGAGCAGAAGTTGGCTATGTCTTATGGTCAATTCAATTGTGCAGAGAGACTGAGGAAGGATATGGAGTGGAAATGGCATAGATGCAGTGACTAGAATGGGTTGAAGTGTGTTTACATTAGTACGAAAAGAATTAAGAGCAAGGTGATGAACATGAATTAGTAGAGAGAACTATGATTTTGTGGCTGTTACTAAAACAAGGGTGAGATTGGTTACTAGATGTTCCAGGGTCTAGATGTTTCACAAGTGATCATTTTGGAGACAACGACCACAACTCAATGACCTTTGCCACAGTGTAGGAGAGGGCTAGCAGATGAAATGGGAAAATATTTAAATGCTAGAGGGGGTGATCTTTAAACTATTAGGCAGCAAATGGCAAGCGTGAGTTGGGAATGGATGTACTCAGGGAAATGCAAAATGGAAATGTTGAGATTATTTGGGGAGCTCTTGCAGGGGCTTTTAGATAGGTTGGTCCCGTTGAATCAAGGAAAGGATGGTAGAGTGAAGGACAAGTGGTTGGCAAGATATGTGGAACATATGGTCAAGAGAGGAAAAAAAAGCTTGCTTAAGATTTAGGAAGGGAGGATCGGATAGGGCTCTAGAGAGTTACAAGGTAGGTAGGACAGAACTAAAAAATGGATTTAGGAAAGGTAGAGGTTTTGAGAGACTAAAACTGGAGGTCATACGTTAAGAGTGAAAGGTGAACTATTTAAGGGGAACGTGAGGGAGAATTGCTCTTTCTGATCTTTATAAATGATGAATGAGGAAATAGAAGGGTGGGTTAGTAAGTTTCCAGATGACATGAGGGTTGGAGGTGTTGTGGATCATGTAAAGGTTGTCATAGATTACAAGCATCCTGACTGGCTGCATCACTGCCTGGTATGAGAACTCTACTTCTTTCAATCGCAGGACTCTGCAGAGAGTAGTACGGACAGCCTAGCGCATCTGTAGATGTGAACTTCCCACTATTCAGGACATTTACAAAGACAGGTGTGTAAAAAGGGCCTGAAGGATCATCCAACCACAAACTGTTCTAGCTGCTACCATCCAGGAAATGGTACCACAGCATAAAAGCCAGGATCAGCAGGCTCTGGGACAGCTTCTTCCACCAGGCCATCAGACTGCTAAACTCATGCTGACACAACTGTATTTCTGTGTTATATTGACTATCCTGTTGTACATACTATTATTATACATTGCACATTTACATGGAGATGTAACGTAAAGATTTTTACTCCTCGTGTATGAAAGATGTAAGAAATAAAGTCAATTCAATTCAACTCACTAAGAGGACATAGACAGGATCCAGAGCTGGACTGAAAAATAGCAAGATGGAATTCACTCTGGGAAATTCTGAAGGTCAAATGAAGGCAGGGTACAAAATTAATGGCAGGATTCTTAATAGTATGGAGGAACAGAGGGGTCTTGGAGTTTAAAACCATAGATCCCTCAAAGTTGCCACTCAAGTTGATAGGGTGGTTCAGGAATGTGGTGTGTTGACATTCATTAGTTGGGGGATTGAGATTAAGAGCCACAAGGTTATGTTGCAGCTCTATGAGACGATAAGATGTAGGAGCAGAATTGGGCCATTTGGCCCATCTAGTCTGCTCCACCATTTCATCATGGCTGATCCAGTTTTCTTCTTAGCCCCAATCTCCTGCTTCCCCCCCCTCCACCCTCCCTCATATTTCCTTCATACCCTGACCAATCATGAATCTATCATTTTCTGCCTTAAATATACGTAAAGAATTGGCCTCCACAGCTGCTTGTTGCAATGAGTTCCACAGATTCACCACTCTCTGGCTAAAGAAATTCCTCTTTTTTTTTGTTCTCAAAGGACCCCCCTCTATTTTGAGGCTGTGTCATCTGGTCTTAGACACTTCCACCATAGGAAACATCCACTCTCAAAGCCTTTCACCATTTGATAGGATTCATTTAGGTCACTTCTCATTCTTCTAAATTCCAGTGAATACAGGCCCAGAGCCATCAAATGCTCGTTGTATGACAAGCCATTAATCGTGGAAATTTTTTTTTGTGAACCTCCTTTGAACCCTCTCCAATGTCAGCGCACCCTTTCTTAGATAAGGGGCCAAAAACTGCCTCACTAGTGCTTTATAGAGTCTCAACATTACATGCTTTTATATTGTAGTCCTCTTGAAATGAATGCTAACATCACATTTACCTTCCTCACCACAGACTCAACCTACAAATTAACCTTTAGGGAATTTTGCACAAGGACTCCCAAGTCCCTTTGCACCTCAGGTTTTTGAATTTTCTCTCATTTTAGAAAATAGCCTGTAGAAATTTTCCTGTAATAGCATGGGCTCGTAACTTGTTAACCAGCCTCATTTACTAGGCAGTAACCTGCTTACAGATGCCCAGTTTAGGTTCCGTCAAGGCCACTCAGTTCCTGACCTCATCACCTCCTTAGTCCAAACATGGATCAAAGAGCTAAATACCAGAGGTCAGGTGAGAGTGATAGCCGTTGACATCAAGGTAGCATTTGATCTAGTATGGCATCGAGGTGCCCTAGCTAAAATGGAGTCAATGGGAATTAGGGAAAAAACCCTAACTGGAATCATGCCTGACACAAAGGAAGATGGTTGTAGTGTTTGGAAGTCAATCATCTCATCCTCAGGACATTACTGCAGGAGTTACTCAGGGAAGTGTCCTAGGACCAACCATCTTCAGCTGCTTCATCAATTACCTTCCTTCTGTCATGAGGGCAGAAGTGGGGATGTTCGCAGATGACTGCTCAATGTTCTGCATCATTCGTAACTCCTCAGAGAGTGAAGCAGGTCATACACAAATGCAGCAGGACCTGGACAGTATACAGGCTTGAGCTGACAAGTAACATTCAAGCCATGCAAGTATCAGGTAATCTTGTTGGAGATGATCTTGTTGGATCATCTCCAACAAGAGAGGCTCTAACCATCATCCCTTGGCATTCAGTGGCATCATCATCACTGAATCCCCTACTATTAACAGCCTGGGGGCGGGGGTTACCATTGACAGGAAACTGAACTGGTCTAGCCATATAAATACCGTGGCTACCAGAGCAGGTCAAAGGATAGGAATCCTGCAGCGTGTAACTGGCCCCCTGATTCCCCAAAGCCTGTCCACAAGGCTCAGGTCAGGAGTGTAATGAAATACTCTCCACTTGCTTGGATGAATGCAGCTCTATCAACACTCAGGAAGCTTGACACCATCCAGCTCACTTGATTGGTACCCCTTCCACAAGCGTCCAATCATCCACCGTCGATGAACATTTGCAGCAGTATGTACTTATATACAAAATACCCTGCAACAACACACTAAGGTTCCTAAGGCAGCACTTTCCAGACCCAAGACCACTACCATCTAGAGGGATGAGAATAGCCGATACCTGAAAACACCACCGTTTGGAAATCGCCCTCCAAGTCACTCACTGTCCTGACTTGGAAACATTTTGCTGTTTTTTCATGGTCACTGGGTCAAAATCATGGAATTCCCTCCCTAATAACATTGCTGGGGACACCTCTGGGACTGCAGCGGTTCAAAAAGGCAGCTCATCACCTCAAGGGCAACTAGGGACAGGCAATAAATGCTGGCTTAGCTGATAATGTCCACATCCTGTAAATTAATTTTAAAAAAGCCTCGTGTGGCACCTTGTCAAAGGCCTTCTGAAACTCAAAGTGCGCAACATCAACCAATTCTCCTTTGTCTATCCTGCTTGTTATTTCTTGAAAGAGTTACAATAGATTTGTCAGGAAACATTTTCCCTTGAGGAAGCCATGCTGACTATGACCTATTTTATTATGTGCTTCTATGAACCCTGAGACCTTATACTTAATAATCAACTCCAACATCTTCCTAACCACCGTGGTTAGACTAACTGGCCTATAGTTTCCTTTCTTTTGGCTCTCACCCTCCTTGAAGAGTGGAGTGACATTTGCAATTTTTCAGTCTTCTGGAACCATACCAGAATCTAGTGACTCTTGAAAGGTCATTGCTAATGCCTCCACAATACTTATTCAGTTCATCTGCCTTTTCCTTGTCCCCCATTACTTCTCTCTCATGCCTCTGTAATTATCTTTATTCTAATGTAATACTGGTACATCTGACTTCAGCTTCTCCTTCTCAAATTTTGATCATATTTATGATCACTTGCCCCCAAGGGTTCGTAGCTCTAATTGATTAAGCTCTAATCAATTCCAGTTCATTGAACAATGCCCAATCCAAAATAGTTGATCCCCTAGTGGACTCAACCATGAGCTGTTCTAAAAAGCTATCTAGAAAGTCATTCTAGAAATTTCACTTCTTGGAATCTTGCACCAACCCGATCCCAATCTGTCTGCACGTTGAAACACCCCATAACTATTGTAGCATTGCTCTTTTGGCATGCAATTTCTAGCTGCTGTTGTAACTTGTAGACCACATCCTTACTACTGTTTGGGGGGGGGGGTCTGTATATAACTCCCATCAGGGTCTTTTTACCCTTGCAGTCCTTAGCTGTATCCACAATGGTTCAACACCTTCAGACTCTATCACCTCTTTCTAATGATTTAATTTCTTTTTTTACCAACAGAGCCTTGACCCTCCACCCCCTGCATCTACCTTCCTGTCTATCCTTTCAATACAATGTGTATCCTTGGACATTAAGCTCCCAGCTATAATCTTCTTTGAGCCATGATCATAGAGCATAGAAGTCTACAGCACATTTTAGGCCCCTCGGCCCACAATGTAGTGCCGACCATGTAACCTACTGTAGAAACTGTCTCGAATTTTCCTACTGCGTAACCCTCTATTTTTCTAAGCTCCATGTACCTATGTAAGAGTCTCTTAAAAGGCTCTATTGTATCTGCCTCAACTACTGTTACTGGCAGTACCCACCACTCTCTGTGTGGATAAACTTACCTCTGACACCCCCCTCGTACTACTTCCATGCATCTTAAAACTATGCCCTATCATGTTAGTCATTTCGGCCCTGGGGTAAAAGCTTCTGGTTATCCAAACAATCAATGCCTCTCATCATCTTGTACACCTCTATCAGGTCACCTCTCATTCTCCGTCACTCCAAGGAGAAAAGGCCAAGTTCACTCAACCTATTCTGTCAAGGCATGCTCTCCAATCCAGGCAACAGCCTTGTAAATCTTCTCTACACTCTCTCTATAGCATCCATATCCTTCTTGTAGTGGGTGACCAGAACTGAATGCAGTACTCCAACTAAGGTCTTACATAGTTGTAACATTACCTAATGGCTCTTGAACTCAATCCCACGGTTGATGAAGGCCATCACACTATATGCCTTTTTACCAACACTGTCAACCTGCACAGCAGCTTTGAGTGTCCTGTGGACACAGACCACAAGACCTCACTGATCCTCCACGTTGTCAAGAGTCTTACCATTAATATTATATTCTGTCTTCAAATTTGACCTACCAAACTGAACCACTTAACACTTAATCTGGGTTGATCTCCATCTGCCTCTTCTCAGCCAGTTCTGCATCCTATCAATGTTGCACTGTAACCTCTGACAACTATCAACAACAACCCCAACTTCTGTATCATCAACAAACTTACTGACCCACCCTTCTACTTCCTCATCTAGGTCATTTATAAAAATCACAGAGGAGGGGTCCCAGAGCAGATCCCTGCAAAACACTACTGGTCACCGTCTCCGTGCAGAATACAAACTATCTACAACTGCCCTTTGCCTTCTATGGGCAGGCCAATTCTGGATCCACAAAGCAAGGTATCCTTGGATCCCATACCTCCTTACTTCTCAATAAGCCTTGCATGGGGTACCTTATCAAATGCTTTACTAAAATCCATATACACTAGATCCACTGCTCTACCTTCATCAGTGTGTTATGTTACATCCTCAAAGAATTCAATCAGGCTTGTAAGGCAGGACCTGCCCTTGACAAAGCCATGCTGACTGTCCCTAATCAGGTTACATCTCTCCAAATGTTGATAAATCCTACCTCTCAGGATCTTCTCCAACAACTTGCCCAGCATTAAAGTAAGATATAATTTCCTGGGTTATCTCTACTCCCTTTCTTGAACAAGGGAACACCATTTGCAACCTCCCAATCATCTGATACTTCTCCTGTCCCTATTGATGATGCAAAGATCATTGCCAGAGGCTCAGCAATCTCCTCCTTCACTTCCCACAGTAGCCTGGGGTATATCTCGTACAGTCCTGGTGACACCTAACTTAATACATTTCAAGAGCTCCATCCTGCACATCTTCTTTCCTAATATCTATAGACTCAACCGTTTCAATCTGCTGTAAGTCATCTCCGCAACTGCCAAGGGCCTTTTCACTGGTGAAGCAAGTATTCATTAAGTACCTCTGCTACCTCCTCCAGTTCCATGCACATGTTTCCACTATCACACTTAATTGGTCCTATTCTCACATGGTTCATCCCCTTGCTCTTCACATACCTGTAGAATGCCTTGGGGTTTTCCTTAACCCTGCTTGCCAAGGCCTTCTCATGGCCTCTTCTAGCTCTCCTAATTTCATTCTTGAGCTCCTTCCTGACACCCTTGTAATTCTTCTAAAGTTCTAACTGTACCTAGTTTCTTGAACCTTTCATAAGCTTTCTTTTCTTATTAGCTAGATTTTCTACATCCCTTGTACACTATAGTTCTTTACCCTACCATCTTTTCCCTGCCTCAATGGAACATGCCTATGCAGAACGCCATGCAAATGTTCCCTGAACATTTGCCACATTTCTGCCACGCATTTCCCAGAGAACATCTCCTGATTTATTTTCCCAAGTTCCTGCCTATCATATTTCCCCCTACCCCAATTAAATGTCCACCCAAATTGTCTGCTCCTATCCCTCTCCAACACTAAGGAGATAAAGTTTTGATCACTACCTCCAAAACGTTCTCCCACTGAGAGATCTGACTCCTGACCAGGTTCATTTCCCAATACTAGATCAAGTACAGCCTCACCTCTAGTTGGCTTATCTACATATTGTGTCAGGAAATCTTTCTGAAGACGCCTAACAAACTCAACCACATCTAACCCCCTTGCTCTAATATTGCTAGTCAATATTCGGAAAGTTAAAATCACCCATCACAACAACTCTATTATTTTTATTGCACCGTTCCAGAATCTGCCTCTCTATCTGCTCCTCAATGTCTCTGTTACTATTGGGGGGGGGGGGGCCTATTAAAAAACACCCATTAGAGTTATTGCCATCTTCCTGTTTCTGACTTCCACCCACAACGACTCAGTAGACAATCTCTCCATGACTTTTTCCTTTTCTGTAGCCGTGCCCCACCTCTTTTGCCTCCCTCTCTGTCCTTTTTGAAACACCTAAAGCCCGGCATACTCAGCAGCCATTCCTGCCCCTGAGACATCCAAGTCTCTGTAATGGCCACAATGTCATAGTTCCACGTTTTGATCCACGCTTGTTCCTTGCTGCCTTGTTTCTGATACTCCTTGCATGAAAATAGACACATCTTAGACCATCAGGCTGAGTGCATCTTTGCTCTATCACCTACTTATATTCTTTCTCACAAACTCCCTACAAGCTGCCTCTACTAGTGCGCCAACTGCCTCTTCACTTTGGTTCCCACACCCCCTACAAATCTAGTTTAAACCCTCCCCAGTCGCATTAGTGAACCTACTTCCCAGGATATTGGTTCCCCTCCATTTCAGCTGCAACCCATCCCACTTGTACAGGTCACCCCTTCCCCAGAAAAGGTTCCAATGATCCAAGAACTTGAAACACTGCCCCCGCACCATCCCCTCAGCCACTCATTCATCTGCGCTGTCTTCCTGTTCTGATTATCATCTGGAAATTGCCACCTTGGAGGTCCTGCTCTTCATCCTCCTTCCTAACTCTCTAAACTTACTGCACAGGACCTCTACCCCTCTCCTGCCCATGTCATTGGTACCAATATGTACAATGATCTCTGGCTGCTCACTCTCCCCTTCAAGAATATCCTGCAACTGTTCAGTGACGTCCTAAACCTAGCAGCCAGGAGAAAACACACTATCTTGGCATCTCTTGCTGCCGTAGAATCTCCTATCTGTCCCCCTAACTATCAAGTCCTCTATGACCATTGCTCCACCTGACTTCACCTTAACCTTCTGAGGCTCAGAGCCAACCACAGTGCTATTGATCTGGTTGCTGCTGTCTTGCCGAGATAGGTCATCCCCTCAGCAGTATCCAAAGGGATATACCTGTTGCTGAGGGGAATGGCAACAGGGGGACCCCACACTGACTTCTTTCTCCCTTTACTTCTCTCGGTGTTCACCCATCTACTCCCCGAATTCTGCACTCTGGCTGTAACCACCTGCTCAAAAGTCGTATATCAATTGCTCTGCCTCCTGGATGATCCCATCCAACTCCAGCTCTATCTCCTTAATGCAGTCTTTCACGAGGTGGAGTTGGATCAACTTAGGACTTCCCGCAGGTGTAGTCATCAGGAGACTATCAGGTTCCATGAATTCCCACATCCTACAGGAGGAGCATTCCAAAGCCATATCTTCCATCCTGCCTGCACTGCACAATGGGCAACCAAGACCAAACCTTCTAACTTGTTTCTTTGGCCTCAGCCTCTTCTCGTCAAAGCTGATGCTCCTACTTTCACCACTGGCCTATTCCCAACAATAGCCACCCCGCTTGTCCCTGCTGTACTTTTATCTACTTTCCAGTGCGCTGCTCCTGCTGCTGATTGGACCTCGTGAATGTCTAAATGCCCACGAAGCTCTTCTTTTATACAAGCTTTGCCAATCTGTGAGTAACCTCCTCGAAGTGCTCTGCTCCTGCTGCTGATTGGGCCTCGTGAATGTCCAAATGCCCACTACGCTCTTATACAAGCTTCGACAATCTGTGAGTAACTCCTGGAAGTGCTCTGCTCCTGCCACTAGTTGGGCCTCCAGAATTCAGTGATACCTAAAACATCATACTTGCCAATCTGTAATTGGGCTGCAAGTTCAACAGCCTTATTCTGAATACTGCACACATTCAAATATAATACCTTTATTCCTGTATTTAGCTTTTTCGATTTTTGTCTCCCTCTTCCATTGCAACTCATCCTGTTGACTGCAATTTTGCCCTATCATCAGCCTCTTCTTGCTAGGAGGTTACTACACATTGCCTTTGTTTGCAAACCAGCTACCTCATCTTCAGCACTATCACTCCAGTCCCACCCCACCCGTCAAATTAGTTTAAAGCCACCCAAACAACTCTAGCCATCCTGCCCACAAGGATACTGGACTCCCCTCAGGTTCAGGTGTAACCAGTCCCTTTTGTACTGGTCACACCTTCCCCAGCAGAGATCCCAGTGATCCATAAATCTGAACACCTGCCCCCTGCGCCAGTTCCTCAGCCATGCATTTAGTTGCCAAATCATGATAGAAATCTAGTTAGACCATACTTGCAGTATTGTGTTCAGTCCTGATTACCACATTCTAGGAAAGATGTGTGAGCTTTAGGGAGGGTGCAGAGGAGATTTACCAGAGTCCTGCCTGGATTAGAGAAGATGTCTTATGTGGAGAAGTTGAGTGATCTAGGGCTCTACTGTTTAAAGTGAAGGAGGATGAGAGGTGACTTCACATAGTGTACAAGATTATGAGGCATAGAGAAACACGGATGGTAGTTTGCCATCAAGGTGCCAGGGTCCGTGATGTTTCTGTACATGTCCACAGTATCCTGAAAAGGGAGGGTGAGCAGCCAAAAGTCAAACATATTCATACCAACGACATAGGTAGAAAAAAGGATGAGGTCCTGAAAACAGTATACAGGGCAGGGGTGTCAAACTCATTTTAGGTCACGGGCCGGATTGAGCAAAATGCAGCTTCATGCGGGCCGGATCAGTCGGACGCGTGCGAACGCAGCTTTCGTTGCCTCCGTTTTTTCAGCCTGCTCTCATGTGTCTCAGTCTCTGCTATAACTACAAAGTGTTTCACTTTACAAATTCCGTTTCTTATGAAGAAGACTGCCGAGCAAGACTGCTGAATAAACACTAAAAACCCTGAAAACCTGGTACCTGAATAAACTCAGCATTAGCCATATCATACGCCATAGGCGCTTCAATTACTGGGGCCAGCTTTAATAGTAATTAGATATTATCTCGCGGGCCAAAGATAATTCCACCGCAGGCCTTGAGTTTGACATATATGATACAGGGAGTTAGGAAGGAAGCTGAGAAGCAGGACCTTAAGGGTAGTAATCTTGGGATTGCTGCTTGTATCACACGATAGAATAGAATGAGGTGGCAGATAAATGTGTGGCTGAAGAATTGGAGCAGCGGGCAGGGATTCAGATTTCTGGATATTTGGGACCTCTTCTGGGGCAAGTGTGACTTGTACAAAAGGGACGGGTTACACTTGAATCTGAGTGGGATCCAATATTCTTGCAGGCAGGTTTGCTGGAGCTGTTGGGACTGTTTTAAGCTAATATGGCAGGGGGATGGGAACCACTAAGAGCGGAGGATGAACCAGCAGGTTTCCAAGTAGGTGATGGGTGTAACATGAATGTAAGGAAGGGCAAGCCAGTGACTGGGTACATTTACAGATGGAGCAAAATTCAAAAGGGCGAAGAATGCAGGACTGAAGGTACAGTATTTCAATGCGTGTAGTTTTCGGTGGATGAACTTGTGACTCAGTCAGAGACTGGTCAGTATGATGCGGGCATCACTGAGTCGTGGCTAAAAGAAAGCATAGTTGGGAGCTTAACATCAAAGGATAACTTTATATCAAAAGGATAGGCAGAAAGGTACAGGCATTGGTTTGGCTCTGTTGGTAAGAGATGGAATTACATCTTTAGAAAGAGGTGACATAGGGTCGGAGAATGTTGAATCTTTGTGGGTGGAAGGATAAATTAAAAAAACATGGGAATCATATATAGGCCTCCAAATAGTAGCCAAGATGTGGGGTTGAGATTGCAAAGGGAACTGGAAAAGGCATGAAATAAGGGTAATGTAATTAGGGAACTTCAATATGCAAGGGAATTGGAGAAGTCAGGTTGGTGTTGGATCGCAAGAGAGGGAATTTGTTTAATGCCTATGAGATGGCTTTTTAGAGCAGCTTGCGTTGGAGCTTACTTGGGGGATAGGCTACCTTAGATTGGGCGTTGCGTAATATACCCAGACCTTATTAGGGAGCTTAATTTAAAGGAACCCTTAGGAGGCAGTGATCATAATATGATTCAATTCATACTGCAATTTAAGAGGGTGAAGCACAAGTTAGATGTGTTAGTTTCACAATGGAATAAAGGGATTACCGAGGCATGAGAGAGGAGCTTGCCCAGGTGGATTGAAGGACGATACTAGTGGACATTACAGCAGAGCAGAGGTGACTGAAGTTTCTGGGAGTAGTTCACAAGGCGCAGGATAGATGTATCCCACAGAAGAAGTAGTTCTCAAATGGCAGGGGTAGGCAACCATGGCTGACAGAAGATGTTAAGGACTGCATGAAAGCTAAGGAAAGGGCATATTAGATAGCAAAAGTGAGTGGGAAGTTGGATGATTGGGAAGCTTTTGAAATCCAATAAAAGACAACTAAAAAGCTATAAGAAGGGAAAAGATTAAATATGAGGGCAGACTAGCCAGTAATATAAAGCAGGATATTAAATGTTTTTTCACTTATATAAAAAGTAAAAGGGAACTGAGAGTTGATATTGGACCACTGGAAAATGATGCTGGTGAGGTAGCAATGGGGCACAAAGAAGTAGTAGATGAACTTAATGAGTACTTTGCATCTGTCTTCACTGTGGATGATGCTAGCAGTGTGCCAGATGACCTTAAGTATCGGGGAGAAGGAGTAAGTGCCATTGCAATTACAAAGGCAAAAATGCGAGGCAAACTCAAAGGTCTTAAGGTGGATAAGTCACTTGGATCAGATGGACTAATCCCAGAGTCCTGAGAGAGGTTGTTGAAGAGATAACAGATGCATTGGTCATGATCTTTCAAGAATCACCTGATTCTGGCATGGTCCTGGAAAACTGGAAGATTGTAAATGTCACTCCACTCTTTAAGAAGAGAGGAAGGCAAAAGAAAGGAAATTATAGGTCAGTTAGCCTAATCTCAATGGTTGGGAAAGTGTTGGGGTCTATTATTAAAGATGAGGTTTCAGGATACTTGGAGACTAATGATAAAATAAGACAAAGTCAGCATGGTTTCTGTGAAGAGAAATCTTGCCTGACAAATCTTTTAGAGTTCTTTGAGGAACTAACAAGCAGGGTGGACAAAGGAGAGGCAGTGGATGTCATTTACTTGGATTTTCTGAAGGATTTTGATAAGGTGCCTTGCATGAGGCTGTTTGACAGGATAAAATTCTATGGTGTTACAGGAAAGAAACTGGCATGGATAGAGGAATGGCTGATAGGCAGGAATGGGACTGAGTGGGAATAAAGGGGACCTTTTCTGGTTGGCTGCCAGTGATTAGTGATGTTCCTCAGGGGTCAGTATTGGGACCGCTACTTTTCACATTGTTTGTCAATGATTTAGATAATGGAATTGATGGCCTTGTTGCAAAGTTTGTGGATGATACGCAGATAGGTGGGCAAGTACATAGTGCTGAGGAAGCAGTGTGATTGTATCAGGAATTTGACAAATTGCAAGAATGGGCAGAAAAGGTGGCTGATGGAATGCAATCACGAAGAAATCTGCAGATGCTGGAAATTCAAACAACACACACAAAATGCTGATGGAACACAGCAGGGGGAAATGCGAAATGATAGGAGTAGACTGGAGGGGGTGGGATGAAGCTAAGAGCTGGAAAGGTGATTGGCGAAAGTGATACAGAGCTACATTTCGCATTTCCCCCTCCCCCCCACTACTTTTCAAACCTCTTACTATCTTTCCTTTCAGTTAGTCCTGATGAAGGGTCTCGGCCCGAAGCGTCGACAGTGCTTCTCCTTATAGACGCTGCCTGGCCTGCTGTGTTCCACCAGCATTTTGTTTGTGTTGTTGATGGAATGCAATGTTGGGAAATGTATGATGATGCATTTTGGTAAAAGGAGCAATAATACAGCATATTATCTAAATGAGAAAATTCAAACATCAGAGGTGCAGAGGGACTTGGGATTCTCGTGCAAGACTCCCAAGGCTTTGGCATTTTTGAGCCTGTACTCACTTGAATTTAGAAGAATGTCGGGGGATCTCATTGAAACTTACCAAATGTTGAAAGGACTAAATAAGGTGGATCTGGAGAGGATGTTTCCTATGGTGGAGGTGTCCAGATCTAGACAGCATAGCCTCAAAATTGAGGGGTGACCTTTTAGAATAGTGGTAAGGAGAAATTTTTTTAGCCAGACTGTGGTGAACCTGTGGTATGCTGTGCCACAGACTGTGGTGGAGGCCAAGTCTGCGGGTATATTTAAAGTAGAAGTTGATAGTTTCCATTATTGGTCAGGGCATCAAAGGATATGGCAGGAAGGCAAGTGTATGGAGTGGAGTGGGATCCAGGATCAGCCATGATGGAATGGCAGAGTAGACTCAGTGGGCTGAATGGCCCAAGTCTGCTCCTATGTTTTATGGTCTAAAGTGGACAACCAGTGCCTTTGTCCCAGTGTGCCAATTGCCAACACCACAGAATATCTTAATGGACGAATGTTTCAAAAAGTACATTTAATGTCAGAGAACTGTATACAATATACATACTGAAATTCTTTTTCTTCGCAAACATCAACGAAACCGAGTGCCCCAAAGAATGAATGACAGTTAAAGGTCAGAAACCCAAACCACCCCCCCCACGCACAAGCAGCAGCAATGCAATGACCCCCCCCCCACCCCAGCAGAAAGCATTGGCACCTCCCCACCGAACACTGAAATGTGCAACAAAGCATCAGTAAAGATACGGACTTACAGTACCCCAAAGATTACTTGTTCACCTGGTATTCAACATAATAAGGGAAAAGAGGTCTCCCCGTTTCACAGCTAGAGGGGAGATATCACAAATCAACTCACTGATTCATGGTGTTAAAAGTCTGTTGCGTCGCTTTTTCCAAGCTCTGTGCCTCTGGGCACACAGCCAGCAGCAAGCTCGTTGCTTAGGATTTTCCTTGTTCTCCTGCAACGCATCAGTCAGCGGTGCCAGCCTTGAATCAGCCTACCTCTAGAGCCATCAGTTAATGGAAACTCTGAAGTTGGCTCTTTCTTGAGGTCTTTCCGAAGAAATCACAATTCATTCATTAAACTTTTTTATGCTGAGACTTCATCATTTCAATAAAACTTTGCAATTCCTTCACTTGCGCTTTCACTTCTTCAGTTGGATTCTGATTCTTGTCACTCTTTGGCTTCAGATCCATATTGCACTGTACTGGTGAGATGGTTTTGGTGGCAATGCTTTGTCAGATGCTGGTAACAAAGGGATGTGTCTGGGAGCTTTTTTAATGACTTCTTTTACTTTTGCCGCGTTGGAATCAAATTCTGTTCTATCAAGCCACCGTATTCTGACTCTGTGTCACTATCCAGGACTAAGACTCTTTTCACCAAATTCAGTCTCTCTCAGGCAGATAAACCAAGTATTGACTGTACATTCTTAGGCATGACCACAAATGAAAGCGTGTGCACCATATTTTTGTGTGATACTTTTGCCACATGTGTTCATTTAACTGGAATGTCTGCACCTGAATACTCAGTCATTTTTATATTTGTCTGACGTAACTTTGGTCTTGGCTTTAATGCATTAAACACAGATTCTGCAAGAATATTTACTTGTGCTTCAGTATCCAGTTTAAACAGAATATTGTTTTGGTTCACTTGCAATGGCATAGTCCTGTCATTCTGTTTTCACAAAGCATATATATATATATATATATATTATATATATATATAATATAATATATATAGAACTCTTCACATTCATTTTCAAGCACTGCATTTACATGTTTTATTTCCTTTCTATTTCTGCAACAGCGTGAAAAATGATTACTCTTACCACAGTTGTTGCACACTTTCCAATAAGCTGGACACACTTTAGGTCGGTGCTGCCACCCACCACGATCACAAAGCTTTTTTCTTTCAGATGACATCTTGCTTTCCGTCGGTTTCATTGTCACTTCATTACTTTTGCTAATATGTTTGTGCTTTACAGCGTCTACGCTGCCGTTGTCGATAAAAAAAGCTCTCTAGCCTGCGACATCACGGTTTCCGAAGCTTTGCAGAGAATCAAAGCTTATTCCAAATTTACATCTGGTTCTCTTAAGAGTCTTTCTCTCAGAGCATCATCCAGAATGCCACAAACAATTCTATCTTTAATGAGAGAGTCTGTCAGCTCTGCAAAAATGCATGTTTTACTGTGGTTTCTTAATTCCGTAACAAATTGATCAGTTGTTTGACCAGCTTTCTGCTTGCATGTAAAGAATTTATACCATTCATACATCACATTGCGCTTCAGTATACAAAATGTGTGGCGACCCACTTTCTACGCAGGTGAACGGCTCACAAAATGGCACGCGCGTCAGCAGAGAGGCCAGCCCCAAAATGGCGCTGGACCACCTTCTTCACCAGCAAGGGGAGAAAGCCCGCGTGCGGGAAGAGACTTTTGTAATGCACCTCTGACATCATTTCCACCCAGTGAGGGTGGGAATGGAATTGCGTAAAAGCCAGTGCTGCGAAGTTTGAATAAACTAGTCTCGATTGCAACTTACAGACTGCATTATTTCGAGCTCTGTGTGTAGCACATTGCTGCATTGGTGACCCCGACTGTCCAAACGGGATTTGGACCAAAGATGATCGACTCTTCATCTGTTCACGCAGTTTAGCTAAAACTGCCAACTTTCTGGATGCTGTGACCACGCGTGTGGTTCAACCAAGCAGAAGCCCAGTTCCAGATTCAGCAGATATCTTCTGATTCCACACGTTACTATTACGTGGGAGCTCCCTTGACCAGGAGACAGCCGCCCAAGTTGAGGATTTCATACAGTTACCCCTGGAAAAAGGCAAATATGCAGCATTCAAAGCACTACTCATAGGGACCTTTGGCCTCTCACAACGTGAGCGAGGTGCCCGCTTGCTGCACCTGGACGGTTTGGGAGACAGGCCGCTGTCGGCATTAATGAACGAGATGCTGGCCCTGGCTGAAGGACATAAGCCCTGCCTCATGTTTGAGCAGGCGTTCCTAGAACAACTGCCTGAGGTCACACATCTGCTGCTGGCCGATGCAGATTTCAGTGACCCCCGGAAAGTGGCGGCCCGGGCAGACGTGCTGTGGAAAGCCAAGAGGGAGAGCGAGACATCCGTCGGACAGATTACCAAGCCACGCGCCCAACAGCAGGCCAGACCAGACCTGCAACGGAGCACACACAACACAGAGGCAGGAGTGAGGATGCCAATGAACAGTGGTGTTTCTACCACCAGCGGTGGGGCACAGAAGCCCGCCATTGTCACCCGCCCTGCAAGGTGACAATGCTAATTGCTACGGCGGCTGGCCACCAGGACAGCCTCTTGTACGTCTAGGACAAACAGTCGGGACGCCGCTTCTTGGTCGACACCAGAGCAGAAATCAGTGTCTTACCTCTGACGGGGTACAACACCCGCAACAGGGAGCCAGGACCCACCCTGAGGGCCGCAAACAGCAGCACGATACAGACCTACGGCACCCGCACAGTGCAGCTGCAGTTCGGCGCCAGCCAGTTCACATGGGACTTCACACTGGCCGCGGTGGCCCAACCACTCCTGGGGGAGAACTTCTTGCGAGCTCACAGCCTGCTGGTCGTCCTGCAAGGGAAAAGACTGGTACATTCCGAGACTTTCCAGACATTCTCCCTGGGTGAAGCCAGGTTGCTGGCCCCACACCTGGACTCCATCATGCTGTCTGACAACGAATTCACCAGAATCCTGGTGGACTTTCCGTCGATTCTTGCACCACAGTTCACGGCAGCCATGCCCAGACACGGAGTACAGCACCACATTCCGACCCCTCCACACCCGTGCATGAAGGCTCCCCCCGGCCAAGCTCCACCTGGCGAAGGAGGAGTTCAAGAGGATGGAAGAATTGGGGATCGTACGGTGGTCCGACAGCCCATGAGCCTCCCCCCTGCACATGGTGCCCAAAGCAGCCGGGGGCTGAAGACCATGCGGCGACTACCGCAGACTGAACGAGGCTACAACTCCAGACCGCTCTCCCGTGCCGCACATACAGGACTTTGCTGCAAACCTGCACGGGGCAAGCATCTTTTCCAAAGTAGACCTCATCTGGGGATACCATCAAATCCCAGTGCACTCTGAAGACATCCCCAAAACAACACTCATCATCCCGTTCGAATTCCTCCTAAATCTGTTTGGCCTGAAGAATGCCGCACAGAGGTTCCAGCGGCTAATGGATGCAGTGGGACACGACCTGGAGTTTGCGTTCATCTATTTGGATACATCTTCATAGCCAGCAGTAGTTGTCAGGAGCATCTGTCCCACCTCCGCCAGCTCTACTCCCGCCTGAGTGATTTCGGCCTCACAATCAACCCGGCCAAATGCTAGTTCAGACTCGACACCATCGACTTCCTTGGCCACGGGATTACCAAAGACAGGGCAACATCTCTGCCCGCCAAGGTAGACGTGATCCGCCACTTCACCTGGCCCAACACAGTCAAAGGCCTGCAAGAGTTCATTGGTATGGTGAACTTCTACCACCGCTTCCTCCCCTCAGCAACCCGTATCATGCGACCTTTGTACACCCTGATGTTGGGTAAAGGCAAGGACAATACTTGGGACGAAGAGCCCGCAGCCACTTTCGTTAAAGCCAAGGAAGCCTTGGTAGACGCCACAATGCTGGTGCACCCCAGAACGGACATTCCAATGCCCTCACAGTGGACGCATCCAACACAGCAGTCGGTGAGGTGCTGGAGCAACTCATCAACAGGCGCTGGCAACCCCTGGCGTACTTCAGCATCCACCTACAGCCACCTGAGCTCAAGTACAGTGACTTCGACCGGGAACTGTTGTCACTGTATCTGGCAATCCAGTATTTCAGGTTCTTCTAAGAAGGCAGGCTGTTCACCGCGTTCACGGACCACAAACTGTTGACCTTCACGTTCACAAAGGTGTCAAATCCCTGGTCGTCCCGCCAGCAGCGACATCTGTCCTACATCTCCGAGTACATGATGGACATCCAGCATGTCTCGGGAAAGGACAACGTCGTGGCAGACGCACTCTCCAGACCAGCTCTCCAGGCCCTGTCCCTGGGGGTGAACTATGCAGCACTGGCAGAGGCGGAGTAGGCAGACAACAAGATGCCCAGCTACAGGACCGCAGTCTCGGATTTGCAGCTGCAAGACTTCCTTGTAGGCCCTGGTGAGAGGACCCTCCTGTGCGATGTGGTTACCGGCCAACCTCGCCCCATTATCCCAGCAGCCTGGCGGTGGTGAGTTTTTGATTCCATACACGGCTTGGCGCACCCATCTATCAGGACAACTGTCCGGCTGGTCTCTAGCAAGTTCGTGTGGCACAGACTTCGCAAACAGGTCAGCGAATGGGCCAAAACATGCACGTAGTGCCAAACAGCCATGGTGCAGTGGCACACCAAAGCCCCACCGCAGCAGTTCGAACCCACCCGCCGGAGGTTTGACCACATTCATGTGGATATCGTGGGGCCCCTGCCAGTGTCGCGAGGAGCGCGGTACCTCCTAACTATAGTAGACCGGTTCATCAGATGGCCAGAGGCGGTCCTGCTCACCGACACCATCGCCGATTCCTGCGCCCGAGTGCTGATTGCAACCTGAGTAGCACGCTTTGGGATACCGTCCCACATTACCTCTGACAAAGACGCCCAGTTCACCTCCAGCCTGTTGGGAACACAGCTACACCGCACAACTGCCTACCACCCACAGTCGAATGGACTAGTGGAATGCTTCCACCGTCATATGTTGAAAGATTGGAGCGACTGGGCTTGTATACACTGGAATTTAGAAGGATCAGAGGGGATCTCATTGAGACATATAAGATTATTAAGGGATTGGATACGCTGGAGGCAGGAAGCATGTTCCCACTGATGGACGAGTCCAGAACTAGAGGCCATAGTTTAAGAATAAGGGGTAGGCCATTTAGAACAGAGATGTGGAAAAACTTTTTCACCCAGAGAGTGGTGGATATGTGGAATGCTCTGCCTCAGAAGGCAGTGGAGGCCAAGTCTCTGGATGCATTCAAGAGAGAGTTAGATAGCGCTCTTATAGATAGCAGGGTCAAGGGATATAGGGAGAGGGCAGGAACGGGGTACTGATTGTGTATGATCAGCCATGATCACAATGAATGGCAGTGCTGGCTAGAAGGGCCGAATGGCCTACTCCTGCACCTGTTGTCTATTGTCACTTGAAGTCGGCTCTCATGGCCCGCCTGAAAGGGCCTAACTGGGTGGACGGGCTTCCCTGGGTCCTGCTTGGAATCCACACAGCACCCAAAGAGGATCTGCACACCTCGTCGGCCGAGCTGGTGTACGGTGCACCCCGGTCGTCCCAGGAGAGTTCATACCAGCCCCAAGGGGGCAAGAGGAAGAACCCGCAGCAGTCCTGGACAGACTACACGAAAGGCTGGGCAACCTGGCCCCCGTACCGACTTCACAGCATGGACAGATCCTGACCTGCATACCCAAAGACCTGCAGAAGTATAAGTTTGTATTTGTATGAAGGGGCGCACACCGGGCACCGCTACAGCGGCCGTACGAGGGGCCATTCAAGGTGATCAGGAACAACAGGTCCATGTACGTTCTGGACATTGGGGGGTGTATCACCGGTTCTGGGGTTATGTGGCAACCCACTCTACGCATCTTACTATCTTTCCTTTCAGTTAGTCCTGACGAAGGGTCTCGGCCCAAAACATCGACAGCGCTTCTCCCTGTAGATGCTGCCTGGCCTGCTGTGTTCCACCAGCATTTTGTGTGTGTTGTTTGAATTTCCAGCATCTGCAGATTTCCTCATGTTTGTTCTACGTAGGTGAACCGGCTCAGAAAATGGCGCGTGCATCAACAGAGAGGCAGCCCCAAAATGGCGCTGTGCCTTCTTCACCAGCAAGGGGAGAAAGCCCACGCGTGGGAAGAGACTTTTATAATGCACCTCTGATGTCATTTCCGCCTGGTGAGGGTGGGAACGGAACTGCGTAAAAGCCAGTGCCGCAAAGTTTGAATAAACTAGTCTCGAGTGCAACTTACAGACTGCGTGTCGTTCTTTCTAGCTCTGTGTGTAGCTTATCACTACAAATGCTTCAAACTTGTTGATTATTGCTTTTAGATTCAAATTATCTCCATTCTCAAAAGTAAAATGGTTATATACCTCAATTGCATTGACCCCAATCACGCGCAGTAGAATTGCAGCTTTCGTTTCCTCTGTTCTATTATCTGCTCTGATCACTGATAAATAAATTTCAAAATGCTGTTTAAACTTTTCCAGTTTTCAGCAACATTTCCAGTCAGCTGAAGCATCAATGGGGGTTGCAAAACTTCCATTCTTAAAGCTGTTAGCAAACAACGAAAATGTTCACGCTCTTTTTTTCAATTATCTTCGCTTCTCCCGTGTTAGCAAAATAAATTATTCTTCCAGGTTGACTTCTGACACCATGTTGTGTTCTTTATACATACCGTGGGTTACTCATAAAGAAATATATTCTGGAAGAACATAACTAGAGTTTTTATTTAACAGCAAAGAACAACCACGTTTTAACTATACAAGCTTCTCGATCATTCTCTCATTTCTGTGCATGTTCATAACTCCATCCAATCACGTTCTTACACATGACACGTGAAATCATCACAGCACTCAGTTCTGGTCACCTCACTACAGGAGGTATGTGGAAACTATAGAAAGGGTGCAGAGGAGATTTACAAGGATGTTGCCCAGATTCGGGAGCATGCCTTTCGAGAATAGGTTGAGTGAACTTGGCCTTTCTCCTTGGAGCAGTGGAGGATGAGAGGTGAACTGATAGAGGTGTATAAGATGATGAGAGGCACTGATCATGTGGATAGTCAGAGGCTTTTTCCCAGGGCTGAAGTGGCTAATACGAGAGGGCACAGTTTTAAGGTGCTTGGAAGTAGGTGCAGAGGAGATGTCAGGGGTGTGTTTTTTATGCAGAGAGTGCTGAGTGCATGGAGTGGCTGCCTGTAACTGTAGTGGAGGCAAATACGATAGGGTCTTTCAAGAGACTCCTGGATAGGTACATGGAGCTTAGAAAAATAGAGGGCTATGGGTAACCCTAGGTAATTTCTGAAGTAAGTTCATATTTGGCACAGCATTGTGGGCCAAAGGGCCTGTATTGTACTGTAGGTTTTCTATGTTTCTATGTCTGTCCACATGGATAGGAAATGTTTAGAGGGATATGGGCTAAAAACAGGCAAATTGAATTGCCCAGGTAGGTACTTGATTGGCATGGATGGGTTGAACCAAGGCTCTGTTTCTGTAGTGTTTAACTGTATGCTTCAATGATTTGAGAGAAATGTTTTGTGTATTGTAAATCTAATCTTGTGTGCAATTTTGATGTTTTTATATAAATCAATTCCAGCCATTGACAGCTTTCCTTTTATTTTCAGCATGTTGTTGATCTACGACTGGCCAAACTGACTTGGACCTTTTACAAACAGTGTTGTCTCAAGCAGATCCTGACGGAAGGTACAAATAGTTTGGGCAGTGTCTGAAGTGGCTTTAAAATCCCCTCTGAAACTGTAGCTAGTTAAGTACTTATGGGAAGAAGGAATGTTCCATTAGTTATGGAAAGCACAGAATAATTTAACATATTTTGCATCAGTCTTTACATTAAAATACTATGAACATCCCTCTTTAATGTTTAAAAATACCTGTGGGGAATTGAATACTTCCACCATTCAGTGGAGAATTAGTACTAGGCAAGCTAATGGAGCTCGTAAGTCCCCAGAATCTTAAAATTTGCATCTTAGAAGTAAAAAGAAGTAGCCTCTGAGAGTGAATGCACTGTAATAAAATGAATTCCTCCTGGGGATAAAAGACCCTCATCATCTTTTTTCCTCTCACAAATTTTATCTACTTTTAGCAGGTGAAGATTTTTATCATGTTATTGTTTGTTTTCCCCAAAAGACTTCTGTTGATTAATGAATAAGAGTAAATCTGCAGCTGCTAGAAATGCAAGCAACACACAAAATGCTGGCCAGGCCAGGCATCATCTATGGAAAAAGGTACAGTTGATGTTTCAGGCTGAAACCCTTCAGCAGGAAGCCTGGTAAACTGTAATGCAGGACCTCTTGAACCGCATGTAAAGGCAGGCAATTTCACAAGTAACAGATTAAAATCAGGCTGTGTAGACCAGTCACAACTTGTCACCTTGTGAATTGCGGTGTATAATTAAGTACCCAATGGGATGAGGCACAGGCTCACAAAAAGAATCCCTTTGTGAAACCCAGCATGTCAGAGATGAGATTGAAGCATTTGCAGCCGTGGTCATTCTCCACTTCCACAGAGATCTGCACAATCACAGAAAAGTATCCATCCATTTTGATTGACTCCATATGATATGAACTCCTCCTTCCTTTTCTTCCACTTTCCTCTCATCAGATTCCTTCCTCAGCCCTTTCATTTCTTCCACCTATTCATTCCTGGCTTCTTACTTCATCTCACCTTACCCCTCACCTGATCTCACCTATCAGCTGCCAGCTGATACTCCTTCCCCTCTCCCCACCTCTTATTCCGGCTTTTGCCTCCCTCATTTCCAGTTCTGATGAAGGGTCTCAGCCTGAAATGCTGTGTGATTATTCACCTCCATTAATGATCCCTGACTTGCTGAGTTCCTCCAGCATTTTGTGCCCATTGCTCAAGATTTCCAGCATCTACAAAATGGCTGTGTTTGTGGTAATGGAGTTAGTTGTTTCGTGGCAGCAGTACAGTGCAAACTAACTACTTGCATGGTTTACTACAACTTCAACATGTCATTGATATATTGACACTATAGGTGACAGCACAGGTAGATAAGGTGGTGAAAGTTACGTATAGAATTATTGGCCTCATTAGCCAAGAGATAAAATGTAAAAGCATGGAGGTCATTGATACAACTTTATAAAATTTTAGTCAATAGTTGAAATGTCCTTGCATTCACACTCAGGAAGATTGTGAGTATCTGGAGACAGTGCAGAGAATCACTAGGATGTTGCATTGGATAGAATATTTCTATTATGGGGAGAAACTGAATAAGAAGGGTTTGTTTTCCTTGAAACATGCACAAAATCACAAACATCATAAAATTTTGTTTTATGGAGTTGATTGTTATGTCTCCCCTCTTGCTGTGAAACAGAGATGCCTTTTTCTCCCTTATTAGGGAGTGAGAGAGCCAGTGGTATGTCAAATACCAGGTGAATGAGTAGTCTTTGGGGTATTGCAAGTCTGTGTCTTTGCTGATGTTTTGCTGCACACTTGTGCTCAGCGGTGGGTGCTGATGCTTTTGTTTTTGCTGGTGGGGGAGGGGGCATTGTTGCTTTGTTGCTGCTTACGCATGGGAGGAGTGAGCTGAGGGGCTGTGGGGTTCTAACATTTAACTGTTGTTCATTCTTTGAGAGCACTCCTCTGTTTTCGTGAATGATTGCGAAGAAAAAGCATTTCAGGATGTATATTGTATACGTTTCTCTGACATTAAATGTACCTTTGAAACGCTGGAGGAACTCGGCAGGCCAGGCAGCATCATATGGAAAAGAATAAACAGTCAGCGTTTTGGGCTGAGACCCTTCGTTAAGATTCATCACCAGTCCTAATGAAGGGTCTCTGCCCTAAACATTGATTATTAACTCTTTTCCATAGATGCTACTTGGCCTGTTGAGTTCCTCCAGCATTTTGTGTGTGTGCTTAGATTTCCAGCATCTGCAGATTTTCTCGTTTGTTTTCCTTGAAATGATGTAAGCTGAGAGAGGTGCTGATTAAAGTGTACAAAGTTGTGGTAGGGTGGAATGTGGGCAAATTTTCCTTGTACTGACAATATCTAAAGCCAGGTGGCATACAGTAGTGCTAGAAAGTTTGTGAACCCTGTAGAATTTTCTCAATTTCTGCATAAATATGACCTAAAATGTGATCGGATCTTCACGTGTCCTAAAACTAGGTAAAGAGAACCTAATTAAATAAATAACACAAAAACACTATACTTGTTCATTTATTTTTTGAGAAAAATTATCTAATATTACATGCATTTGCTGGAAAAAGTATGTGAATCTTTGCTATCAGTAACTGGTGTGATCCCCTTGTACAGCAATAACATCATCCAACTGTTTCCAGGAGATCAGTCCTACACATCGGCTTGAAGGAATTTTAGGCCATTCCTCCTTATAAAATTACTTCAACTCTGGGATGTTGGTGGGCTTCCTTGCGTGAACTGTTTGCTTCAGGCCCTTCCACAATATTTCTATAGGATTAAGGTCAGGACTTTGATTCAACCACTCCAAAACACAAATTTTCTTTTTAAACCATTTTGTGTTGATTTACTCCTGTCTTTTGGATTATTGCCTTGTTGCATTATCCAATTTGTATTACCGTAAATTCCGGTGTAAAGCCGAGAATTTGGCCCTAAATTTTGGTCCTAAAATTAGGGGATTGGCTTATACAGAGGGTGCCAACTTTGGAAAAATGAATACACAGAAGACAGGTCGTATTTATTGGCTGTTTTTTAGTCAAATTGGTTCCATTGTCGACGCATGAATTCTTTGGTTTGTTTAAACTCACATCTAGTGGCTGGAGCACGGACATCAAACCACTGGGGATGACTGCAGTGTCCGTATTTTCAGCTTTCAGTGCTGCTTTTGTCTCAACTGACAATTGTGCTTTGAACATGTCCCAGACAAGTAGCGACTTTTCCTTCCTGACACTTTTGGGACGTCGACGCCACACTTCCTTAACCCACTTCAAGCAACCCGTTTCGTCTATCCAGCAGCATTCTTGAACGTAAACAACACCCCACGGGAATTTTCTGAGCAATCTTTGTTTTTTGTCTCAACGCAAGATCACGTCTATTCATAAATAGGGTGCACCAACTTCGCGTAGCTTTGAAATTTTCGCTGACCTCATGGTGTTTTTTGTCCCATTTCAACGCTTGAACTAGAATCATTTCTCTGGTAACAATGTATCCTGATCGCTGGTGATTCACCCACTCTAAAACTTTTTCTTCCAGTTCTGGCCACTGGCATGTATCCTGCAGTTTGTACATTTCGCCTTTGGCATTTCCCTCAGCGTGTCCTCTGCCTTTCTCCACTCGCTCGCTCTCTCTCATTTACACTAAACTTCTTAGCAGCTGCAGAATTATTCATTCCTTTAGCAAAATCAACAACCTTCAGCTTGAAGCCAACATCATATCGCATTTGTTTTAATCTTTTGTACATGGTGGTCGCAAACTCAATACTGAGTACACGTACTGATCCCGCCACCCCGTGTTATGTTTTAATGAGATTGTGATGGGCACTAAATAGTTTCACGGGGGTTACATTTCAGATGATTCTTTTCCATTGGAAACCTAATCCAAAATTTCTCTCTCTGATTTATTTATTAAAAATTCACCTATAACGCTCTACAATGAGTAGGCCTATTTTCTTAGCAGGTACTGGTTCACAAAATTTCCAGGGTCTAGATCCAGCAAAGCTGAGTACCGGCATGTGAGATCTTGTGATCTTTTCTGGTTAAATCAAAAACCTCGACAAAAGGTCGGCTTATACAAAGGTAACATGAAAAAGTCACTTTTTTAACCTTGAAAATGGGGGGTCGGCGTATACTCTGGAATATACGGTAAGCTTCAGGTGATAGACTGCTACACTGACATTCTCCTGTAAAATGTCTTGATACAATTTTGAATTCATTCTTCCCTCAATAATTGCAATGATTGCATTTCATCAACAATCCCAAGCATTCTTTCCTCTGCCACTGGCTGCAGTGTCTGCTATCTACAGAGAGCACTGCAGTTGCTGTCACAAGCTAACCCGATACAAATAGAGTCAGGTTTACTAGGGTTAATAGATGCTGCCTAACCTGCCGAGTTCCTCCAGCATTTTGTGTGTGTTCTTCTGGTTAAGTATTAATGGCATGTCCCATGAAATATGTTGCTATGTGGCAGCAGTACAGTGCAATACCTAATTTAAAAACCTAATAAATTATACTCCTAAAATAATGGGTAACTCCACTGGTGACCGATCCATGCAGAACATGACCTGTCTACAACCTCTCTTTGCCTTCTGTGGGCAAGCCAGTTCTCAATCCACAAAGCAATGTCCCCATTGATCCCATGCCTCCTTACTTTCTCAATAAGCCTTGCATGGGGTACCTTATCAAATGCCTTGATGAAATCCATATACACTACATCTACTGCTCTTACTTCATCTACTGCTCTTACTTCATCAATATGTTTAGTCACATCCTCAAAAAATTCAGTCAGGCTCATAAGGCACAACCTGCCCTTGACAAAGCCGTGCTGACTATTCCTAATCATATTTTACCTCTCCAAATGTTCATAGATCCTACCTCTCAGGATCTTCTTCATCAACTTACCAACCACTGAGGTAAGACTCACTGGTCTATAATTTCCAGGTCTATCTCCCTTTCTTGAATAAAGGAACAACCCTCCAATCCTCTGGAACCTCTCCCATCCCTATTGATGATGCAGAGATCACCGCCAGAGGCTCAGCAATCTCCTCCCTCGCCTCCCACAGTAGTCTGGGGTATATCTCATCTGGGCCTGGTGACTTATCCAACTTCACACAAAATGCTGGTGGAACGCTGCAGGCTAGGCAGCATCTATAGGGAGAAGCGCTGTCGACGTTTCGGGCCGAGACCCTTTGTTAGGACAAAAGGTCCTGACGAAGGGTCTCGGCCTGAAACGTCGACAGCGCTTCTCCCTATAGATGCTGCCTGGCCTGCTGCGTTCCACCAGCATTTTGTGTGTGTTGCTTGAATTTCCAGCATCTGCAGATTTCCTCACGTTTGACTTATCCAACTTGATGCTTTCCAAAAGCTCCAGCACATCCTCTTTCTTAATATCTACATGCTCAAGCTTTTCAATCTGCTGCAAGTCGTCACTATTAATCACCAAGAGCCTTTTCCATAATGAATACTGAAGTAAAGTATTCATTAAGTACCTCTGCTATTTCCTCTGGTTCCATACACGCTTTCCCCATCACATTTGATAGGTCCTATTCTTTCACATCTTATCCTCCTGCTCTTCACATACTTGTAGAATGCCTTGGGGTTTTCCTTAATCCTGCCTGCCAAGGCCTTCTCATGGCCCCTTCTGGCTCTCCTAATTTCCTTCTTGAACTCCTTCCTGTTAGCCTTATAATCTTCTAGATCTCTGGTATTACCTAGCTCTCTGAACCTTTTGAAAGCTTTTTTTCTTGACCAGATTTATTACAGCCTTTGTACACCACGGCTCCTGCACCCTACCATAACTTCCCTGCCTCATTGGAATGTACCTATGCAGAACTTCACACAAATATTCCCTGAATATTTGCCACATTTCTTCTGTACTTTTCCTTGAGAACATCTGTTTCCAATTTAAGCTTCCAATTTCCTGCCTGATAGCCTCATAATTCCCCTTACACCAATTAAATGCTTTTCTAACTTGTCTGTTCCTATCTCTCTCCAATGCTATGGTAAAGGAGATAGAATTATGATCAAAATGCTCTCCCACTGAGAGATCTGACACCTGACCAGGTTCATTTGCCAATACCAAATCAAGTGCAGCCTCTCCTCTTGTAGGCTTATCTACATATCGTGTCAAGAAACCTTCCTGAACACACCTAACAAACTCCACACCATCTAAACCCCTTGCTCTAGGGAGATGCCAATCTATATTTGGAAAATTAGAATCTCCCATCATGACAACTCTGTTATTATTACACTTTTCAAGGATCTGTTTCCCTATCTGCTTCTCGGTATCCCTGTTACTATTGGGCGGCCTATAAAAAACACCCAGTAAAGTTATTGAACCCTTCCTGTTCCTAATCTCCACCCACAGAGACTCAGTAGACAATCCCTCCATGACATTCATTTTTTCTGCAGCGTGACACTATCTCTGATCAACAGTGCCACGCCCCCACCTCTTTTACCTCTCCCCTGTCCTTTCTGAAACATCTAAAACTTGGCACTTGAATTAACCATTCCTGTCCCTGAGCCATCCAAGTCTCTGTTATGGCTATTCACATCATATCTCCAAGTACTGATCCACGCTCTAAGCTCATCCACTTTGTTCACAACACTCCTTGCGTTAAAATGGATACATCTCAAACCTTCGGTCTGAGCGCGAACCTTCTCTATCACCTGCCTATCCTCCCTCACGCTGTCTCCTATCTTTCTCTATTTGAGAGCCAGACAGCTCTTCCCCAGTCTCTTCAGTTTGGCAGCTGAGAACATTTCTATCACATACAAACCTTTGATTTCTGTCCATATAAGCAGTCTTCGTATGACCTTTATCCTCCTCCACCTCACCATTTGCTCTAACACTCTGGTTCCCCTCCTCCTGCAAATCTAGTTTAAAGCCCCCCAGAGAAGCTCTAGCTAACCTATCCACAAGGATGTTAGTCCCCTTCCAGTTCAGGTGCAAACTGTCTCATCGGAACAGGTTCCACCTTCCCTGGAACAAAGCCCAATTGTCCAGAAACATGAAGCCTTCCCTCCTGCACCATCTCCTTAGTCACGTATTTAGCTGCATTATCTTCCTATTTCTGGCCTCACTAGCACGTGACACAGGAAGCAATCCTGAGATTGCAACTTTGCACCTAACTCCCTAAACTCTCTTTGCAAGACCTCCTCCTCCTTCCTATTCATGTCGTTGGTCCCTAGTGGACCATGACGTCTGACTGCTCACCCTCCGTCCTGAGAATACCAAGAATTTGATACGAGATATCGCGGACCCTGGCACTAGGGAGGCAACAGATCATCTGGGATTCTCGATCTCTCCCACAGAACCTCTTGTCTGATCCCCTAACTATCGAATCCCCTATCACCACTGCTCTCTTCTTTCCCCTCCTTCCTTTCTGAGCTGAGGGTCCAGTCTTGGTGCCAGAGACGCGACAACACAACTTGTCCCTGTTAGGTCGTCCCCACCAACAGTATCCAAAACAATGTACTTATTGTTGATGGGATCGGCCACACGGGTGCTCTGCTCTTCCTGTCTGTTCCCCTTCCCTCTCCTGACAGTCACCCAACTACCTGCCTCCTGACTTTTAGGGGTGACTATCTCCCTGAAACTCCTGTCTGTTTTTGCTTCTGCCTCACGAATGATCTGAAGTTCATCCAGCTCCAGTTCCCTAACTCGGTTTGTTAGGAGCTGCAGCTGGATGCACCTTTTACAGTTGTAGTCATCAGGGACAATTGTGCTGTCCCTGACTTCCCACATCCTGCATACGGAGCACTCGACTTCCCTAACTGCTGCCTCCATTACCTACTCCTAAGTTAATTAAATTAATTAAAGGAACTTACCCACTTGGAGCAAGCTTGTCCTCTGCCTCTGCTTGCCGAAGCTTCTCAAGCCAAAGCCTCAAAGCTCCATTCTTACCCTGAGCCACTCACACCACTGGCTGCTCCTCTTCAGTTACCCGTCCTTTTTATTTGTCCCTGCCAATTATCTCACGAGCCCTTCGCTCCTCCTCTTCCTGCTGTAACGGTTTCTCAATCACACTGTTAATCTAGTCAAAGCTTTCCAGGTCCTGAAAGTGAATATGTAAAAAAAAAATCATGTGCAACTCTCTGTATTTCACCCCTAATAATGCAGGGTTAATGCCTTGAATTAGAGAGGGATCCTGTAGATTCCCTGCTAACTTGTCTGTAGTGCATAATATTTATAAATGCCTAGAGCACCTCATTGATGCATGAATTCAGAACTAGCTTGTCCACAGAAAGCAGAGGTTGTAGACATAGGACATACTTCCTGGAGGTCAATGACTAGAGGTGTTGTGCAAAGATCTGTTGTGAGACCCTTTCTCTATAAATGACTTGGATGAAGAAGCAGAGGGGGTGAGTTAGTAAGTTTGTAGATGACATGAAAGTTGGTGATATTGTGGATAGTGTTTAACATCGAAGGTTACAACAGGATATTGGCAAAATAAAGAATTGGGCAGAGAAGTGACAAATAGAGTTCAGTCCAGAAATGTGTGAAATAAAAGACGGAACTTGAAGGGAGAGTACAAAGTTAATGCCAGAATTCTTAGCAGTGTGGAAGAAATGAGGGATTGTGGGTTCCAGATTCATAGATCTCTCAAGGTTGCTACGCTAGTTTATAGAGTTGTTAAGAAGGTGTAAGGCGTACTGGCCTTCATTAGTCAGGGGACTGACTTCCAAGAGTTGCAAGGTAATGTTGCAGCTCATTGAAACTCTGGTCAGACCACACTGGGAGTATTGTGTTCTATTCTGGTTCCCTCATTATAGGAAGGATGTGGAAGCTTTAGAGAGCATGCAGAGGAGATTTACCAGGCTGTTAGTTAGATTAGAGAGTATGTTGATGTCATGGCCAAGAAAGCTGACCTATGCTTCTGTTTCTTCAGGAAGCTAAAGGAATATAGCAGGATCCTATCGACCTGTAGCAATTGTTATTGATGCATCATAGAGAGCATTCTATCTGGACGATTAATAACTTTGCCAAGCAACTGCTCTGCCCGTGGCTATGAGAAACTGTGAAGACTTGTGGACACAGCTCAACACATCATGGAAGCCAGCCTCCCCTGCATGGACTCTTGTCTATACTTCCCACTACTTCAGTAGAAAAGCAGAAAGCATAATCAAAGATCTCAGCCATCCTAGACATTCTCTCGTTTCCCCTCACCATTGGGCAGAAGATACAAAAGCATGGAAAATTGTACCACCAGGTTCTGTCCCTGTGGTTATCATACTCCTGAGCAGACTTCTTGTATGAACTCTTGACCTCACAATTTACCTCATTATGATCTTTCACTTTATTATTTACCTGCATTGCACTTTATAGCTTTTATGCTTTATTCTACATGGTTTTTTTTTAACCTTATTCCACCTTAAAGCACTGTGTAATGATTTGATCTGTATGAACAGTATGCAAGACAAACTTTTCACTCCATCACCGTACATGTAACAATAATAAAATATATGTCATATGAGGATAGGTTGAGTGACCTAGAACTTTTCTCTCTAGAGTGACTGAAGTTGAGAGGTGACTTGATAAAGGTGTGTGTGAAAGGCATAGATAGAATTGACAGCCAACACACTTTTCTCAGGTTAGCAATGGCCAATACCAATATTTAATGCTTTTAATGTGAGTGTAGGAAAGTTTAGTGGGATGTCAGAGGTAGGCCTGTTTACTCAGAGAGTGGAGGTGGCATGGAAATCACTGCCAGGGGTGGTGATAGAGGCAGATACTTTGAGAACATTTAAAAGACTCTGCGATAGGCACATGGGTGTAAGAAAAATGGAGGGTTATGGGCTGTGTAGAATGGAGGGTTTAGATTGAATGTGAAGTAGGTTTATGTAGGTCGGCACAATGTCATGGGATGAAAGGTCCTTACTGTGCTGTACTGTTTTATGTTCTGTGATGGTTGACAATGTGAGCTGAACTGGGGAAAATTTACAGGAAGACTAGCAACAATTGGGTTAAGCTGCTCGTACTCTAACTAATGCTGTGGTTTTATTGCAGGTGAACGATACCTCATGACATTTCTCAACATACTAAATTTTGGCGAACAAGGTGTGTCTGTTGTTTTCCTGGCATGTTTTATTTGTTCGGTTTAATTTGACATATTTTGTCATGAAAGTACCTGGAGTATTGTTAATGACAGTACATCTCTGTTTTACCGAGGCAGTGATCAGCACTAGTCTGGCAGTGTGTTAATGATGCAGTTACTCAGCCCTAGATTTCAGGAATTTGCCATCTAATCTGAGCCACCACCCTGTGTAGGCAGTATGGGGGGGGAGGAGCCCCTGGCTTTGTTTGTAAGTTGGGGGAGATAGAGGCAGAGGGGTTACAGAGAGACCTATGGTGAGATATAGAGTGTGCCCCAACATCTGGAGGAAGGCTTATTGGTCATAGGGTCATCCCAACCTGAAAAGAGGTCATTTGGCCCAATTTGTTTCTACCAATCAAGGTGACTATTTCTATGCTAATACCATGTGCCTGCCTTGCGCCTGAATACTTCTACTCCATTCCTATCCAAGTGTCTATTAAATGTTGAAATTGTATCTATCTCTGCCACTTCCTTTTGTAACTCTTTCCATATATACACCATCTTTGGTGTGGAAAAACTTTCAACTCAAATTGCTTTCAAATGTCTCCTCACTCATGCCCTCTAGCATTACAACGCCGACACCCCATACTAAGAAAATGACTAATTATCTTCTCTATGTATGCCCCTTATAATTTCATGAGCCTCTATAAGGCCATTCCTAAACCTCCTATATGCATGAAAATAAACCTAGCCCTCCATTCCAAGTGGAATCCTGGTGAATCTCTTCTGTACTCTTTTTAATGGTACTACATACTTCCTGTAGTGTGGCGACTAGATAAGTACACAATATTCGAAGTGTGGTCTTAACCAATGTTTTGTACAGCTGCAGTACGGCATGCCAACACTCTGCACAGTGAGCCTAAGAAGGCAAGAATGCCTTCTTCTCTGCCAAAATATCAATGTTTTCATTTTCAGAGCGGTATCAGCTTGTACTCCCCGGTCCCTCTGTACACTCCCAAGGTTGAGACCATTCACTGTGCATGTCCTATTATTATTTGATGTCTCAAATTGCTGTTCCTCACATTTGTTTGGCTTAAATTTCATCTATTACTACTTCACCCTACTTTCCAACTGATCTGCAGAACATCCCTCTGTATCCTATCATAATTTTTGCTGTTTACTACTACAACAATTTTTGTATCATCAGCAAACTTATTAATCAGTCCACAAACACACGAGTTTCTTCAGCTGTTGGAAATCCAGGTAAATCAACGTTTTATGCCAAGACCCTTTATCAGGACCTTCATCAGTTTTGGCCGATACATCAACTGTTTATTCCTTTCTATGGATGCTGCCTGACTTGCTGAGTTCCTCCGGCATTTTGTATGTGTTACCCTGTATTTCCAGCATCTGCAGAATTCTCGTGTTTATACTATCTTGACTTCTCATCAATCCCTGGCTTTCCAAATTAACAGAAGTTCTGTCCCTTAAGATGTTTTCCAATAATTTCCACATTATTGTTATGAGGCTCTCCGCCCTGTATTTTCCCGTTTTATCCTTACTGGACTTTTTGAATAAAGGAACAGCATTAGCTCCTTCCTTGCTTCCCATCAGGCCTGGGGATTTGTTCACCTGAACATGTGCCAATATCTTTAACCCTCTCCCACCTGATAGAAACATGTTTCAGGATATCAGTATACCCCTCCCTAACTCCCCCTCTTTCACATTCTCCTCCCTGTGTAATACTGATGAGATGTGTTAATATAGCACTCGTTTCTAACCCTTGACTCCACACGTTTCTTCCTGAACTTACCTGCTCTTTCCCTAGCTATACTCTTCCTTCTAATATATTTAAAAAAGGATTTCAAATTCTCTTTAAACTAAGGTCTTTTCTCCAAGGAAAATTGGCTTTGCCTCTTCATGCTCCATGCTGTATCCCAGGCAACATCTTGGTGAATCTCCTCTGCACCCTCTCTAGAGCTATCACATATTTCCATTAATATGGTGACCAGGACTGCACATAATACTCCATATGAGATGTATACTCTTAAGTTAGTGCATTCCCTCCAATTTCAGTGCTCCAGTTAGTGAAGCCCAGTGCTCCATATGCCTTTTTAACATATTATCTACCTGCACTGCAACCTTCAAGGATATTTGGATGTGTACTTCAAAGTCCCTCAGTTCCTCTATACTACCCATGTATCTTACCATTCATGGTGTATGTCCTTGCCTCAGTAACACTCCCAAAATGCATCACCTCACATTTATCTAGGTTAAACTCCATATGCCATTTCTCAGAACATTTCACCAACACATTAATAGCACCCTGTAGCCTAAGACTACAATCACGCCGTCAACAACTCTGCCAGTCCTAGTGTCATCTGTAAGCTTGCTGATGTGTTTCCTACATCCACATCCAAATCTAATCATTTGCTGGTCCCCATGGAACATCAAGTCCCCCAATTGCAGTCATCCAAACAGCAGATTAATCCTCTACCATTACCCTCTTATTGCCAAAGCTAAGGTAGGGGAAGAATGCAACACACTCAAAATGCTGGTGGAACACAGCAGGCCAGGCAGCATCTATAGGAAGAAGCACAGTCGACGTTTCAGGCCAAGGCCCTTCGTCAGGACTAACTGAAAGAAAAGATAGTAAGAGATTTGAAAGTAGGAAGGGGAGGGGTGAAGCTAAGAGCTGGAAAGGTGATTGGCAAAAAGGGATACAGAGCTGGAAAAGGGAAAGGATCGTGGGACAGGAGGCCTAGGGAGAAAGAAAGGGGGAGGGGAGCACCAGAGGGTGATGGAGAACAGGCAAAGAGTGATTGTGAGGGGGCAGAGAGAGAAGAAAGGGGGGATAAATAAATAAGGGATGGGGTAAGAAGGGGAGGAGGGGCATTAACGGAAGTTAGAGAAATCAATGTTCATGCCATCAGGTTGGAGGCTACCCAGATGGAATATAAGGTGCTGTTCCTCCAACCTGAGTGTGGCTTCATCTTGACGTAGAGGAGGCCATGGATAGACATATCAGAATGGGAATGGGACGTGGAACTAAAATGTGTGGCCACTGGGAGATCCTGCTTTCTCTAGCGGACAGAGCGTAGGTGTTCAGCAAAACGGTCTCCCAGTCTGCATCGGGTCTCACCAATATATAAAAGGCCACACCGGGAGCACCGGACGCAGTATACCACACCAGCCGACTCACAGGTGAAGTGTCGCCTCACCTGGAAGGACTGTCTGGGGCCCTGAATGGTGGCGAGGGAGGAAGTGTAAGGACAAGTGTAGCACTTGTTCTGCTTACAAGGATAAGTGCCGGGGGGAGATCAGTGGGAAGGGATGGGGGGGATGAATGGACAAGGGAGTCGCATAGGGAGCGATCCCTGCGGAAAGCAGAAAGAGAGGGGGAAGGGAAAGACGTGCTTGGTAGTGGGATCCCGTTGGAGGTGGTGGAAGTTACGGAGAATTATATGTTAGACCCGGAGGCTGGAGGGGTGGTAGGTGAGGACAAGGGGAACACTATCCTGAGTGGGGTGGCGGGCGGATGGGGTGAGAGCAGATGTGCGTGAACTGGGAAAGGTGCGTTTGAGAGCAGAGTGCATTGGCGCTGCCTCCTGCACGCATGCTGAGTTTGTTGACTTCATTAACTTTGCCTCCAACGTTCACCCTGCCCTCAAATTTACTTGGTCCATTTCCGACACCTCCCTCCCCTTTCTTAATATTTCTGTCTCCATCTCGGGAGACGGCTTATCTACTGATATCTACTATAAGCCTACTGACTTTCACAGCTATCTGGACTATTCTTCTTCTCACCCTGTCTCTTGCAAAAATGCCATCCCCTTCTCACAATTCCTCCGTCACTGCCGCATCTGCTCTCAGGATGAGGCTTTTCATTCCAGGACAAAGGAGATGTCTTCCTTTTTTAAACAAAGGGGCTTCCTTTCCTCCACCATCAACTCTGCTCTGAAATGCATCTCTCCCATTTCATGCACATCTGCTCTCACCCCATCCGCCTGCCACCCCACTCGGGATAGGGTTCCCCTTGTCCTCACCTACCACCCCACCAGCCTCCAGGTCCAACATATAATTCTCCATAACTTCCGCCACCTCCAACGGGAGCCCACTACCAAGCACATCTTTCCCTCCCCCTTCTTTCTGCTTTCTGCAGGGATTGCTCCCTACATGACTCCCTTGTCCATTCATTCCCCCCCACCATCCCTTCCCACCGATCTCCCTCCTAGCACTTACCCTAGTAAGCGGAACAAATGCTACACCTGCCCTTACACTTCCTCCCTCACCACCATTCAGGGCCTCAGACAGTCCTTCCAGGTGAGGCGACACTTCACCTGTGAGTTGGCGGGTGTGGTATACTGAGTCTGGTGCTCCCGGTGTGGCCTTTTATATATTGGTGAGACCCGACGCAGACTGGGAGACCATTTTGCTGAACACCTACACTCTGTCCGGCAGAGAAAGCAGGATTTCCCAGTGGCCACACATTTTAATTCCACATCCCATTCCCATTCTGATATGTCTATCCATGGCCTCCTCTACTGTCAAGATGAAGCCACGTTCAGGTTGGAGGAACAACACCTTATATTCTGTCTGAGTAGCCTCCAACCTGATGGCATGAACATTGATTTCTCTAACCTCCGTTAATGCCCCTCCTCCCCTTCTTACCCCATCTCTTATTTATTTATTCCTCCCTTTCTTCTCTCTCTCTGCCCCTCGCACAATCACCCTTTGCCTGTTCATCTCCCTCTGGTGCTCCCCTCCCCCTTTCTTTCCCCCAGGCCTCCCGTCGCATGATCCTTTCCCTTCACCAGCTCTGTATCCCTTTTTGCCAATCACCTTTCCAGCTCTTAGCTTCACCCCTCCCTCTCCTGTCTTCTCCTATCATTTTGGATTTCCCCCTCCCCCTCCTACTTTCAAATCTCTTACTATCTTTTCTTTCAGTTAATCCTGACGAAGGGTCTCGGCCCGAAACGTCAACTGTACTTCTTCCTATAAATGCTGCCTGGCCTGCAGCGTTACATCAGCATTTTGTGTATGTTGCTTGAATTTCCAGCATCTACAGATTTCCTCGTGTTTGCGTAGGGGAAGGATGGTTGGTTTGGGCAGAGCAGGTCTGTATGTGGAAGTGGGACGGGGGTTACTATGATAGGGATGAGCAGGAGGGAGTCATTGTGGTTAGAAAATGAGGAATTGAGTGTCATTTTTGGGGTTGGTTGGTCATGGTGAAGGAGGCTGGGTACAGCGTATCCAGTGAGGGGATGCAGGGTCGTTATGATGGAGGGAACACAATCCTAAAAAGCATGTGAATAAAATAAATATCCTACAGATAATTAATACATGCCCTGGTGGAACTCACTGATTGGCTGAACTATAATTTTGGAGCTGGTATGTGAAGGCCGTTGCCTCTTTACTCACAGTGCAGATTTGAGATGGGTCCAGCTTTTTAGAGTAGTAGTGATGGACAGTAATTTACATCAAAAAATTGGACTATAGTCAGGAGACAAAAACCACTCTGGCCAATCAGGATAAGAACCAATTTCTTGGTGGTGGTGGCCCTCTGTTGGTCAAAATTGACCATGAATGCTGTGTCCTAGCTGTCTATGTCATAGTTGATATACAAGCCAGGGCAGTATGATGTGGACAGCAAGCTGTTGCCCATGCAGGAGGCTTCCCCTCTCCACGCAGTTGATGAATCCAAAGGAACAGCAGAGAATGATATATTTTGACACCAGCGGCATCTCAGGAGTTTCCAGTCAGCATTGAACTCAATGTAGGACTGCTTTAGGGACTCCAGCTCCATTTTTCCCTCTGGGTTTTCTCCCAAAGCCTTCCCCATGAGTGGGTCTAGCCACAAGGCAGTGGAGGTTTGAGATCAGAATTTTCATTCTCCTAGATGATCTGCCTACCACAGCTGATAAGCCCCATCTGCCCGAAGCGATTGGTTTTAAGGCACCAGTAACCTGCCTTTGTCCCTTCTCCTGTCAGTAGAAACGGTTCTGCTGGGCTTAGTAGCTAAGCCACACATGAAGGCCAGGAGCTGGACCTGGTTATCAGAGGCTATTTGAGATACACACCATTGGGAACATTTAACAGGTAGTTTAAGCTTATCCCCACTACCACCCCCAGCCCCCTCCCCCCACCCCCAGCTATGCAACTTCAAAGAACCAATTTCTTGCAGAATCCTCACATTATTCCGAAGCTTTCTGGAATAATTTGCTGCTTTCCCCATGCCTCTTTCTGCCCACATTTCATTGGATGCATTGTGACCCTCCCACCTACCCCAAGACTCCCAGTGAACTTCCTTATCCATAGCCATCTCAACTCATCAGCACCCTCTTTCTCTACATCTAGACCCCCTCATCTTCAAGATGCCCCTTCCTGCAGATTGCTCTTATAGTTGAAGCTATCCTCGGGAAAGTTATAGACAGATGCAAATCCAGTTTGGCTAGTGACTGATTGAGCGCTTCTTTTGCAGGTGTCTATGATATTGTGAATAATCTGGGCTCGCTGGTGGCGAGGTTCCTCTTTCTTCCCATTGAGGAAAGTTTCTACATTTTCTTCGCTAGCGTTCTTGAGCGAGGGAAGGAAACAAGGCACCAGAGAGAGGTATTGTAAGAGGTATTGTAATTATAAAATAAATTTTGCTGTACCACTCCTGAGGATAAGACAGGAGTGTTGGAGATGACTTTTTAAAAAAATATATCAATTGTCACAAGATGGGCATTTCATAGAGTCTTAGAGCTGATACGCCACAGAAATAGGCCTTTCAGCCCAACTTATCTATACATACAATTGTTCCTAACTACAGGGATCCCATTTGCCTGAATTAGATCCATATACTTCTACTCCTTTCCTAGCCAAGCGCACATCCCAATGCTTTTTAAATGTAGTTGTATCTGCCTCTACCACCACCTTTGGCAGCCCATTCCAAATATACACTTTCCTCTATGTGAAAAACTTACCTTTCAGATATCCTTTAAAGCACTCTGAAGGAACAGAGGAATCTTGGGGTCCAAGTCCCGAGATTCTAACCCTGAGCAGTTTAACTGAATCTGATTACATACAAGGGCACAATCAAGTGGTAAACATCATTTATCAAGATCTTACTCTAAAATACAGACTCATAAAAGACACCATACTTTACTATAAATACACCAGCACAGTGGTGCCGAGGTAACAACCTCTCCCTCAATGTCCAAAAATCAAAAGAGCTGATTGTAGACTACATGAGGAATGGAGACAGGCTCAGCCTGATGAACAGCAATGGGTCTGCATTTGAGAGGGTGAGTAGCTTCAAGTTTCTCGGTATACACAATACCAATTACTTCACCTGGACTGTACACATTGGCTTTCTGGCAAAAGGCACAGCAGCACCTCTTCTGTCTCAGGCGACTGAAGAAGTTCGGCATTGGCCCCCAAATCCTCAAGACCTTCTACAGGGGCATCATTGAGAGCATATTAACTGGCTATATCACCGCCTGGTTCGGGAAGTGCACCAACCTTGATCGCTGGCCACTGCAGAGTGGTATGGACAGCCCAGCGCATCTGTGGATGTGAACTTCTCTGAGGACATTTATAGCAGCAAGTGCAGAAAGAAGGCCTGGAAGATCACTGGGGACACTAGTCACCCAACCATAAGTTGTTTCAGCTGCTTCCATCTGGCAAACACTGCTGCAGCATTAAAGCCAGGACCAACAGGCTATGAGACAGCTTCTTTCTACAAGCCATTAGACTTTTAAATTACCATGCCTGTATATTGCAATGGAGTCATAGAACCATAGAACACTACAGCACAGTACAGACCCTTCAGCCCTCCATGTTTTGCCGACCCATATAATCCTTAAAAAACAGTACTAAACCCACACTACCCCATAACCCTCCATTTTTCTTTCATCCATGTGCCTGTCCAAGAGGTTCTTAAATACCCCTAATGTTTTAGCTTCCACCACCATCCCTGGCAAGTCATTCCAGGCACTCACAACCCTCTGTGTAAAAAAAACTTATCCCTGATATCTCCCCTAAACTTCCTTAATTTTGTACATATGCCCTCTGGTGTTTGCTATTGGTGCCCTGGGAAACAGGTACTAACTATCCACCCTATCTATGCCTCTCAGAATCTTGTAGACCTTTATCAAGTCCCCTTTCATTCTTCTACGCTCCAAAGAGAAAAGTCCCAGCTCTGCTAACCTTGCTTCATATGACTTGTTCTCCAAACCAGGCAACATCCTGGTAAATCTCCTCTGCACCCTCTCCATAGCTTCCACATCCTTCCTATAATGAGGTGACCAGAATTGAACACAATACTCTAAGTGTGGTCTCACCAGAGATTTGTAGAGTTGCAACATGACACCTCTACTCTTGAACTCAATCCCCCTGTTAATGAAGCCTAGCATCCCATAGGCCTTTCTAACTACCCTATCAACCTGTGCAGCGACCTTGAGGGATGTATGGATTTGAACCCCAAGGTCCCTTTGTTCGTCCACACTCTTAAGTAATTGACCATTAATCCTGTACTCAGTCTTCCGGTTTGTCCTTCCAAAATGCATCACTTCACACTTGTCCGGATTGAACTCCATCTGCCATTTTTCTGCCCAACTCTGCGGCCTGTCTATATCCTCTTGTAACCTTCGACAACCTACAGCTCCATCCACAACTCCTTCAATCTTCGTGTCATCCGCAAACTTACTCACCCATCCTTCTGCCGCTACATCCAGGTCATTTATAAAAATCACAAATAGGAGGGGGTCCCAGGACAGATCCCTGCAGCACTCCACTAGTCACCGACCTCCAGGCAGAATACTTTCCTTCCACAACTACCCTCTGCTTTCTTCCTTTAAGCCAATTTTTTATCCAAACAGCCAAGTTTCCACTGATCCCATGCCTCATGACTTTCTGGATGAGTCTGTCATGAGGGACCTTGTCAAATGCTTTGCTAAAGTCCATGTAGACCACATCCACTGCCCTACCCTCATCAATTTCTTTTGTTACCTCTTCAAAATACTCAATCAGGCTCGTGAGGCACGATCTTCCCTTCACAAAGCCATGTTGACTATCCATGAGTAGACTGTACTTCTCCAAATGCTCATAGATCCTATCCTGAAGAATCCTTTCCAGTAGTTTGCATACCATCGACGTAAGACTTGCCGGTCTATAGTTCCCAGGTTTCTCCCTATTACCTTTTTTAAACAAGGGAACTACATTTGCCATTCTCCAGTCCTCCAGCACTTCCCCTGCAGCCAAAGAGGATTCAAAGATCATAGCTAGGAGTCATAATGCAAAGATTTTCACTCCCTCACGTTGTGGGATGGATATAATATTTAAATAAATTTTAAATTCTAAATTTTAAAAGAGATTTGCAAGGTGAGTTTCTTTTACACAGAGTGGTAGGATGCCAGGGAGATTGGTGGAAGCAGATATGTCAGCAAAAATTAAGAACCATTTAAACAGGTGCATGAACAGACAGGGAGTGGCAGATGGGATTAATTTGGTTTAGCATCATGGTCAACACAAACACCATGGGCCAAAGGCCTATTTCTGTGCTATACTATTGTATGTTCTATGATGTTTCTTATCAGTCTCTGCCTTTCCAATAAGGCAGAGATGGTGCAAGAGAGATTCCTTGACATATTCCTTGAGAGGGAGAGAAAAGAGAAATTTGGGTTAATCTCAGAACAAATTTGCTCTGAATTTATTATGGTTGATAGGAAGAAGTTCGTCTCGCAGCAGTTGTTCTGAAGATGCTTCTAAAGCTCGTGCTTCTAATTGGAGTGACCATCTCTGTCTTTGGCTATTCCTATTCTGAATTGGCACTGGATATCTACGGTGGATCAATGCTCAGCTCTGGACCAGGTATCATTCTCTAAGCAGGACGTATTAACCTTTGAGGTTCAATTTGTGCAGCTTCACCAGAAGTGTTTCTATGATCTTTAATTTGCTATAAACTGACATTTTATAACACCCTCTTGCTCAGAAACTCATCCTCATCTCTGTTTGAAGTAGATGGCCCTCTATTCTGAGACGTCCCATTCTAAACTCTCCTACCACAGGAAACATCCACTCCACATCCATTTTATCTATATATTCAATATTTGATGTTTGGATGAAATTCCCCCCCCCACCATTCTTCTAAACACCAGCAAGTACAGGCCCTGAGCAATTGAACACTCATATTGTCATTTAAAAAAAATTGGATTGGTATATGGACAGGAAAGGAATGGAGGGTTTTGGGCTGAGTGCAGGTCAGTGGGACTAGGTGAGAGTAAGTGTTCAGCACGGACTAGAAGGGCCGAGATGGCCTGTTTCCGTGCTGTAGTTGTTATATGTTATATAAGCATTTCATGAAACTCCTTTGAATCTTTTGATAGCACATCCTTTCTTGGATAAGGTGCCAAAATGCTCGCAGTACTCCAGTGTGGTTTAACTAATGCCTTATAAAGCCTCAGGATTACATCCTTGCTTTTATATTCTAGTCCTGTCGAAATTCTTACTAAACATTGCATTTCCTTTCCTTACCACCGACTCAACCTGCAAATTAACCTTAAGGGAATGCTTCACAAGGACTCCCAAGTCCCTTTGCAGCTCTGATTTTTAATTTTCTCCCCATTTAGAAAATAGTCTCTACCTTTATTCCTTCTACCAACATGCATTTCCCTGCACTATATTCCATCTGCCACTTCTTTGCCCGTTCTCCTAATCTGTCTTAAGTCCTTCTGCAGTTTCCCTGCTTCCCTCCACCTATCTTTGTATTGCCCACAAATTTGATAACAAAGTCATCAATTCAATCATCTAAATCATTGACATATAACGTAAAAAGAAGCAGTCCCAACACTGACCCCTGCAGAACGTCACTAGTCATTGGCAGCCAACCAGAAATGGCCCCCTTTATTCCAATTCTTTGCCTCCTGCCAGTCAGCCAATCTTCTATCCTTCCTATTATTTTTCCTGTAATACAATGGTCTCTTACCTCGTTCAGCAGCCTTATGTCTGGCACCCTGTCAAAAGCCTTCTGAAAATCCAAGTAAACCACATCTATTGACAAACAAGAGAAAATCTGCAGATGTTGGAAATGCAAGCAATACACACAAATTGCTGGAGGAACTCAGCAGGCCAGGCAGCATCTATGGAAAAGAATACTGTTTTGCTGTTTCAGGCTGAGACCCTTCAGCAGGACCCTTCTTTGTCTGTCCTGCCTATTATTTCCTCAAAGAATTCCAACAGGCAAGATATTTCCTTAAGGAAACCATACTGACTTTGGTCTTTTTTTAAAATCATGTGCACCCAAATACCCTGAAACCTCATCCTTAGTAATGTACTCCAACATCTTCCCAACGTTGAAGTCAGGCTAACTGCCTTTGGTTTCCTTTCTTTTGCCTACCTCCCTTCTTAAAGAGTGGAATGACAATTTCAATTTTCTAGGAACCATTCCACAATCTAGTGATTCTTGAAAGATCATTATTAATGCCTCCACAGTCTCTTCAGTTACCTCTTTCAGAATGCTGGGATGTAGTCCATCTAGTCCAGTTAACTTATCTACCTTCAGATCTTTCATCTTCCCAAGCATTTTCTACCTATTAATAGCAACAACACTCACTTCTGCCCCTGACACTCTCGAATTTCTGGCACACTCCTTGTGTTTTTCACAGTGAAAAACGATGCAAAATACTTAATAAACTCATCCATCATTTCTTTGTCCCCCCATTACTACCTCTCCAGTGTCATTTTCCAGTGGTCCTATCTCCACTCTCACATGTCTTTTCCTCATTCTATATCTGATAAAACTTTTTGGATGATCTTTTATATGATTGGCTAGCTTAACATCGTATTTCATGTTTTCTCTCCTTATGGCTTTTTTTTCAGTTACCTTCTGTTAGACTAAGACATGGGAGCAGATTTAGGCCATTCAGCCCCTTGAGTTTGCTCTGCCATTCCATCATGGCTGATCCCAGATCCTACTCAGCCCAAAACACCTGCCTTCTTGCCAAATCCTTTGATGCCCTGACCAATCAGGATACTGTCAACTTCCACTTTAAATATACTTACGGACATGGACTCCACCGCAGTCTGTGGCAGAGCATTCCACAGATCCACTACTCTCTGGCTAAAAAAATTCCTCTTTGCCTGTGTTCTAAAAGGTCGGCCCTGAATTTTGAGGCTGTGCCCTGTAGTTCTGGATACCCCCACCATAGAAAATATCCACATCCTTTCAACATTCAGTAAGTTTCAATGAAATCCCCCTTTATTCTTCTATGTTCCAGTGAGTACAGACCCAAAACTGCCAGACATTCCTCATATGTTAACCCCTTCATTCCCAGATTCATCCTCGTGAACCTCCTCTGGACTATCTCCAATGACATGACCTTTCTGAGATATGGGGCCCAAAACTGTTTACAATATTCGAAGTGCGGTCGGCCTAGACTCTTATAAAGCCGCAGCATTATCTGCTTGCTTTTATATTCAATTCCCCTTGATATAACTGCCAACATTACATTTGCCGCCTTTACCACAGACTCAACCTGTAAACTAAACTTCTGGGAGTCTTGCACAAGGTCTCCTAAGTCCCTCTACACTTCTAATGTTTGAACTTTTTCCCCCATTTAGATAATAGTCTGCTCTGTTGTTCCTTTTAACAAAATGCATCACTGTATTCCATCTGCCACTTTCTTGCCCGTTCTTTCGATTTGTCTAAATCCTGCTGCAATTGTATTGCTTCCTCAGCAATACCTATGCCTCCACCTATCTTTGTATAAAACTTTGTCACAAAGCTATCAATTCCATGATCTAAATCATTGACAAACAATGTGAAAAGTAGCACTTCCAATACTGACCCCTAAGGAACAACACTAATCACTTGGCAGCTAACCAGAAAAGGCTCCCTTCATTCCCACTCACTGCTTCCTGCCTGTCAGCCATTTTATCTTGATAAGCAGCCTTATGTGAGGGACCTTATAAAATGCCTCTGAACATCCAAGAAAATGACATTCACTGCCTATCCTTTATCTCCCCTGCTTGTTACTTCCTCAAAGAACTCTAATAGATCTGTCAGGGAAGATTTCCCTTTACTGAAACCATGCTGACTTTGACTTAGTTTATCATTAGTCTCCAAGTATCCCAAAACCTCATCCTTAATAATAGACTCCAACACTTTCCCAGCCACTGATGTTTGGCTAACTGGTCTATAATTTCCTTTATTTTGCCTTTGTTCCTTATTAAAGAGTAAAGTGACATCTGCAATTTGCCAGCCCTCTAGGACCGTGCCAAAATCAAGTGATTCTGTAAGATCATGACCAATGGATCCGTTATCTCTTCAGCAACCTCTTAGGACTCTGGGATGTAGTGGTCCAGGTGACTTATCCACATTGGGACGTTTGAGTTTGCCTTGCACTTTTTCCTTTGTAATAACAATGGCACTCACTTCTGCTCTCTGACAGTCACAGGCCTCTAGCACACTGCTAGTGTCTTCCACAGTGAAGACTGATGTAAGTACCCATAAAGTTCATCAGCTATTTCTTTGTCCCCCATTACTACTTCACCAGCATCATTTTACAGTGGTCCAATATCAACTCTCAGCTCCTTTTTACTCTTTATATATCTGAAAAACTTCCAGTCTCCTGCTTTGTATTATTGGATAAGTTTGCTGTCATATTTCATCTTTTCCCTTCTTATAGCTTTTTAGTTGCCTTTTGTTGGATTTTAAACACTTCCCAATCATCCAACTTCGCCCCTCACTTTTGCTACCTTATATGCCCTTTCCTTGGCTCTTATGCAGTCCTTAACTTCCCTTTTGGTTTTTAAAAGTTTCCAAATCCTCTCACTTCCCACTATTTTTTGTTATATGCCCTCTTTTGATTTTATGCTGTTTTTAACTTCCCTTGTCAGCCACGGTTGAGTTACCCTCCCTTTAGAATATTTCATCTTTGGGATATATCTATTTTGTGCCTTCTGAATTTCTCCCAGAAGTCAAGTCACTTTTTGTTGTCATTTCAACCATAACTGCTGGTACAGTACATAGTAAAAATGAGAAAACATTTTTCAGGACCATGGTGTTACATGACACAATACAAAAACTAGACTGGACTACATAAAAAAAAAACAACACAGAAAAAAAAACACACAACAACTACACTAGGCTACAGACCTACCCCTGCCCGCTTGCCTCGCTTGCGACGCCAGAAACTCTGGCAATTGCTTTTCTGCCATCATCCCTGATAGTGTGCCCTTCCAATCAACTTTGGCTGGCTCTTCTCTCATGCTCCTGCAATTCCTTTGCTCTACTGTAATGTTGATACATCTGACTTTAGATATCCCAGTTAAGCAGCAGGATGCATTATGATCACTGCCTCTTAACGTTTCCTTTACCATAAGCTCCCTAATGAAATATGGATCATTACATAGCACCCAATCCAGAAGTGCTTTTCCCCTAATGGGCTCAATTACAAGCTGTTCTAAAAAGCTATCTCGTAGGCATTCTACAAATTTCCTCTTCCAATCCAGCACCAACCAGATTTTCGGAATCTACATGCGTATTGGAATCCCCCTTGACTATCGTAACATTGCCCTTTTTACATGCCTTTTCTATCTCCTGTTGTAATTTACTACCTACATCCTGGCTGCTGTTTGGAGGCCTGTATATAACTCCCACCAGGGTCTTTTTACCCTTGCCGTTTCTTAACTCCTCCCACAAGGTTTCTACATCTTCCAGTTCTGTGTCACCTCATTCTAAGGATTTGATTTCATTTTTTATCAACAGAGGCACCCTACCCTCTGCCTACCTCTTGACCTTTCGATACAATGTGCATCCTTGAATGTTAAGCTTCCAACTATGATCTTCTTTCAGCCATGACCCAGTGATGCCTACAACATCATACCTGCCCATCTCTAATTGTGCTACAAGATCACCTACCTTATAATATGTAGTGTGTACATTCATATATAGCACTTTCAGTCTTGTATTCATCACCATTTTTGATTTTGCGCCCATGTTACACTTCAACTCATCCTACTGACTGTAACTTTACCCTATTTTCTGCCTATCCTTGCTCACAGTTTCACTACACACTGCATCTATTTGTATACCAACTTCACCATCCTCAGCCTTGTCACTCTGGTCCCATGCCCCTGTAAAATTAGTTTAAACCCTTTCTTTAACAGCTCTAGCTTGAGTTGAATTGTTGCACCTAGATTACCATGACTTCAATGCCCTCTCACAAAGCTCAAGTTCACATAGAGTCATAGAGAAGAAACAGAAGAAACATAGAAACAGGCCCTTTGGCCCATCTAGTTCATGCCAAAGCTATTAAAACTGTTTGTTTTCATCAACCTGCACGAGGACCATAGCCCTCCATATCCCTAATATTCAGGTACCTAAACAAAATTCTCTTAAACTTTGTAATCGAGGTTGCATGGACCACTTGACCTGGCAGCTCATTCCACATTCTCACAATCCTCAGAGTGAAGATGTTTCCCCTCATGTTTCCCTTAAACTTCCCACCTTTCACTCTTAAGCCATAACCTCTGTAATCCCACCCAACCTCAGTGGAAAAAGCCTACTTGGATTTACCCTGTCTATACCCCTCATAATTTTGTATACTGCTATCAAATCTCCTCTCAGTCTTCAATGTTCTAAAGAATACAGGCCTAACCTATTCAATTTTCCCTTATAACTCAAGTTCTCCAGTCCCAGCAACATCTTTCTAGAAACATAGAAAGCCTACAGCACAATACAGGCCCTTCGGCCCACAATGCTGTGCTGAACATGTACTTACTTTAGAAATTACCTAGGGTTACCCATAACCCTCTTTTTCTCAGCTCCATGTACCTATCCAGGAGTCTCTTAAAAGGCCCTATTGTATCTGCCTCCACCACCATTGCCGGCAGCCCATTCCACACACTCACCACTCTCTGCATAAAACAACTTACCCCTGAAATATCCTCTCTACCTACTTCCAAGCACCTTAAAGGTGTGCCCTCTCATGTTAGCAACTCTGCACTCTGCACTCTTTCAATCTTTTTTTACACCTTTCCTATAGGTAGGTGACCAAAACTGCACACAATACTCCAAATTAGGCCTCACCAGCAACTTGTACTGTACAACTTTAATACAATATCTTATCTTCTGTACTCAATAGCAAACAAGAGAAAATCTGCAGATGTTGGTCTGTACTCAATACATTGATTTATGAAGGCCAATGTCCCAAAAGCTTTCTTTACGACCCCATCACCCTCTGACGCTATTTTCAACAAATTATGTAGCTGTACTCTGAGATCCCTTTGTTCTACCATACTCATAACATTTACTGTTATACCTATCCTGGTTGGTCCTACCGAAGTACAAATCCTTGCACTTGTCTGCATTAAATTCCATCTGCCATTTTTCTGTTGCAGATCCTTATGCAAGTCCTGATAGCCTTTCTCACTGTCCACTACACTCCCAATCTTGGTGTCATCCTCAAATTTGCTGATTCAGTTGACCACATTATCATCCAGATTATTGATACAGATGACAAATAACAAAAGACCCAGCACTGATCCCTGTGGCACCCCACTAGATACAGGCCTCCAGTCAGACAGGCAACCATCTACTACCAGTCAAGCTTCTCCCACAAAACCAATGTGTAATCTAATTTACTACCTCATCCAGAATGTCAAGCAACTAAACCTTCTGGACCAGCCTCCTGTGTGGGACTTTGTCAAATGCCTTACTAAAGTCCACGTAGAGAACATCCACTTTTCTGGTAACTTCCTCAAAAAAACTATAAGGTTTTTCTTTCTAAACTTCTCTGCTTCTACATTGGCTGCCTTTCTTTTTCTCCTTAAATCACCTGTGATCAGTCCTGTCCTTAAAGCTTCCTTTTGCAACTTGTCAAATATTGGTAATCTTTTAATCCAAGTTGTTTATTGTGAAAGGAGCATTTTAAATGGAAGGCATTGGTTAATGATAATTTAATTACCTTTTGATTTCCTTAACAAGGATAATATTGTCCAACATTAGTGGGATGAGAGCTGGAGCTACTCAAAGCCTGGGCTGAAGGCTGGATCACTTACAGCTGTGTTGTCGATCCTTGCATCGACTTGTTGCATCAGAAGGCATTGTTCACCCCTTGTGTTTGTAGTAAAAGGCCATATTTTAGGACAGCCATGGGTTGTAACTGTTTTGTGTTTCTCATCAGGCCCAGGTCTCTTGCGTTGTTATTGTGTCTATGTGTTGCTGATAGCTGTTAATGGAGTGACAGAATGTTTCACATTTGCTGTAATGAGTAATGAGGAGGTTGGCAGGTAAGTGATACAAGTTTTACCAATGCTACATTCATTCTCAACTTAAATAAACTTCTAGGTACACTGATGCAAAATAAGCAAGAATGCTAGGCCTTTCAGGCATTTCTGATGGTTAGTGACACAAAAGTCCTTTTATTCTGGGTGGCTGAATCCCAATCCCAATCCAGCTCCTCCTTGTATCCATCCAACAATCTATATTTTCCTTATCTTGCTTTGTTTATTTTCAGTCCAGGAGAAGATAAGCCTGCCTTTTTTCCTAATTCTTCATCCATGTGCCTACCTAAGAGTCTCTTAAATTTCCCTGATGTATTTGCCTCTACCACCACCCCTGGCACATACCCACTGCTCTGTGTTATTAAAAAAAACTCTGACATTGCCCCCCCCCCAGTACTTTCCTCCAGTCATCCTAAAATTATGTGCATATGTATTAGTCATTTCCACCATAGGAAAATCTCTCTAGCTGCCAATAAATATATGCCTCTTATCTTGTACACCTTTATCAATCATCTCTCATTCCCCTTCACTCCAAAGAGAAAAGCCATAGCTCACTCAATCTATCCTCATAAGGCATGTTCTGCAATCTGGACATCATAGAACATAGAAATCTAAGCACATTACAGGCCCTTTGGCCCACAATGTTTGCCAAACATTTAACCTATTCTAGAAAAAAACTGAATAGAATTACCCTACTGCATAGCCCTCTTTTTCTAAGCTCCTTGTACCTATGAGAGTCTCTTAAAATACCCTATTGTATCCACATCATCCTGGTAAATCTCCTCTGCAATGTTTAAAATTATGAGAGACATTGATCAGGTGGACAATAATGGTTTTTTATTGTCACATGCACTAAGGTGCAGTGAAAACTTGTCTTGCAAACCATTCATACAGACCAGTTCATTACAACATTGCAATGAGGTAGTACAAAATAAAATAATAACAGAATCAAGTTTTACTATTACATAGAAAGTGTAGTGCAGGTAGACAAAATCATAATAAGTAGATTGTAAGGTCAAGAGTCTATCTTATCGTACTAGGGAAATGTTCAATAGTCTTTTAACTTTAGGATAGAAGCTGACTTTGAACCTGGTGATGTGTGCTTTCAGGCTTTTGTACAGTATTCCAAATATGGCCTAACCATCATTTGTACATCTGTATCATGAAGTCCCAATTATGAGGGGTGATTGATATGTTCATGGCCTAAGGTAGAAGGAATCAATTTTAGAAAACCTAGCACATTTATTTTTCAACATTGTCCCCTCCTACATTTACACACTTAGTCCAGCAGTCGTGGAGCATATGGATCTTGGACCTCCAGGAAGTGTCCACAGATGAGTTATACAGGACTCGTTACATGCACATGCAGGTCAACTCTTTGAGTGATTATGCAGAAAGTTTGAAGTTAATAATTCATCTCCTACCTTAGGCCACTGTTATGTACCCCGTAACTGGGTCACTTACCAGCAAAGATAGAGAGGTCCGTTGAAGTCTGATGGTACTATTTTTAAAAGTCTTTATTTATAAAGGGGCACAAAAATAAGATTAATACAAACATTCAGATAATATACGTCGTCAATACTCAATCTAAAAGCGCGGGTATAATCATAATCATCAATAAGAAATAACTCTATTGTTTGTCTAGGGGTTACTGTATTGTCCGATGAAGAAATAAAAGTCAATTGTCATTAAAGATGCAGCTTTTTGGGTTGTAGAGAGAGACAGTCTTAAACTTGCCCGTGTCTTTTATGAGGCCAATCCGTTGAGTCGGGGGGAGTTGGTTCCCCGTTGTTAGTTCAAAAATTGTTTTCCGTGGTACTAGCCACCGGTCCCCAGGCAAGGGAACCAAACGCATGTGGCTTCCCGCGATTACGGGATCGCTAGCGTTTCTTCTGGTGCGTCTCTACAGCCCCTCTTTTATCTTGACTCGCAGGGTAGTAGATGTCAATCAGGTTGGGGGTGATGCAATCTCTCTCTCAACCAGCCCACTTTGCCCGAGGGCTTGCACGTAGCATAGTCCCCAATCCACAAATGTGTCTCCAAGAGACAATGGCCAATGTCGCGTTATTTTGCATCGCTGGGGAACGAGGCATTCGGCACGTCTCTCTCCCATTTCCTGGGTCCACTGACCCAACCTACTAGTGCTCTTGCGATTCTCACAAAGGAGGGGGCTGCGGGCATAACACCACAAACTTATAAATCACCCCTGATGAGTTATTAAATTCAAACTTTCTGCTTAATCACTCAGAGTTGAACTGCATGTGCATGTAATGAGAGCTGTATAACACATCTCCTTCTACCTTAGGCCACAAACTTATCAATCACCCCTGCTTCCTGGAGGTCCAAGATCCATATGCTCCACGACCGCTGGACTAAGTGTGTAAATGTAGGAGGAGACTATGTTGAAAAATAAATGTGCTAGGTTTTCTAAAATTGACTCCTTCTACCTTAGGCCACAAACATATCAATCACCCCTTGTATTAAACGATGAAGGCAAGAATGTTTCTATAAACGCAATTGTATCTGAAATTTACTAATATTTATTTGTTTGATTGAAGGTATAACTTTGTGATGCTGGCCTTGTCACTTTCATTCCTTGGACTTTCATATTGCTTAACTTTGTGGCAAGGAGCTGTTGGGTTTATTTTAGCAAACTGTTTGAACATGGCATTGCGAATTATGCACAGTCTGCGGTACATCAGCGGTTATTTCCGACCCACTGAACATCGGCCCCTCAGAGGCCTCCAACTCTCAGCACCTTTATTCTTGGCTTACCTCGCTAGTGGAATAGTGACAGTTCTCTCACAGGTAGGTACTTGTGGATGGGCTCAAACATATCAGGACTGTTTAACGTACCAATTCTGTTGTCACATGGTGTGAGTTGTAGTGACACAAACCAATGGGTGATTGATGTGTTTAAAATGAAGTAAGGAAGGTGTTTGGTTCTTTGGTACTGGTTTAGAGAGATGGGGCCACTATGAACAGTCAGATTGTACTTCACCATGACTGACTAATGTTGTTACATTGAGGTCTAGAGTGACATAGGGAGGTGGGGGTGGAGCAGGGAGAGGTTAAATTAGCTTGTAAATAGCATGAGAGCCCTGCTGTTGTTTCAGAATGAAGAGAGACAAAAGAATGGGACTAGGAAATAGAGGTGTCCAGAGGGACCTTGGGATTTAAGCCCATTGTTCTCTGAAAGTGGCATACAGGTGGACAGTGGCAAGTTTTCCTTTGTAGGTCTGGCATTTGCATAGGCAAGGCAGAGGAAACCTGGAATAAAGACAGAAAACACTGGACACACTCAGCAGGTCAGGTGCACCTTTGGAAAGAGAAACAGAGCTGGTGATGTAAGTTGGAGACCTACTGTCAGATATTAATGAAAGTAATCAGAGAGAGAACACACACAAAACTATATAAAAGCTGAAACACAGGTTTGTTCTGCTGGATCAGATGGTGTCATTAGAGAGGAAAACCAAGCAATTCTGGCCAGCTTTGATAGGAGCAGAGAAAGTGAAGGACACAGTGGCACACTTAGTCTGGCACATGGTTTGTGAACCAACAGCAGGGATAAACCTGCTAGTTCACCCCTCACCATTCTGCTATGGTACTTGTATCTTTTTACATTGGCTTTGGTAGAAGTGACCAGAGATGAGGCAGGCAGCAGCATTTGGTGAGCTGGTGGACTGGGCTTCCTATGTGCCCCCGACATGAGAACCAAATACTCTGTAAGTCCTAAATATGACACACAAAGTGCTTCAGGAACTCAGCAGGCCAGGCAGCATCTATGGAGAGAAATCAACAGCTGACGTTTTAAGCAAGACCCTTCATTAGGGTTGCTATGAGTATTCCAAATTCACTTTGAACAGCATTAAGTCAGAAATTCCAGGGATCAGCAGGGATGTTACATTCCTTCAAGTGGTGTCATGTAGGATAGGTTGGAGTAATATTGATTAATTTTCAGGCCTTCTCCAGCTGTAAAGTTCTATGGTTCTGTGTTGCACTGTGACATACTGGTTATGCTGACACTGTGTCTCCTGCTTTCTTGTGAGTTGTCCTCTTTTTTTCCCTCTCTTAGGTGACGTTATGCTGTGGGCAAGGGTTGATGTTCCGCTCGCTTCACATTCTGTTTGGGGCACTCTGTTTAATCATGGTCCTTGTCACAATCATCTTCTCAGAGCCCAAGCTTGTTCAGTTCATCAAAGGTCACTTCCTCTCTCAGAACAAAACCAAAATGGTTAAATGGGACTGAAAGCAGTGGTGTAAAGACTGATGCTGACAGTCCAACTCTCTGGACAACCGCACTCTGGGACCAAGCACTGGATTCTTATGCCCCATTCCCCGTGTGTCAACTGTATAAAATCCACGTGAATAAAAGACTGACCACTTGGAAATTTTCATCCTACGTGTGTGTGTATGTCTGTGTGTGTCTTTGTGCATGTATTTATGCATGTGACTATTTGTGTGCATGTGTGTGTACATGCATGCACACTCATGCTGCATGTATAGGTATTTGTCTGTTTTGTGTGTATGTGTATTTTGTTGAAGTTGAAGACAGACGTATTGTTTGAGGCAATCTCTGAACTCTGAGCCATGGCCATTTATTTAGCAGAATTTATAATGTAGCATGCTGGAGTGGGTTTTATTGGACAGAGCCTGATGACTGTTGACATCCAGCTTGCTACAACTTGTTTATTCTCTTGCTTGTACAGTTAGTGGAAAGATGTTGGCAGTTCCATTTTCACTGTTGAAAAACTGTTAGCTTGCAAGTCTGTACGATGGTGATTCAATTGTTCCTGATACAGGGGGGTGCTCATGAAAATTTCTTTTTTTTAAAAGGTTGTCCTATAAATAGTGCCAATGAATTAATCTGCTAGGCTCTGCATTTCCCACACCAAACTTTGGGGAGGCATCTGATAAAAGAATAGATTTGGTCTACAGAGACACTGCACCAATACTAGTCATAGAGTCATACTGCATGGAAACAAGCCTCTTGGCCAAAGTGATCCATGCCAACCATCTCCCTTCTAAATGACACATTGAGCACAGGATGAACAGCAGATCAGGCAGCATGGAGAGTCCACATTTTAGCTTAAGACCTTCCATTTGGATAGGTTTGTGTTGTTGCAGCTTCACATCTTCAGTCTTCTGTGTCTGCCATCTAGATAATCCAATTTGTCTCTGTTTTGCACACATTTCTCTGAATCTCTAAACTGTCTTTTAAATATTATTAATGTACCTACCTCAGCCATTTCCTCTGGCAGCTTGTTCTGTATACAACGACCCTTTGTATTTAAAAAATTGTCATTTTGGGTCCTATTAAGTCTCTGCCATCTCACCTTAAACCTATGCCCTTTAGTTCTTGATTCCCCAACTTTGGAGAGGACCACCCACTAAATATTGAAAGACCTGGAGAGTGTTGAAGTGGAGAGGTTGTTTGCAGTAGTGACAGAGCCTAGGACCTGAGCCCAGAGGGTCAGACTAAAAGAATGTCCTTTTAGAACAGAGATGAGGAATTTCTTTAGCCAGAGGATGGTGAATCTGTGGAATTCATTGTCATAAATGGGTATGGATGCTAGGTCATTGGATATATTTAAAGCTAACGTTGATAGGCTCTTTATTAACGAAGGTTAGAGATTGGCAGGTATGACGTGGGCATCACTGAGTCTTGCCTGAAAGAGGATCATAGTTGGGAGCTTAAATCCAAGAATGCACATTGTTTTGAAATGATGGGCAGGTAGGCAGAGAGGGTGGCCTGTTTCTGTTGGTTAAAAATGAAATTAAATCCTTACTAAGAGCAGATAGGAGCAGAAGATTCAGAATCTTTGTGGGTAAAGTTAAGAAACTGCAAGGGAAAAAAAGACCCTAATAGCAATAATATACAGGACTTTGAACAATAGCCAGTATGTGGGGTACAAATAACAACAGGAGATAGAAAAGGCACGTAAAAAGGGGTATGTTAGGATAGTCATGGAGGACTTCAATAGTATTCTGTAAAGGTAGATTTGGAAAATCAGATCTGGATCCCAAGAGAGAGAAGTTGTAGAATGCATATGGAATGGCTTTTTAGAGTAGCTTGTGATTGAGCGATGTTGTGCAATGTACAAGATTTGATTAGAGAACATAAGGTAGAGGAATCCTTAGGAGACAGTGATCATAAAATGATAGAATTCACCCTGCAGTTTGAAAGGGAGAAGATAAAGTCAGATGTCTCTGTATTAGAGTGGAGTAAAGGGAATTACAGAGACATGAGAGAGGAGTTGGCCAGAATAGTTTGGAAAAGAACACTGGCAGGGATGAGCAGCGATGGCTAGTATTTCTGGAAGCAATTTGGAAAGCACAGGATATATACATCCCAAATAGGAAGAAGTTATCTTCAGGCAAGATGACACAACCGTGGCCAAAAGAGAAGTCAAAGCCAAAGAGAGGGCATATAATAGAGCAAAAACTAGTGGGAAGTTAGAGGATTGGGAAGCTTTTAAAAACCAACAGAAAGCAACTAAGGAAGTCATTAAGAAGATAATAAATGGCGAGAAAATACAAAAAAAATGAGACACAAAGGGATTTGAGTGCTTGTGCAGGATTCCTTAAAGTTTAACTTACAGGTTGAGTCTGTGGTGAGGAAGGCAATTGTGACATTAGCATCCGTTTCAAGAGGACTAGAATAAGGAGAATAAAACAGGATTATAAATGGATGTCTTTTCTCAGTGTGGAGCCAGTTTCTGTGCCATAAACTTTATCACTAAGATTTCACCAATCTTGGCCTTTTCTCCTTGGATGGACAGAGGAGGAGAGGTGACCTGACAGAGATGTATAAGATGATGAGGGGCATTGATCATGTGGATAGCCAGAAGCTTTATCTCAGGGCTGAAATGGCTAACATGAAGGGGCATAATTATAAAGTGCTTGGAAGTAGGTTCAGAGGAGATGTTGGGGGTAAGTTTTCCACACAGAGTGGTTGGTGCATGGAATGCACTGCCAGCAGCGGTGGTGGAAGCGGATACAATAGGGTCTTTTAAGAGCCTCTTAGATGGGTACATGGAGCTTAGGAAAGTAGACAGCTATGTGCTAGGGAAATTCTAGACAGTGTCTAGAGTAGGTTACATGGTCGGCACAACATTTTAGGCCAAAGGACCTGTAATGTGTTGAAAATTTCTATGTTCTATAATATCTTACAAACACTGGCTTACTTGGAAAATGCTGTATTTTGCTTAACTAATTTCAAAGAATTTTGCATTCTAAAGAACTGATTTTAACACGATGATTATACCATGGGGTGGGGGGGGGGAGTATGGAGGGCTATGTTCCAGGTGCAGGTTAATGGAACTAGGCAGAATTAACAGTTTGGGATGGATTAGATGGGCCAAAGCTCTATGATGTGATGTTAGCATTCATTTCAAGAAGACTAGAATATAAAAGCTAGGATGTAATGTTGAGACTTTAGGGTTAGGGTTAGCTTGAGAAGGCCTCACCTGGAGCATTGTGTGAAGTTTTGGGCCACTTTTCTTAGTGCTGAAACTGAGGGTTCAAGGGAGGTTCAAGAAAGTGATTCCAGTATTGAACAGCTTGTCATATGAAGACCGTTTGTTGGCTCTGGGCCTGTATTTGCTGGAATTCCGAAGAATGAGGGGTAACCTCATTGAAACCTTTTGAATGATGAAAGGCCTTGGAGAGGATGTTGCCTATGATGGGAGAATCTATGACCAGAAGACACAGTCTTAAAATAGAGGAACGTCCTTTTTAGAATGGAGAAGAGGAATTTCTTCAGGTAGAGAGTGGTGAATCTGTGGAATTTGTTGCCACGTGCAGCTGTGGAGGACGTGTCTTAACCACAGGTTGTCACTGTGGTTAAGAAAGCATACAGTGCATTGGCCTTCATCAATCGTGGGATTGAGTTTAGAGCTGAGAGAACCTTGGTCAGATTCCATGTGGAGTATTGTGCTCAGTTCTGGTCGCCTCTCCACAGAAAGGATGTGGAAACCATAGAAAGGGTGCAGAGGAGATTTACAAGGATGTTGCCTGGATTGGGGTGCATGCCTTATGAGAGTAGGTCGAGTGAACTCTGCCTTTTTTCTTTGGAGCGACAGAGGATGAGAGGTGACTTGATAGAGGTGTATAAGATGATGAGAGGTGACTTGATAGAGGTGTATAAGATGATGAGAGGCATTGATTGTGTAGATAGTTAGAGGCTTTTTCCCAGGGCTGGAATGGCTAGCACAAGAGGACACAGTTTTAAGGTGCTTGGAAGTAGGTTCAGAGGAGATGTCAGGGGTAAGTTTTTTACGCAGAGAGTGATGAGTGCATGGAATGTGCTGCCGGCAACAGTGGTGGAGGTGGATATGATAGGGTCTTTTAAGAGAATCCTGGACAGGTACATGGAGATCGGAAAAATAGAGGGCTATGGGTAACCCTAGGTGATTTCTATGGTAAGGACATGTTCAGTACAGCTTTGTGGGCCGAAGAGCCTGTATTGTGCTGTAGGTTTTCTGTGTTTATGTATACTTAAGACAGAGGTCGATAGATTTTTGATGGTTAGGGCATGAAAGGAGAAGGCAGGAGATTGGGGCCAAGGGGATAATTGGATCAGCCTTGATGAAATGGCTGAGTAGACTCGATGGACCAAATAGCCTAATTCTGCTTCTACAGCTTATGAAGAAAGATTGTAAAGGGAGGATGGGGCAATTGTGGCTGATAAAGTAAGTCAAAGCCAGCATCAAAGCAAAAGAGAGGATATATAATAGAGCAAAAATTAGTGGGAAGTTAGAAGATTGGGAAACTTGAAAACCAACAGAAGGGAACTAAAAATGCAATGAGAGAAACGATGAAATATGAAAATTAAGCTAGCTTATAATATAAAAGAGGATACCAAAGGTTCCCCCCCCCCCCCCAGTATATAAAGAGTAAAAAGGTGAGGTGTGGGTAACAGACTGCTGGAAAATGACTCTAGAGAGGTAATAATGGGGGACAAAGAAATGGCAGACAAACTTATTAAGTGTTTTGTGTCAGTCTTCACTGTTGAAGACATCAACAGTATGCCCGAAATTCAATAGTGTAGGGGTAGAAGTGAGCATAGTTGCTATTACTAAGAAGGCGGTGCTTGGGAAGCTGAAAGATCTGAAGGTAGGTAAGTCACCCGGACCAGATGGACTATACCCCAGAATTTTGACAGAGGTGGCTGAAGAAATTGTGGAGGCATTAATAATGATCTTTAGATCACTAGATTCTGGATGGTTCCAAAGGTTTGGAAAATAGTGTTTAAAAAGGGAGGGAGGCAGAAGGAAGAAAATTATAGACGAGTTAGCCTGACAGTGGGAAGATGTTGGAGTCCATTATTAAGGATGAGATTTCAGGTTACTTGCAGGCATATGGGCTGAAGTAAACATAGTTTCCTAAAAGGGAAATCTTGTTTGACTAATATATTGGAATTCTTTGAGGAAATAGCAGGCAGGATAGACAAAAGAGAGGCAGTAGTTGATGTTTACTTGGATTTTCAGAAGGCTTTTGACAAGGTACTGCACGTGAGGCTGCTTAACAAGATGAGAGCCCTTGGCATTGCAGGAAACATATTAGCATGGATAGAAAATTGGCTGACTGGCAGGAGGCCAAGAGTGGGAATAAAGGGTTCTTATCTTGATGGTCACCGGTGACCAGTAGTGTTCTACACATTATAGGTCAATGATTTGGTTGACAGAATTGATGGTTTTGTGGCTGAGTTTGCAGACAATACAAAGATCGGTGGAGGGGAGGTAGTGTTGAGGAAGCAGGGGTCTGCAGAAGGACAGGTTAGGAAAATGGGTGAAGAAGTGGCAGATGAAATATAGTGCACAAACACGAGGAAATCTGCAGATGTTGGAAATACAATCAGCAAACACAGAAAGCTGGTGGAATGTGGCAGACCAGGCAGTATCTATAGGAAGAACTACAGTCTACGTTTTGGGCCAAGACCCTTCGTCAGGACTAACTGAAAGAAGAGATAGTAAGAAATTTGAAAGTAGGAGGGGGTGTGGGAGATCCGAAATGCTAGAAGAAGACAGGAGGGAGAGGGATGAAGCTAAGAGCTCGAAAGTTGATTGGCAAAAGGGATACACAGCTGGAGAAGGGAAAGGATCATGGGACTGGAGGCCTAGGGAGAAAGAAAGGGGGAGGGGAGCACCAGAGGAAGATGGAGAGCAGGCAAGGAGTGATTGTGAGAGGGACAGAGAGAGAAAAGAAAAAATAACAAATAAATGAATAAGGGATGGGGTAAGAAGGGGAGGGGGGCATTAACGGAAGTTAGAGAAATCAATGTTCATGCCATCAGGTTGGAGGCTACCCAGGCAGAATACAAGGTGTTGTTCCTGCAACCTGAGTTTGGCTTCATCTTGACAGCGAAGGGCGCTGAGTAGGCTACGGTCAATTATGGAAAACTCTGAACATCCTCTACATAGCACCATCCAGAGACAGAGAAGCAGTTTCAGCGACAGGTTACTATCGATGCAATGCTCCTCAGACAGGATGAAGAGGTCAATACTCCCCAATGCCATTAGGCTTTACAATTCAACCGCCAGGACTTAAGAACTTTTTAAAAGCTATTATTAATGCTTTTTGAGATAGTGATTTAGATGCATATCATATTTTTTACTGAGTTAAGTATTGTATGTAATTAGTTTTGCTACAACAAGTGTATGGGACATTGGAAAAAAAGTTGAATTTCCCCATGGGGATGAATAAAGTATCTATCTATCTATCTAGAGGAGGCCATGGATAGACATATCAGAATGGGAATGGGACGTGGAATTAAAATGTGTGGCCACTGGGAGATCCTGCTTTCTCTGGTAGACAGAGCGTAGGTGTTCAGTGAAATGATCTCCCAGTCTGCGTCGGGTCTCACCAATATATAGAAGGGAGCACTGGACACAGTATATCACACCAGCTGACTCGTCCGGTACTCCCAGTTTGGACTTCTATATATTGGTGAGACCCAGCGCAGACTGGAAGACCATTTCGCTGAACACCTACGCTCTGTCCACCAGAGAAAATTATGATATGTCTATCCATGGCCTTCTCTACTGTCAAGATGAGGCAATACTCAGGTTGGTGGAACAACACCTAGTATTCCGCCTGGGTAGCCTCCAACCTGATGGCATAAACATTGATTTCTCTAACTTCTGCCAATGCCCCCCTCCCCTTCTTACCCCATTCCTTATTCATTTATTTGTTATTTTTTCCTCTTTTTATTTTCTCTCTTTTTCTCTCTTTGTCCCTGTCACAGTCACTCCTTGCCTGCTTTCCATCTCCCTCTGGTGCTCCCCTCCCCCTTTCTTTCTCCCTAGGCCTCCCGTCCCATCATCCTTTCCCTTCTCCAGCTGTGTATCCCTTTTGCCAATCCACTTTGAGCTCTTAGCTTCATCCTGCCCCCTCCTGTCTTCTATCATTTCAGATCTCCCCCTCCCCCACTTTCAAATCTCTTACTATCTCTTCTTTCAGTTAGTCCTGACGAATGGTCTCAGCCCGAAACGTCGACTGTACTTCTTCCTATAGATGCTGCCTAGCCTGCTGCATTCCACCAGCATTTTGTGTGTGTTAGGTGAAATATAGTGTTGGGAAACTGAACTGGATAAAGATAATCTGGTCCTCAGGTTGAAGTTCTGAACTGGAAAAAGGTCGAATTTGAAGAAATGAGAAAGGATCTAAAAAAAGCATAGATTGGGACAGGTTCTCTGGTGGGGATGTGATTGGTAAATGGGAGGTCTTCAAAGGAGAAATTTTGAGAGTGCAGAGTTTGTATGTTCCGCTCAGGGTTAAAGACAAAATGAAAAAGCAGAAGGAACCTTGGTTATCGAGGGATATTGGAACTCTGATAAAGAAGAAGAGAGAGATGTATAACATGTATAGGCAACAGGGAGGAAATAAGATGCTTCAGGAGTATAAAAAGAGTAAGAAAATACTTAAAGAAATCAGGAGGGCTAAAAGAAGACATGAGGTTTCTTTGGCAGTCAGAGTGAAGGATAATCCTAAGAGCTTCTACAGGTATGTTAAGAGCAAAAGGATAGTAAGGGATAAAATTGATCCTCTTGAAGATCAGAGTGGTCAGCTATGTATGGAACCAAAAGAAATGGGAGAGATATTAAATGGGTTTTTTGCATCTGTATTTACTAAGGAAACTGGAATGGAGTCTGTGGAAACAAGGCAAACAAGTAGGGAGGTCATGGAACTTATACAGATTAAAGAGGAGGAGGTGCTTGCTGTCTTGAGGCAAATCAGAGTAGATAAATCCCCAGGACCTGACAGGGTATTCCCTTGGACCTTGAGGGAGACTAGTGTTGAAATTGCAGGGGCCCTGGCAGAAATATTAAAAATGTCGATATCCACAGGTCAGGTGCCGGAGGATTGGAGAATAGCTCATGTAGTTCAGTTGTTTAAAAAAGGCTCAAAAAGTAAGCCGGGAAATTATAGGCTGGTAAGTTTGACATCGGTAGTAGGTAAATTATTAGAAAGAATACTAAGAGATAGGATCTACAAGTATTTGGATAGACAGGGACTTATTAGAAACAGTCAGCATGGATTTGTGCATGGTAAGTCATGTTTAACCAATCTATTAGAGTTTTTTGAGGAAGTTACCAGGAAAGTGGATGAAGGGAAGGCAGTGGATGTTGTATACATGGACTTCAGTAAGGCCTTTGACAAGGTCCCGCATGGGAGGTTAGTTAGGAAGATTCAGTCGCTAGGTATACATGGAGAGGTAGTAAATTGGATTAGACATTGGCTCACTGGAAGAAGCCAGAGAGTGGTAGTGGAGGATTGCTACTCTGAGTGGAGGCCTGTGACTAGTGGTGTGCCACAGGGAGCAGTGCTGGGTCCACTGTTATTTGTCATCTATATCGATGATAATGTGGCAAATTGGATCAGCAAATTTGCTGATGATACAAAGATTGGAGGTATAGTGGACAGTGAGGAAGGTTTTCAAAGCTTGCAGAGGGATTTGGACCAGTTGGAGGAATGGGCAGAAAAATGGCAGATAGAGTATAATGCGGGTAAGTGTGAGGTATTGCACTTCAGAAGGTCAAACCAAGGTAGAACATGCAAGGTAAATGGTAGGACACTGAGGAGTGCAGTAGAACAGAGGGATCTGGGAGTACAGATACATAGTTCTCTAAAAGTGGCGTCACTAGTAGATAGGGTTGTAAAGAGAGCTTTTGGTACATTGGCCTTTATAAATCAAAGTATTGAGTATAAAAGTTGGAATGTAATGGTGAGGTTGTATAAGACATTGGTGAGACCGAATTTGGAGTATTGTGTGTAGTTTTGGTCACCTAATTACAGGAAGGATATTAATAAGGTTGAAAGAGTGTAGAGAAGGTTTACAAGGATGTTGCCGGGACTTGAGAAACTGAGTTACAGAGAATGGTTGAATAGGTTAGGACTTAATTCCCAGGAGCGTAGGAGAATGTGGGGAGATTTGATAGAGGTGTATAAAATTATGATGAGTATAGATAGAGTGAATGCAAGCAGGCTTTTTCAACTGAGGCCAGGGGAGAAAAAAACCAGAGGTCATGGGTTAAGGGTGAAGGGGGAAAAGTATAAAAGGAACATTGGGGGGACTTCTTCACACAGAGAGTGGTGGGAGTGTGGAATGAGCTGCCAGATGAAGTGGTGAATGCGGGCTCACTTTTGACATTTAAGAAAAACTTGGGACAGGTATATGGATGAGAGGGGTTTGGAGGGATATGGCCCAGGTGCAGGTCAGTGGGACTAGGCAGAAAAATGGTTCAGCACAGCCAAGAAGGGCCAAAAGGCCTGTTACTGTGCTGTAATGTTCTATGGTTCTAAACTGAAGTTCAAATTTAATTGTCATTCAACCATACATGAATAAAACCAAATAAAGCAGCATTACTGTGTGTAGTTATGTACTTCGGTAGAACAATAAAGGCATAGACTATGTTCTAAATGAGGAGAAAATTCAGAAGTACAAAGGGAGTTGGGAGTCCTCGTGCAGGATTCCCTAAAGGTTAACTTGCAAGTTGAGTCGGTTGTAAGGAGGGCAAATGCGATGTTAGCATTCATTCCAAGAGGACTATAATATAAAATATTATATATCTTTGATATATAGGATATAATGCATTGGAATGGGTCCAGAGGAGGCTCACGTATAGTGGGGGAGTATAGGATCAGAGGGTACAACCTCAGATTGGAGGGGAGTCACTTTAGAACAGAGATGAGGATTTGCTTTAGCCAGTGGTGGTGGATCTACGGCATTCATTGCCACCAATGGCTCTAGAGTCCAAATCATTGGGTAGATTTAAAGCAGAGGCTGATAGTGTCTTTATCAGTAAGGGCATCAAAGGGAGAAGGAGGTGAATATGAGGGATAATAAATCAGCCATAATTGAATGGTGGAGCAAACTTAATAGGCTGAATGGCCCTAATTCTCCTCCTGTGTCTTCTTTTTATGGGTGTCAAAGGTTATGGGGAAAAGTCAGGGGAATGAGGTTGAGATGGAAAATAAAGCAGCCATGATCAAATGACAGAGCAGACTGGAAGGGTTGAATGGTATTGGTATTGGTTTATTATTGTCACGTGTACCTGCATACCGTTCATGCAGGTCAAATCATTACACTAAAAAATACAACTGCAGATGCTGTGGATCAAAGAATACGTACACAATGCTGGAAGAACTCAGCAGGTCAGGCAGCATCCGTGAGAAAAGAGTAGCCAACGTTTCGGGCCGAGACCCTTCATCAGGAATGGGGTGGAAGAGAGGGCTGAAGCCCAGTAATAGAGATAGGAGAGGGGGTAGGACCTAGAGGCGCCAGGTGAAAAACCAGAGGAAAGGTAAAGGGGGGAAGGGGAGGGGATAAGCATGAAAGAACTGTAGAGATAAAGAAGCAGAAAGTTGAAAGGGGAGAGAGGGACCTGGGATAGGGGAAGGGGGAGGGAGTTACCGGAAATTGGAGAATTCAATGTTCATACCACCAGGTTGGAGGCTACCCAGACGGTAGATGAGGTGTTGCTCCTCCAATCTGAGTTTGGCCTCATCGTGGCAGTAGAGGAGGCCATGTATGGACATATCTAGATGGGAATGAGAGGCAGAGTTGAAGTGGGTGGCAACCGGGAGGTCCTGTCTATTGTGACGGACGGAGTGGAGGTGCTCGACGAAGCGGTCCCCCAATCTGCGTCAGGTCTCGCCGATGTAGAGGAGGCCGCACCGGGAGCACCAGATGCAATAGACGACTCCAGCAGACTCGCAGGTGAAGTGTTGCCTCACCTGGAAGGACAGTCTGGGGCCCGGAATGGTGGTAAGGGGGGAGGTGTGAGGACAGGTGTAGCATTTGCGCTTGCAGGGATAAGTGCCAGGTGGGAGTTCTGTGGGGAGGGACGTGTGGACTAGGTAGTCGCGGAGGGAACGATCCCTGCGAAAAGCTGAGAGGGGTAGGGAGGGAAAGATGTGCTGAGTGGTGGGGTCCTGTTGAAGGTGGCAGAAGTTGCGGAGGATAATGTGTTGGATCCGGAGGCTGGTGGGGTGGTAGGTGAGGACAAGGGGAACCCTGTCCCTGTTGTGGTGACGGGAGGATGGGTTAAGGGCTGAAGTGCGGGAAGTGGAGGAGATGCGGGTGAGGGCATCTTTGATGACGCCAGAAGGGAAACCACGATCCTGAAAGAAAGACATTTGAGAATTCCTGGAATGGAAAGCCTCATCCTGGGAGCAGATGCAGCGGAGACGGAGGAACTGGGAATAGGGAATGGCATTTTTGCATTGGGCAAGGTGGGAAGCGGTATAGTCAAGATAGTTATGGGAGTCAGTGGGTTTGTAGAAGATGTCAGTGGATAGTCTGTCTCCAGAGATGGAGACAGAGAGAACAAGAAAGGGGAGAGAAGTATCTGAGATGGACCAAGTGAATTTAAGGACTGGGTGAAAGTTACAGGTAAAGTTGATGAAATTGACGAACTCAGCATGGGTGCAGGAAGCAGCACCAATGTAGTTGTCAGTGTAGCGGAGGATAAGTTGGGGAATGGTGCCAGTATAGATTTGGAGCATAGACTGTTCCACATAACCCACAAAGAGGCAGGCATAGCTGGGGCCCATGCGAGTGCCCATGGCTACACCCTTGATCTGGAGAAAGTGGGAAGAACCAAAGGAGAAGTTATTGAGAGTTAGAACAAACTCCGCTAACCGGAGGAGTGTGGTGGTGCTGGGGAACTGGTGGGGTCTGTTATCCAAAAAGTAGTGGAGGGCTTTGAGGCCTTCTTGATTGGGCATGGAGGTGTATAAGGATTGAACATCCATGGTAAAAATGAAGCAGTTGGGGCCGGGGAATTGGAAGTTATTGAAGAGGTGAAGGGCATGGGATGTATCCTGGATGTAGGTGGGGTGAGACTGAACTATGGGGGATAAAATGGAGTCCAGGTAGGCAGACACAAGTTCTGTGGGGCAGGAGCAGGCTGAAACTATGGGTCTGCCGGGACAGTCAGGCTTGTGGATCTTGGGGAGGAGGTAAAACCAAGCTGTGCGGGGTGTGGGAATTATGAGTTTTTTGGCTGAGGGAGGAAGGTGTCTGGAGTTGATGAGGGTGGAGATGGTGTGGGAGACAGTGGATTGATGTTTTTAGGTGGGGTCCTGTGGCAGGGAGGGGTAAGTACGAGGAGGTGTCGGAGAGCTGCCGTTTGGCCTCATTGCGGTAGAGTCCGCCAGACTACTACGGCACTACCTTTGTCTGCAGGTTTGATGGTGAGGTTGGGGTTGGTGCAGAGAGAATGGAGGGCAGTGAGTTCAGAGGGAGTGAGGTTAGAATAGGAGAGAGGGGTGGTGAAGTTCAGACGGTTGATGTCTCGGCGACAGTTAGAGATGAAAAGGTCGAGAGCAGGTAGAAGGCCCGATGGGGATGCCCAGGGGGAGGAGGAGTGTAGAAGACGGGAGAATGTGTCATCACTGGGGGGAGGGGGGGAATCCTTGTTGAAGTAGTAGGCTCGGAGACGTAGGCGGCGGAAGAAGAGTTCAGCATCATGGCAGGCACGGAACTCACTGAGGTGGGGGCGGAGGGGGACAAAAGTGAGGCCCTTACTGAGGACAGAGCGTTCTGCCTCAGATAGGGGAGGTTTGGGACTGGGGTTAAGGGAGGGTAAGGAGTGGGAAGTCTCGGGAGGAGGAGGGTTGTTCGGATGTTCAGGGAGAGCGGGCAGAGGGGAGGATGAGGGATCGGAGGGATGGAGAGGGGATGCGGGATGAAGGGAAGGCTGGGAGTCACGAGAATAGGAGGTATCAGGGGAATAGGACGGGCGGCAGGACACCGCGGCAGCACCGACGGTCCCGGCCATAGGATCCCGGTCTGAACCGGACCCGGAGCTGGGGCTTCCGGAGCTTATAGCCCGCAGGGTGTCAAATCTGTGGTCAGAGTCCGGAGAGAGAAAGTTCATGGTACGCCGGGGGCTGGTGCCCATGTACAGGGGGGCGTGGTGCCAGTTGGGGTCGGAGTCCGAGGCGGATGATTCTTCGACGTGCTGAAGGTTGACGTGCTAACCCTAACCCAAATCATTACACTGCATTGAGATTGAACAATGGTACAACAGTAACAACATGAATAAAGTGTAAAAACATCAGGGAAAGTGCAGTGTACAGGGAAATAATAGAGTTGAGACCAAGAGTCCACCTTATCGTACTGGAAATCCATTCAAAAGTCTCATAACAGCTTTCAGACTTTTGTATCTACCACCTGATGTGAGAGGGGAATAGCAACATTGTCCAGGGTGGGTGGGGTCTTTGATTGTTCTGCCTGCATCACTGAGGCAGTGAGAAGTGTGTAGACAGAGTCTATGGAGGGGAGGCTGATATTTGCAATGTGCTGAGCTGTGTCCACAACTCTGAGGTTTCTTGCGGTCATATGCAAAGTAGTTGCCATAACAAGCCATTGTGCTTCCAGACAGAATGCTTTCGATGGTGCTTTCAATGGGCTAATTCTGCTTCCCTGTCTTATGTTCTTCTGATCTAAGATTATGTGCATTCACCCTATGTCCATCATGATTTTGTACACCTCTCCTTCATACCTCAACACAATATTTTATACGTATTTGTGGGATTTTGTGTCAGGGAGGACGGAAAATAATTCTTTAATCGTCTACTTGTTATGGTGAATGATTGGTTGTTTGGTGTTATGTTGTTTGTCTGTTTATGGGAGACAGTGAGTGTAAGTGTATATCCAAATGAGTGTGTGCATTAATGACACAGAAACTGTGTACATCTACATTCTGTGAAAAATTACAAGTGCAAGGAAGTCATAAGTCCGCAGGGCTATTTATTTCAAAATTCTGAATTGTGTAATAATGCAGCAGTCTGATCCAGAATTGTAACTGAATATATTTGGGTGGGGTCAGTATTATTGCAGCTTTGTTTTAATCATAAAAAATAAATTGCATTTCCTCATAAACGAGCAACACTTTAGGACTAGGCATTTAACAGTTCCTCTGTAAATGAAGCTGCTTGTTACAACTCGGCCAGAACTTCCAGCTGTAATGCTGAATTTTCATCATTTCTGGAAAATGCTTTTTGGTTGATCCTCGGTGCCCTTTGTGAACACGGTCTCTTGTCCTGTTCTTGCAGCGCTAAAGACAGAGGGAGCGACCATACCTTCCTGTTCTGTTGGCACAAACATAACAAACCTCACCAAACTCAGCAAATTAACCAGGCAGCAGTAATTCTCCACTCAGTAATGCCTCCATTCCCCCCCCCCCCACAATAATTCACACCAATGGCCACTCACACCCAATGATCACATTCCTAAAATGAACCCAATGGTGTCACAGTCAATCCCTGGTTCCAGTGTACCTCTACATCTCCATATTCTTCATTCTGTTCCCAGCTTTTCATGGTTTGATAAAATGTGATAATGCATGGACCATGAGTTTGATCTAACATAAATGAGCCAGTGTTTTATTTTCTGGTCTTAAGGCCAGTGTGCGGCGCTCTGTGTTTGTTGAGCTTTGCAGTTGCCTGAATAATTCCTTGGTTGGCACTAGAAATAAAGTTATTCATTTACTTCGGGAGTATTGTGGGTTATGGTTTATTTGGTTGTACTGACTTTTCAGCCAGGGGTTCCAAATTGTCCTTCTCCATTAATTTTCCACCTTCAAATGTTTTTCTAATCCTCTATTGAAAATTTCTCTTCAGGAAGTCTATCCTTGCTGCATTAAAAAAAATTGTTATCTGTTGTTTTGGTTCTTTGGTCAATCTCCATCAATATGCCCTTTGGCTTTCAACTTTCCAGCCACTGAAAACAAATTCCCCCTATTCTTTCAAACCTCCCCATGACTTTGAAAACTCCTAACCTCTCAACCTTCCATGCTCACTACATTCCTTCAACACTACTACCTGTTGAGTAACTCTCCTTAGAACCCTCTAAGAAACTTTGATGTCATTCTTCAATTATACCCAGAATCAGATGCAATCATCAGTCTTCGACCTAAACAGTACTCAGAAAGTGTTTTATCTGTTTAATAATATTGGTTTCTGAAATTACCAAAGGTCTCTCTCTGAAATTCAAGGATTGTTTTTAGAGCCAGTTAGCTTGACCTTGAGCATGCAATCTCCAGAACCTTCTACTGCCTTCCTCCTCGGACTAAGTTGTTCACCAGTAGTGGTAATAGAAACATAGAAAACCTACAGCATATAATGCACAGGTAATGATAGGAAGAAGAGCAACATGATGTTAATTTGTGAAGGAATGCAAATATGGAATCAATTATAGAGTATGGAAACCAGACCTTTGACCTAACATGTCCCTGGTGTCTGGAGTGCTGACCTGAGCTAGTCTCATTTGGTCTATATCCCTCTAAACCAGGGGCTCCCAACCTGTTTGTTTTGCCATGGACCTCTACCATTAACTGAGGGGACCATGATCCCCAGGTTAGAAAGCCGTGCAAACCATTCCCAACTATGTACTTATCCAAGTATCTTCTAAATTATGTTACTGTACTTGCCTCAACTTTATCTGTATATGCACTGCCTTCTATGTGAAAAAGTTGCTTGTTTGGTCTACAGGTTCCTCACACCTTAAACCTATGCCTCTAAATTTTAAGACCACAAGATATAGGAGCAGAAGTAGGAATTCAGCCCATCGAGTCTGCTCCGCCATTCAATCATGGGCTGATCCAATTCTTCCAGTCATCCCCACTCCCCTGCCTTCACCCCATACCCTTTGATGCCCTGGCTAATCAAGAATCCATCTATCTCTGCCTTAAATACACCCAATGACTTGGCCTCCACAACCACTCGTGGCAACAAATTTCACAGATTTACCACCCTCTGACTAAAGTAATTTCTCCGCATCTTGTTCTAAATGGATGTCCTTCAATCCTGAAGTTGTGCCTTCTTGTCCTAGACTCCCCTATCATGGGAAATAACTTTGCCATATCGAATCTGTTCAGGCCTTTTAACATTCGGAATGTTTCTAAGAGATTCCCCCCTCATTCTCCTGAACTCCAGGGAATACAGCCCAAGAACTGCCAGACCTTCCTCATACGGTATCTCTTTCATTCCTGGAATCATTCTTGTGAATCTTCTCTGAACCCTCTCTAACGTCAGTATATCTTTCTCTGGGAATTGGACTGTGTACATTCACCCGGTCTGTACCCCTCTTGGTTTTATACCACTCTGTAAGGTAACTCTCAATTTATTATGCTCCAAGAAATAAAGACCTAGTTTGAAACTCAGGGCCTCAAGTCCTGGCAATGATTTCATAAATCCTGCTTGATTGAGTTTTTTGAAAAGATAATCAAAAGAATTGATAAAAACAGGACATTGAACATTGTCTTCATGGACTTTAGCAAGGTCTCACATGATAGGCTGGTCTAGAGCATTAGATCACATGGGATCCAGGTTGAGATAGTTAACTGAATATAAAGTTAGCCTGTTGGAAGGAGTCAGATAGTAGTGATGGAGGGCTGTTTTCAGACCGGAGGCCTATGAACAGTGGTGTGCTGCAGGGATTAGGTTAAAGGCCTCTGGTCTTTGTTGTTCATATGATTTAGATGAGAATGCAGGTGGCCCGATTAGTAAATCTGGAGATGACACCAAAATTGATAGTGTCATGGATAGTGAGAAAGGTTGACTAAAGTTACAATGGGATCTAGATGGACAAAGGAATGGTCAGTAGAATTTAACTCTGACAATTGCACGTATTTTGGGAAGTTAAACCAGGCAAAGACTTGTATCATAAATGGCAAAGCCCTGGATAGTATTGTGAAACAGTGAGACCTTGGGGTACAAATACATAGTTCCTTAAAAACAACAAGGCAGGTAAACAAGGTGGTAAATGTAGAGGAGCTGGAACATCATGTTACAGGTGTAAGTATCATTGGTTAGGCCGAACTTGGAGCAATGTGTACAGTTCTGGTCATTACACTACAGGAAGGATGGGATATGCAGAAAAGATTTGCAGGATGTTGTGTGGCTGGAGGACTTGAGTTATAGGGTTAAATTAGACATCTGGGACTGTTCCCCTGTAGCCAAGGAGACTGAGGGGGACCTTTTTAGAAATTTATAAAATCCTGAGGGGGATAGATAAAATGAATAGTCCCAAGATGGTCTAAAATTTGGTAGAGATGTCATGGGCCAAAGGGCCTGAACGTGAAGAACTGGAGGGCATAGGTCTAAGGTAAACATAGAACATAGAACATAGAATAGTACAGCACATTACAGGCCCTTTGGCCCATAATGTTGTGCCGACCCTCAAATCCTGCCTCCCATATAACCCTCCACCTTAAATTCCTCCATATATCTGTCTAGTAGTCTCTTAAATTTCACTGGTGTATCTGCCTCCACCACTGACTCAGGCAGTGCATTCCACGCACCAACCACTCTCTGAGTGAAAAACCTTCCTGTAATATCCACCTTGAACTTCCCTCCCCTTACCTTAAAGCCATGTCCTCTTGTACTGAGCAGTGGTGCCCTGGGGAAGAGGCGCTGGCTGTTCACTCTGTCTATTCCTCTTAATATCTTGTACACCTCTATCATGTCTCCTCTCATCCTCCTTCTCTCCAAAGGGTAAAGCCCTAGCTCCCTTAATCTCTGATCATAATCCATACTCTCTAAACCAGGCAGCATCCTGGTAAATCTCCTCTGTACCCTTTCCAATGCTTCCACATCCTTCCTATAGTGAGACGACCAGAACTGGACACAGTACTCCAAGTGTGGCCTAACTAGAGTTTTATAGAGCTGCATCATTACATTGCGTCTCTTAAACTCTATCCCTCGACTTATGAAAGCTAACACCCCATAAGCTTTCTTAACTACCCTATCTACCTGTGAGGCAACTTTCAGGGATCTGTGGACATGTACCCTCAGATCTCTCTGCTCCTCCACACTACCAAGTATCCTGCCATTTACTTTGTACTCTGCCTTGGAGTTTGTCCTTCCAAAGTGTACCACCTCACACTTCTCCGGGTTGAACTCCATCTGCCACTTCTCAGCCCACTTCTGCATCCTATCAATGTCTCTCTGCAATCTTCGACAATCCTCTACACTATCTACAACACCACCAACCTTTGTGTTGTCTGCAAACTTACCAACCCACCCTTCTACCCCCACATTCAGGTCGTTAATAAAAATCACAAAAAGTTAGAGGTCCCAGAACAGATCCTTGTGGGACACCACTAGTCACAACCCTCCAATCTGAATGTACTCACTCCACCACGACCCTCTGCCTTCTGCAGGCAAGCCAATTCTGAATCCACCTGGCCAAACTTCCGTGGATCCCATGCCTTCTGACTTTCTGAATAAGCCTACCATGTGGAACCTTGTCAAATGCCTTACTAAAATCCATGTAGATCACATCCACTGCACTACCCTCATCTATATGCCTGGTCACCTCCTCAAAGAACTCAATCAGGCTTGTTAGGCACGATCTGCCCTTCACAAAGCCATGCTGACTGTCCCTGATCAGACCATGATTCTCTAAATGCCCATAGATCCTATCTCTAAGAATCTTTTCCAACAGCTTTCCCACCACAGACGTAAGGCTCACTGGTCTATGATTACCCGGACTATCCCTACTACCTTTTTTGAACAAGGGGACAACATTCACCTCCATCCAATCCTCCGGTACCATTCCTGTGGACAACAAGGACATAAAGATCCTAGCCAGAGGTTCAGCAATCTCTTTCCTTTCCTCGTGGAGCAGCCTGGGGAATATTCCATCAGGCCCCGGGGACTTATCCGTCCTAATGTATTTTAACAACTCCAACACCTCCTCTCCCATAATATCAACATGCTCCAGAACATCAACCTCACTCATATTGTCCTCACCGTCATCAAGTTCCCTCTCAGTTGTGAATACCAAAGAGAAGTATTCATTGAGGACCTCGCTCACTTCCACAGCCTCCAGGCACATCTTCCCACTTTTATCTCTAATTGGTCCTACCTTCACTCCTGTCATCTTTTTGTTCTTCACATAATTGAAGAATGCCTTGGGGTTTTCCTTTACCCTATTCGCAAAGGCCTTCTCATGCCCCCTTCTTGCTCTTCTCAGCCCCTTCTTAAGCTTCTTTCTTGCTACCCTATATTCCTCAATAGACCCATCTGATCCTTGCTTCCTTCACCTCATGTATGCTGCCTTCTTCCATCTGACTAGATTTTCCACTTCACTTGTCACTCATGGTTCCTTCACCCTATCATTCTTTATCTTCCTCACCGGGACAAATTTATCCCTAACATCCTGCAAGAGATCCTTAAACATCGACCACATGTCCATAGTACATTTCCCTGATAAAACATCATCCCAGATCACACCCACAAGTTCTAGCCTTATAGCCTCATAATTTGCCCTTCCCCAATTAAAAATTTTCCTGTCCTCTCTGATTCTATTTTTTTCCATGATAATGCTAAAGGTCAGGGAGTGGTGATCACTGTCCCCCAGATGCTCACCCACTGACAGATCTGTGACCTGATCCAGTTCATTACCTAATGCTAGATCTAGTATGGCATTCCCCCTAGTCGGCCTATCAACATACTGTGACAGGAATCCATCCTGGACACACTTAACAAACTCTGCCCCATCTAAACCCTTGGAACTAATCAAGTGCCAATCAATATTAAGGAAGTTAAAGTCACCCATGATAACAACTCTGCTATTTTTGCACCTTTCCAAAATCTGCCTCCCAATCTGCTCCTCGGTATCTCTGCTGCTACCAGGGGGCCTATAGAATACCCCCAGTAGAGTAACTGCTCCCTGAGTGGGGAAGAATTTAAAGGGGACCTGAGGGATAAGTTTTTTACAGAAGGAACAAGCTGTCGAAAGAGGTGGAGGTGGGGACAATTACATTTAACTCAAACTGGAGTTAAACACAAGCTACAAAATATGCTGTACACATGGGCTACAAGAGTAGACCAAAGGCTGGGAATCTTCTGCTGATTATTTCACCTCCCATCTCCCCAAACCCCTAATGTGAGGCTCAAGTCAGGAGTGTGATGAAACACTCTCCACTAGCCTGGGTGAGTACAGCTTTGACATTTCAAGCATTTAACACCATACAGGACACTGCAGCCCATGTGACAGGCACTCCATCCTAGATTTGCAGGGAGTTGGAAACCAAAGTGCCAGATCAGATAGTGGAGAGGTCGTGGAGACATGTTGTTAAGACCTCCAACAAAGTCAGGAAACAAAAGGTTGAGCATGGTGCAACTAATGTCCTGAGTTGCATATATTTCAATGCAAGAAATATAAGAAAGGCAGATGAGCTCAGGGCATGGATCTACATGTGGAATTATGAAATTGTAGCCTTTATTGAGAGGTGATCACAGGAAGGGCAAACTGACAGTTCAATATTCTGGGGTTCTGTAGTTTTAGACATGACTGAGTGGGAGGAATTAAAGGAAGGGGGATGGCATTACTAGTCGGAAAATGTCACAGCAGTGCTCCATCAGGACAGACTGGAAAACTCATTTAGTGAGGTGTTATGGATGGAACTGAGTAATTGGAAAGGTTTGACCACATTAATAGGTCTATGTTACTGACTGCCCAACAGTCTGAAGACTGTTGCAAGAAACATAGGTTGTTATAGTAGGAGATGTTAAATTTTCACATATTGACTGATATTCCCGTACTGTAAAAGAGCTAGGTGGGATAAAGTTTGTCAAATGTGTTCAGGGAAATTTCTTTCATCAGTATGTAGAAGTCCTAATGAGAGAGCATGCAAAACTGGATCTGCTATTGGGGAATAAGATGATGCAGTTGTGTAACAGATGTATGTGTAGGGGAAAACATTGCATCCAGTGACCACAGTGCCGTTAGTTTCTAAGTAAATGTGCAAAAACAAAGATAAGCTCCACAGGTTGAGCACTGGGTGCTGGGAAGCAGCTGAGGAGCTGAGGTGAATGCTTTAAAAGGAGCGGGGACTTGGGACAGTGTGATCGCGGGACTGTCACAGCAGGGGCAGGAGCGAGGGGCTTGGGAGAGCGCTGAGTGCTGGGAAGCAGCTGAGGAGCTGAGGTGAGTGTGCTTTTAAAGGAGCATGGAGGGCAACTGAAGGGTTAAACTGTTGATTAGTTGATTAGAGGGAGAGAGTACTTGAGATAATTGGCAGAGACAAACAAAAGGAGGGGTAACTGAAGAGGAGCAGCCTGTGTGTGAGTGGCTCAGGGTAGGAGTGGAGTTTTGAGGCTTTTGCTCAAGAGGCTTCGGTGAGTAAAGGCTGAAGGCGAGTTTGCTCCCAGTGAGGTAAGGCTGGGTAAGTTCCTTTAATTAATTTAATTAACTTAGGAGTAGGTAAATGAAGACAGCAGTTAGGGCAGTCGAGTGCTCCGTATGCAGTATGTGGGGAGTCAGGGACAGCACAATTGTCCCTGATGACTACACCTGTAAAAGGTGCATCCAACTGCAGCTTCTGACAAACCGAGTTAGGGAACTGGAGCTGGATGAACCTCGGATCATTCGGGAGGCAGAGGCAGAAATGGACAGGAGTTTCAGGGAGATAGTCACCCCTAAAAGTCAGGAGGCAGGTAGCTGGGTGACTGTCAGGAGAGGGAAGGGGAATAGACAGAAAGAGCAGAGCAGCCCTGTGGCTGTTCCCACCAACCATTTTGGATATTGTTGGTGGGGACGACCTACCAGGGATAAGTTGTAGTGGTCGCGTCTCTGGCACCGAGACTGGACCCTCAGCTCAGAAAGGAAGGAGGAAAAGAGGAGAACAGTAGTGATAGGGGATTTGATAGTTAGGGGGACAGATAAGAGGTTTTGTGGGAGAGATCGAGAATCCCAGATGGTCTGTTGCCTCCCTGGTGCCAGGGTCCGCAATCTCGTATTGAGTTCTTGGTATTCTTAGAAGGGAGGGTGAGCAGCCAGATGTCATGCTCCATGTAGGGACCAATGATGTGGATAGGAAGGAGGAGGAGATCCTGTAAAGAGAGTTTAGGGAGTTAGGTGCAAAGTTGAAGGACAGGACCTCCAGGGTTGCAATCTCAGGATTGCTATCCGTGCCACGTGCTAGTGAGGCTAGAAATAGGAAGATAATGTAGCTAAATACATGGCTAAGGAGATGGTGCAGGAAGGAGGGCTTCATGTTTCTGGACAATTGGGCTTTGATCCAGGGAAGGTGGGACCTGTTTCAACGGGACAGTTTGCACCCGAACTGGAGGGGGACTAACATCCTCGCGAGTAGATTTGCTTGTGCTGCTCCGGGGGTTTAAACCAGATTTGCAGGGCAAGAGGAACCAGAGTGTTAACGCAGATGGTGAGGTGGAGGAGGATAAAGATCACACGAGGGCTGCATGTATAGACAGAAATCAAAGGTTTGTACGTGATAGAAATGTTCTCAGGTGCGTCTATTTCAATGCAAGGAGTATTGTAGGTAAGGCAGATAAGCTTCGGGCATGGATTGGCACGTGGGATTACAACATTATTGCTATTAGTGAGACTTGGTTGCAGGAGGAGCAGGACTGGCAGCTTAATGTTCCGGGGTTCCGATGTTTCAGACATGATAGAGGGGGAGGGATGAAGGGGGGAGGAGTGGCATTACTAGTCAGGGAAAATATCACAGCTGTGCGCAGACAGGACAGCCCGGAGGGCTTGTCTACGGAGGGCTTGTCTACAGAGGCCATATGAGTGGAGCTGAGGAACGGGAATGGTGTGACCACACTAATAGGGTTGTATAGACTGCCCAATAGTCAGAGAGAATTGGAGAAGCAAATCTGTAAAGAGATAGCAGACTGATGTAAGAAACAGAAAGTTGTAATAGTAGAGGATTTTAACTTTCCACGTATTGACTGGGTCTCCCACACTGTGAAAGGGCTAGATGGCTTGGAGTTTGTCAAATGTATTCAGAAAAATTTTCTAGATCAATATATAGAGGTACCTACGAGAGGGGATGCAATACTTGATCTCTTATTAGGGAACCAGTCAGGTCAGGTGACAGAAGTATGCGTAGGCGAACATTTTGGGTCCAGTGAAAATAATGTCATTAGTTTCAAGTTAATTATGGATAAGGATAGGTCTGGTCCTCAAGTTGAGGTTCTAAATTGGAGAAGGGCCAATTTTGTGGAAATGAGAAAGGATCTAGAAGAGTGGATTGGGATAAGTTGTTTTCTGGCAAGGATGTGTTCAGTAAGTGGAAGGCCTTCAAAGGCAAAATTTTGAAAGTGCAGAGTTTGCATGTTCCTGGCAGGATTAAAGGCAAAGTTAACAGGCATAAGGAACCTTGGTTTTCAAGGGATATTGGCGAACTGGTTAAGAAAAAGAGGTGTATAGCAGGTATAGGCAACAAGGAACAAATGAGGTACTTGAAGAGTAAAGAAAATGTAAGAAAATACTAAAGGAGGAAATCAGGTTGGCAAAAAGAAGACATGAGGTTGCTTTGGCAGATAATGTGAAGGTAGGCCCGAAGAGTTTCTACAAGTATATTAAGAGTAAAAGGACAGTAAGGGATAAAATTGGTCCTCTAGAAGATCAGAGTGGTAGTTCATGTGTGGAGCCTCACGAGATGGGGTAGACCTTAAGCAGTTTTTTTGCATCAGTATTTACTCAGGAAACTGGCATAGTGTATGTGGAAGGATGGGAAACAAGCAGTGGTGTCATGGAACATATAGAGATTAAAGGGGAGGAGGTGCTTGTTGCCTTACAGCGAATAAAGGTACATAAATCCCCTGGGCTTGACATGATATTTCCTCGGACCTTGAGAGAGACGAGTGTAGAAATTGCAGCGGCCCTGGCAGAAATATTTTAAATGTCCTTAGCCACGGGTGCGGTGCTGGAGGATCGGAGGGTAGCTCATGTTGTTCTGTCGTTTATAAAAGGCTCCAAAAGTAAACCAGGTAATTACAGGCCAGTGAGTCTGACATCAGTAGTAGGTAAATTATTGAAAAGTGTTCTAAGAGATCGGATATACAAGTATTTGGACCTCCAAGGGCTGATTAAGGATAGTCAGCATGGCCTTGTGCGTGGTAGATCATGTTTAACAAATCTTGTGGAGTTTTTTGAGGAGGTAACCAAGAAAGTAGATGAAGGAAAGGCTGTGGATGTTGTATACATGGACTTTAGTAAGGCATTTGACAAGGTCCCACATGGGAGGTTAGTTCAGAAGGTTTCAGACACCAGGTATCTATGGAGAGGCTGTAAACTGGATTTGACATTGGCTGTGTGGAAGAAGACAGAGAGTGGTAGTGGATGATTGCTTTTCAGACTGGAAGCCTGTGACTAGCTGTGTGCCTCAGAGATCTGTGCTGCAACCATTGTTGTTTGTTGTCTATATCAGTGATCTAGATGATAATGTGGTAAATTGGATCAGCAAGTTTGCTCATGACACTAAGATTGGAGGCGTTGTGGACAGCGAGGAAGGCTTTCAAAGCTTGCAGAAGAATCTGGACCAACTGGAAAAATGGGCCAGAAAATGGCAGATGAAATTTAATGCAGCTAAGTGTGAGATGTTGCATTTTGGAAGGACAAATCAAGGTAGGACATATACAGTAAATGGTAGGGCACTGAGGAGTGAGGAGAAACAAAGGGACCTGGGAGATCAGATACATAATTCCCTGAAAGTGGCATCACAGGTAGACAGGGTTGTAAAGAAGGCTTTTGGCACCCTGGCATTCATAAATCAAAGTATTGAGTATAGGAGTTGGGATGTTATGGTGAGGTTGTATAAGACATTGGTGAGGCCAAATTTGGAGTATTGTGTACAGTTCTGGTCACCGAACTATAGGAAGGATATCAGTAAGATTTTAAGAGTGCAGAGAATATTTACTAGGATGTTGCCAGGTCTTCAGGAGTTGAGTTACAGGGAAAGATTGAACAGGTTAGGACTTTATTCCTTGGAGCGTAGAAGAAAGAGGGGGGATTTGATAGAGGTTTACAAAATTATGAGGGGTATAGACAGAGTAAATGTGAGTAGGATCTTTCCACTTAGATTAGAAGAGATAAATACAAGAGGACATGGCTTTAGGGTGAAAGTGGAAAGGTTTAGGGGGAACAATAGGGGGAACTTCTTCACTCAGAGAGTGGTGGGAGCATGGAATGAGCTGTCATTTGATGTGGTAAATGCGGGCTCACTCTTCAGTTTTAAGAATAAATTGGATAGATACATGGATGGGAGAGGTCTGGAGGATTATGGACTGGGTGCAGATCAATGGGACTAGCGGAATAAAGTTTTGGCACAGACTAGAAGGGCTGAATGGCCTGTGTTCTGTGCTGTAGTGTTCTATGATTGTAGGTCAATTATGGCAGAATATAGCATTAGTGGCAAGACTCATGGCAGTGCAGAGGATCAGAGGGATCTTGGGGTCCGAGTCCACAGGACACTCAAAGCTGCTACACAAGTTGACTCTGTGGTTAAGAAGGGATACAGTGCATTGGCTTTCATCAATCATGGGATTGAGTTTAAGAACCGAGAGGTAATGTTGCAGCTATATAGGACCCTGGTCAGACTCTACTTGGAGTACTGCGCTCAGTTCTGGTCACCTCATTACAAGAAGGATGTGGAAACCATAGAAAGGGTGCAGAGGAGATTTACAAAGATGTTGCCTGGATTGGGGAGCATTCCTTATGAGAATAGGTTGTGTGAACTTGGCCTTTTCTCCTTGGAGCAACAGAGGATGAGAGGTGACCTGATAGAGGTTTACAAGATGATGAGAGGCATTGATTGTGTGGATAGTCAGAGGCTTTTTCCCAGGGCTGTAATAGCTAGCATGAGAGGGCACAGTTTTGAGGTGCTTGGAAGTAGGTACAGAGGAGATGTCAGGGGTAAGTTTTTTTACGCAGAGTGGTGAGTGCGTGGAATGGGCTTCCGGTGATGGTGGTGGAGGCAGATATGATAGGATCTTTTAAGAGACTCCTAGATAGGTACATGGACCTTAGAAAAATAGAGGGCTATGGGTAACCCTAGGTAATTTTTAAGGTAAGGACATGTTTGGCACAGCTTTGTGGGCTGAAAGGCCTGTATTGTGCTGTAGGTTTTCTATGTTTCTCATTATTACCATCAGTATGGAGTATATGATTACCATCAGTATCAGAGCCTGAAGGTCCACACTCAACGATTCAAGAACAGCTTCTTCACCTCTGCTGTGGTATTTCTGAATGGTCCACGAACCCACAAATACTACTTCGTTATTCTTTGCACTACTCACTTTGTGATTGATAGTAATTTTATGTCTTTGCATTATACTTGTAAAAGTCAGTGACAATAAACCTGATTCCGACATTGCAGAGAAAGAAAGGTTATGGACCAGCTCTTACTATGCAGAGAAATAAGGGTATGGACCCGGTGCAGGCATAAGCGATTAGGCATCAATAGTTTAATTGGTTCGGCAAAAACATGGCGAGCAGAAGGGCCTGTTATTGTTATGGGTTCTACTAAATTAGTGCTCCGGGTCGTAAGGATATTAACATTCATTTACAAAGTACTAGTAAAAGATCATTGACTTAAAACATCATCAGCTGTTCTTCACTATTTGAATTCCTACATTCCTGTTTATTTAACGGTTTTTGTTAACCGTGGGGAACAGTTGATTAAATAACTAATCAGAGTAGGACGTTAAATCCGGACAGAAAGCCGTCTCTCTCACATGGAGGTACTTTTCTCTAAGTTTGGAAACCTCACAAGATGTCAGACGATAAGAGAACTTCCAGCATCTGCAGATTCTCTCTTAGAGAATTTCCAGATGCGATACTTATTTAATTTTTAAAAAAATTACAAGGTGTCTGTTGAGAGAGAGAAGAAAAAAACAGTGAGTCCTACCCGCCATGCCGACTTTCACACCAACTACACTATAACTTGGGGAACAAAAAGTTAGCTAACGATGAGAGAAAATTATTGGGCAAAATACCGAGGATTGCAACATATTGAAGAACGGGAAAGAAGGTTTTAAAAGACTTACCACATTGTCGCATAACCTGGTAGGTTTTGGATTTGACTGCCTGTTTGCTGGCCAGTTTGTTCCGAGCTCCTTTGATATCTTCCTCTTTCATTGGCGGCCGTTTCTTCTTCACAATCTGCGGCTCCTAAATGGCCAATTTCAGAAACAGTTTGACAAGGGGTATTTTAGAAACACCATACAAAGCTGGCGGCAGTAGCTGTCTTACCTGCGACATACTTCTCAGCAAATTCGCTCCGAATCCAAGGCGGAGCAGCATTACGAGCGAGTTTTGTTCTGGGAGTGTTCTAATTTGGGAATGAGCTCAGAGCCCCTCACTAGCCCGCTATTATTAACCATGATTATTCTCTGTAGAATGTACTGAACCTGTCTGACATTGACGGACAGCTGCAGACTTGGGGAGCGAATTAAACTGAGTTTACAGCACGCAAAACGCCATTCGGCCCAAGACTTTTCAGTTTGTCTATCAGGATCAGAGACTTTAAACTCCGGAATCTGGAAGTAGAACACATTTGGTTGTATCCAGTTTACGGAAGGAATGTCATTTGTGGAGTAAAGTGGGTAAGGAAAGGAACCCATTTATTGGCCTTCCGTGGAGCAAGTTGCCCTCCAGCCGTGACTAATCCCCTATACAAAGCATAAGTTTCAACCCATTTCCCATCCAGAATATTCCGCCTGCAAAATATCGTCATACTTTCCTCTTTAGTTCCGTGACCATCAAGATTCTCTGAGTCAGAAGACACACGAACGACTGATTTAGAGTCAGAGTAATAAAGCAGGCACTCTGGCCATTTGGCCCAACCAGTCTATGCTGACCATGGTGCCCACCCACCTGAGATAATAAGTTTCTCTTTTATTCTTCCTACCAATGCAGATGATTCATATTTCTATTTACCAGATCTTTGTCCGCTCCTTCATAACTTAAGCCCTCTACACAACTTCCTAACGTTGTGTCAAAAGAAATAGGAGCCATTTCATCATGACTGATCCATTTTCCCTCTCAGACCAATCTTCTACCTTCTCCCCAAATCCCTTCGTGCCCTGAACAATCAAGGATCTATCAACTTCTGCCCTAAATATACATAAAGATTTGGTCTCCACAGCTGCCTGTGGCAACAAATTCCACACATTTACCATTCTCTGGCTAAAGAAATTCCTCATCTCTGTTCTAAAAGAACTCCCCTCTGTTCTGAGGCTGTGTCCTCTAGTCTTAGATTCTCCCAGCATAGGAAACATCTCTCCATGTCCGCTCCATCAGGGGCTTTGAGGGCTTTCACCATTTGATAGGTTTCAATGAGGTCACCCCTCATTCTTCTGAATTCCAGTAAATACAGGCCCAGAGCCACCAAACGCTCTTCATATGACAAGCCATTCAGTTCTGGAATCATTTTTGTGAGCTTCCTTTGAACCTTCTCCAATGTAAGCACATCCTTTCTAAGATAAGAAGCCCTAATGTGCTCTCAATACTCAAATGAGGCTCCACCAGTGCTTTATAAAGCCTCACTATTAAATTGTTGCTTTTATATTCTAGTTCTCTTCAAATGAATGTGAACATCACATATGCCTTAGACCATAAGCCATAGGAGCAGAATTAGGCCATTCACCCCATCGAGTCTGCTCTGTATTTCCATCATGGCTGATCCCAGGTCCCACTCAACCACATACACCTGCCTTCTTACCATACCCTTTGGTGCCTTGACCAATCATGAAATGATCGACTTCTGCCTTAAATATACCCACGGGTTTGGCCTCCACCACAGCCTATGGTAGAGCATTCCGCAGATCTGGCTAAAAAAAATTCCTCCTTACCTCTGCTCTAAAAGGTCGCCCCTCGGTTTTGAGACTGTGCCCTCTAGTTCTGGATACACCCGCTGTAGGAAACACACTCTCCACATCCACCCTATCTAGTCCTTTCAAAATACGGTAGATTTAAATGAGATTCCCATGCATTCTTCTAAATTCCAGTGAGTACAGGCCTAAAGCTGCCGAACATTCCTCATATGTTAATTCCTTCATTCCTGGAATTATGATATTGAAGCTCCTCTAGACTCTCCAATGACAACACATCCTTTCTGAGATATGGGGCCCAAAACTGTTGACAATACTCTAAGTGTCTTATAAAGGCACAACATTATCTCTTTGCTTTTATATTCTATTCCCCTTGAAATAAATGCCAACATTGTATTTACCTTCTTTACCACAGATTCAACCTGTAAATTAAACTTCTGGGAACCTTGCACAAGGACTCCTAAGTCCCTCTGCACCTCTGATGTTTGAATTTCCTCCCCATTTAGATAATAACATGCATTATTGTTCCTTTTAATAAAATGCATTATCATATTCTGTTGTTAAGAAGACATACGGTGCATTGCCTTTTATCAACAGTGGGATTGAGTTTAAGAGCCGAGAGGTAATTTACAGCTATATGGGACCCTGGTCAGACCCCACTAGGAGTACTGTGCTCAGGTCCAGTCACCTCATTACAGGAAGGATGTGGAAACTATAGAAAGGGTGCAGAGGAGATTTACAAGGATGTTGCCTGGATTGGGGATCATGCCTTATAAGAACAAGTTGAGTGAACTTGGCCTTTTCTCCTTGGAGTGGCAGAGGAAGAGAGATGACCTGATAGAGGTGTATACGATGATGAGAGGCATTGATCGTGTGGATAGTCAGAGGCTTTTTCCCAGGGCTGAAATGGCTAACATGAGAGGGTACAGTTTTAAGATGCTTGGAAGTAGGTACAGAGGAGATGTCAGGGGTAAGTTTTTTATGCAGAGAGTGGTGAGTGTGTGGAATGGGCTGCCGGCAAGAGTGGTGAAGGTAGATACAATAGGGCCTTTTAAGAGACTTCTGGCTAGGTAATAGAACATAGTACAGCACAGTACAGGCCCTTCGGCCCACAATGTTGTGCCAACCCTTAAACCCTGCCTCCCATATAACCCCACCACCTTAAATTCCTCCATATACCTGTCTAGTAGTCTCTTAAACTTCACTAGTGTATCTGCCTCCACCACAGACTCAGGCAGTGCATTCCACAGTGAAGACTGCTGCAAAGTACCTAAGTTCATCAGCCATTTCTTTGTCCCCCATTACTACCTCACCAGCATAATTTTCCAGTGGTCCAGTATCAATTTGTTTCACGATATTGTGGAGGCATTCAGAAACATTGTGACCCTGGCGTCTGGGAGGCAGACTACAATCTGTGTTTCCTTCTTGTGTCCACAGAATCACCTATCTGTCCCCCTGAATATAGAGTCCCCTTTTATTGCTGCCATCTTCTTACCCATCCCATCTCCCTACCCATCTGAGCTACAGGACCAGATTCAATGCTAGAGGCACAGCTGCTGTTGCTTCACCCACACCCCCCCCAACCCTACAGTACTCAAAATGGAGGATTTATTGTTGAGGGGGATGGCCACAGGGGTGCTCTCTACTATCTGATGTTCTCCCTTCCCTCTTCTGACAGTCACCCATTTATCTGTCTCCTGTAGCCTTGGGGTGACTAACTCCCTGTATCTTCTGACTATCACTGCTTCACTTTCCCTAACAAGCTGAACCCTAACCCTAACCCTTCCTCATCACGGACTCAGCAGTTGATTTCCCAGGCTTGGAAATTGTCCTTCTTTATAAGACATAGGAGCAGAATTAGGCCACTCAGTACCTCAAGTCTGCTCCACCATTCCATTATGACTGATTTATTATCCATCCCAACCTCATTCTCCTCCCTTCTCCCAATTAACCTTGATGCCCTGACTAATCAAGAACCTATCAACTTCTGCTTTAAATATACCATAAGACCATAAGACAAAGGAGCAGAAGTCAGCCATTCCGCCCATCGAGTCTGCTCCGCCATTTCATCATGAGCTAATCCAATCTCCCCATTAGTCCCATTCCCCCGCCTTCTCACCATAACTTTTAATGCCCTGACTACTCAGTATACCTATCAATCTCTGCCTTAAATACCACCAATGACTAGGCCTCCACTGCCCCCCGTGGCAACAAATTCCATAGATTCACCACCCTCTGGCTAAAAACTTTTTTTCACATCTCTGTTTTGAATGGGCACCCTGCAATCCTCAAGTCATGTCCTCTCGTACTAGTCTCCCCCACCATGGGAAACAACTTTGCCACATCCACTCTGTCCATGCCTTTCAACATTCGAAATGTTTCGATGAGGTCCCCCCTCATTCTTCTAAACTCCAAGGAGTACAGTCCAAGAGCGGTCAAATGTTCCTCATATGTTAACCCTCTCATTCCCAGAATCATTCTAGTGAATCTTCTCTGAACCCTCTCCAATGTCAGCACATCCTTTCTTAAATAAGGAGCCCAAAACTGCACACAGTATTCCAAGTGAGGTCTTACCAGTGCCTTATAGAGCCTCAACATCACATCCCTGCTTCTATACTCTATTCCTCTAGAAATGAATGCCAACATTGCATTCGCCGCCTTCACCACCGACTCAACCTGGAGGTTAACCTTAAGGGTATCCTGCACACGGACTTTCAAGTCCCATTGCATCTCAGAACTTTGAATTCTCTCCCCATTGAAATAATAGTCTGCCCATTTATTTCTTCTACCAAAGTGTATGACCGTACACTTTCCAACATTGTAATTCACTTGCCACTTCTTTGCCCATTCCCCCAATCTATCCAAGTCTCTCTGCAGACTCTCTGTTTCCTCAGCACTACCGGCCTCTCCACCTATCTTTGAATCATCAGCAAACTTAGCCACGAAGCCATCTATTCCATAATCCAAATTGTTGATATACAACATAAAAAGAAGTGACCCCCAACACGGACCCCTGTGGAGCACCACTGTTAGCCGGCAGCCAACCAGAATGGGATCCCTTTATTCCCACTCTCTGTTTCCTGCCAATCAACCAATGCTCTATCCACATATGTAACTTTCCCGTAATTCCATGGGCTCTTATCTTGTTTAGCAGCCTCATGTGCGGCACCTTGTCAAAGGCCTTCTGAAAATCCAAATACACAACATCCACTGCATCTCCCTTGTCTAGCCTACTTGTAATTTCCTCAAAAAATTGCACTAGGTTTGTCAGGCTGGATTTTCCTTTAAGGAAACCATGCTGAGTTCTGCCTATCTTGTCATATGCCTCCAGGTACTCCGTAACCTCATCCTTGACAATCGACTCCAACAACTTCCCAACCACTGATGTCAAGCTAACAGGTCTATGATTTCCTTTTTGCTTCCGTGCCCCCTTCTTAAATAGTGGAGTGACATTTGCAATCTTCCAGTCCTCTGGAACCAGGCCAGAATCTATCGACTTTTGAAAGATCATTGCTAATGCTTCCGCAATCTCCACTGCTACTTCCTTCAGAACACGAGGGTGCATTCCATCTGGTCCAGGAGATTTATCTACCCTTAGACTATTCAGCTTCCTGAGTACTTTCTCTGTCGTAATTGTGACTGTGCATATTTCTCTTCCCCGACACCCTTGAATGTCCGGTATATTGCTAATGTCTTCCTCAGTAAAGACTGATGCAAAATACTCGTTCAGTTCCTCTGCCATCTCCTTATCTCCCATTGCAATTTCTCCAGCATCATTTTCTATCGGTCCTATATCTACTCTCACCTGTCTTTTACTCTTTATATGCTTGAAAAAGCTTTTAATATCCTCTTTGATATTATTTGCTAGCTTCCTTTCATAGTTCATCTTTTCCCTCTTAATGACCTTCTTAGTTTCCTTTTGCAAGCTTTTAAAAACTTCCCAATCCTCTGTCTTCACAATAATTTCTGCTTCCTTGTATGACCTCTGCTTTGCTTTTACTTTGGCTTTGACTTCTCTTGTCAGCCACGGTTGCATCCTTTTTCCATTTGAAAATTTCTTCTTTTTTGAAATATATCTGTCTTGCACCTTCCTCACTTCTCACATAAACTCCAGCCACTGCTGCTCTGCCGTCCTTCCCGCTGGTGTCCCTTTCCAGTCAACCTTAGCCAGTTCCTCTCTCATGCCACTGTAATTTCCTTTACTCCACTGAAATACCAACACATCGGATTTCGGCTTCTCTTTCTCAAATTTCACAGTGAACTCAATCATGTTGTGATCACTGCCTCCTAAGGGTTCCTTCACTTCCATCTCTCTAATCACCTCTGATTCATTACACAATACCCAACCCAGTACAGCCGATCCCCTAGTGGGCTCAACAAGCTGTTCTAAAAAGCCATCTCGTAGACATTCTACAAATTCTCTCGAGATCCAGTGCCGACCTGATTTTCACAATCCACTTGCATGTTAAAATCCCCCTCAATTATCATAACACTGCCCTTCTGGCAAGCCTTTTCTATTTCCTGTTGTAATTTGTAGTCCACATCACTGCAGCTGTTTAGAGGCCTGTAGATAACTGCCATCAGGGTTCTTTTACCCCTGCGATTTCTCAGCTCAACCCATAAAGATTCTGTACCTTCCGATCCTATGTCAACTCTTTCTAATGATTTAATATCATTTCTTACCATTAAAGCCACACCACCCCCTCTACCTACCTGCCTATCCTTCCAATACACCGTGTAGCCTTGGACATTCAGCTCCCAGAGACATGCCACATCTCAGTGATAGCCACAATATCATACCTGCCAATCTGTAACTGTACAACAAGATCATCCACCTTATTCCTTATGCTGCGTGCAATTAAGTATAACACCTTAAGTCCAGTATTTGGTACTTTTTGCATTGATTGCACTGCAACTCATCCCAATGGCTGCAAATTTGCTCCATCACCTACCTGTCCTTCCTGACATCCTTACTGCTCACTATCTTAGGTCTATTTCTGTTTCCCTCTCCTCCGCTCCATCATTCCGGTTCCCATCCCCCTGCCAAATTAGTTTAAACCCTCTCTAACAGCTCTATTAAACCTTCCCGCCAGGATATTGGTCCCCCTAGGATTCAAGTGTAACCCATCCTTTTTGTACAGGTCACACCTGCCCCAAAAGAGGTCCCAATGATCCAGAAACTTGAATCCCTGCCCCCTGCTCCAATCCCTCAGCAATACCATTGACTAGACCTCTGCATCTGTCTGTGGCAATGAATTCCATATCTTCACTACTCTCTGGCTAAAGAAATTTATTCTTTATTCTGAGGCTGTGCCCTCTGGTGCTGGACTCACCCACTATTAGAAACATCCTCTATGCATCCACTCTATTTAGGCCTTTCAATATTCGATAGGTTTCCGTGAGATTCCCTCTCATTCTTCTAAACTCAAGTGAGTACAGGCCTGCAGCCATCAAACTGTTCTCATGCATTAACCCTTTTATTCCCAGGATGATTGTTGTGAACCTCCTCTGGTTCTTCTCCAATATCAGTGCATCTTTTATTAGATAAGGGGCCCAATACTGCTCACAATACTCCGTGCAGTCTGACTAACACCCAAGAAGTCTCAGCATTGCACCCTTGCTCATATATTCCAGTCCTCCCAAAACAAATGCTAGCATTGCATTTGTCTTCCTCAACACCAACTCAATCTTCAAGTTAACCTTTAAGGAATCCTGCCTTAGGATTATGGAATATTTCTATTCTGTGCATTCTGAGAGATCATTTTAGATTTTGTGACTGACTTACTAAATGGTTGAACTAGTCTTTAACTGTTGATAATAAACCTGATTCTGATTAATATCTTTGTGTAGCCTAGAGCTTTTCTTTTCAAGATCAGGCAAACCACTAATTCTTATAACATCAACAAACATGTTCATTGTGAAAAAACAAACAAGAGGATATCTGCTGATGCTGGAAATTCAATTAGCACACACAAAATGCTGGTGGAACGCAGCAGGCCAGGCAGCATCTATAGGGAGAAGCACTGTCGACGTTTCGGGCCAAGACCCTTCGTCTGGACTAACTGAAAGGAAAGATAGTAAGAGATTTGAAAGTGGGGGCAGGGAGGGGAAAATGCGAAATGATAGGAGAAGACGGAAGGGGTGGGGTGAAGCTGAGAGCCAGAAAGGTGATTGGCAAAAGGGATACAGAGCTGGAGAAGGGAAAGGATCATGGGACAGGGAGAAAGAAAGAGGGAGGGGAGCACTAGAGGGAGATGGAGGACCACCCCACCACACCAGCCTCCGGGTCCAACGTATAATTCTCCGTAACTTCCGCCACCTCCAAAGGGATCCCACTACTAAGCACATCTTTCCCTCCCCGCCCTTCTGCTTTCCACAGGAATCGCTCCCTAAGCGACTCCCTTGTCCATTCGTCCCCCCATCCCTTCCCACCAATCTCCCTCCTGGCACTTATCCTTGTAAGCAGAACAAGTGCTACAGCTGCCCTTACGCTTCCTCCCTCACCACCATTCAGGGCCCCAGACAGTCCTTCCAGGTGAGGCGACACTTCACCTGTGAGTCGGTTGGTGTGGTATACTGCTTTCGGTGCTCCTGGTGTGGCCTTTTATATACCAGTGAGACCCGATGCAGACTGGGAGACCGTTTCGCTGAACACCTACACTCTGTCCACCAGAGAAAACAGGATCTCCCAGTGGCCACACATTTTAATTCCACGTCCCATTCCCATTCTGATATGTCTATCCATGGCCTCCTCTACTGTCAAGATGAAGCCACACTCAGGTTGGAGGAACAACACCTTATATACCGGCTGGGTAGCCTCCAACCTGATGGCATGAACATTGACTTCTCTAACTTCCGTAAATGCCCCTCCTCCGCTTCTTACCCCACCCCTGATTTATTTAGTGTTTTATCTCCCCCTCCTTTTTTTTCTCTCTTTCTGCCCATCACTCTGCCTGTTCTCCATCTCCCTCTGGTGCTCCCCTCCCTCTTTCTTTCTCCCCAGGCCTCCCGTCCCATGATCCTTTCCCTTCTCCAGCTCTGTATCCCTTTTGCCAATCACCTTTCCGGCTCTCAGCTTCACCCCACCCCCTCTGGTCTTCTCCTATCGTTTCGCATTTTCCCCTCCCTCTCCTACTTTCAAATCTCTTACTATCTTTCCTTTCAGTTAGTCCTGACGAAGTGTCTCAGCCCGAAACGTTGACAGTACTTCTCCCTGTAGATGCTGCCCGGCCTGCTGCATTGTTAAAAATGTCTTTTTGGGCTTCCAGCTGGGTACAGGTATTGATTTTAACCAACACTTCAATGACAACCTCTGCCATCTTCATCAGGGATGATGCCTAGGCCCTGGGCATGTCTAGTCTGGTGGTATGTATACCCCCATCGTCTGTCCCTTCTGATTCATTAGTCCTCATTCGATCAGGTTTCCACTGTCCCACCTTGTTTACAATTGAATTCCAGTTCTTACTTAGAGTGAGACCTTCACCTTGGTTAAAATTCTTTTTCTCTAGTTTTATTTCAATGGCTTCCTTCACCAGGAGATCCCAGAATCCATTGGTGTGGCACAGTGGTCATGTGCTGTTGAAGTCAATCCTGCGGCCATTGCAAATGCACTGCTCTGCAACCACCAATTTCACTAGGTAACCTTAAGAAAGGCTGTAAACATAAACCAGGAAACGATAGGCCAGTGAGTCTGACATCAGTAGTGGGAAAGTTATTTGAAGGTATCCTAAGGGACTGGATATATAAGTATTTGGATAGACCTGGACCGATTAAGGATAGTCAGCATAACTTTTTGTATGGAATGGCAATGTCAAAAGCTTTCTTTACAACCCTATCTACCTGTGATGCCACTTTCAATGCATTATGGACCTGTATTCCCAGATCCCTTTGTTCTACCACCCTCCTCAGTGCCCTACCATTTACTGTGTAAGACCTACCCTAGTTGGTCCTACCAAGAGCAAGGCCTCGCACTTGTCCGCATTAAATTCCATCTGCCATTTTTCAGCTCATTTTTCCAAGAGTGTGTTACATTGAAATTGTACAAGACCATAAGACATAGGAGTAGAATTAGGCCATTTGGCCCATCGAGTCTGCTCCGTCATTTCATCATGGCTGATCCAATTTTCCTCTCAACCCCAATCTCCTACCTTCTCTCATATCACTTCAGGCCCTGACAAATCAAGAATCTATCAACCTCTACCTTAAATATATATGAAGACTTGGCCTCCACAGCTGCCTGTGGCAAAGAATTACACAGATTTACCACTCTCAGGCTAAAGAAATTCCTCCTAATCTTCGTTCTTAAAGGACGCCCCTCTATTTTGAGGCTGCGTCCTCGGGTCTTAGACTCTCCCACCACCACTCTATGAAGGCCTTTCACTATTCGACATGTTTCAATGAGGTCACCCCTCATTCTTCTAAATTCTAGTGAATACAAGGCCAGAGCCATCAAACACTCTTCATATGACAAACCAATCAATCTGCAGCTTCATCATATCGTTCCTAAGATAAGGGCCCCCAACACTTCTCTCAATACTCCAAGGGAGGCCTCACCAAATTCTTTATAAAGTCACAACATTACATCCTTGCTTTTATATTCTAGTCCTCTTGAAATGAATGTTAACATCACATTTGCCTTCCTCACTACAGACTCAACCTGAAAATTAACCTTTAGGGAATCTTGTACATGGACTCCCAAGAACTTATGCACCTCGGGTTTTTGTATTTTCTCTCTATTAGAAAATAGTCAACCCTTTCATTTCTTCTACCAAAGTGCATGACCATGCACTTCCCAACACTATATTCCATTTGCCATTTTTTTACCTTTCTCCTGACCTGTCCAAGCTCTTCTGTAGCCTCTCCACTTCCTCAAAACTACCTGCTACTCCATCTATCTTCATATTGTCTGCAAACTTTGCAACAAAGCCATCCAATTCCATTATCCAAATCATTGACATATATTGTAAAAAGAATCAGTCCCAACACAGACTACTGTGGAATACCACTAGTCACCGGCAACCAACCAGATATGGCTCCCTTTATTCCCACTCTTTGCCTCCTGCCAATCAGCCACTGCTTTATCCATGCTAGAATTTTTCCTGTAATACCGTGGGCTTGTAGCCTGTTCAGCAGCCTCATGTGTGGCATCTTGTCAAAGGCCTTCTGAAAATCCAAGTACATAACATCAACCAATTCTCCTTTGTCTATCTTGCTTCTTAATGCCTCAAAGAACTCCAACATTTTTGTCAGGCAACATTTTCCCTTGAGGAAACCATGCTGACTATGACATATTTTACTATGTGCCTCCAAGTACCCTGAGACCTCATCCTTAATAATTGACTCCCAACATCTTCCCAACCAGTGAGATCAGACTAACAGGACTATAGTTTCCTTTCTTCTGCCTTTCTCCCTCCTTGAAGGGTGGAGTGACATTTGCAATTTTCCAGTCTTCCAGAACCATTACAGAATTTAGTGATTCTTGAAAGATCATTACTTTCATATTCTACCTTTACTGTCTTAATGTCTTTTTTAAGTTGCCTTCTGTTGGTATAAGACATTGGTGAGGCTGAATTTGGAGTACTGTGTGCATTTTGGTCACCTACCTACAGGAAAGGTGTAAATAAGCTTGAAAGAGTGAAGAAAACATTTTCAAGGATGTTGCTGGGGCTGGAGGACCTGAGTTATAAGGAAAGATTGAATAGGTTAGGACTTTATTCCTTTGAATGTTTGAGAGGAGATTTGATAGAGGTGTACAAAATTATGAGGGATATAGGCTTTTTCCTGGTAACTTCCTCAAAAAGCACAATAAGATTACTTAGACATGACCTACTGCACAGAAAGCCACATTGACTAATTGGTAATCCCTATCTATCCAAATACTTACCGTACTGTGCAAAAGTCTTAGGGACATACATATATATGTATGTGTATGTGCCTAAGACTTTTGCACAGTACTGTAGTAATGTTATGTATTGTACTAGATTGATACATTAAGAGCAAAAAGATAGCAAGAGACAAAATTGGTCCTTTGAAAGCTCACAGTAGTCATCTATACATGGAGCAGAAAGAAATGACGGAGATCTTTTTTTTTGCATCTGTATTTACTTGTGGACTGACACAGAATCTATAGAAATGAAGCAAAACAATAGTGATGTCATGGACCATATACAGATTATGGAGGAGGAGGTGTCTGCTGTCTTTAGACAAATTAAGGTGGATAAATGCCAAGGGCCTGACAAGGTGTTCCCTCAGACCTTGTGGGAAGCTAGTACAAAAATTGCAGGGACCCTAGCAACAGATGAGATTCCAGGGATTGGAGGAGAGATAATGTTGTTCCATTGTTTAAGAAAGGCTTTAAGAATCAGCTATAGCTAGGGTGCCTAAGACTTTTGCACAATACTGTAAAAATTTTATGTATTGCACTCTACTGCTGCTGCAAAAATAAACCAAATTTCATGACATATGAGTGATGATAAATCTGATTCTGATATGGGTCTCTATTGTGGACTGAGAGTGGGAAGGGGCCAGGGAGAGTGGAATCATGGTTGGTAAAGGGGAACGGAGAGGGAAAGTAGCAGAAAGCATCAGAGAAACATTCTGTAATGTAACTATTTGTTTGGAATCAAATGACATTGCTTGGTGTCTCAAGACTGGGTGTGTCTACAACCGTGCCACCCTCTGCTGCTGGCACTCCTTCTCTTCGGCCTGTCTCACACCCCTTTTGTGGTAGTGCACCCTCGCCATTCCCAACACCCTTTGCACCAACCAAATTTACAAATTTGTTAAATGTGGACAAAGACAGCTCTGTGCAAATCTCTTAGGCTCCCTAACAGTAGGGAACCATAGAGAAGACGAGCACAGAAACGGGCCCTTTGGCCCATCTAGCCATGACATACCATTTAAACTGCCTACTCCCATTGACTTGCACCTGGACCATAGCCCTCCATTCCCTTACCATCCATGTACCTATCCAAACTTCTCTTAAACGTTGAAATCATGCATGTGGTGGCATCGTATTCCACATTCTCATAACCCTCTGAGTTTCCCATGTTCCCCTTAAAATTTTCACCTTTCACCCTTAACCCATGACCTCTGGTTGAAGTCCCACCCAACCTCAGTGGAAAAAGCCTGTTTGCATTTATTCTATCTATACCCCTCATAATTTTGTTTACTTCTATCAAATCTCCTCTCAATCTTTTATGTTCCAAGGAGTAAAGTCCTAACCTGTTCAATCTTTCCTTATAACTCAGGCCCTCCAAGCCCGGCAGCATCCTTGTAAATTTTCTCTGACCTCACCAATATCTTATACAACTTTAACATGACATCTCATCTCCTGTACTCAATACTTTGATTTATGATGGCCAATATGCCAAAATATAGAAATATTGAAAACCTACAGCACAATACAGGCCCTTTGGCCCACAATGCTGTGCCAAACAAGTATTTACTTTAGAAATTACCTAGGGTTACCCATAGCCCTCTATTTTTCTAAGCTCCATGTACCAATGTAGGAGTCTCTTAAAAGACCTTATAGAATCCACCTCCACCACCATCGCCGGCAGCCCATTCCATGTACTCACCACTCTCTGCATAAAAAACTTACCCCTGACATCTCCTCTGTACGTACTTCCAAGCACTTTAGAACTGTGCCCTCTCATGTTAGCCATTTTAGCCCCGGGAAAAGCCTCTGACTATCCACATAATCAATACCTCTCATCATCTTATACACCTCCATCAGGTCACCTCTCATCCTCTGTTGCTCCAAGGAAAAAAGTCCGAATTCACTCAAACTATTCTCATAAGGCATCCTCCCCCATCCAGGCAACATCCTTGTAAATCTCTTCTGTACCCTTTCTATAGTTTCCACATCCTTCCTGTAGTGAGGTGACCAGAACAGAGCACAGTTCTCCAAGTGGGGTATGACCAGGGTCCTATATAGCTGTAACATTACCTCTTGGCTCTTGAACTCAATCCCACAGTTGATGAGGGCCATTGCACCGTATGCCTTCTTAACCACAGAGTCAACTTGTGCAGCAGCTTTGAGTGTCCTATGGACTCAGACCCCAAGATCCCTCTGATCCTTCACACTGCCATGAGTCTTACCATTAGTACTATATTCTGCCATCATATTTGACCTACCAAAATGAACCACCTCACAATTATCTGGGTTGAATTCCATCTGCCACTTCTCACCCAGTTTTGCATCCTATCGATGTCCTGCTGAAACCTCTGACAGCCCTCCACACCATCCACAAAACCTCCAACCTTTGTGTCATCAGCAAATTTACTAACTCATCCTTCCACTTCCTCATCCAGGTCATCTATAAAAATCACTAAGAGAAGGGATCCCAGATCAGATTCCTGAGGCACTGGTCACCGACCTTCATGCAGAATATAACCTGTCTGCAACCACTCTTTGCCTTCTGTGGGCAAGCCAATTCTGGATCCACAAAGTAAGGTCCCCTTGGATCCCATGCCTCCTTACTTTCTCAATAAGCCTTGGATAGGGTACCTTATCAAATGCCTTGCTGAAATCCATATACACTACTTTCAACAAATTATGGATCTGCATCACTGAATCATTGCTGAAAGGTTATAGTTGGGAGCTTAGTGTCCAAGGATTTACATTGTATCAAAATGATAGGCAGGAAGACAGAGGGGCAGCGTTGCTCTGTTGGTAAAAAATAAATTATATCATTAGAAAGCAGTGACGTAGGGCTGGAAGGTGTTGAATCATTGTGGTTAGAGCTAAGGAACTAAGTTAAGTAAAGAGCCAAGTTATGCAGTCCTGGGTAGGTCTGTAGTCTAGTGTAGTTATTTTTTTTCTCTGTGTTGTTTTTTATGTAGTTCAGTCTAGTTTTTGTACTGTGTCATGTAACACCATGGTCTTGAAAAACGTTGTCTCATTTTTACTATGCACTGTACATAGCAGTTATGGTCGAAATGACAATAAAAGTGACTTGACTTGGCTTGACTTGAATTGCAAGGGTAAAAAGACCCTGATGGACTGTACACAGATTCCCAAATAATACTAAGGATGTGACTTACAAATTACAAAATGCATGCAAAAGGGGCAATGTTACAAAAGTCATGGGGGACTTCAATATGCAGAAGGATTGGGAAAATCAAGTGGTGCTCCCCCTAATGCGAGGGGGAGTTCTAGAGTGCTTACAAGATGGCTTTTTAGAGCAGCTCGTGGTTGAGCCCACTAGGGGATCTACTTTTCTGATTGAGTGCTGTGCAATGAACCAGAATTGATTAGAGAGCTTAAGATAAAAGAACCCTAAGGGGAAAGTGATCATAGTAAGATCGGATTCACCCTGAAATTTGAGAAGGAGAAGCTAAAGCCAGATATATCAGTATTACAGTGGACCAAAGAGAATTATAGAGCCATGAGAGAGGAGTTGGCCAGAATTGACTGGAAAAGAACACTGGCAGGGATAACATCAGAGCAGCAATGGCTGCAATTGCTGGAAGTAATTTGGAAGGCACAGGATATATACATCCCAAAGATGAAGAAGTATTCTATAGGGAAGATTACACAACTGTGGCTAACAAGAGTAGTCAAAGCCAATATAAAAGCCAAAGAGAGGGCATATAATAGAGCAAAAATTAAAGTTAGAGGCTTGGGAAGCTATAAAAACCAGCAGAAAGCTACAAAAAAGTTATTAAGATAAAGGTGAAATAGGAAAGTAAACTAGCCAATAATATTAAAGAGGATACCAGAAATTTCTTAAGATACATACAATGTAAAAGAGACGAGAGTGGATATCGGACCACTGGAAAACGATGCTGGAGAGGTAGTAATGGGGGTCAAGGAAATGGTGGACGAACTGTATAAGTAGTTTGCATCAATCTTTACTGTGAAAGACACTAGCAGTACGGTGTAAGTTTCAGGTGTCAGGGGTCATGATGTGTGTGAAGTTACCATTACTAGAGAGAAGGTTTTTGAGAAACTGAAATGTCTGAAGGTAGATAAGTCACCTGGACCAGATGGTGCACACCTCAGAGTTCTGGAAGAGGTGGCTGGAGAGATTGTGGAGGCTTACTAATGATCTTTCAAGAATTACTAGATTCTGGTATGGTTCCAGAAGACTGGGAAATTGCAAATGTTACTCCACTCTTCAAGAAAGGAGAGTGACAGAAGAAAGGAAACTATAGGCCAGTTAGTCTGACTTCAGCAGTTAGGAAGATATTGGAGCCGATTATTAAGGATGAGTCTTAAGGTACTTGGAGGCACGTGATAAAACTGGCCATAGTCAGCATGGTTTCCTCAAGGGAAAATCTTGCCTGACAAATCTGTTGTAATTCTTTGAAGAAGTAACAAGCAGGATGGACAAAGGAGAATCAGTTGATGTGCACTTGGATCTTCAGAGGACTTTTGACAAAGTGCAACATATGAGGCTGCTTAACAAGCTACAAGCCCATGGGATTACAAGAAGAATTCTAGCAGGGATAAAACAGTGACTGATTGGCAGGAGGCAAAGAGTGGGAATAAAGGGAACCGTATGTGGTTGGCTGCCAGTGTCTAGTGGTGTTCCACAGGAGTTGATGTCAAGACAGATTCTTTTAATGATTCTTTTAATGATATGTCAATGATTTGAATGATGGGATTAATGGCTTTGTGGCCATTACATCTCCAATCTTGGTATCATCTGTAAATTTTCTGATCCATTTAACAACATTATCATCCAGATCACTCATATAGGTGACAAACAATAACAGACCCAGCACCGATCCCTGTGGCACTCCAGTAGTCACAGGCATCCAGTCAGAGAGGCAACCATCTACTACCACTCTCTGGCTTCTCCCACAAAGCCAATGTCTAATCCAATTTATTACCTCATCTTGAATGCCGAGCAACTGAACCTTCTTGACCAACCTCATATGCAGGTCCCTGTCAAATGCCTTGCTAAAGTCCATGTAGACAACATCCACTGCCTTGTCTTCATCCACTTTCCTAAAAGCCTCCTCGAAAACTCAATAAAATTGGTTAGAAACATAGAAACATAGAAAATAGGTGCAGGAGTAGGCCATTCGGCCCTTTGAGACTGCACCACCATTCAGTATGATCATGGCTGATCATCCAACTCAGAACCCTGTACCTGCTTTCTCTCCATACCCCCGATCCCTTTAGCCACAAGGGCCATATCTAACTTCCTCTTAAATATAGCCAATGAACTGGCCGCAACTGTTTCCTGTGGCAGAGAATTCCACAGATTCACCACTCTCTGTGTAAAGAAGTTTTTCCTCATCACGGTCCTAAAAGGCTCCCCCTTTATCCTTAAACTGTGACCCCCCTCGTTCTGGACTTCCCCAACATCGGAAACAATCTTCCTGCATCTAGCCTGTCCAATCCCTTTAGAATTTTATACGTTTCAATAAGATCCCCCCTCAATCTTCTAAATTCCAGTGAGTATAAGCCTAGTCGATCCAGTCTTTCTTCATATGAAAGTCCTGCCATCCCAGGAATCAATCTGGTCAACCTTCTCTGTACTCCCTCTATGGCAAGAATGTCTTTCCTCAGATTAGGGGACCAAAACTGCACATAATACACTAGGTGCGGTCTCACCAAGGCCTTGTACAACTGCAGTAGAACCTCCCTGTTCCTGTACTCAAATCCTTTTGCTATGAATGCCAACATACCATTTGCCTTTTTCACTGCCTGCTGTACCTGCATGCCCACCTTCAATGACTGGTGTACAATGACACCATGGTCTCGTTGCATCTCCCCTTTTCCTAATCGGCCACCATTCAGATAATAATCTGTTTTCCTGTTCTTGCAACCAAAGTGGATAACTTCACATTTATCCACATTAAATTACATCTGCCATGAATTTGCCTACTCACCTAACCTATCCAAGTCACCCTGCATCCTCTTAGCATCCTCCTCACAGCTAACACCGCCGCCCAGCTTCATGTCATCCACAAATGTGGAGATGCTGCATTTAATTCCCTCATCTAAATCATTAATATATATTGTAAACAACTGGGGTCCCAGCACTGAGCCTTGCGGTACCCCACTAGTCACTGCCTGACATTCTGAAAAGGTCCCGTTTACTCCCACTCTTTGCTTCCTGTCTGCCAACCAATTCTCTATCCACATCAATACCATACCCCCAATACCGTGTGCTTTAAGTTTGCACACTAACCTCCTGTGTGGGACCTTGTCAAAAGCCTTTTGAAAATCTAAATATACCACATCCACTGGCTCTCCCCTATCCACTCTACTAGTTACATCTTCAAAAAATTCTATAAGATTCATCAGACATGATTTTCCTTTCACAAATCCATGCTGACTTTGTCCGATGATTTCACCTCTTTTCAAATGTGCTGTTATCACACCTTTGATAACCGATTCTAGCATTTTCCCCACCACCGATGCCAGACTAACCGGTCTATAATTCCCAGGTTTCTCTCTCCCTCCTTTTTTAAAAAGTGGAGTTACATTAGCCACCCTCCAATCCTCAGGAACTAATCTAGAATCTAAGGAGTTTTGAAAAATTATCACTAATGCATCCACTATTTCTTGGGCTACTTCCTTAAGCACTCTGGGATGCAGACCATCTGGCCCTGGGGATTTATCTGCCTTTAATCCCTTCAATTTACCTAACACCACTTCCCTACAAACATGTATTTCCCTCAGTTCCTCCATCTCACTAGAACCTCGGTCCCTTACTATTTCCGGAAGATTATTCATGTCCTCCTTAGTGAAGACAGAACCAAAGTAGTTATTCAATTGGTCTGCCATGTTTTTGTTCCCTATGATCAATTCACCTGTTTCTGACTGTAAAGGACCTGCATTTGTCTTGACCAATCTTTTTCTTTTCACGTATCTATAAAAGCTTTTACAGTCAGTTTTTATGTTCCCTGCCAGCTTTCTCTCATAATCTTTTTCCTCTTTCCTAACTAAGCCCTTTGTCCTCCTCTGCTGGTCTCTGAATTTCTCCCAGTCCTCAGGTGTGTCGCTTTTTTTTGCTAATTTATTTGTTTCTTCTTTGGACTTGATACTATCCCTAATTTCCCTTGTCAGCCACGGGTGCAACTACCTTCCCTGGTTTATTCTTTTGCCAAACTGGGATGAACAATTGTTGTAGTTCATCCATGCGATCTTTAAATGCTTGCCATTGCATGTCCACCGTCAACCCTTTAAGTATCATTTGCCAGTCTATCTTAGCTAATTCACGCCTCATACCTTCAAAGTTACCCTTCTTTAAGTTCAGAACCTTTGTTTCTGAATTAACTATGTCACTCTCCATCTTAATGAAGAATTCCACCATATTATGGTCACTCTTACCCAAGGGGCCTCGCACGACAAGATTGCTAACTAACCCTTACTCATTGCTCAATACCCAATCTAGAATGGCCTGCTCTCTAGTTGGTTCCTCGACATGTTGGTTCAGAAAACCATCCCGCATACATTCCAAGAAATCCTCTTCCTCAGCAACCTTACCAATTTGGTTCACCCAATCTATATATAGATTGAAGTCACCCATTATAACTACTGTTCCTTTATTGCATGCATTTCTAATTACCTGTTTAATGCCATCCTCAACCTCACTACTACTGTTAGGTGGCCTGTACACAACTCCCACCAGCGTTTTCTGCCCCCTAGTGTTATGCAGCTCTACCCATAGCGATTCCATATCCTCCAGGCTAATGTCCTTCCTTTCTACTGCGTTAATCTCCTCTCTAACCAGCAATGCTACCCCACCTCCTTTTCTTTCCTGTCTATCCCTCCTGAATATTGAATAACCCTGGATGTTGAGCTCCCATCCTTGGTCACCCTGGAGCCATGTCTCTGTGATCCCAACTATATCATATTCATTAATAACTATCTGTACATTCAATTCATCCACCTTGTTACGAATGCTCCTCACATTGACACATAAAGCCTTCAGGCTTGTTTTTACAACACTCTTAGCCCTTAAACAATTATGTTGAAAAGTGGCTCTTTTTGCTTTTTGCCCTGGATTTGCCTGCTTGCCACTTTTACTTTTCACCTTACTACTTTTTGCTTCTACCCTCATTTTACACCCCCCTGTCTCTCTGCACTTGTTCCCATCCCCCTGCCACATTAGTTTAAAGCCTCCTGAACAGCAGTAGCAAACGCTCCCCTCTAGGACATTGGTTCCAGTCCAGCCCAGGTGCAGACCGTCCTGTTTATACCAGTCCCACCTCCCCCAGAACTGGTTCCAATGCCCCAGAAATTTGAATCCCTCCCCCTTGCACCATTTTTCAAGCCACATATTCAACTAAAATATCCTCCTGTTTCTACTCTGACTAGCACATGGCACTAGTAGTAATCCATAGACCTTCGTGGTCCTACTTTTTAGTTTATCTCCTAACTCCTTAAATTCACCTTGTAGGACCTCATCCCGTTTTTTACCTATATCGTTGGTACCTATGTGCACCATGACCACTGGCTGTTCACCCTCCCATTCCAGAATGTCCTGCAGCCGCTCAGAGACATCCTTGACCCTTGCACCACGAAGGCAACATACCATCCTGGAGTCTTGTTTGTGGCCGCAGAAACGCCTATCTATTCCCCTTACAATCAAATCCCCTATCACTATAGCTCTCCCACTCCTTTTCCTTCCCTCCTGTGCCGCAGAGCCACCCATGGTGCAATGAACTTGGCTGCTGCTGCCTTCCCCTGATGAGACATCTCCCCCAACAGTATCCAAAACAGTATATCTGTTTAGGAGGGAGATGACCTCAGAGGACTCCTGCACTACCTGCCTACTGCAACGCTGTCTAGTGGCCACCCCTTCCCTTTCTGCCTGTGTAGCCTTTACCTGCGGTGTGGCCAACTCACTGAACGTGCTATTCACGACTTTCTCAGCATCGCGGATGCTCCAGAATGAATCCAATCGCAGCTCCAGATGTTCAATGCGGTCTGCCAGAAACTGCAGTTGGACACACTTCCTGCACACATAGTCGTCAGGGACACTGGATGTATCCCTGATTTCCCACGTGCTGCAGGATGAACAAACCACGGGGCCGATCTCAGCTGCCATGACCTACCCAATACTTGCCTCAACTTTTGAAACTTTCTCCTTTGAAAGGAACTTACCCAGCCTTACCTCACTTGGAGTGAAGCTCGTCCTCAGCTCACCGAAGCCTCTTGAGTCAAAGCCTCAAATCTCCACTCATTCACTGGCCGCTTTCCACAGGCCGCTCCGCTTGAGGTAACCCTCTATTTATTTGTTTAAGCTTTTCAAACTGCTTGGTCACCTGACCTCGATTGCCCAATCAGCTGCTTTCTGCTGAGTCAGAGCTATTCAAATCTTGATTGTCTAATCAACGGCTTTCTGCTGAGCTATTCAAATCTTGATTGACTTGATTGCACAGTCCAACTGCCAAAACTGCCAGAATCTCTCGAGTCAAAGCCTCAAATCTCCACTCCTTCACTGGCCCACTCACTCACTGGCTGTTAGATGTGACCCACTATGCATGAAGCCATAATCAGTCCATATCTATCCAAATACATATATATCCAGTCCCTTAGAATACCTCCCAATAACTTTCCCACTACTGATGTCAGCTCATTGCCTATTTTTATCTTTAGAGCCTTCCTTAAACAGTGGAACAACATTGGCCATCCTCCAATCCTCCAGTATCTCACCAGTCGCTAAGAATGATTTAAATATTTCTGCTAGGGCCCTGACAATTTCTGCACTTGCCTCCCGCAGAGTCTGAGGGAACACCTTGTCAGGCCCTGGAGATTTATCCACCCTAATTTGCCCGAGAGCAACAAACACTTCCTCCTATGTAATCTGTATGGGGTCCTGAATTTGATGCCGCTCTGCTTTGCTTCCTTAGACGCTGTGTTCATCTCCTAAGAAAACACAGATGCAGGAATTTCATTGAGATCTCCCTATCTCTTTTGGCTCCACATATGGATTACCAGTCTGATCATCTGGAGGACCAATTTTGTTCCTTGCAATCCTTTTGCTCTTTACATATCTGTAGAATCCCTTAGGATTCTCCTTCACTTTGTCTACTAGGGCAAACTCGTGCCTTCCTTTAGCCCTCCTGATTTCTTTCTTAAGTGTTTTCTTGTATTTCTTATACTCCATAAGCACCTCATTTGTTCCTCCCTGCCTATACCTGCTATGCACTTACTTTTTTTTCTCAACCAGGACCTCAATGTCTCTTGAAAACCAAGGTTCCCTACACCTGTTATCTTTACCGTTTATTCTGACAGCAGATAGAAACTTGGTGTCTTAAAATTTCACTTCTGAAGGCCTTCCGCTTACCAAGTATACCTTTGCCAGAAAACAGCCTGCTCTAATCCACACTCACCAGATACATCCTGATACCATCAAAACCGGCCTTTCTCCAATTTAGAAACTCAACCCATGGACCAGACCTATCATTTTGCATATTTACTTTGAAACTAATGGCATATATATGTACCCAAGACCTTTGCACAGTATTATATTACATATATATATAGTCCCATAGAATACCTTGTAGTAACATACTCACTACTGATGTTAGGCTCATTGGCCTATAATTTCCTAGCTTATTCTTAGAATCTTTCTTAAGCAACAGAGGAACATTGGCTGTCCTCTAATCCCCTGTCACCTCCCCTTTTTGCTGAGGATCTGTCCAAGGTTTAGCCAAGGTTTATAGTGAGTTGATATACATTATTCACAATTTTGAAATTCAATCTCCCAACTAATGAAGGCTAGCACACCATGCATCTTCTTAACCCTATCAATTTGTACGGCAGCTTTGAGGGATCTATAGAATTGGATGCCAAGATCCTTCTGTCCCTCTACACTGCTAAGAATAGCATTCTACTCCACCTTTAAGTTCAATCTTCTAAAGGATATCACTTCACACTTTTATGGATTAAATTCAATCTGCCGCTTCTCTGTCCAACTATGCACCCTGTCTCTATTCCATGGTGACCTATAACAACCTTCTACGCCACCCACAACATCACAATCCTTGTGTCATCTGGAAACTTACTAACCCACTTTTCCATCTCCTCATCCAAGTCATTCCAAATCATTGGCTGCTTGTCAACAAAATCACTGGTTATCTTTCACTTCAATGTCACGTTTCTGCACTAACTCCATTCATTTGGAGTCCCTTACCAGGCTTGGCCTGGAAAATGCTCAGTGGTTGATCACGTTAGTGGTCCATTTCAGGCACCTTTCTGTACTTCTGTCCTTGATGCCAGATGGGCTAGTGCTGGTAGTGTGTTGACTACCCATTGTAGAGCTTCCCTGTCCACTGCACTTTGACTTAAGAAGAGTAAGTCGAAGGAACCCACACCAGTTCTCATCAAGGGATCAGAAGTGGCAAGGGTGAGTAGTTTCAAGTACCTCGGTGACAAAATCTCTGACAATCTATCCTGGACCCAACATATTGATGCAATTATAAAGAAGCCATGACAGCGGCTATATTTCACCAGGAGTTTGAGGAGAATTGCTATGTCACCAAAGAAACTCACAAATTTCTACAAATATACCATGGAGAGCATTCAAACTGGTCGCATCACCATCTGGTAAGACCATAAAACCATAAGACATAGGGACAGAATTAGGCCACTCAGTCCACCAAGTTTGCTCTGCTATTCCATCATAGCTGATCCCGGGTCCCACTCACCTTCATACACCTGCCTTCTCGCCATATCCTTTGATGCCCTGACCAATCAGGAAACTATCAACTTCCACCTTAAATATACTCAAGGAATTGGCCTCCACCACCGTCTGTGGCAGAGTATTCCACAGATTCACTTCTGTCTGGCTAGAAAAAATTCCTCCTTACCTCTGTTCTAAAAGGTCACCCCTCAGTATTGAGGCTATGCCCTCTAGTTCTGGATACCCCCACCATAGAAAACAGCCTCTCCACATCCATCAACATTTGGTAGGTTTCAATGAGATCCTCCCCCACATTCTTCTAAACTCAGTGAGTACAGGCCCAAAGCTGCCAGAAGTTCCTCATATGTTAACCCCTTCATTCCTGGATTCATCCTCATGAACTTCCTCTGGACTCTCTCCAATGACAATACACCTTTTCTGAGATATGGGGCCCAAAACTGTTGATAATATTCGAAGTGTGGTCTGACTAGTGTCTTATAAAGGCTCAGCATTATCTCCTTGCTTTTATATTCTAATCCTCTTGTAACAAATGGCAACATTGCATTTGCCATCTTTACCGTAGATTCAACCTGTAAATTACCATTTTGGGAGTCTTGCACAAGGACTCCTAAGTCCCTCTGCACCTCTGATGTTTGAACCTTCTCGCCATTTAGGTAATAGTCTGCACTTTTGTTCCTTTTACCAAAATGCAATATCATACATTTCCCCACACTGTATTCATCTGCCACGTTTTTGTCCATTCTCCCAATTTGTCTAAATCCTGCTGCAATTGCATTGCTTCCTCAGCACTACCTACCCCTCCACCTATCTTCGTATCATCTGCAAACTTTCCCACAAAGCTATCGATTTCATTATCCAAATCATTGACAACGTGAAAAGTAGCGGTCCCAATACTGACCAATGAGGAACACCACCAATTACTGACAGCCAACTAGAAAAGACCCCTTTTATTCCCACTCGCTGCCTCCTGCCTATCAGCCAGTTTCCAGTATCTTTCCTGTAAAGCCATTTGATTTTATCATGTTAGGTAGCCTCATGTGCGGCACCTTATGAAATGCCTTCTAAAAGTCCAAATAAGTGACTTTCCTTTGTACACCCTGCTTGTTACTTCCTCAAAGATCTCCAACAGATTTCTCAGGCAAGATTCCCCTTTACAGAGACCATGCTGAGTTTGACTTATTTTATCATTAGTCTCCATGTACCTCGAAACTTCATCCTTAAAAATAGACCCCAACACTTTACCAGCCACTGAGATTAGGCGAACTGGCCCACAATTTCCTTTTTTTGCCTTCCTCCCTTCTTAAAAAGTGACATTTGCAAACTTTCAGTCCTCTGGGACCATGCCAGAATCAAGTGATTCTTAAGACAAAGGAGTGGAATTAGGACATTTAGCCCATCGAGTCTGCTCCGCCATTCAATCGTGCTTGATCCTTCTTTATCCCCCCTCCTCAACCCCATTCCCTGGCCTTCTCCCCGTAACCTTTGATGTCATGTCTAGTCAAGAACCTATCAATCTCTGCCTTAAATACACCCAAAGACCTGGCCTCCACAGCTGCTTGTGCTAACAAATTCCACAAATTCACCACCCTCTGGCTAAAGAAATGTTGCTGCAGCTCTGTTTTAAATGTCCCGCTTGGTGATGCAATAATATCAGCACCAGACTCTGGAGCTAAGGTTCCCCAGTTTGAATTCAAGTCAGGTTGAGCGTCGAGCTAGCAACTCGGCCTTGTAAAAACAAGAATAGCTTGCTGCGGAAATACCATCAAAAGACGGTGCCCCTATAACTCCACTGCTGAGTTAAGGGCTATTCTTCTTCTTCTGTTTTAAATAGATGCCCCTCTATCCTGAGGCTGTGCCCTTTTGTCCTAGTCTCCCCCACTATGGGAAACATCCTTTCCACATTTACTCTGTCTGGGCCTTTTAATATTTGGAAGGTTTAAATGACATCCTTCCCCATCCTTCTAAATTACAGCGAGTACAGACCCAGAGTAATCAAACCATCCTCATATGATAAATCTATAATTCCCGGAAACATCCTTGTTCCTAAGGTTGTCAAGCCGAGGAGTGGTAGTGGGGACAAGCTCCCACTACCTAAAAGTGCTCCTCATGGCATGCGACTCAAATAGCCTCTGACAACCAAGTCCAACTCCTGGCCTTTTCACCTAGCTTAGCCTCTAGGCCGAGTGGAACTGTTTCTACTGACAGGAGAAGGGGCGAAGGTGGGTCCTGGTGCCTTAAAACCAGTGCTTTGGGTAGATGGAGCTTGTCAGCCTGGGAAGGCAGTCCATTTAAGTGAGGAAAAACTCTGATTTCAAACCTCTGCTGCCTTGCGACCATACCCACTCACGGGAAAGGCTTTGGAGTCAACCCTGAGGACAAATCCAGAGCTGGAATCCCTAAGGCAGTCCAACGTTGCCTTCAACCTCGTTCTGGCAACTCCTGCGACGACACTGGTGCCAAGCTGTATTGGCCCTCACCCTTCCCTTGGACAACATCGGTGGCGTGGAGAGGGGAACTTGCTGCATGGGCAATTGCTGGTCTCCCATATAACCTTGCCCAGGCCTGCGCCCTGGAAACCTTCCAGGTGTAGATCCATGGTCTCACGAGACTAATGGATGCCACCATCCTTGTGAACCTCCTCTGGACCTTCTCCAATGCCAGTACATTTTTTCTTAGATGAGGAGCCCAAAACTGCTCACAATACTCAAGGTGAGGCTTCACCAGTGCCTTATAAAGCCTCAGCATCACATCCCTGCTCTTGTATTCTAGACCATCTGAAATGAATGCTAACATTGCATTTGCCTTCCTCACCACCAACTCAAACTGCCAGTTAACCTTTAGGGTGTACTGCACAAGGTGTCCAAAGTCCCTTTGCATCTCAGATTTTTGGATTTTCTCCCCTTTTAGAAAATAGTCTGCATATTAATTTCTACTACCAAAGTGCATAACTATACGTTTTCCAAGATTGTAGTTCATTTGCCACTTTCTTTCCCATTCTCCTAACCTGTCTGTCTTTCTGCAATCTACCTATTTCCTCAATATTACCTGCCCCTCCACCAATCTACGTATCATCTGCAAACTTGGCATAAGGCCATCTATTCCATCACCTAAATCATTTATGTACAGCATAAAAGAAGTGTTCCCAATACCAACCCCTGGAAAGCATAACTAGTCACTTGCAGCCAATCAAAAAAGGATCCTTTTATTCCCGCTCACTGCATTCTACCAATCAACCAAAGCTCCAACCATGTTAGTAACTTTCCTGTAACACCATGGACTCTTAAGTTGGTAAGCAGCCTCATGTGTGGCACCTTGTCAAAAGCCTTCTGTAAGTCTGAATAAACAACATCCACTGCATTCTCTTTATCTATCCTACTTGTAATCTCTTCAAAGAATTCCAATAGGTTCATCAGGCAAGACTTTCCCTTAAGGAAAACATGCTGATTTTGTCTTATCTTGTTCAGTGTCACCAAGTACTCCATAACCTTATCCATAACAATTGACTCCAACATCTTCCCAACCACTGAGGTCAGACTAATTGGTCTTTACTTTCTTGAAAGATCATGACCAATGCATCATTATCTCTTCAGGAACCTCTCTCAGAACACTGGGATGTAGTCCATCTGGTCCAGGTGACTACCCAACTTTGAGTTTGCCTAACACTTTTTCCATTGTAATAGCAATGTCTCTCACTCCTGCTCTCTGACACTCACAGAACTCTGGCATATTGCCAGTGTCTTCCACAGTGAAGACTGATGCAAAGTACTCATTAAGTTCATCTGCTATTTCCTTAATAATGGACACTGCCTTTCTGAGACACCGCTCCTTGAAGATGTCCTGGGTATTTTGTAGGCTAGTATCCAAGATAGAGCCAACTAAACTTACAACCCTTTGCAGCTTCATTTGGTCCTGTGCAGTAGCCCTGCCATACGAGACAGTGATGCAGCCTCTCAGAATGCTCTCCATGGTACATCTATAGAAGTTTCTGAGTATATTTGTTGACACACCAAATCTCTTCAAACTCCTAATGAAGTATTGTCGCTGTCAAAATAAGCTAGCTTAAACCTCCCCAAAAGCATTAGCAAACCTCTCTGCCAGGATATTGGCCCCCCCTTAGATTCAAGTGTAACCCATACTTTTTGTACAAGTCACACCTGCTCCAGAAGAGGTCCCAATAATCCAGAAATCTGAATCCTTGCCCCATGCTCCAATTCTTCCCATTCCCATTCTGATATGTCTATCCATGGCCTCCTCTACTGTCAAGATGAAGCCACACTCAGGTCGGAGGAACAACACCTTATATTCCATCTGGGTAGCCTCCAAACTGATGGCATAAACATTGATTTCTCTAACTTCCGTTAATGCCCCTCCTCCTCTTCTTACCCCATCCCTTATTTACTTATTTATTCCCCCCTCCTTTTTTTACTCTCTCTGCCCCTCTCACAATCACTCTTTGCCTGCTCTCCATCTCCCTCTGGTGCTCCCCTCCCCCTTTCTTTCTCCCAAGGCCTCCCATCCTATGATCCTTTCCCTTCTCTAGCTCTGTGTCCCTTTTGCCAATCACCTTTCCAGCTCTTAGCTTCACCCCTCCCCCTCCTGTCTTCTCCTATCATTTTGGATTTCACCCCCACCCCACTTTCAAATCTCTTACTATCTTTTCTCCCAGTTAGTCCTGATGAAGGGTCTCAGCCCGAAATGTTGACTGTGCTTCTTCCTATAGATGCTGTCTGGCCTGCTGTGTTCCACCAGCATTTTGTGTGTGTTACTTGAATTTCCAGCATCTGCAGATTTCCTTGTGTTTGCGCAGGTTGACTCTCTGGTTAAGAAGGCATACTTCAAGTGATCTTGAAGTAAAGGAGCCATTAGGAGGTAGTGACCATAATATGATAAGTTTTTATCTGCAATTTGAGGAGGATAAGGGCAGATCGGAGGTGTCAGTGTTGCAGTTGAACAAAGGAGACTATGGAGCCATGAGCGAGGAGCTGGCCAAAGTTAACTGGACGGATATCCAAGCAGAAAAGACAGTGGAACAGCAATGGCAGGTATTCTTGGGAATAATGCACAAGGTGCAAAATCAGTTCATCCCCCGGAGAAGGAAGGATTCAAAGGGGGGAAGGAGGCCACAGTGGTTGACAAAGGAAGTCAGAGATTGCATAGCATTAAAAAAAAGTATGACAGAGCTAAGGTGAGTGGGAAGACAGATGATTGGGAAATTTTTAAGGAACAACAGAACTTAACTAAAAAGGCAATACGAGGAGAAAAAATGAGGTACGAACGCAAGCTAGCCAGGAATATAAAGGAGGATAGCAAAAGCTTTTTTAGGTATGTGAAGAGAAAGAAGATAGTTAAGAACAATGTTGGGCCCTTGAAGAATGAATTGGGTGAAATTGTTATGGGAAACAGAGAAATGGCAGAAGAATTTAATAAGTACTTTAGATCTGTCTTCACTAGGGAAGACACAAGCAATCTCCCAGATGTATGGATGGGTCAAGGACATAGGGTAACAGAGGAAATGAAACAGATTGACATTAGGAAGGAAACGGTGATGAGTAGACTGATGGGACTGAAGGCTAACAAATCCCCAGGTCCAGATGGTCTGCATCCTAGGGTACTAAAGGAGGTGGTTCTGGAAATTAGGCTGGGTGAGTGGGCAGATACTTGGCAGATGACGTTTAATGTGAATAAGTGTGAGGTTATCCACTTTGGGAGTAAGAACAGGAAGGCAGATTATTATCTGAACAGTGTAGAGTTAGGTAAGGGAGAAATACAAAGAGATCTAGGAGTCCTTGTTCATCAGTCACTGAAGGTGAATGAGCAAGTGCAGCAGGCAGTGAAGAAGGCTAATGGAATGTTGGCCTTTATTACAAAGGGAATTGAGTACAAGAGCAAGGAAGTCCTCTTGCATTTGTACAGAGCCCTGGTGAGACCACACCTGGAGTACTGTGTACAGTTTTGGTCTCCAGGGTTAAGGAAAGACATCCTGGCTGTAGAGGAAGTGCAGCGTAGATTCACAAGGTTAATTCCTGGGATGTCCGGACTGTCTTACGCAGAGAGGTTAGAGAGACTGGGCTTGTACACGCTGGAATTAAGGAGATTGAGAGGGGATCTGATTGCAACATATAAGATTATTAAGGGATTGGACAAGATAGAGGCAGGAGATATGTTCCAGATGCTGGGAGAGTCCAGTACCAGAGGGCATGGTTTGAGAATAAGGGGTAGGTCATTTAGGACAGAGTTAAGGAAAAACTTCTTCTCCCAGAGAGTTGTGGGGGTGTGGAATGCACTGCCTCAGAAGGCAGTGGAGGCCAATTCTCTGGATGCTTTCAAGAAGGAGCTAGATAGGTATCTTATGGATAGGGGAATCAAGGGATATGGGGACAAGGCAGGAACTGGGTATTGATAGTAGATGATCAGCCATGATCTCAGAATGGCGGTGCAGGCTCGAAGGGCCGAATGGTCTACTTCTGCACCTATTGTCTATTGTCTATTGTAACTCTTCTTGGGATATATACAATCTGTTGACTAAATTCCAATGTGTCGGTATTTCAGTGGAATAAAGGAAATTACAATGGCATGAGAGGGGAACATAGAACATAGAGCATAGAATAGTACAGCACATTACAGGCCCTTTGGCCCACAATGTTGTGCTGACCCTCAAACCCTGCCTCCCATATAACCCCCCACCTTAAATTCCTCCATATTCCTGTCTAGTAGTCTCTTAAATTTCACTAGGGTATCTGCCTCCACCACTGACTCAGGCAGTGCATTCCACACACCAACCACTCTCTGAGTGAAAAACCTTCCTCTAATATCCCCCTTGAACTTTCCTCCCCTTACCTTAAAGCCATGTCCTCTTGTACTGAGCAGTGGTGCCCTGGGGAAGAGGCACTGGCTGTCCACTGTCTATTCCTCTTAATATCTTGTACACCTCTATCATGTCTCCTCTCATCCTCCTTCTCTCCAAAGAGTAAAGCTGTAGTTCCCTTAACGATAGGGTCTTTTAAGGGACTTCTGGATGGCTACATGGATCTTGGAAAAATAGAGAGCTATAGGTAAAGCCTTGGTAGTTTTAATGTAAGGATATGTTCGGCACAGCTTTGTGGGCCGAAGGGCCTGTATTGTGCTGTATGTTTTCTGTGTTTCTAGATGTTTGGAAATATACGGCAGAATTGTGGCAAATGTTCAGGGAATATTTGCATAGTGTTGTGCATAGGTATGTTCCAATGAGACAGGGAAAGGATAGTAGGGTACAGGAACTGTGGTGTACAAAGGCTGTTGAAATTCTTGTCAAAAAGAAAAGAAAAGCTTACAGAAGGTCCAAAAAACTAGGTAATGATAGAGATCTAGAAGGTTATAAGGCTTGCAGGAAGGAGTTTAAGAATGAGATTAGGAGAGCCAGAGGGAGCCATGAGAAGGTCTTAGATAGCAGGATTACGGAGAACCCCAAGGCATTCTACAAGTATGTGAAGAACATTAGGATAAGACATGAGAGAATAGGACCAATCAAGTGTAACAATGGAAAAGTGTGTATGGAACCGGAGGAGATAGCGGAGGTACTTAATGAATACTTTGCTTCAGTATTCACTACAGGAAAGGATCTTGGCAATTGTAGGGATAACTTTACAGCAGACTGAAAAGCTTGAACATATAGACATTAAGAAAGAGGATGTGCTGGAACTTTTGGAAAGCATCAAGTTGGATAAGTCACCGGGACAAGATATACCCCCAGGCTACTGTTGGAGGCAAAGGAGGAGATTGCTGAGCCTCTGGCAATTATCTTTCTTTCCATCATCAGTGGGGTCGGGAGAGGTTCTGGAGCACTGGAAGTTGTAGATGTTGTTCCATTATTCAAGAAAGGGAGTAGAGATAGCCCAGGAAATTACAGACCAGTTAAGTTGATGGAGACCAGTGAGTCTTACTTCAGTGATTGGTAAGTTGAGGAAAAAAGATCCTGAGAGGCAGGATTTATGAACATTTGGAGAGGCATAATATGATTAGGAATAGTCAGCATGGCTTTGTCAAAGGTAGGTCGTGCCTTACTAGTCTGACTGAATTTTTGACGATGTGACTAAACACATTGATGAAGGTAGAGCAGTAGATGTAGTGTATATGGATTTCAGCAAGGCTTTTGATAAGGTACCCCATGCAAGGCTTATTAAGAAAGTAAGGAGGCATGGGATCCAAGGGGACCTTGCTTTGTGGATCCAGAACTGGCTTCCCACAGAAGGCAAAGAGTGGTGGTAGACAGGTCATATTTTGCATGGAGGTTGGTGACCAGTGGTGTGCCTCAGAGATCTGTTCTGGGACCTCATCTCTTTGTGATATTTATAAACGACCTGGATGAGGAAGTGGAGGGATTGGTTAGTAAATTTGCTGATGACACAAAGGTTGGGGGTTTTGTGGATAGTGTGGATGGCTGTCAGAGGTTACAGTGGGGCATTGATAGGATGCAAAACTGGGCTGAGAAGTGGCATATGGAATTCAACTCAGATAAGTGTGAAGTGGTTCATTTTGGTAGGTCAAATATGATGGCAGAATATAGTATTAATGGTAAAACTCTTGGCAGTGTGGAGGATCAGAAGGATCTTGGAGCCCGTGTCCATAGGACACTCAAAACTACTGCGCAGGTTGACTGTGTGATTAAGAAGACATTTGGTGCATTGGCCTTCACAATCGTGGAATTGAGTTCAAGAACTGAGAGGTAATGTTATAACTGTATAGAGCCATGGTCAGACCCCACTTGGAGTACTGTGCTCAGTTCTGGTCACCTCACTACAGGAAGGATGCGGAAACTATGGAAAGGGTGCAGAGGAGATTTACAAGGATTTTGCCTAGCTTGCCTTATGTGAATAGGCTGAGTGAACCTATCCATTGGCCTTTTCTCCTCGGAGCAATGGAGGATGAGAGGTGAACTGATAGAGGTGTATAAGATTATAAGAGACATTGATCATGCGGATAGTCAGAGGCCTTTTCCCAGGGCTGAATTGGCTATCCTGAGAGGGCACAGTTTTAAGGTGCTTGGAAGTAGGTACAGAGGGGAAGTCAGGGGTAATTTATTTTAATGCTGAGAGTGGTGAGTGCGTGGAATGGACTGCCAGTGACTGTGGTGGAGGCAGATACAATAGGGTCTTTTAAGAGGCACCTGGATAAGTGCCTGGAGCTTAGAAAAATAGAGGGCTATGGGTAACCTTAGGAAATTTCTAAAGTAAGTACACGTTCGGCACAGCATTGTGGCCCAATGGGCCTGTATTTTGCTAATGGTTTTATATGTTTCCTTGTTTCTATGACTTAAGTTTCTGGGAATAGTTCACAAGGTGCAAGATAGATATATCCCACAAAGGAAGTTCTCAAATGGCAGGGGTAGGCAACCATGGCTGTCATAGAAAGTTAAGGTCTGCATAAAAGCCAAGGAAAGGGCATATAAGGTATCAAAAGTGAGTGAGAAGTTGGATGATTGGGAAGCTTTTAAAATCCAACAAAAGGCAACTTGAAAAGCTTTAAGAAGGGAAAATGTGAAATATGAGGGCAAACAAGCCAATAATATAAAGCAAGATACCAAAAATTTATATAAAGAGTAAAAGTGAAGTGAGAATTGATATTGGAGCATTGGCAAATGATGCTGGTGAGATAGTAATGGGGGACAAAGAAATGGCAGATGAACTTAATTGGTACTTTGCACCAGTCTTCACTGTGGAAGACACTAGCAGTGTGCCAGAGATCTGTGAGTGTCAGGGAGCAGGAGTGAGTGCCATTACTATTACAAAGGAAAAACTGCAAGGCAAACTCAAAGATCTTCAGGTGGATAAGTCACTTGCACCTCATGGACTACATCCCAGTGTCCTGAGAGAGGTTGTTGAAGAGATAATGTATGCATTGGTTGTGGCTTTTCAAAAATCACTTGATTCTAGCATGGTGCCAGAGGACTGGAAAATTGCAAATGTCACTTCACTGTTTAAGAAGGGAGGAAAGCAAAAGAAAGGAAATTATAGGCCAGTTAGCCTAACCTCAGTGGTTGGGAAAGTGTTGGAGTCTAATATTAGGGAAGAGGTTTTGAGGTTCTTGGAGACTAATGATAAAATAAGTCAAAGTCAGTCAAGTCAAGTCAACTTTTATTGTCATTTCGACCATAACTGCTGGTACAGTACACAGTAAAAATGAGACAACATTTTTCAGGACCATGGTGTTACATGACACAGTACAAAAAACTAGACTGAACTACGTAATAAAAAAAAACAACACAGAGAAAGCTACACTAGACTACAGACCTACACTGGACTGCATAAAGTGCACAAAAGTAGTGCAGGCATTACAATAAATAATAAACAAGACAGTAGGACAAGGTGTCAGTCCAGGCTTCGGGTATTGAGGAGTCCGATAGCTTGGGGGAAGAAACTGTTACATAGTCTGGTCGTGACAGCCCGAATGCTTCGGAGCCTTTTCCCAGACGGCAGGAGGGAGAAGAGATTGTATGAGGGGTGCATGGGGTCCTTCATAATGCTGTTTCCTTTGCGGATGCAGCGTGTAGTGTAAATGTCCGTGATGGCAGGAAGAGAGACCCCGATGATCTTCTCAGCTGACCTCACTATCCAATGCAGGGTCTTGCGATCCAGGATGGTGCAATTTCCGAACCAGGCAGTGACGCAGCTGCTCAGGATGCTCTCAATATAACCCCTGTAGAATGTGATGAGGATGGGGGGTGGGAGATGGACTTTCCTCAGCCTTCGCAAGAAGTAGAGACGCTGCTGGGCTTTCTTTGCTATGGAGCTGGTGTTGAGGGACCAGGTGAGATTCTCCGTCAGGTGAACAACAAGAAATTTGGTGCTCTTTACGATCTCTACCGAGGAGCCTTCGATGTTTAGTGGGGAGTGGTTGCTCTGTGCCCTCCTGACATCAACAACGATGGTTTCTGTAAAGGGAAATCAAGCCTGACAAATCTGTTAGAGTTCCATGAGGAAGTAACAAGCAGGGTGGACAAAGGAGAGGCAGTGGATGTCATTTATTTGGATTTTCAGAAGGAATTTGATAAGGCTATCAAACATGAGGTTGCTTAACAAGATAAAATCCTATGGCATTACAGGAAAGATACTGGCATGGATAGCAGAATGGCTGATGGGCAGGAGGCAGTGAGTGGGAATAAAAGGGGCCTTTTCTGGTTGGCTGCCAGTGACTAGTGGTATTCTCAGGGGTCAATATTGGGACAACTACTTTTCCATTGTTTTTCAGTGATTTAGATAATGGAATTGATGGCTTTGTGGCAAAGTTTGTGGATGATACAAAGATAGGTGGAGGGGTCAGTAATGCTAAGGAAGCAATGGAATTGCAGCATGTCTTAGACAAATTGGAAGAATGGGCAATAGAGTGACAGATGGAATACAGTGTTGAGAAAAGTATGATAATGCATTTTGGTAAAAGGAACAGAAGTGCAGACTATTATCTAAGTGAGGAAAAGGTTCAAACATCAGAGGTACAGAGGGACTTGAAGAGCGTTTGGCAGCTTTGGGCCTGTACTCACTGGCACTTAGAAGAATGCTTGGGGATCTCATTGAAACCTACCAAATGTTGAAAGGACTAGAAAATCTTGATGTGGAGAGGATGTTTCCTATGGTGGGGCATCCAGAATTAAGGACACAACCTCAAAATTGAGGAACGACCTTTTAGAATAGAGGTAAGTAGGAATTTTTTTTAGCCAGAGAGTTTGATTAATAGGACTGGATGTTACAATCCCTAAAGTTCTCTGCACTGCACTTGACTTGAGTGGAAGTAGTTCTTAAAGATGACCACTAGATGCTGTTTCTACCATTACAACACATCTTCAGTTGTGTATCTGGACATTACCGGGTGTTTCAGCCTTTTATCACAAGACACCCTCAGCTGAGGCAGGCCCACCACAGGCTGATCAGACCTGGGTGTGTGTCACATGGTTAGTCTCTAGATGGTCACTTGGCAGCCCAGACAGCATCCCTACTTTTCAGCCACAGCCAGTGGCTGCTCATTTCGGCAGCATTAGCAAGTGCTTTGATTGCCTTCCTATGGGCCTGCCCTCTGACTCATACTTCCCTCAGCAGCCTTATGGTGGAACTGGCTACAAAGCCCCTGCACCCCACCTCAACTGGGCACAGTTTTACTTTCCAGCCTCGCTCCTCTGCTTCATCTGCAAGGTTGGCATATCACAGCCTTTTCTGTTTGTAAGCCCCATCCACAGCATCCTCCCAAGAGACTGGCAGCTCAGTGATAAAGACAGGGACCAGGTCAGGCTGCAGGTTGGTCGTTGCAATTTCAGATGGGAAGGTAAGTTTCTGGCCTAAATTGACATGCATTTCCCAGTCCCTGGCTGCACTCAGTGGGCATGAGTCATGAGGCAAGGGATTAGCTCCTGGTTTCTCTCCTTCCTGGATGAAGGATGGTAGTTGTGGGAACGTAGTCTGGGCATCGAGAGGCCTGACGTTGATGGTTACTCTCTTACACTCAAGTTCAGCTGCCAGACACCTCAGCACTTGGTTGTGTTGCCAGGTTTATCTGCCTTGTATTAGGCTGGTCTTGCAACTAACCAAGATGTGCTTGAGGGATGCCAGAACTGGACACAGAGGACAGGCTGGATCCTCTCCCAGCCAAAGGTTTAGGTTTGTAGGAGAGGGCAGGACATCATATGTTGCTCTGATGATAAAGCTCAATCTGTTTGACTCCATGCTCCACAGCTCACTCCATGTGATTTTCCTCCTCTCAACACCCTCCCACCTCATCCAGCAGCCTAGCTTGGCTTGGGATATTACTTTGGCACATCTGGCTGCTTCTTCTTGGTGGCGCATCTCCTCCACCACCAGGTGCCAGCGTTCAGTTGTAGTAGCCTTTTGCCAGGTAGGTTTCATTGCTTCTAGGCCGAAGCCTCCTCTGCTCTGTTGGACATAGCCCACTATGTCCCAGTGTCGGAGGGCGGCTCCTGCGTCCAGTACTGCTGCGGCTGGGGTCCATTTCTTCCCTGTTGCTAGAGCAACGCCTCTTACAATTGGGTCCCGAGATTTTTTGAGTGTCATTTCCAGCCTTGCTTTGTCACATTTGTATTCCTCCACCAGGCTAGAAATTGGCAGAAATTCCTGTAAAGTCCTATGCTGCTAAGGCATCTCGGTAGCCCAAGCCACTTCCTCACATGTGAGTTCACCAGCCTCTCCAGCTGATTTGCATGAGACATAGTGACCTCATAGATGGTAATTGGCCACATAAGTCGGGGCAGCAGTCCAAAGTGAAAGCACCAAAGCTTCAATCTCCCTGGGAGAGCCGTGTTGTTGATTAGCTTGAGGCCACTGATTGTATCCTGCCTTAGTTGTTCCACCTGATCGGTGTCTCTGAGGTCTGCGTTGTAAAGGCATGCTGGCCTTTATAACAAGAGGAATTGAGTATAGGAGTAAAGAGGTCCTTCTGCAGCTGTACAGGGCCCTGGTGAGACCCCACCTGGAGTATTGTGTGCAGTTTTGGTCTCCAAATTTGAGGAAGGACATACTTGCTATTGAGGGAGTGCAGTGTAGGTTCACAAGGTTAATTCCCGGAATGGCAGGACTGTCATATGTTGAAAGATTGGAGCGACTGGGCTTGTATACACTGGAATTTAGAAGGATGAGAGGGGATCTGATTGAAACATATAAGATTATTAAGGGATTGGACACGCTGGAGGCAGGAAGCATGTTCCAGCTGATGGGTGAGTCCAGAACTAGAGGCCACAGTTTAAGAATAAGGGGTAGGCCATTTAGAACAGAGATGCGGAAAAACTTTTATGCAGGAAGCAGTGCCGATGCAGTCGTCAATATAATGCAAGAGGAGGACAGATACTGGTGTAGGCTTGGAACATAGATTGCTCCACATGGCCGACAAAAAGGCAGGCGTAGCTAGGACGCATGCGGGTGCACATGGCTACACCTTTAGTTTGGAGGAAGTGGGAGGAGCCAAAGGAGAAATTGTTAAGGGTGAGGACCAATTCCGCGAGGCGAAGAAGAGTGGTGGTAGAAGGTGCTAGTAAGTTTCCTGTAATACCATGGGCTCTTATTCTTCACCTTCCCCCTAGCCCATTTCCCTCCAACCTATCACTTCCTAGCTCTCTACCTTATCTCTCCCCCCACTTCTTATCCCCCCTTGACTATCCCATGTTACTTCACTCCTGATGAAGTGTTTCGGCCTGAAACATCGTCACTACCTCCTTCCATAGATGCTGTCTGGCCTGCTGAGTTCTGCCAGCATTTTCTGTTTTTAGTTATTTCCAGCATCTTTGGATTCACTCGTGGTTCCTTATTCTTATTCACTTTGCCTTTAATCCTGACAGGAACATACAAACTCTGCATTCTCAAAATTTCTCCTTTGAAGGCCTCCCAGTTACCAATCACATCCTTGCACATTTTACAGATTTGAAGAAACAGGGACCTTTTCACCTGCTTTATTGCTCGTTTTTTCATTGAGATTTTTAGAATTTTGTACTTTTTGACTTAATGTCAATATTTATACAATTTTCCTTTGCCAAGAGAGAAGCAAAGTATTTATTCATAACTGACACATCTTCCATTTGTCTAACATTTGTAATCCAAAGGACATTATATACCATGAGTCCAGATGCATGAAGTCTCATGACAGAATGTTAAAGGGAGAAAGAAACTTCCTCCCAGTCACAATTTGCTGTCCTCCCTCAACTGATAAATCACTGTTGCTTCATCAAGAATGACACTTGTAAGAAACACCAAGTTAAGGACTTCAGTGAGTAACACACACAAAGTACTGGAGGAACTCAGCAGGCCAGGCAGCATCTATGGAAAAAATTACAGTCCATGTTTTGGGCCAAGACCCTTTGGCAGGACTGGAGAAAAAATAAAGATTAGATTTAAAAGGAACTTTTAAACAGTGCTTAAAACTGCCACTGATTAAGTTGACTGTGTTCTCTGCCAGATTAGTTATGTTTGGTAGAAAGCTAACTGTCTGACACAATGAACATGCTCAACCTCCTCCATGTCATGCCCATAAGCACATTGGTAAAAGTCATCCAGTGTAATCGCTGTGAATTCCAACAATACCCATTGGGTTGCATGACACTATCAATCAAAGTAAACGTAATGGAGTTAACATCTGCCAGACGATGATGAGGATGTTCTACGAGGCTGTGGTGGCCAGTGCTATCATGTTTGCTGTTGTGTGCTGGGGCAGCAGGCTGAGGGTAGCAGACACCAACAGAATCAACAAACTCATTCGTAAGGCCAGTGATGTTGTGGGGGTGGAACTGGACTCTCTGACGATGGTGTCTGAAAAGAGGATGCTGTCCAAGTTGCTTGCCATCTTGGACAATGACTCCCATCCACTCCATAATGTACTGGTTAGGCACAGGAGTACATTCAGCCAGAGAATCATTCCACCGAGATGCAACACTGAGCGTCATAGGAAGTCATTCCTACCTGTAGCCATCAAACTTTACAACTCCTCCCTCGGAGTTCAGACACCCTGAGCCAATAGGCTGGTCCTAGACTTATTTCCACTTGGCACGATTAACTTATTATTATTTATTTATGGCTTTATATTGCTATATTTCTTCACTATTCTTGGTTGGTTCGGCTGTAACAAAACCCAATTTCCCTCGGGATCAATAAAGTATGTGTCTGTTACAACAGATCTGGCCACACCAAACTGAGTACCCATGAAGCCTTGAGAACTATCAGCAGCAATAGAAAAGGGTCACAGGAGGGCATTCAGTGCACTGTGTCTGTGAAGGCACTTCTACTGTATCCTGCCTTGCAAAAGTTTCCTCGCCCAATTTCATTGAAGTCTAATGGGACCTGCCTCTCTCACATCTGCGGGTACCGGTAATGTGTTCCAGATTCCAATCACTCACTGTGTAATAACTTTTCCTCATCTCTTCTTTACCTTCCCCATTATTTCATATCTGTGACTAGCCCTTGCCCCCTTCAGCAAAGGGAACAGTTTCCCACACCCATTTAGTCCAGACCTAGTACTTTCTTGTCAATTTCCCCAGCCTTCTTTGTAGAAAACAGTCCCAACTTCTCACACCTCTCCTAACTACATCAAACACAGAACACAGACAAGTGCAGACACTGTTAAGGATGAGGTTTCAGGCTACTTGGAGGCACACAATAAAGCAGGCTGAACTCAGCATGGTTCCTTAAGGATAAACCTTGAATGACAATTCTGTTGGAACTCTATAAGGAAATAACAAAACAACAAATTTCACAACATATGCCAGTGATAAGGAAATTATGCTGAATCAGGTTTAAGGGAAAATCTTGCCTGACAAACCTGTTGGAATTCTTTGAGGAGATTACAAGTAGGATGGATAAAGGGGTGCAGTGGATGTTGTATATTTGGACTTTCAGAAGGCCTTTGACAAGGTGCCGCATATGAATCTACTAAAAAAGCTAAGAGCCCATGGTATTACAGGAAACTTACTAGCATGGATAGAAGATTGGTTCACTGGTTGAAGGCAAAGAGTGGGAATAAAGCAGGCCTTTTCTGGTTGGCTGCTGGTGACTAGTGATGTTTCACAGGCATCAGTATTGGGTCTGCTACTTTTCACGTTACTGTATATGTAAATGATCTCAATGATGGAACTGATGGCTTTGTGGCCATGTTTGTGGATGATATGAAGAATCAAGGGGCAGGGAGTGTTGAGGAAGCAGGGAGTCTACAGACTTGGACAGATTAGAAGAACGGACACATAAGTGGCAGATGGAACACAGTATATAGGGAAGTGAATGATCATGCACTTAGGTATAAAGAATAAAAGGGTAGACTATTTTCTAAACAGATTCAGAAAACGGAGGTGTGAAGGGCCTTGGGAGTCCATGTGCAGGATTCTTTAAAGGTTAACTGCAGGTTGAGTCAGTGGTAAGGAATGCAAATGCATATATTAGCTTTCATTTGTTGAGGATTAGAATATAAAAGCGAGGATGTAATGCTGAGTCTTTACAAGGCACTGGTCAGACCACATACGGAGTATTGTGAGCAGTTTTGGACACAATATCTGAGAAAGTATGTGCTGGCATTGGAGAGGGTTCATGAGAATGAATCTGGGAATGAAAGGGTTAACATATGAGGAGAGATCAATGGCTCTGGGCTTGTCCTCATTGGAATTCAGAATAATGAGGGGGATCTCATTGAAATCTGTTGAAGATTCAAAGGCCTAGATAGAGTGGATGTGGAGAGGATGTTTCCTACAGGAGAGTCTAGGACCAGAGGGCACAGTCTCAAAATAGATGTCCCTTTCAAGGATGAGGAGGATTTTCTTTAGCCAGACAGCTATATTTAAAGTGGATGTTTATAGGTTCAGAATCAGGTTTAATATCACAGGCATATGTCGTGAAATTTGTTCTTGATTAGTCAGGGTGCCAAAGTTACAGGAAGAAGGCAGGAGAATGAGACTGAGGGAAAATATGTCAGCCATGATCAAATGGTGGAGCACACTCAGTGTGTTAAATGGCATAATTCTGCCCCTGTGTCACATGATCTTCACTTCCTATGATGTAAAATACTCTTTATAAAACAGATTATTTAAAAAAAAACATGCATAGAGAAATAGTTCCGAAGTTCCCAATACTTTAATGTAAAGTAATATACAAAATATATAGAGAATATACTCAACTCCTGGACACTGCATCATAATCAACTGTTGTTGCTTGCCAGAATGGCATTTTGTTGATTCTTCCAGAGTCCTTTATTGATTCAGGAGTTATCTCAGGATGTCAACTACACTACAAGGAATGATAGAAGAGCCATTTGAGTACATTAGTGCTAACCAAGACACTGTGTTAAACATCCAGACCTAGTCACGCAGGCCGTCCCCTTTCAGTTAACGGTTACACTAACAGCTTTTTACACCTCTTTTTAAATCTTTCGGTGAGGCTATACTTTAATGACAGAAATGCTGCTTAAGTTTGAGGCACACTCTAGCATCAAATACATATGTAAAATATTCATCTACCTGCTAACCTCACTATGCTACGGGGAGGTTAGTAACACAGAAGACCAATGCTAGATCAGCTGGGCAAGCAGGCAAAGGGATAGCCGATGGAATTTTAACTCTGGTCATCCAGCTACTGGACACCATTAGGCTGGAAAGGCTGCAGAAAAGATTAAAGAGATTTACTGGGAGTGGAGGGCTCATGTTATAGGAAGAGGTGGGAACATTCAGGAGGTGGGTGTTCACCTGATAAAGATCTATGTAATGAGGAGTGATAGTCACAGTCTGTTTTCAGGATAGAGTGTCTGAAACCACAGATCATTACAGCACAGTACAGGTCCTTCGGCCCACGATGTTGTGCTGACCTTTCAAAGAGGGTATAGATTTAAGGAGAGGGGAAAGATTTTTTATAGAGATTTCAGGAACAACCATTTTCATGCAGAGAGTGGGTAGTATATTGAACAAGCTGCCAGAGGACGCTGTAAGTGGTGGGTACAATCTCAATTTTGAAGACATTTGGACGGGTACATGGATAGAAATGGCCTGGGATGATGTGGGCCACATGCAGACAATGAGACAAGTTCAGGAAGACATCTTCATTGGCATTAAAGACGTTAACCTTAAAAGCTTGTTTGCATGTTGTACGCCTCCAGGAGTAAGGTAATACACTTTGGGAAGTTAATCTAGGGCAGGGCATACACCTTGAATGGCAGGGCCCTGGGGAGTGTTATAGAGGCAGAGACACAAGGTACATATTTCCTTGAAAGTGCTGGGAGAGAGACACGGACAGACAAGTAAAAAATCAGTGATTACGTTAGAGAGAGTATGCAAAAAAGATTCAGAAGGCAGAAGGATGTTGCCAGGACTGGAGGACTTGAGAAGAGATTGGACAGGGAGGGACTGTTTTCTCTGAAGTGGTAGAGGCTGTGGGGTGGTCTTACAGACATGTATAAAATCATGAGGGGCACAGGTAAGGTCGGAGACTTTATCCTAGGATATGTGCGTATAAAACCAAAAAGCATTGGTTTGAGGTAAGAGTGGAAAGATTTAAATGGAATCTGAAGGCCAACTTCACACAGTGGATGATGATCATGTGAAATGTGCTACCAGAGGAAGTGGTAGAGGCAAACACAATTAATTTTTTAAAGACATTTTGATGGTACAAGGATTGAAAAGGTGGAGAGGGATTTGGGCCAAATGCAGGCAAGTGGGACTGGCTCAGAAGGACACCTTGGTCAGCATGGACAAGTTGGGCTGAAGGGCCTGATTCTGTGCGCTACCTTCAGTGACTCTTAAGGTAAATAGTTGCATCGGAATCTCAAGTCAGCTTAATTTGTTGCCTGATGAAGCCAGTCGTCAACAAGTTACTTGAGACTTTTCTAATTTACATAAATACCAGTTCATGGAAATAATATAATGGAGGCACGACAACCATGATCAAGAAAACAGAACACAGTACAGGTCATTCGACTCACAATTTCATATTAACCTGTTGTAATGTCTCAGCTACAACTGCCTCTAGCACCACCCTGGCAGCATATTCCACGCACACCACCACTCAGATAAAACCTACCTCTGACGTCCCCCCTATACTTTTCTCCACTCACATTCAATGGACTTTCTCTGTTATTAGCCATTGCCACCCTGGCTGTCCAATCTATCAATGCTTCTAATAATCATGTATACCTCTAGTCCTAGCTTAGTCAACCTATCCTCATAAGAGACCTCTCCAATCCAGTTTGCATCCTGGTAAATTTTCTCTGCATCCTCTCTAAAGCTTCCACATCCTTATAATAATTAGGCAACCAGAACTGAATGCAATATTCTAAATGTGGTCTCACCAGAACTTTACAGAGCTGCCACATTACCCCACAGCTCTTCTACTCAATCCCCCAACTAATGAAGGCCAACACACCATTCATCTTCTTAACAACTCTCGTAGAGAAAATATGTCACCATACTGATGTTGTAGAGTCTCAACTAGCACTCTGCTAAATAACTTTGATTCAAAGCTCAAAAGGGGCATCAGTAAGGCGCCACGCAGTTCAAGCAGTAGACAATTTTAATCTCATTCAACTTGCAACTGAACAGTTTAGAAATGATCTGTCACAATGCATTATTCTGGTAGCTTGAGATCATACAACTTCATAAAATCAGAACACATTTGTGAAGAATATTGTAAGTATAGCCAAATAATCACTCAAAGTTAAGGATCTAAGGGTCTTTTAAGAGACTCCTGGATGGATACATGGAGCTTAGAAAAATAGAGGGCTATAGGTAAGCCTAGGTAGTTCTAAGGTAAGGACATGTTCGGCTTTGTGGGCTGAAGGGCCTGTACTGTGCTGTAGGTTTTCTATTTTTCTATCTCAAACTCACCATTTCATTCTAGCATGACTTTCTCAGATGAGACTGGGTTTATAAGAGGCACTTTATCCAAAGCTCTGACACTTATATTCAAAGAACTATACTATAAACCAAAAACCCAGTTAAAGGACAGTGTTCTGGATTCTATGATTCCAGGATTGAACGGTTTGTCATATGAAGAGCGTTTGATGGGTCTGGGACTGTATTCACTAGAGTTCAGAAGAATAAGGAGTGACCTAATTGAAATCTATTGAATGGTGAAAGGCCTTGATAGAGTTCATGCGGAGAGGATGTGTCCTACGGTAAGAGAGTCTAGGACTAGTGGACACAGCCTCAGAATGGAGGGGTGTCCTTTCAGAACAGAGATGAGGATCAATTTCTTTAGCCAGATATTGGTGAATCTGTGGAATTTGTTGCCACAGGAAGCTGTGGAAGCCAAGTCTTTGGGTATAAGGCAGAGGTTGATTGGTCAGGGCATGAAGGGATACCAGGAGAATGCAGGAAATCAGGTCTGAGAGGAAAAAAGGGATCAGAAACTATCAAAGGTGGAGAAGACTCGATGGGCCAAATGGCCTAATTCTACTCCTATATCTTATGGTTTTCAATCTTATTAGAAATGTAAGGCAACACACTTTACTAATTTACATGTATAGTGAACAATTATGAAAAATAATTTCAAATATCCTTTTATCCAATGGCTAGATGGAATGTCAGGATAAATATTAGCTACATATAAAATTGAATCCCACAAAAAAATTGATTAAATTGCTACTTATCTGATATATTTCTATCCTGAGAAGTGTATAGTCAATGCCAGAATGTTCTCAGATAGTTTTATTTGTGAATGATCTTGAAGACAGGCTCCATGATTAATTACACAAGGAAAAGGTTTAGGGCAGTAGAGGATGGTGCAGTTAGTGAAGTTGCTGCCTCACACATCAATGACTGAGGTTCAATCCTGACCTCCAGTGTGGTCTGCATGTCCTTCTAATGACCACTAGAAACCCTTGTAAACTTCCACATGCTTAAGATTGATCATTACAAATTGCCCCATGTTTGTATAGTGAGCAGTAGTTGAAGCGAATTGAGGTGAATAGATTGTAGGGCAAATTAGTGGAGGAATGGGATTGTCTTGATAAGTTGGCATAGACTAAATAGGCTGCATCACCTTGATATGGATCAAAGAAAGCGTCAGCATCCTATCAAATTCTTGTCAGTCACCCTAGGCATTGCCACTGCCGACCTCCTCCCAAATCACCACTACTCTATAGAGCTCCCGACACCCTCAACTTTTTCCTTACCTGTTCAGAAGCACCAGTGTGTCTTTTCTTCCTCTCACATCCAGCTTTCTCCCTTCTTCGATCCCTACTTTCTCCCTCCAACAATGCATCTCCTCCCTTGTCCATCTCTCCTCTCACATCCAGCTTTCTCCCTTCCTCAGTTCCCACTTTCTCCCTTCAACAATGCAACTCCTTCCCTGTCCTTGACCATCTCTCCTGCACTTCCTTTATTACTGCAGTACCAGGGTTCTCTACCCACCCTTACACTTTACTCTCAGAATCCCCCTCTCCACCATCTTGCATTTGTTACCATGCCTTTGATACAAGCTTTAGTTTTAACCATAATTCAAATAGCCAAATTGTTCTCTAAATTCATTGTCATCCAATTTCTGAAATCCAAGTGAAAGGTTAATTTTAAATTTAAAAAACAGCTTCTAGATCATTAAGGCCAAAGATTTCAAGGCTGGTTGCAGGAAAAGACAATGGGTGTATCCTGGTGGTTAGCTGAGGAAGGGGGTGGATCATTCAGTGGAGGACAATGACTTGGTAATAGATTCACTGTGAAGGAATCACAATGTACATCACTGGTGTGTCATTGGAACTGAATCTCATTTTCAATAAACTATGAAGAAATCTTTTAAACCACTCATAAAACCCAATATTCTTTAACAGAGTTAACAGTCTTTTGAAATTATATTGTGATTTATATGTACAATTAAGTTAATATCCTTAAATTGAATAACATCCCTGTTAGAACTGGAACATCAACTCAGGTGCCCAGCAACAACATTAAAAACTCCAAAGTCAGGGGGGCAGGGAACCAATCTGATACAGAGTACTGTCTTCAGTACACTAACTCAGTACAGATCAGATACAGAAAAACACCCTGTTTCAAAAAGTGCCACAATGATTGTACCTTCCATGCCTACTTACACAAAATATTGATAGGGATGTTTCTGTTAAGGTTCTTTTAAAATAAGAATTAGACTTTCAGATCTTGATATTGAACAAGAAGCTTCAATAAACTGTCACTAATCAGTCAAGTTGTTCTGCCAAAACTGGCATGGTTTAGACTGGGAATACCTTTACAAATATATCCCTTTACGGGATATTGACTACTGTCAGACATTAATGGGTAATTGCCCTTTAATGCTTTTGGTGATCTTTGTAGTCCATTGATAATTCTGCTGCAAAATGCCACTTAATTCAACTGACAAAAACCAATGTCATTACTTGCCTCATACCCATCCAAAAATACAAAACACTTCATAAATGGAGCAAAAATTCTCACCCTGTAATAAAGTGGTCTAGTATAGAAGGGGAATAGTGATTGGGGTGTGGAGTTGAGGCATGGAAAAGTGGATGATCAGAGGAGAATGAAGAAGTGTGGAGGGGAGGTGCCGAGAGAATGGATGGAGAATACAGGACGATCAGAAGACAGCAACAGTGAATGTGTAATTCATTTACCATATTCATGCTCTTCTACTACAAATATTTGTTCCAGCATTTTTGATTTGGTAATTGCCAAATTTTTGTCTTGACAAAATTCTATTTTATAAGCACATTGTGCCATATATACAGTTACTATTGTCGTTGAGAGATGAAAATTTGGAGTCTTGCTCAATATGTTAAAGATACAGACAAACTGTGCATCAGATTTAATAACTTAACACAAAGAACTAAAATATGATGTGCTGAAAGAAAACTGTTCTCCTACACCCAATGGTCCAGTACATTTTCAGTGTGACTTTGATCACGAATGTTTGGAATCAGGGCAAAGTGGAGAGCTGAGGTCACAAACACAAGCAGCTTGACCTCAGCCTAATCATCATTCAGATCCCTGTGCTGCTCTACACACGATCTGCAGCTCATTTTCACAGTGTAGTAAATGACAGGAAAAAATCCCTTGTGATAGTGTGACTCTCCTCATAACTCTGAGATACAAAGCACTGTGCTCATTCTGGGTCATACAGGGAGTCCTCCGAATCGTAATTTCTTTTTAATAGGCTTTATGTTTGTCAGTCTCCTAAAGTCTTCGTCAGCTTCAGATTCATCCAACTCATCGTCGGCTGAAATGAGAATCTGCAAAAAGAAAAGCACAGAGTCAGCAATCCAATCACTTCCAGAATCCCAAATATTTACTTTCTCGTCTTCCTTTATTAGAAAATTAGAGGAACATTCAACTTGTGTACTATGGTCATCATGTACAACATCACATACTGACTGTACTACTGAGAAGTAATAAGGAATGGGAAGTTATATACAGGAAGGGGTTAATAACTCTACTGGGTGTTTTTTGTTGTAACAGGGTCATCGAGGAGCAGATAGGGCAACAGATTCTGGAAAGGTGTAATAGTAACAGGGTTGTTGTGGTGGGAGATTTTAATTTCCCCAATATTGATTGGCATCTCCCTAGAGCAATGGGATTAGATGGGGTGGAGTTTGTTAGGTGTGTTCAGGGACGTTTCCTGACACAATATGTAGATAAGCCTACAAGAGGAGAGGTTGTACTTGATCCGGTATTGGGAAATGAACCTGGTCAGGTGTCAGGGCTTTCAGTGGGAGAGCATTTTGGAGACAGTGATCACAATTCTATCTCCTTTACCATAGCATTGGAGAGAGAGGAACAGACAAGTTAGGAAAGTATTTAATTGGAGTAAGGGGAAATATGAAGCTATCAGGCTTGAACTTAGAAGCATAAATTGGGAATAGATATTCTCAGGGAAATGTACAGCAGAATTGTGGCAAATGTTCAGGGGATATTTGAATGGCATTCTGCATAGGTACGTTCCAATGAGACAGGGAAAGGATGGTAGGGTTCAGGAACCGTGGTGTATAAAGGCTGTTGAAAATCTAGTCAAAAAAAGAAAAGCTTACAAAAGGTTCGAAAAACGTTAATAATAGAGATCTAGAAGATTATAAGGCTAGCAGGAAGGAGTCTAAGAATGAAATTAGGAGAGCCAGAAGGGGCCAAGAGAAGGATTAAAGAAAACCCCAAGGCATTCTACAAGTATGTGAAGACCAAGAAGATAAGATGTGAGAGAATAGGAACAATCAAGTGTGACAGTGGAAAAGTGTGTATGGAACCGGAGGAGATAGCTGAGGTACTTCATGAATACTTTGCTTCAGTATTCAGTACGGAAAAGGATCTTGGCAATTGCAGGGATGACTTACAGCGGGTTGAAAAGCTTGAGCGTTAAGAAAGAGGATGTGCTGGAGCTTTTGGAAAGCATCAAGTTGGTTAAGTCACCGGGACCGGATGAGATATAACCCAGGGTACTTTTTAGGAATAGTCAGCATGGCTTTGTCAAAGGCAAATAGAGCAGGGGGCTAAGCACACAGCCTTTTGGTGCATCTGTGGTAATAGTGACAGTGAAGGAGATTTTATTGCCAATCCAAACTGACCACAGTCTGCAAGTGAGGAAATCCAGGATCCAATTGCACAAGGAGGTATTGAGGCCAATATCTTGGCGCTTATTGATTATTTTTGAGGGGATGATGATACTGAATGCTGAGCTGTCGTTAATAAAGAGCATCCTGATGTATGCATCTTTGCTGTCCAGTTATTCCAGGATTGCGTGAAAAGCCAATGAAATCTGCTGTGGACCTGTTGTGACAGTAGGTAAATTGGAGTGGATCTCAATTGCTTCTCAGGCAGCAGTTGCTTTGTTTCATCATTAACCTCTCCAAATACTTCACTATGGATGTAAGTGCTACTAGATACTATCATTGAGACAGGTTATGACATTCTTCTTAAGCAATGGTATAAATGAAGCCTGCTTATCGCAGGTAGGTACCTCAGACTGTGGAAGTGAGAGGTTAAAGATTTCAGGTGAAAGACTCCAGCCAATTGATCAACACAGGATTTTGGATCTTGTTTTGTAGAATGAGAAAGATCAATTGATAATCTTAACATGAAAGGATCATCAGAGAAAAGTAAACTTAATTTTTTCCAATGTTTTAAAATGACACAGCTGAACCAAAAATCTAGGTCTTAAATGCAATCTAAGGAAACAATGGAGGTAAGAGGCAAAAGCCAGCAGTGGTTGGCTGGGAAAATACATTGAAAGGTTATTACAGGAGGTTCTGTGGTTGAGAATGAGATTCCCGGATGTATGTTGCCTCCTGGGTACTGGGGTCTGGGACATCTTGGATTGAGCCCTCAGCATTCTTGCAGGGAGAACAGCCTGAAATTATGATCCATGTAGGTACCAATGACATGGGTGGGTCAAGTAACAAAGTTCCTCAAAGTAAATTCAGGGAGTGAGGGACTATGTTAAAAGGCAGGACTCCAGGGTTGTGTTCTCAGGATTGCTACCCAAGCTATGTGCTAATGAGACCAGAACTGGGAAGATTATTATTAACATGTGGCTAAGGAGTTCGTGTAGGAGGGAGGGCAAAAGATTTTTAGATCATTGGGCTCTCTTCCAGGGAAGGTGGGACCTATACGAAGGGACAGTTTGTACCTGAACTGTAGGGGGACTAATACCCTAATCAGTAAACTCCAAGACCTGGGCCTCAATACCCCGTGTGCAATTTGTTCCAGGATTTCCTCAGTTGCAGACCCCAGTCAGTTTGGATTGGCAAAACCATCTCCACAATCTCATCAGCACAGGTGAACCACAAGGATGTGTGCTTAGCCCCCTGCTCTACTCACTTTACACCTGTGACTGTGTGGCTAAGTACCACTTCAACACCATATACAATTCTGCTGATGACACTACTGTTGTGGGCCAGATCAAAGGTAGTGAAGAATCAGCATACAGGAGGGAGTTTGAAAATTTGGCTGAGTGGTGTCTGATTGTAAACTTCAAAAGAAGGAAACCATAGATCCATGAGCCAGAACTCATTGGAGGTTCAGAGTAGAGGGTCAGTAACTTTAAATTCCTGGGCGTCACCATCTCAGAGGACCTGTCCTGGACACCTCATATAAACATCATTGCAATAAATGCAATTCTCTTCTTCTTCCATAGGAGTCTGTGGAGATTTGGCATGTTATCAAAAACTTTGACAAACATCTATAGATGTGTGGTGGAAAGTGAATTGACTGTATTGTGGCCTGGTGTGGGAACACCAATACTTTTAAGTGGAAAATCCTACAAAAGGTAGTGGATTCAGCCCAGTACATCATGGGTAAAAACATCCCAACCACTGAGCACATTAACATGAAATGTTGCTGTTGAAAAGCAGCATCCATCATCAGAGATCCTCACCACCCGGGCCATTCACTTTGCTCGCTGCTGCCATCAGGTAGAAGGTACAACTGCCTCAAGTCTCGCACTACCAGGTTCAAGAACAGTTACTACCCCTCAATCATCAGGCTCTTAAACAGAAGAGGATAACTACCGTAGATGTCGGATTATAAGCCGCTACTTTTTCCCCACATTTTGAACAGCTTTGAACACTACGGCCTTTACTATGGTGCGGCTAATGCATGGTTTTTTTTCATGCCGCCAAAAACATTTTGCCTCGTAACAGTAGACCAATAAAATTGATGAGTAGTTCACAGAGGTCCAATGAAATTGTACGATAAATCAAGCGCACTTTCACAATTAAATTATTGTAAATCAGTAATTTGTACTCACCCTCATCAACATGGAAAACACTCGAAGAAAAGCATTGTGCTGCCTTTATGGCAGTTATTTAGTTTATAATATTTTCGCTTAGTAATTCATTTGTTAGTATTTTCTAGTTAAAGTTAGAAGTGTTTTAACTATATTTGTTTTCTGTACTACATCCCGGGATGCTATGACGTCACATCCGGTTTCGCCGCGTCTTGTGGGAAATACCGGTTTGCGATAAACGGGAAGGTGGGGGCATTAGACCCGAGCGAAACGCTGCTTTTAAGTTAAAGGCGATCAATAACTTTTCCTGGTAGGCTGCAGTATATATATTTTTTACCAGTCGTTAGGAGATATTGGAATGTTGTTCATGCACTGTTCAGTAAAAAAGTATACGCAACGTAATTTGTGTGTTACCGATACGTATGTATATTTAAAAGTAGCCGCGTTACAGGCACGGTTCGAAAAAAAGCATTTGCAATATGTATTTGTTTATGTTACCATATGGATTTAATTAAAAGTTAAAAAATCCTCACGTGTAATATCTTTCTGTGTAAATATCTCATATTACAACGTGGGACACCTGCGGCCTAAAATCCGGTGCGGCTTGTACAAGTACAAAATTGATTTTCTTTCTAAAATTAGAGCCAGCGGCTTTTAATCAGGTGCGCTCTGTAGTGCGAAATCTACGGTATATTCATGCTATTTCTGTTGTTCCCACAACTAATAATCTCACTTTACGGATTTTTTTTAACTTGTTCTTGCATGTTCTCATTATTTATATTTGCAGTTTGTTGTTCATCGATCCTGTTTACAGTTACTGTTCTATAGATTTGCTGAGTATGCCCACAGAAAAAGAATCTCAGGGTTGTATGTGGTGACATGTAAGTACTCTGGTAATAAATTTTATTTTAAATCCTAGCAGGAAGGTTTGTTAATGCTGCATGGTGGGGTTTAAACTAGAGTTGAAGTGGAATGGGAACCAGAGTGCCAGAGCAGTTAGTGGAGAGGTTGTTGCGGCAGCTGTTGCTAAGATGTCAGACAAAGTCAGGAAACAAAAAGTTGAGCATGGTGTGACTAGTGTCCTAAGCTGCGTATATTTCAATTCAAGAAGTATCATAAGAAAGGCGGATGAGCTCAGGAGAAGGATCAACACCTAGAATTATGATGTTGTAGCCATTAGTGAGACTTGGTTGCAGGAGGGATTAAAGGGGAAGGGGAAACATTACTAGTCAGGGAAAATGTCATAGCAGTGCTCCGTCAGGAGCAACTGGAGAACTCAACCAGTGAGGCGTTATGTGTGGAACTGAGAAATAAGAGAGGTATGACCATGATAATGGGGCTATATTAAAGCCCACCCCAGTCCTAGGGATTTAGAGAAACAAATTATGAAAAAAGTTGCAGAATGTTGCACGAAACATAAAATTGTTATACTAGGTGATTTTAACTTTCCACATACATATTGACTGGGAATCTCACAGTAAAAGGACTAGATGGGATAGAGTTCATCAAAGGTACTCAGGAAAGTTTCCTTCATCAGTACAAAGAAGTCCCAATGAGATAATGTGCAATACTGGATCTGCTATTAGGGAATAAGACAGGGCAGGTGACAGAAGTTTGTGTAGGGAACACTTTGCATCCAATGAACACAATGCCATTAGTTTTAAAGTAAATATGCAAAAAAGATAGGTCTGGTCTAATTTGGAAAAGGCCAGTTTTGATGGTATCAGAAATCAGTGTGGATTGGGACAGGCTGTTTTCTGTCAACAGTGTACTTGGAAAGTGGAAGGCCTTTGAAAACAAAGTTTTGAGAGTAGAAAGCTTGTATGTGCTTGTCAGAATAAAAGATAAAGATAACAAGTACAGGGAACGATTTTCAAGAGGTTTAGAGAAAAAAGGAGGTGCATAGCAGGTATAGACAAGTAGGAACAAATGAAGTGCTTATGGAGTACAAGAAATGCAAGTGGAGGCTAAAAGAAGGCATGAAGTTGCTCTAGCAGACAAGGTGAAGGAGAATCCTTAGGGATTTTACATAAATGTTAAGAGCAAAAGGATTGCAAGGGACAAAATTGGACCTTTGGAAGATGAGAATGGTAATCTACGTATGGAGCCAGAACAGATGGGTGATATATTAAATGCATTCTCCACACTTGTATTTACTCGGGAGACAGATACAGAGTCTATAGAAGTATTTTATGGAACCTATACAGATGACAGAAAAGTAGGTGTTTGCTACCCAGAGGGAAATCAGGGTAGATAAATACTCAGGGCCTGACAAGGTATTCCCTTGGACCCTACGGGAGGCAAGTTCAGAAATTGCCAGGGTCCTAGTAGAGATATAAATCATTCTTAGCAAGGTACTAGAGGATTGGAGCATAGCCAAAGTTGTTACGCTGTTTAAAAAAGGCTCTAATCATAAACCAGGAAATTATAAGCTGGTGAGTCTGACATCCGTTGTGGGAAAGTTATTGGAAGGTATTCTAAGGGACCGGATATATAAGTACTTGGATAGGCATGGACTGAGCAAGGATAGTCAGTATAGTTTTGTGTGTGGTAGGTCATGTCTAACTAATCTAAGAGTTTTTCAAGAAGGTTACCAGGAAAGTGGATGAAGGCAAGTCAGTGGATGTTATCTACATGGACTTTTGTAAGGCACTTGACAAGGTCCCACATGGGAGGCTGGTCAAGAAGGTGGCAACAAAATACTCAGCGGGAGTACAGAAACAGACGCCGCCATTCAGCTTATTATTTATGTAACAGATTTTCCCCCAAGCCATCGGACTACCAACCTACTGACCTCTGCTGTGCCTACTGTCTTGTTTATTATTTATAACTGTTTATTATTAACACTGTTCTGTGTTACTTTATGCAGTCCTGGGTAGGTCTGTAGTCTAGTATAGTTTTTGTGTTGGTTTATGTAGTTCAGTGTAGCTTTTGTATTGTTCATGTAGCACCATGGTCCTGAAAAAAGTTGTCTCATTTTTACTGTGTACTGTACCAGCAGTTATGGTCGAAATGACAATAAAAAGTGACTTGACTTGACTTCAGCCGCTCAGCATTTGAGATGAGGTAGTTAATTGGATTAGACATTGGCTTTGTGGGAGAAGCCAGAGAGTGGTAGTAGAGGGTTGCCTCTCTGAATGGAGGCCTGGGTCTAGTAGTGTAGTGCCTGGTCCTTTGCTGTTTGTCATCTATATCTAGTTGAAGATGTGGTTAACTGGATCAGCAAATTTGAAGATGACACCAACACTGAAGGTGTAGGGACAGTGAGGAAGGCTATCATGGCTTGCAGAGGGATTTGCATCAACTGGAAAAATGGGTTTAAAAATGGCAGATGGAATTCAATGCAGACAAGTCTGAGGTTTTGCACTTCGGTAGGATGAACCAAGGTAGGTTTTGCACAGTGAAAGGTAGGGCAGTGAGTAGTGTGGTAGAACAAAGGGATCTGGGAATATAGGTCCATAATTCGTTGAAAGTAGCATCACAGTTAGATAGGATTGTAAAGAAACTTTTGGCACATTGGCCATAAATCAAAGTATTGAGTACAGAAGATAGGATGTTATGTTGAAGTTGTATAAGACATGCTTAAAGCCTAATGTGGAGTATTATGTGCAGTTTTGGTCATCTACCTACAGGGAAGATATAAATAAAGTTGAAAGAGTACAGAAAAAAATTTACAAGGGTGTTGCTGAGTCTGGAGGACCTGAGTTATAATGAAAGATTAAGTAGGTTAGGACTGTATTCTTTAGAACATAGAAGACTGAGAGATTTGATAGAGGTATACAAAATTATGAGGGGTAAAGATAGGGTTAATGCAACCAGGTTTCTTTTCCCACTAAGGTTGGGTGGGATCACAATGAGAGGTTATGGGTTAAGGAGGAAATGTAAAAGGTTTAAGGAGAACATGAAAGGAAGCTTCTTCACTCAGTGGGTTGTGAGAGTGTGGAATGAGTTGCCAGCACAAGTGGTGCACGCGAGCTCTATTTCAACTTGTAAGAGAAGCTTGGATAGGTGCATCGTTGGTATAGGTATAGAGGACTATTGTCCCACTGCAGGTTGATGGGGGTAGGCAGTTTAAATTTTTTGTCATTAACTAGATAATAGACAATAGACAATAGGTGCAGAAGTAGACCATTTGGCCCTTCGAGCCTGCACCGCCATTTTGAGATCATGGCTGATCATCTACTATCAATACCCGGTTCCTGCCTTGTTCCCATATCCCTTGATTCCCCTATCCATAAGATACCTATCTAGCTCCTTCTTGAAAGCATCCAGAGAATTGGCCTCCACTGCCTTCCGAGGCAGTGCATTCCACACCCCCACAACTCTCTGGGAAAAGAAGTTTTTCCTTAACTCTGTCCTAAATGACCTACCCCTTATTCTCAAACCATGCCCTCTGGTACTGGACTCTCCCAGCATCTGGAACATATTTCCTGCCTCTATCTTGTCCAATCCCTTAATAATCTTATATGTTTCAATCAGATCCCCTCTCAATCTCCTTAATTCCAGCGTGTACAAGCCCAGTCTCTCTAACCTCTCTGCGTAAGACAGTCCAGACATCCCAGGAATTAACCTCGTGAATCTACGCTGCACTTCCTCTACAGCCAGGATGTCCTTCCTTAACCCTGGAGACCAAAACTGTACACAGTACTCCAGGTGTGGTCTCACCAGGGCTCTGTACAAATGCAAGAGGACTTCCTTGCTCTTGTACTCAATTCCCTTTGTAATAAAGGCCAACATTCCATTAGCCTTCTTCACTGCCTGCTGCACTTGCTCATTCACCTTCAGTGACTGATGAACAAGGACTCCTAGATCTCTTTGTATTTCTCCCTTACCTAATTCTACACCATTCAGATAATAATCTGCCTTCCTGTTCTTACTCCCAAAGTGGATAACCTCACACTTATTCACATTAAACGTCATCTGCCAAGTATCTGCCCATTCACCCAGCCTATCCAAATCACCCTGAATTCTCCTAACATCCTCATCACATGTCACACTGCCACCCAGCTTAGTATCATCAGCAAATTTGCTGATGTTATTCTCAATGCCTTCATCTACATCATTGACGTAAATTGTAAACAGCTGTGGTCCCAATACCGAGCCCTGTGGCACCCCACTAGTCACCACCTGCCATTCCGAGAAACCCCCATTCACCGCTACCCTTTGCTTTCTATCTGCCAACCAGTTTTCTATCCATGTCAATGTCTTCCCCCTGATGCCCTGAGCTTTGATTTTACCCACCAATCTCCTATGTGGGACCTTATCAAATGCCTTCAGAAAATCGAGGTACACTACATCCACTGGATCTCCCCATCTAACTTCCTGGTTACATCCTCGAAAAACTCCAACAGATTAGTCAAGCATGATTTACCCTTGGTAAATCCATGCTGGCTCGGCCCAATCCTATCACTGCTATCTAGATATGCCACTATTTCATCCTTAATAATGGACTCTAGCATCTTCCCCACCACCGATGTCAGGCTGACAGGTCGATAGTTCTCTGTTTTCTCCCTCCCTCCTTTCTTAAAAAGTGGCATAACATTAGCCATTCTCCAATCCTCTGGAACTGATCCTGAATCTAAGGAACATTGGAAAATGATTACCAATGCATCCACAATTTCCAGGGCCACCTCCTTTAGTACCCTAGGATGCAGACCATCTGGACCTGGGGATTTGTCAGCCTTCAGTCCCATCAGTCTACTCATCACCGTTTCCTTCCTAATGTCAATCTGTTTCATTTCCTCTGTTACCCTATGTCCTTGGCCCATCCATACATCTGGGAGATTGTTTGTGTCTTCCTTAGTGAAAACAGATTTAAAGTACTCATTAAATTCTTCTGCCATTTCTCTGTTTCCCATAACAATTTCACCCAATTCATTCTTCAAGGGCCCAACATTGTTCTTAACTATCTTCTTTCTCTTCACATACCTAAAAAAGCTTTTGCTATCTTCCTTTATATTCCTGGCTAGCTTGCATTCGTACCTCATTTTTTCTCCTCGTATTGCCTTTTTAGTTAAGTTCTGTTGTTCCTTAAAAACTTCCCAATCATCAGTCCTCCCACTCACCTTAGCTCTGTCATACTTGCTTTTTTTTAATGCTATGCAATCTCTGACTTCCTTTGTCAACCACTGTGGCCCCTTTCCCCCCTTTGAATCCTTCCTTCTCTGGGGGATGAACTGATTTTGCACCTTGTGCATTATTCCCAAGAATACCTGCCATTGCTGTTCCACTGTCTTTTCTGCCAGGCTATCCGTCCAATCAACTTTGGCCAGCTCCTCCCTCATGGCTCCATAGTTTCCCCTGTTCAACTGCAACACTGACACCTCCGAGCTGCCCTTATCCTTCTCAAATTGCAGATAAAAACTTATCATATTATGATCACTACCTCCTAATGGCTCCTTTACTTCAAGATCGCTTATCAAATCCTGTTCATTACAGAACACTAAATCCAGAATAGTCTTGTCCCTGGTGGGCTCTCATACAAGCTGTTCCAAGAATGCATCCCGTAGGCACTCTACAAACTCCCTATCCTGTGGTCCAGCACCAACCTGATTCTCCCAGTTCACCTGCATGTTGAAATCCCCCATAACTACTGCGACATTACCTTTGCCACATGCCAATGTTAACTCCCTATTCAACTTGCACCCAATATCCATGCTACTGTTTGGTGGCCTGTAGACAACACCCATTTGGGTCCTTTTGCCCTTACTGTTCCTCAGTTCTACCCACACAGACTCTGCTTCTCCTGACCCTATGTCCCCCCTTGCAAAGGACTGAATCTCATTCCTCACCAACAGGGCCACCCCACCCCCTCTGCCCACATTTCTGACCCTACGATAGCACATATACCCTTGTACATTCATTTCCCAGGTCTGATCTCCCTGCAGCCATGCCTCCGTTATCCCAACAACATCATAGTTACCCATTCGCACCTGAGCTTCAAGCTCATCCGCCTTATTTCTGACACTTCGTGCATTCAGATATAGAATTTTTAGCCCATTTCTCCTCTCTCTGTTTGAATCGCTGCCTATTGTGCTTAACCCAGCTCCCCGAACTCCCATCGGGCTATACGCCCCTAGAATTTTGTTGTTCTTCCTAAATTTACTTATTCTTTCAACACATTTAACTCCATGTTCCGTCAGACCATCCCTCTGTACATGTGTCCTCCTTATCACTTGTTCCGCCTCACCTTTCTCTACTACACACTTAATATTCCGGAACCGTGTAGTCCCCACCTGTCCTTTATTCTTCCTCTCGCTATCCTCTCTCACATTTTGGATCCCCGCCCCCTGCAAATTTAGTTTAAACCCCCCCAAGAAGCACTAGCAAACTTCCCTGCAAGAATGTTAGTACCGCTCCAGTTCAGGTGTAAACCGTCCCTTCGGAACAGATCCCACCTTCCCTGAAACAAAGCCCAATTATCTACAAACCTGAAGCCCTCCCTCCTGCACCATCCTCTCAGCCACGTATTAATCTTTATAATCCTTCTGTTCCTTGCCTCACTCGCACGTGGCACAGGTAGCAATCCTGAGATTGTTACCCTGGAGGTCCTGCTCTTCAGCTTCGCACCTAACTCCCTGAACTCCCTACGCAGGACCCCCTCACTCATCCTACCTACGTCATTGGTCCCTACATGGACCACAACATCTGAATTCTTGCCCTCCCTCTCGAGAATAACCTGCACCCGATCTGAGATGTCTCGGACCCCGGCACCAGGGAAGCAACATACTATCCGAGACTCCTGATCTTCCCCACAAAATCTCCTATCCGCCCCCCTGACTATAGAATCCCCTATCAATACCGCTCTCTTCTCTTCCCTCCTCCCCTTCCTAGTCGAGGGTCCAACCTCAGTGCCAGAGACAGGACCACTGCAGCTTGTTCCTGGTAGGTCATCCCCACCAACAGTATCCAAAACGGTATACTTATTTTTGATGGGAACGGCCACAGGGGTGCTCTTCTCTCTCTGTCTGCTCCCCCTGCCTCTCTTGACTGTCACCCATTTGCCTACCTCCTGTCTTTTCAGTGTGACTACCTCCCGATAACTCTTATCTATCTCTGCCTCTGCCTCCCGAATGATCCGTAGTTCATCCAGCTCCCGCTCCAATTCCCTAACTCGGTCTGATAGGAGCTGCAGCTAGATGCACCTATTGCAGGTGTGGTAACAGGGGCAACTGTGTTGACCCTGACCTCCCACATACTGCATACGGAGCACACCACTGCTCTAACTGTCTCCCCCATTACCTGATCCCAGATTAGATGGGCCTGTTTCTGTGCTGTACTTCTCTGTGACTATCACTCAGATCTTAAGGCCTTAAGATAGAAACATAGAAAACCTACAGCACAATACAGGCCCTTTGGCCCACAATGCTGTGCTGAACAGGTACTTACTTTAGAAATTACCTAACGTTACCCATAGCCCTCTATTTTTCTAAGCTCCATGTACCTATCCAGGAGTTTTGTATCCGCCTCCCCCATTGTTGCTGGCAGCTCATTCCATGCACTCACCACTCTCTATGTAAAAAACGTACCCCTGATATCTCAACACGTACAAACAAGCTGGATGGACTCAGCAGGTCAGGCAGCATCCGTTGAAAGGAGCAGTCAAAGTTTCGGACCAAGACCTTTCGAAAATGTTGACTGCTCCTTTCAACGGATGCTGCCTGACCTGCTGAGTCCATCCAGCTTGTTTGTACGTGTTGATTTGACCACAGCATCTGCAGTGTACTTTGTGTTTACCCCTGATATCTCCTCTGTACCTACTTCCAAGCACCTTAAAACTGTGATCTCATGTTAGCCATAAGATCTTAGCATTTTAGAAATGCCCAGGAATTAATAAAGAAAAGTAAAATGTGAAAGTAAACTAGCCAAAACATTATTTAAAAAAAGACTACGGATGAAAACCATGGGTGGTTTAAGAACAGAGAATGGAGAATTTGTAACATGGAAGGACAAATGCCTGCAGGTAAATCAATGCATATTTCAATAGTCTTCAGAGAAAAGAGACTACCCTAAATCTGCTGGAAAAATACCAGAAAATCACACGTTTAACAAAAAAAGAGAACTGCAGGAAATAACTAATTAAAATATTACTCGAAAAGTTGGTGAGCTTGAATAATGGTAAATGCAAAGGACTTGATAATCTACATCCCAGAGCTTTGAAAGAAAGCTATAGAGTTAGTAACACACAGACAGAACGTTGGAGGAATACAGCAGGTCGGGCATCAATGGAAAGGAATGAAATGTCAACATTTCGGCTCGAGACACTTCATAAGCCCTTCTGTGCTATATGGCTTTAGAACTAAGATTTCACCAATCTACAGTATCTTACAAACAATGGCTTACTTGGAAAATGCTGTATTTTGATTAACTAATTTCATAGAATTTTGTCATTCTAAAGGTCTGATTTTAACACAAGATGATTATACCATGGGAGGGATACGGAAGGTTCTGGTCCAAGTGCAGATCAATGGAACCAGGCAGAAAAACATTTTGGCATGAATTAGGTGGGCAGAAGGGCCTATTTCTGTGCTGTAGAGTTCTATGATGTGATGTTAACATTCATTTCAAGAGGTCTAGAATATAAAAGCATGGATGTAATGTTGAAACTTTATAAAGCACCCGGGAAGTCTCACTTTGAGTATTGTGTGCAGTTTTGGGCTCCTTAGAAAGAATGTGCTGAATCTGCAAAGGGTTCAAAGGAGATTCACAAAACTGATTCCAGTTTTGAATGACTTGTCATATGAAAAGTGTTTGTTGGCTCTGGGTCTGTATTCACAGGAATTCAGAAAAATGAGGGGTGACCAAATTGAAACCGATCGAATGGTGAAAGACCTCGATAGAGTGGTTGCGGAGAAGATGTTTCTTTTGGTGGGAGAGTCTAAGACCAGAGGACACAGCCTCAGGATAGAGGGGTGTCCTTTTAGAATGGAGATGAGGAGGAATTTCTATAGCCAAAGAGTGCTGAATCTGTGGAATTCATTGCCACAGGCAGTTATGGAGGCCAAGACTTTATGTATATTCAAGGCAGAGGTTAATAGATTTTTGATTGGTCAGAAATGTAGCTTAGTAAAATAGAGGGCTATAGGTAAGCCTAGTAATTTCTAAGGTAGGGACATGTTTGGCACAACTTTGTGTGCCGAAGGATCTGTATTGTGCTGTAGGTTTTCTATGTTTCTACGTTTCTATGTTTCTATGAAATCAGAACCAGAATCAGGTTTATTATCACCGGCATGTGTTGATCATGTGGATAGTCAGAGGCTTTTTCCCAGGGCTGAAATGGCTGCCACAAGAGGGCACAGGTTTAAGGTGCTTTGGAGTAAGTACAGAGGAGATGTCAGGGGTAAATTTTTTACACAGGGAGTGGTGAGTGTGTGGAATGGGCTGCCGGCAATGGTAGTGGAGGCGGATCCGATAGCGTCTTTTAAGAGACTTTTGGACAGGTACATGGAGCTTAGAAAATTAGAGGGCTATGGGTAATCCTAGTAATTTTTAAAGTAGGGGCATGTTCAGCACAACTTTGTGGGCCTGTATTGTGCTGTAGGTTTTCTATGTTTCTATGTGAAATTTGTTAACTTAGCAGCAGCAGTTCAATGCAATACATAATATAGAAGAAAAAATAATAAATAAATAAGTAAATCAATAATATTATACGTATATTGAATAGATTAAAAAAGTGACGTAGTGTTCAAGGGTTCAATGTCCATTTAGGAATCGGATGGCAGAGGGAAAGAAGCTGTTCCTGAATTGCTGAGTGTGTGCATTCAGGCTTCTGTACCTCCCATCTGATGGTAACAGTGAGAAAAGGGGATGCCTGGGTGCTAGAGGTCCTTAATAATGGATGCTGCCTTTCTGAGATACTGCTCCTTGAAGATGTCCTGGGTACTTTGTAGACTGGTACCCAAGATGGAGCTGATTAAATTTATGACCCTCTGTAGCTTCTTCTGGTCCTGTGCAGTAGCCCCCACCATACCAGACAGTGATTCAGCCTGTCAGAATGCTCTCCAGAGTACATCTATAGAAGTTTTTAAGTGTATTTGTTGACATACCAAATCTCTTCAAATTCCTAAAGTATATTTGGAAATATACTCTAAAGGAAATTTGGATCAGCCATGATGAAATGGAGAAGCAGACTCGATGGGCCAAATGGCCTAATTCTGCTCCTATATTTCATGGTCTTATTACTCTATACTATTACATTGACAGAGTTGGAACAAAATGCCTTGAAACAATTACTGCTGTCACAAAATATCTCATGAAATACAAACCCCATTTCCAGAAAAGTTGGGATATTTTCCAAAATGCAATAAGAACAAAAATCTATGATACGTTAATTCACGTGAACCTTTATTTAACTGACAAAAGTACAAAGAAAAGATTTTCAATAGTTTTACTGACCAACTTAATTGTATTTTGTAAATATACACAAATTTAGAATTTGATGGCTGCAACACACTCAACAAAAGTTGGGACAGAGGCATGTTTGCCATTGTGTTACATCACCTTTCCTTTTAATAACACTTTTTAATTGTTTTGGAACTGTGGATACTAATTGTAGTAGATTTGCAATTGGAAATTTTGTCCATTCTTGCTTGATATAAGACTTCAGCTGCTCAACAGTCCGTGGTCTCCGTTGTCTGATTCCCTCTTCATGATGCGCCATACATTTTCAATAGGAGATAGATCTGGACTGGCAGTAGGCCAGTCAAGCACACGCACTGTGCCTACAAAGCCACGCTGCTGTAGCCCGTGCAGAATGTGGTCTGGCATTGTTCTGCTGAAATAAGCATGGACGTCCCAGGAAGAGACGTTGCCTTGATGGCAACATATGTCTCTCTAAAATCCTAATATATGCCTCAGAGTCAATGGTACCTTCACATACATGCAACTCACACATGCCGTTGGCACTGATGCACCCCCATACCATCACAGATGCTGGCTTTTGCACCTTTCGCTGATAACAATCAGGATGGTCGCTTTCATCTTTGGCACGGAGAATTCAATGCCCGTTGTTTCCAAGAACTAGCTGAAATGTGGACTCATCTGACCACAGCACACGGTTCCACAGTCTTTCAGTCCATCTGAGATGAGCTCGGACCCAGAGAACTTGCCGGCGTTTCTGCATAGAGTTGATGTACGGCTTCCTCCTTGCGTAATACAGTTTTTCAAGTTGCATTTCTGGATGCAGCAATGGACTCTGTTAAGTGACAATGGTTTTCCTAAGTACTCCCGAGCCCAGGTGGCTATAATTGTCACAGTAGCATGACGGTTTCTTAGGCAGTGCCGCCTGAAAGCTCGAAGATCACGCGCATTCAACAGTGGTTTCCAACCTTGCCCTTTACACACTGAGATGTCTCTGAATTCTCTGAATCTTTTCACAATATTATGTACTGTAGATGTTGAAAGACCTAAATTCTCTGCAATCCATGAATGTTCCTTTTGAACTGACTAACAATTATCTCACGAATTTTGGCACAAAGGGGTGAGCCACAACCCATCCTTGCTTGCAAAGACTGAGCCTTTGATGGACGCTACTTTTATACCCAGTCATGATACCTCACCTGCTACCAATTAGCCTGCTTAATGTGGAGTCTTCCAAACCGGTGTTACTTGAATATTCTGTGCACTTTTCAATCTTATTTTAACTCTGTCCCAACTTTTGTTGAGTGTGTTGCAGCCATCAAATTCTAAATTTGTGTATATTTACAAAATACAATTAAGTTGGTCAGTAAAACTATTGAAAATCTTTTCTTTGTACTTTTGTCAGTTAAGTAAAGGTTCACGTGAATTACCATATCACAGATTTTTTGTTTTTATTGCATTTTGGAAAATATCCCAACTTTTCTGGAAATGGGGTTTGTATAATACAGCGATAATAAGCCTGATTTCTTCTGAGCTGATAAGAATAAATTTCTGAGTTATGGAGAAAGGAGCAAACTTATCTAACAGGCTGATCAGTTTATGAATATGGTACTATTCAAAACATCTGTGAATTGTTCTTACTGATGGCAATGAGATAAAAGTAGTAATGAGAAAGAATAAAGAATTCATGTTTAGACCTTGTCATCAACTTTTACCTCAGACTCGGACTCCTCGTGTGATGCCGCTCTTCTGTATCGGACTTTGTTGCTGCTTCGAGATTCGTCCTCTCCGCCTTCTCCTTCCAGTTTAGCTTTAGTTTTCCCTTTCCTCATTAGAAAATTATCCACCACCCAAAACATTAATGCCTATGAGGAATGGGAAGGAAAAAACATGGCAGTGACTGAATACTGTATTGGGGAACACAAACATAGACATGTGCAAATATTTAGTACTATTGATGAACACACAGATGAAGTGTGACACAATTCATATCACATCTACAGATTATTAGTATAGTTAATTAATAGAAATATTTTGTTTCCAATCACAAATATTTGATTTAAATACTTTATTTCTAAAAACCTAATGTTTAGCTTTCAAACTGCATAAATGATGTTCCTAATTCTGCATCTCATTGTTTATGATTAAATTTACAAATCTTCTATATGAGAACAGATATAAAACTCAGAGCTACACAAACCTTCATGTACAACAGCTATATCCAGAAGGGCTACTTACATTGACAAAAAAAGGGACGATCAGCATCACAATTGCCAGTTCCAACTGTGGGTTCTGAATTGGATTGAGTAGAGCCACCTACAAATCATAAACAAAGTCAAAGTGTATATATGATAGGAGACCTTTTCAACAAGCAAAATTTCTCATAGTCATAAAGTACTACAGCACGGGCCCTTATTCCATTATTCTGCTTAGTCTCATCGATCTACAACCTCCTCAATCTACAATCATTCCATTCACCAATAAACAAACCATGGGAGGGCGGGTGAGGACCTTTTGATTTTTGGGTCAAGATCCTGCATGAACATGGTCATTTCATGGACCATTCACTCTCAGTCACCCTTTCCACAGTCTAGATACAACTGAATGTGTGTTACACTCTCAAATCTAATGCACTTTTCTCTTCACCATTATGAACAATCTCAAACACCTCCTCTCCCTCTCTACTAAATTCAATATGAGGACTTCATGAAATTCAGCTCTGTCACTTCCTTCATTCCCCTGTGCACCAGGGCAAACTTCCTCCAGTTTATATTGGAGCCAGGATATGATTAAGTTTCTGAAAGAATATTCCTCATTGGTATTCAATGAGGCTGAATTGTTAAGGTAGGGGTAAGCTGATGTTCTGGATCATGTCTGTGTTAGGAAGGAGGAAATGTGAGAAATATTGGCACACATGAAAATGGATAAATCTCCAAGGCATAATGGTGTCTATCTCCATGTTCCAGGGTGAGCTAGCCAATTAAATTAAAATGTTCTTGGTGGGAGGAATCAGAGGGTAGAGTGGAGGCTTGTTGGAATTATATAGTCAGTCAAAAGGCATGGAAATAGGTTCTTTGGTCTAACTGGTCCATACTGACAATGCATGTCTAATCTAGTCCCATTTCCCTATGTTTGGCCCATTTCCTTCTAATAGATAGGGAGAATAGATCAGGTAGATAAGTCTCTTTCCAAGGATGGGGGAAAGTTTAAAAATAGAAGGCATTAGTTTATGCTGACAGGGGAAGAAATTAAATTATATCTGAGAGGTATGTTTATTTCACCCCTAACCCTCAAACTGAGAGAGGTGGGTATATGGATCAAGCTGTCAGATAAGTGAAAGAGGCAGATACAATTTTAATGTTTAAAAGGTGTTTGGTTAGAAAAGGAGTAGAGGATTACTGACCTAATGTGGCCAAGTGCAATTAGCATAGACAGACTTCACAGTTGGCATTAACGAAATGGGCTGAAGAGCCTGTTACTGTGCTGCACAACTCTAAAACTCAAAGTATCAGTGCTACAGAGTTATAGATCATTACAGCACAGAAATAGGTCCTTTGGCCCAGCTAATCTGTGCCGAAATATTAATCTGCCCTGTCCCATCGACCTGCACCCAGATCAGAGACCTCCATACTCCTCCCATCCATGTACTTATCCAAATTTCTCTTAAATGTTGAAATCCAGCTGGCATGTATAATTTGCTCTGGCAGCACACTCTCACTATCCTCTGAGTGAAGATGTACCCCCATATGTTCCCTTAAACATGTCACCTTTCACATTTAACTCATGACACATATTTCTAGTTGTACCCAACTTCAGTAGAAAAAGCCTACTTGCATTTATCCTATCTATACCCCTCAATTTTGTATACCTCCATCAAATGCCCCCTCATTCTCTTTATCTCTAGGGAATAAAGTCTTAACCTGTCCAACCTCCCCCTATAACTCAGGTCCTCAAGTCCAGGCAACATTCTTGTGAATTTTCTCTGCCCTCTTTAAATCTTCTTTAAATCTTTCCTGTAGGTAGGTGACCAAAACTGCACACAATACTCCAAATTAGGCCTCACCAACTTCTTATACAATTTCAGCGTAACATCCCATCTCCTGTACTCAGTACTTAGATTTATGATGGCCAATGTGCCAGAAGCTCTATATACAACACTATCTACCTGTGACACCACTTTCAAAGAATTATGGATGCGTATTCCCAGATCTCTCTGTCTACCACACTTCTCTGTGCCCTTCCACTCATTGTGTAAGACCTACCTTGGTTTGTCCTCCCAAAGTGCAAAACCTCACATTTGATTGCATTAAATTCAAACTGTATTTTTCAGCTCATTTTTCCAACTGGTCTAGATCCCGCTGCAAGCTTTGATAGCTTTAATAGCCGTCCACTACCCTCCGATTTTGGTGTCATCTGCAAATTCGCTAATCCAGTTAACTCCATGAAGTCAATATCTAATCCAATTTACTACCTCATTTTGAATGCCAAGCCACTGAAGATTCTTGACCAACTTCTCATGCAGGCCTTGCTAACGTCCACATAGACAACATTCACTGCCTTGCCTTCAACAACTTATCAAAATTTCCTAGCAACTTCCTCAAAAGCTCTATAAGATTGATTAGACATTTCCTACCACACATAAAGCCTTTTGATCAGTCTTCATCTACCCAAATACATTATAGTACTAGGGTGTAAAGACTTTTGCACAGTACTGTGTTTGTCTATTTGCAGTGAAGAGCGAGTTTGTAAATCTGGCATGGCAAAGATGTTGGGAATGTAAGGGTGGATTGCCGCGGAAGGGGTGTGGGACAAGTGGCAGAAAAGTGCCAGGGGCAGAGGGCGGTGCGGGTGCAGTCACACCCAGCCCCGAGACACCAAGCAAGGTCAATTGATTCCAAACAATTGGTCATTACAGAATGTGCCTCTGGTGCTTCCCGATCCCTCCCCTCTTCCTTCCCCTTTTATCCAACCATGATTCCCCCTCCCTGCCCCCTTCCCATTCTCAGTCCACAATAGAGACCCATATATCAGAATCAGATTTATCATCACTCATATACGTCATGAAATTTGCTTTTTTTGTGGCAGCAGTACAGTGCAATTCATAAAATTATTATATTATTGTGCAAAAGTCTTAGGCACCGTAGCTATATATGTGTACCTAAGACTTGCACAATGCTGTATATATATCCAGTCCCTTAGAACACAATCAGTGTCAAGCTCACCAGCCTTTAATTTCATGGTTTATTCTTGAAGCCTTTATTAAACAGTAGAACAACATTAGCCATCCCTCCAATCCTCTGGAACCTCACCTGTTGCTGAACACATTTTAAATATCTCTGCTAGGGCCCCTGCAGTTTCTGCACTTGCCTCCTACAGGGTCTGAGGGAACACCTTGCAGACCCTGGGGATTTATCCATCCTGATTTGCCTCAGCACAGCACACACCTCCTCTGTAATCTGTGCATTGTCCATGACATCACTACTGCTTTGCTGAGTAGGAGTGTGTCACTACTACACACTCTATGTCTCTGCCCAAGTAAATACAGATGCAAAAAATCAGTTTAAGATCTCCCCCATCTTTTTCATCTCCATGCACAGATCTTTTGTCTCTTGCTATCCTTTTGCTCTTAATATATCTGTAAAAGCCCTTGGGATTCTCCTTCAGCTTGTATGCCAGAGCAACCTCATATGCTTTATTTTCCTCCTTAACTGTCAGCTATCACATTGAGGAATCACTAGGGAATGAAGTAGGAGATGTTGCTGAATACCCGTAGACAGGCAACCAATTTGCTGATTTATCTCTAATTATCTTTTATGATCAAAATGTGATCAATATCATATTTATTTAATTATTACTTTTAACAGCTATTTGCAGAAAAGAATTCTTAACTTTTATACTCATGTGCACAGTGTTTCCTAACTTCAGAATCCATCAATGTTTCAGGTCTGTACAGCATTTCACAGAACTGAATCATTGAGTCTTTCCACAGATACTACCCAATTTGCTGTTTATCTTTCAGATTTCCAGCATTTACAATGTTTGGATTTTCATTTCTGACTCAGTTTATTATACAATGTACCCTGTCACACGCCACAAAATATTTCAGTTTTGTTTTAACTATGGAATAGTGTAGTTCGCAATAAAGGCATTTTAATATTCTTGGTATCATAAACTTTCAGCTATAAATCAGTTAGTGATCTGCTCATTTTAACCAACAGCAGTAACTTAACAACTAAAGTATAACATTTACAAATGTAATTAGAACAAAGCCGAAGTGGAGGCCAAAGCATACAAACCTTCTTCCACTGAGGTAAAAGCAGCACAATAATTACCACGGTCTTCTCCAACATCATAATCAATAGGTAAAGTGCACACTGTCCAACCCAAGCACTGCATTCCAGTGGATCTCCTGCAAAACATGTTCAGTACTTGGGATTACTGCTGCAGGCAAACATAGGAGAGGCTTTAAACAAGTTTAGCAGGGGATGGGAACCACAGTAGTAGGTCAAATGATGAGGCAGTTGATTTACAAGTAAATGCTGAGTGTAGAGAGACTAAGGATAGGCAGTTGATATGGCAAAATTGCAGTCAGTAGAATGGATTGAAGTGTGTCTATTTTAATGAATCAGGACCAAGGGGATGAATTTAAAGCATGGATCAGTACGTGCAACTACAACGTTGTGGACATTATGGAAACTTGGTTGTCACAAGGGTAGAAATGGCTGCTGGATGTTCTGGGATTCATATGTTTCACAAAGGACAGGGATGGGCGGGTAAAGGAGGTGGAAGAGTGGCACTGCTAATCAGGGATAGTATCACAACTGTGCAAAGGGAGGACATCGTGGAGAGATTGTCTACTGATTCAGTATACAATGATGCTAGAAAGTTTGTGAACCCTGTAGAATTTTCTCTATCTTTGCATAAAATTGACCTAAAATGTGATCAGATCTGATTACAAGTCCTAAAACTACAAGAGAACCCAATTAAATAAATAACACAAAAAACATTATACTTGTTCATTTATTTATTGAGAAAAATGATCCAATATTACATGTGTAATGTTTTTTGAGTTACTTATTTAATTAGGTTCTCTTTATCTATATTATAGGAATGGTAAGAGGTAACTGGAGAGTGGTTAATGTTACTTCTTTGTTCAAGAAAGGGAGCAGGGATAATCTTGGGAATTATAAAGCAGAGAGTCTTATTTCAGTAGTGGTCAAATTATTGGTGAGGATTCTTAGAGACTAGATTGTCAGCATGGTCTTGTAAAGGAGGTCATGCCTCAGGAGCCTTTTGAATTCAACATCAAAATCATATGACCATAAGACATAGGAGTACAATCAGGCCATTTGGCCCATCGAGTCTGCTCTGCCATTGAATCATGGCTGATCCTTTTTCTCCCCCTCCTCAGCCCCACTCCCTGGCCTTCTCCTCGTAACCTTTGACGCCATGTCCAATCAAGAACATATCAAGCTCTACCTTAAATACACCCAATGACCTGGCCTCCACAGCTATCTATGGTTACAAATTTCACAAATCATCACCCTCTGGCTAAAGAAATTTCACCACATCTTTAATTTCAATGGATGCACCTCTATCCTGAGGCTGTGTCCTCTTGTCCTAGGCTCCCCCACCATGGGAAACATCCTTTCCACATCTACTTTGTCTAGGCCTTTCAACACTTGAAGGGTTTCAATGAGATCCTCCTCCCCTACCTAACATCCTTCTAAATTCCAGCGATTACAGACCGAGGGCCATCAAACGTTCCTTGTATGATAAGCCTTTCATTCCCGGAATCATCCTTGTGAACCTCTTCTGAACCCTCTCCAATACCAGCACATCTTTTCTTAGATGAGAAGCCCAAAACTGTTCACAATACTCAAGGTGAGGCCTCAGCATCACATCCCTACTCTTGTATTCTAGATCTCTTGAAATGAATGCTAACACTGCATTTGCCTTCCTCACACTGACTCTACCTGTAAGTTAGGGTGTTCTGCACAAGGACTCCCAAGTCCCTTTGCATCTCAGATTTTAAGATTTTCTCCCATTTGGAAAATAGTCTGCACATTTATTTCTTCTACTAAAGTGCATGACCATGCAGTTTCCAACATTGTACACACTTTGTATTTCATTTGCCACTGTCTTGCTATTTCTCCTAATCTGTCTGACCTTCTGCAGCCTACCTGTTTCCTCAACACTACCTACCCCTCCACCAACCTTTGTATAATCTGAAACTTGGCCTCAAAAAGGCCTTCTCATGCTCCTCTTTAACTCTCCATCATCTAAATCATTGACATACAGCAGATAAAGAAGCTGTCCCAACACAGACCCCTGAGAAAAACCACTAGTGACCGGCAGCCAACCAGTAAAGGATCCTTTTATTCCCACTCGCTGCCTCCTACCAATCAGCCAATGCTTTAACTATGCCAGTAATTTTTCTGTAATACCACTGACTCTTAAAGCAGCCTCATGTGTGGCACCTTGTCACAGGCTTTCTGAAAGTCCAAAAATACAACATCCATTCCATCCCCTTTATTTATCCTACTTGTAATCTCCTCAAAGAACTCCAAAAGGTTTGTCAGGCAAGATTTTCCCTTAAACCTGATTCAGTATGGTTTCCTTATCACTGGCATATGTTGTGAAATTTGTTGTTTTGTAGCAGCAGTACATCATAACATCTAAAATGTACAATATATATAAGACAATTAAACTAAATAAGTAGTGCAAAAAGAGAGGAAAAATACCAAGGAAGTATTCATGGGTTCATAGTCCATTCAGAAATCTGACAGCAGTGGGGAAAACACTGTTTCTGAAACGTTGAGTTATGTCGTCAGGCTCCTGTACCTCCTCTTTGATGGTCACAATGTCCCTGGTGATGGAGGTCCTTAAAGACTGATGCTGACTTTTGAAGGCATCCTAGATGCTAGGAAGGCTAGTGCCCATGATGGAGCTGGCAGAGTTTACAACTTCTGCAGCCCTTTCCAATCCTATGCAGCGATCCCACCATAACAGAAGGTTTTGCAACTAGGTAGAATGCTCTCCACAGTACCTTTGTAGATATTTACAAGTGTCCTTGGCAATTCTCCTCAAACACCTAATGAAACATAGCTGCTGTCATGCCTTCTTTGTAATGGCATCAATATACTGATGGAGTACCTGGTAAGGCTCCAAACACCTGTGCCAACCAACTGGCGGGGGTATTCAAGGACATTTTCAACCTCTCACGGCTATGGGCAGAAGTTCCCACTTGCTTCAAAAAGGCAACAATTATACCAGTGCTAAGAAGAATAATGTGAGCTGCCTTAATGACTATCGCCTGGTTGCATTGACGTCTACAATGATGAAATGCTTTGAGAGGTTGTTCATGACCAGACTGAACTCCTCCCTCAGCAAGAACCTGGACTGATTGCAATTTGCCTATCTCCACAATAGGTCAACAGTGGATGCAAGCTCAATGGCTCTTCACAAGGCTTTAGACCACCTGGACAACACAAACATCAACAACAGGATGCTATTCATTGATTACAGCTCAGCATTTAATACCAACGTTCCTACGTCCTGATTGAGAAGTTGCAGAACCAGGGCCTCTGTACCTCCCTCTGCAATTGGATCCTCGACTTCCTAATCGGAAGACCACAATCTGTGCGGATTGGTAATAACATCTCCTCCTCACTGACTGACAATTAACACTGGTACACCTTAGAGGTGTGTGCTTAGCCCACTGATCTACTCTCTATATACCCACGTCTGTGTGGCTAGGTATAGCTCAAATACCATTTATAAATTTGCTGACAATACAACCATTGTTGGCAGAATCTCAGGTGGTGATGAGAAGGTGTACAGAAATGAGATATGCCAACAAGTGGAGTGGTGTCGCAGCAACAACCTGGCACTCAACATTAGTAAGACAAAAGAGTTGATTGTGGACTTCCAGGAGGGTAAGACAAAGGAACATATACCAATCCTCATAGAAGGATCAGAAGTGGAGAGAGTGAGCAGATTCAAGTTCCTGGGTGTCAAGATCTCTTGGGGATCTAACCTGGTCCCAACATATCGATGCAATTATAAAGAAGGCAAGACAATGGCTATACTTCATAAGGAGTTTAAAGAGGTTTGGTACATTAACAAATACACTCAAAAACTTCTATAGATGTACCGTGGAGAGCATTCTGAAAGGCTGCAGCACTGTCTGGTACAAGGGGGCTACTGCACAGGACCAACAGAAGCTGCAGAGGGTTGTAAATTTAGTCGGCTCCATCTTGGGTACTAGCCTACAAAGTACCTAGGACTCTTCAAGGAGCGGTGTCCCAGAAAGGCAGCCGACTTCCAGTGCCCAGGGCATGCCCTTTTCTCACTGTTACCATCAGGTAGGAGGTACAGAATCCTAAAGGCATACACTCAGCGATTCAGGAACAGGTTCTTCCCCTCTGCCATCCGGTTCCTAAATGGACATTGTACCCCTGGACACTGCCTCAACTTTTTTTTAATACATAGTATAAAGAAGACTTTTTAATCTATTCAATATACGTATATTGTAATTGATTTACTTATTTATTATTTTTTTAAATTATTTATTATTTTTAATCTTCTATATTATGTATTGCATTGAACTGCTGCTGTTAAGTTAACAAATTTCATGTCACATGCTGGTGATAATAAACCTGATTCTGTTTCTGATACTGGGCTCAGGATAGATCCTCAGAGATGTTGACACCCAGGAACTTGAAACTACTTACTCTTTTCACTTCTGAGCCCTCAACCTCACCTTCCTGAAGTCCACAATCAATTCCATCGCTTTACTGACATTGAGTGTAAGGTTGTTGGCACGACACTTCAACCAGCAAGCCTATCTCACTCCTGTACACATCCTCATCACCATCAGAAATTCTGCTAACAATTATTGTGTTGTCAGCATAGTAACTTATGTCATTTGAGCTGTGCCCAGCCACACAATCGTGGGTGTAGAGAGAGCTGAGCAATGGGCTAAGTACACATCCTTGAGAAGCACCAGTGTTGATTGTTAGAGAGTACGTGCCAAAGCACATTGATGAAGGTTGAGCAGTGGATGTGGCATATGGATTTTAGTAAGGTGTTTGACAAGGCAAGCTCAATCAGAAAGTCAGGAGGCAAGGGGTCCAGGGAAACTTGGCTGTGTAGTTTCTGAATTGAGATTTCCCACTGTTAGGTGAGACTACAACTAAGCTTCATGGGTTAAGAGTGAATAGTGAAATGTATAAGGGGAACTTTTTCCACTCAGGGTGATGAGAGTGTGGAATGACCTGCTAGCAAAAATGGTTGATGCAGGTTAGATTTCAGCATTTAAGAGAAATTTGTTTAGGTACATGGATAGTTGAGGTATGGAGGGCTATGGTCTGGGTGCAGCTTGATGGGACTATGCAGATTAAAAGTTCAGTTTGGACTAGTTGGGCTGATTGGGCCTGTTTCTATGCTGTTGGGATTTCAGGGTCCACATCCATAGATCCCTCAAAGTTGACAGGCACATTGATAGGGTTGTTAAGAAAGTGTATAGTGTCTTGGCTTTCACTAGTCAGGGGATTAAGTTCAAGAGCCCAGAAATGATGTCCCTTCATCCCTTAACCATAAAGCTATTGAACCAGAGGAGATAACTAACTCTACGCAACAGTGAATTGATTCCATAATCTATGGAGTCACTATTAAGTACTTAATAACTTATATTCTTGATATTTATACCTTATTTACTTATTAATATTATTTTTTTCATCTTTGCAGATTGTCTTATGCACATTGCTTGTTTGTTTTTTTTTGTTGTGTGCGTTTTAAAAATTTATTTGAATGTATTTCTTTGTTCTACTGTGAATGCCTGAAAGAAAATAATTTCAGGGTAGTAATTGGCAACATATGTGTACTTTGATAACATATATACTTTACTTTGAACTTCTTTGTAGCTCTATAAAATCCTGGTTAAACCACATTTGGAATATTGTGTTCAGTTCTGGTCCCTACTTATAAGGATGTGGAATCTTTAGAGATTGTGTTATGGAAACTGTTGAAGTCTGTTATGCACAGTTCAAAATTTGATCGAATAATCCAGCACTCTGTTGTGTCTGTAGAGGTGCAAGAACACAAGCTGCCTCGTGGAGAAGACTAGAGATGGGGTCTCAAAGAGGACTGAAAACACGAGCTCGCTCATGGAAAAGACTAGAGATGGTCGCAGGGTCATGAACAACTTGATTTTGAAGCGCCAAGGAATATTGAAGCCTCGAGGTGTTTGCAGAGGAGGTCAGTGATCACTTTCAAATGAGACCACGGTGGCAATGACATTCAGACCTGACCTCCGGGTCACTCTTCATGGAAGGATTATGCTCGTGTGGCCACTCTCCTTTAATACTGATGAGAGGATGTTTTTGGTATTTTGAGATTCACTTGATTATTGAACTGTATATTGGTCTTCTTCAGTTTTCAGTGTTTCCTTTCTTGTTGCCGATTGGTGGGTGGGTGATATATTACCTTTGTGAGATGGTGGGGTTGGGGATTTGGGGGTCTGATGTTCTTGTTGGTGTTTACTGTGTGAGCAATTTGTTAGCTTTTGTGTGTGAAAGAGGGAATTTTGATGCTATTGTCGCTGTTCTTTTTTGTGAGGGGGGGTTGGGGATTTGGGGTTACCATCGCTGTTTTTTTATGATGGGGATTCAGGGCTTGATGGTATGATGTTATGGCTGCTTTCCTTTTTGTGAGGGAGGGGGTTGGAGGTTTGGAGTTTTTTGATGTTCCAGCTGCCACTTTCCATGGGGGCAATCTGTTAGTACTTTGTGCAAGGAAGGGGGTGGGGGGTTTTGGGGTTCACAAGTTTTGCTTCTTTTTCTTTTTTGTGTTGGGGATGTTGTTCATGTCTTTTCTTTCAACAACTTCCATAGTTTTTCTGTATTTCATGGAAACTTGCACTAAACAAATATCAGAGCTGTGTTGTACATCTATACTTTGACAATAAAATTAACCTCTGAACCTTGAAGAGATTTACCAGGATGCTGCCTGGTTTAGAAAGCATGTCTTAAGAGGATAGGCTGAGTGAGCAGAGATGTACATGATAATAAGAGACATATATTGAATGGGCAGCCAGAGACTTTTTTCCAGAGCAGAAAAAACTAATACGAGTTGACATAATTTTAAGGTGAATGAAGGAAATTACAAGGCAGGTATCAGAAATAAGATTTTTATTTTAAACAGAGTGGTGGGTGCGTGGGATGTGTCTGCCAGGGGTGGTGGTAGAGGCAGATATATTAGGACATTTATGTATCTCTTAGACAGGTACATGAATGATAGAAAAATAGAGCAAAGGGTGGGAGGGAAGGGTTAAATTGATCTACAGGAGGGTTAATGGTTGGCACAACAACATGGGCCAAATGCCTGTACTGTGCTGTAATATTCTGTTTCTTAACAACTGGATTGTTACATGATTGAGTAACTTTTACAGGGCTTACAATCAGACAATGTTTTTAGACTCATTCCTCGATTGATTAAGAGGAAATATCTCAAAAAAGTTATTTTTCTATGTTTTCAACAGATTACTCCTAAACTTACAGAAGAATGTCATTCTTTTTTTGACAAGTCACCCCTACTACCGCCATGCACCTTTGAAGCTCATTTTACTGATGGGGTCCTGATCCTTCTCCCAATAAATTGCTCACCACCCACTTCTCTTTAATTCCAATGTCTTCAGTGATACTACTAATTGGTTCTACCAAGACTCTCTTTCACACTATAAAGAACTCCACCTTTAAGTTATCCCAAAACTTGCTGATCTTGCCTCTCAATTCCATATGCAATTCATTCACATATATTACAAACATCAAAAATAGGCATCCAATTTCAAAAACAACCTTCTACCATCACCCTCTTATCTAATGCAAAACCTATTTTAAATGGCAATTCAAGTCAAGCCACTTTTATTATCATTTCGACCATAACTGCTGGTACAGTACATAGTAAAAATGAGACAATGTTTTTCAAGACCATGGTGTTACATAACACATTACAAAAACTAGGCTGAACTACGTAAAGAAACAACACAGAGAAAAATAACACACAACAACTACAATAGACTACAGACCTACCCAGGACTGCATAAAGTGCACAAAACAGTGCAGGCATTACAATAAATAAACAGGACAATAGGGCAAGGTGTCAGGCCAGGCGCTGGGTATTGAGGAGTCTGATAGCTTGGGGGAAGAAACTGTTACATAGTCTGGTGGTGAGAGCCCGAATGCATCGGTGCCTTTTCCCAGACGGCAGGAGGGAGAAGATTGTATGAGGGGTGCATGGGGTCCTTCATAATGCTGTTTGCTTTGCGGATGCAGCGTGTAGTGTAAATGTCCGTGATAGTGGGAAGAGAGACCCGGTGATCTTCTCAGCTGACCTGACTATCCGCTGCAGGGTCTTGCGATCCGAGATGGTGCAGTTTCCAAACCAGGCAGTGATGCAGCTGCTCAGGATGCTCTCAGTACAACCCCTGTAGAATGTGATGAGGATGGGGGTTGGGAGATGGACTTTCCTCAGCTTTTGCAGAAAGTACAGACGCTGCTGGGCTTTCTTTGCTTTGGAGCTGGTGTTGAGGGACCAGGTGAGATTCTCTGCCAGGTGAACACCAAGACATTTGGTGCTCTTAATGATCTCTACCGAGGAGCCGTCAATGTTCAGCGGGGTGTGGTTGCTCTGTGCCCTCCTGAAGTCAACAACCATCTCTCTTATTTTGTTCACATTCAGAGACAGGTTGTTGGCTCTGCACCAGTCCGTTAGCCGCTGCGTCTCCTCTCTGTAAGCTGACTTGTCGTTCTTGCTGATGAGACCCACCACAGTGGTGTCATCGGCGAACTTGATGATGTGGTTGGAGCTGTGTGTTGCAGCACAGTCGTGGGTCAGCAGAGTGAACAGCAGTGGACTGAGCACACAGCCTTGGGGGGGTCCCTGTGCTCAGTGTGATGGTGTTGGAGATGCTGCTCCCGATCCGGACTGACTGAGGTCTCCCAGTCAGGAAATCTAGGATCCAGTTGCAGAGGGAGGTGTTCAGGCCCAGTAGGCTCAGCTTTCCAATCAGTTTCTGAGGGATGATTGTGTTGAATGCTGAACTGAAGTCTATGAACAGCATCCAAACATATGTGTCTTTTTTTCCAGGTGGGTTAGGGCCAGGTGGAAGGTGATGGCAACGGCGTCATTTGTTGAGCAGTTGGGATGGTACGCAAACTGCAGGGGATCCAGTGAGGGGGGCAGCAGGGTCTTGATATGCCTCATGACGAGCCTCTTGAAACATTTCATGATGATGGATGTGACTGCAACAGGACGGTAGTCATTTAGGCAGGACATTGAAGACTTCTTCGGCACGGGAACGATGGTGGCGACCTAGAAGTACGTTGGAACGGTGGCGCTGCTCAGGGAGATGTTGAAGATGTCAGTGAGAACATCCTAATTTTCCTCTGATCCTATGGTTTGAACCAGTCTCCTGTGATTACAAGCTTTTGACATCTATCAATAGACTGTTACCTCCCCAAAAAAATAAATCAAATTGCATTAGGGTTAGGGTTAGGATTTTTCAAAGTGATCATTAATCCTCCACCTCAGGATTTTCTCCAGCATCTTCCCTGCCCCTCATGATAGGTTCAATGGGCTATAGTTGCCAGAGTTTTCCCTGCTCTCTTTCTTGTCAAGAGGGACTGGATTTGCCATCCTCCAGTCAGCTGGTACCTCACTCATGTCCACCATAGTCAGATTTCTTGCAATTTCTTCCCTGAATTCCCACTGCAGCCTGTGATATATCCTAAGCAGTTGTGAGGATTTATCTAGGCACAAGAACTAGAATTCAATCTCACCTCACTGATAGTTCCAAACTGTTCAATTACATGTTCAACTAGCCTTTGATGAAAAAAACATTCAATTAAGCACTGAGAAAACTAAAGTAGAGATAAAAAACTTAATTTAGTAGTCTCTGGCTCCATCCCCTAGAAAGACTGCCTGAAAAGGAACGGATTGCATGCAATGGTGCCACCCAGTTGAGATTGGTACCATTACTTAGATAGCCAACTTCTACCTTCAACAAACAAACCCTCACACCTCCCTGATCAGTTCATCATATGCCCTTGTTACCTACAGACTTGTGATTGCAAAGGATTCTGCAGGTATGTGCAGTGATGATACAGTTTGTGCAGGTACCTCCTTATATGCGTCAGGTCAAATTGTTTCATTACATTCATCTGGAAAATCTTGCTTACTGCAATGCACAAGGTGGCCATTCAGCTCAAGTCCCTGCTAACCTCCAGCAAAGAAATCCCATGAGTTCTTTACCCTTTCTCCTTATTTCTATGTTCACCTGTAACTGATTCTTGCTCATGTACACATCACCTCTCCTATGGACTACTTTACCAAAAGCCTACATAAGAAGGTAATTTACCGTGGCCAATTCATCTCTTTGTCATGGGGAGAACATGAACACAGATAGCACCCAAGGTCAGGATCAAACCTGGGTCCCAGGAGCTGTGAGCATCATCATGTTGTTCTGTGAATGAATGTCTCTGTGCCTCTCTTGTTTAAGCTGCGTATGGAATATTGTGTACAATCCTGGTTGCCCCATCACAAAGGGGGAAATGTGCAGGCTTTGAAAATGGTGCAGAAAAGGCTTATCAATATGCTAAGCAACATACACAAAATGCTGGAGGAACTCAGTAGACAGAAGCCAGAATAAGAAAATTGGGGAAGGGAGAAGTTCAATGTAGCAGATGATGGGCAAGACCAGGTGAGGGGGAAGGTGGGTGGCTGGGAGAAGGGGGAAGTGAAGCAAGAAGCTGGGAGATGATAGGTGGAGGAGGTAAAAAGGCTGAAGGAGGAATCTGGTAGGAGGGGATGCTGCCTGGATGACTAAATATTTGCCAGGAAGAGAAATTTGGCACAGATTGTTTTCTCTGGGGAGTTGGAGACTTGACAAAGGTTTACAAATTTTTAAAAGTCACAGATATGGTTGATAATAAGAGTATTTTCCCCAAAGGTAGAAAAAGAACATAGAAATCTACAGCACATTACAGGCCATTTGGCCCACAATGTTGTGCCAACCATACAATCTACTCTAGAAACTGCCTAGAATTTCCCTAGTGCATAGCCCTCTATTTTTCTAAGCTCCATGTACCTATCTAAGAGACTCTTAAAAGACCCTTAAAGCATGAAGACATAATATTAAGGTGAAAAGGGACAGTTTCAAGGACTTTAGTATTTTAATTTCTTCCCCTTTCTATTTAAGCTTATTTTAACCACTGAACACAAAACAATACAGCATAGGAACAGGCCCCCTGACCTTCGATATTTCATTGAATTAATTAAACTAGTGATGAGATGCCTAACTAAACTAATCCCTTCTGCCTACATCATGTCCCTCCATTCTCCACATGTACCCCGACCAATCTCAGAGAGTCTGAAACACGTCTGTTGTATTTACCTCCGTACCACCTCTGGCAACACATTCCAGGCACATCCCACTCTGTATATAAAAAAAACGTGTCTTACACATCTCCTTTGAACTTATCCTTACACACATGCTTTCTAGTATCAGGTCTCCCATCATCCTCTGCCTGTCCCGAGAAAACAAACAAGTTTGTCCAAACACATGCCCTTTAATCCAGGCAGCAACCTGCTAAACCTCTTCAGCATCCTCTCCAAAGCCTTCTCATCCTTCCATAATGGGTGACAGGATAAAGGCAAGCATACTACATGTCTTCTTTATAACTCTATCAATCTGTGAAGCCACTTGGAGGGAGCTATGAACTTGGACCTCAAGATTCCTCATTATACCATACTTTAAGGATCATCCCTTTGCATTTCATCTCCCAAAGTGCATCACCTGTGAGATAATGTTCTTTGATTTCTCAAGTGCCTCCAATATGGTAGGAGGATGGAAACCAGGATGATAGAGCGAGGATAAGCCAGCAGGTTTACAAGTATACTGGTTCACAGCATGTTTATAATTATGGAGAAGGATAGGACTGGACCCAGGGTTGAGATTTTTGATTGGAGAAAGGCTAACTTTGAGGAGATGTGAAAGGATTTAGGAGGAGTGGATTGGGACAATTTGTTTTATGGAAAGGATGTAACAGAGAAATGGAGTTCATTTAAAGGTGAAATTTTGAGGGTACAGAATCTTTATGTTCCTATTAGGTTGAAAGGAAAAGTTAAAAGTTCGAGAGAGCCATGGTTTTCAAGGAATATTGGAAACTTGATTCGGAAAAAGAGAGAGATCTCCAATAAATATAGGCAGCATGGAGTAAATGAGGTGCTTGAGGAGTATAAAGAATGTAAAAAGAATCTTAAGAAAGAAATTAGAAAAGCTAAAAGAAGGTATGAGGTTGCTTTGGCAAGTAAGGTGAAAATAAATCTAAAGGATTTCTACAGTTATATTAATAGCAAAAGGATACTGAGGGATAAAATTGGTCCCTTAGAGATTCAGAGTGGACAGCTATGTGCAGAGCCAAATAAGATGGGGGAGATTTTGAACAATTTCTTTTCTTCGGTATTCACTAAGGAGAAGGATATTGAATTGTGTAAGGTAAGAGAAATAAGTAGGGTAGTTATGGAAACTATGATGATTAAAGAAGTAGTAGTACTGGTGCTTTTAAAGAATATAAAGGTGGATAAGTCTCCAGGTCCTGACAGGATAATCCCTGGGACCTTGAGGGAAGTTAGTGTAGAAATAGCAGGGGCTCTGACAGAAATATTTCAAATGTCATTAGAAATGGGGATGGTTCCGGAGGATTGGCATATTGCTCATGTGGTTCTATTGTTTAAAATGGGCTCTAAGAGTAAACCTAGCAATTGTTGGCCTGTAAGTTTGACGTCAATGGTGGGTAAATTAATGGAAAGTATTCTTAGAGATGGTATATATAATTATCTGGATAGACAGGGTCTGATTAGGAAATCAACATGGATTTGTGCATGGAAGGTCATGTTTGACAAATCTTATTGAATTTTTTGAAGAGGTTACTAGGAAAGTTGACGAGGGTAAAGCGGTGGATGTTGCTACATGAACTTCAGTAAGGCCTTTGACAAAGTTCCATATGGAAGGTTAGTTAGGAAGGTTTAATCGTTAGGTATTAATATTGAAGTAGTAAAATGGATTCAACAGTGGCTGGATGGGAGATGCCAGAGAGTAGTGGTGGATAACTGGTTGTCAGGTTGGAGGCCAGTTACTAGTGGTGTGCCTCAGGGATCTGTACTGGGTCCAATGTTGCTTGTCATATACATTAATGATCTGGATGATGGGGTGGTAAATTGGATTAGTAAGTATGCAGATGATACTAAGATAGGTGGCATTGTGGATAATGAAGTAGGTTTTCAAAGCTTGCAGAGAGATTTAGGCCAGTTAGAAGAGTGGGCTGAAAGATGGCAGACGGAGTTCAATGCTGTTAAGTGTGAGGTGCTGCATTTTGGTAGGACTAATCAAAATAGGACATACATGGTAAATGGCAGGGCAATGAGGAATGCAGTAGAACAGAGTGATCTAGGAATAATAGTGCATAGTTCTCTGAAGGTGGAATCTCATGTGGATAGGGTGGTGAAGAAAGCTTTTGGTATGCTGGCCTTTATAAATCAGAGCATTGAATTTAGGAGTTGGGATGTAATGTTAAAATTGTACAAGGCATTGGTGAGGCCAAATTTGGATTATTGTGTACAGTTCTGGTCACTGAATTATAGGAAAGATGTCAACAAAATAGAGAGAGTACAGAGGAGATTTACTAGAATGTTACCTGGTTTCAGCACCTAAGTTACAGAGAAAGGTTGAACAAGTTAGGTCTTTATTCTTTGGAGCATAGAAGGTTGAGGGGGGACTTGATAAGAGGTATTTAAAATTATGAGGGGGATAGATAGAGTTGACGTGGATAGGCTTTTTCCATTGAGAGTAGGGGAGATTCAAACAAGAGGACATGAGTTGAGAGTTAAGGGGCAAAAGTTTAGGGGTATCACAAGGGGAAACTTCTTTACTCAGAGAGTGGTAGCTGTGTGGAACAAGCTTCCAGTAGAAGAGGTAGAGGAGGTTCAATTTTGTCATTTAAAAAAAAATTGGATAGATATATGGACAGGAAAGGAATGGGGGGGTTATGGGCTGAGTGCAGGTAGGTGGGACTAGGTGAGAGAAAGCGTTTGGCACGGACTAGAAGGGCCAAGATGGCCTGTTTACGTGCTGTAATTGTTATATGGTTATATAAGTACTGATGAGTGTAACATGAATGTAAGGAAGGACAAGCCAATAATTGGGTACAATGCAAACAGAGCAAAGAGTTAAATTGTACCAGAGAGGCAAAATTCAAAAGGGTGAAGAATGCAGGAATGAAAGTGCAGTATTTAAATGTGTGTAGCATTTGAAATAAGATGGACGAACTCCTGGCACAATTAGAGATTGTTCTGTATGGCATTGTGGGACTGAAAGATTGCAAATGTCACTTCATTCTTTAAGAAGGGAGAATGGAAATTATAGCCTAGTTAGTCTAACCTCAGTGGTTGGGAAAGTGTTAGAGTCTATTATTAAGGATGAGGTTTAGTGGTACTTGGAGACTAATGATGAAATAAGTCAAAGTCAGTATGGTTTCTATGAAGGGAAATCTTGCCTGACAAATCTGTTGGAGTTCTTTGAGGAAGTAACAAGCAGGGTAGACAAAGAAGAGGCAGTGGATGTCATTTACTTGGATTTTCAGAAGGCTTTTGATAAGGTGCCACACATGAGGCTACTTAACAAGACAAAATCCTATGTTACAGGAAAGATACTGGCATGGATAGCAGAATGACTGACAGGCAGGAGGCAGCAAGTGGGAATAAAAGGGGCCTTTTCTGGTTGGCTGCCAGTGACTAGTAGTCAGTATGGTGACTACTACTTTTCACATTGTCTGTCAATGATTTGGATAATGGAATTGATGTCTTTGTGACAAAGTTTGCGGATGATACAAAGACAGATGGAAGGTAGATAGATAGATAGATAGATAGATAGATAGATACTTTATTCATCCCCATGGGGAAATTCAACTTTTTTTCCAATGTCCCATACACTTGTTGTAGCAAAACTAATTACATACAATACTTAACTCAGTAAAAAATATGATATTCATCTAAATCACTATCTCAAAAAGCATTAATAATAGCTTTTAAAAAGTTCTTAAGTCCTGGCGGTAGAATTGTAAAGCCTAATGGCATTGGGGAGTATTGACCTCTTCATCCTGTCTGAGGAGCATTGCATCGATAGTAACCTGTCGCTGAAACTGCTTCTCTGTCTCTGGATGGTGCTATGTAGAGGATGTTCAGAGTTATCCATAATTGACCGTAGCCTACTCAGCGCCCTTCGCTCAGCTACCGATGTTAAACTCTCCAGTACTTTGCCCACGACAGAGCCCGCCTTCCTTACCAGCTTATTAAGACGTGAGGCGTCCCTCTTCTTAATGCTTCCTCCCCAACATGCCACCACAAAGAAGAGGGCGCTCTCCACAACTGACCTATAGAACATCTTCAGCATCTCACTACAGACATTGAATGACGCCAACCTTCTTAGGAAGTACAGTCGACTCTGTGCCTTCCTGCACAAGGCATCTGTGTTGGCAGTCCAGTCTAGCTTCTCGTCTAACTGTACTCCCAGATACTTGTAGGTCTTAACCTGCTCCACACATTCTCCATTAATGATCACTGGCTCCATATGAGGCCTAGATCTCCTAAAGTCCACCACCATCTCCTTGGTCTTTGTGATATTGAGACGCAGGTAGTTTGAGTTGCACCATATCACAAAGTCCTGTATCAGTTTCCTATACTCCTCCTCCTGTCCATTCCTGACACACCCCACTATGGCCGTGTCATCAGCGAACTTCTGCACATGGCAGGACTCCGAGTTATATTGGAAGTCTGATGTGTACAGGGTGAACAGGACCGGAGAGAGTACGGTTCCCTGCGGCGCCCCTGTGCTGCTGACCACCGTGTCAGACCTACAGTCTCCCAACCGCACATACTGAGGTCTATCTGTCAAGTAGTCCACTATCCAATCCACCATGTGAGAGTCTACTCCCATCTCCGTTAGTTTGTGCCTTAAGATCTTGGGCTGGATGGTGTTAAAGGCACTAGAGAAGTCAAGGAATGTAATCCTCACAGCACAACTGACCCCCTCTAGGTGAGAGAGTGATTTGTAATGCTGCAGAAGCAATACGATTGCAGCAGGGCTTAGAAAAATTGCAAGAATGGGCAAAAAAGTGACAGATAGAATACAGTGTTGGGAAATGTATGATAATACATTTTGGTAAAAGGAACAATAGTGCAGACCTTTATCTAAATGGGGAAAAGGTTCGAACATCACAGGTGCAGAGGGACTTAGGAGTCCTCTTGCAAGACTCCCAGAAGGTGAAGCTTACAGGTTGAGTCTGTGGTAAAGAAGGCAAAACCAATGTTGGCATTTATTTCAAGGGGAATAGAATATAAAAGCAAGGAGATAAAGATGAGCCTTTATAAGATAGTAGTCAGGCCACACTTGGATTATTGTCAACAGTTTTGGGCCCCATATCTCAGAAAGGATGTGTGGTCATTGGAGAGACTCCAGAGGAAGTTCATGAGGATGATTCTGGGAATGAAGGGGTTAAGATACCAGAAGCATTTGGCAGCTTTGGGCCTGTACTCACTGGTACTTAGAAGGATGCAGGGGGATCTCATTAAAACCTACCAAATGTTGAAAGGATAGGGTGGATATGGAGAGGATGTTTCCATTGATGGGGGTACTCATAATTAGAAAGCACAGTCTCAAAATTGAGGGGTGACCCTTTAGAACAGAGGTAAGGAGGATTTTTTTTTAGCCAGAGAGTAGTAAATCTGTGGAATGTTTTGCCACAGATTGCAATGGTGGCCAAGTCCTTGTGTATATTCAAGGCAGAGGGTGATAGTTTCTTTATCAGTTAGGGCAAAGGGTAGGCCAAGAAGACAGTGTATGGGGTTCAGTGGGATCTGGGATCAGACATAATGGAATGGCAGAGCAGACTTGATGAGCTGAAATGCCTAATTCTTCTCTTTTGTCATATGGTCTTAATACCACACAGCCCTCATTGCTGGGGGGGGGGGGGGGAATAGCTCCATTCAATGCACTTCCATTCTATTCTGGATAATGGGCCACCTGACTGGCAGTCCAGTTCGTGCAACTTCAGAGCTGTGTGTCAGACATGGCTATAAGCAGCACTGAGGTCCCTGGGAGTATGTAGGCCTCTCCTTCACATGTTATACCTGTCTGTTGTTGCCTGTACAATCTTCTATGTGGTGGTATGCTGGGGCAATGGCATCAACATGGGTGATGGCAACAGGCCCAATTAACTGATTAGAAAGGCTGGCTCTGCTATAGGAGTTAAACTGGACACACTGGAGGCTGTGGAAGAACAAAGGATTCTACAGAAAATTCTAGCAATTCTGGACAATGTTTCTCACCCTCTGCATGTCATCTTGGCTGAACAAAGGAGCACTTTTAGTAACAGACTAAGACAGCTGCGCTGCTCCCAATAGCGCTATGAGGTCATTCTTACCCTCCGCTATTGGACTCTATAATGAGTCAACCTATAGCCAGGGAAATTATGACATCCTTCCTGTTAGACTGTTTGAGGTAACTGATCTTTATTCTTTCTTCCTTCTCTTCAAATATTTGTATATTTGTACATCTGTGCATTTGTAATGCCACTGTAACACTGTAATTTCCTTTGGAATTAATAATGTCTTTCTATATCTATCTACTTACCTCAAACCTAGCCAGCTTAGACTCTATTTGACATTCCTCTACCAATATCTACAACTGGTTTACAACCTGCTGTATCCTTTGGCAATTTTCTGTACAACACAGCCAATCTTTGTAGCAACTGTAAACATAATAGCCTGCCCGTCCACATGCTTACTCCCATTTATACAGAGTACAGCCAGGTCACAGTGGATCCCTGTGAAACACCACTAGTCACAGGCCTCCTGCCAGAATAGGTCCCTTTGACTAATACCCTCTCTGTATTCTATTGACCAGCTCACTCTGAATCCAGACAGCCAGTTCACAGTGGATCCCATGCATCTAAGCTGATTCAATCTCTTGCTGGAGGAATTGAGCAAATTAGAGAGAAATGGATGTTTTAGGTTGAGACCCTTCATCTAGACTGAAAGAAAAAGGGAACTCAGTAAAAAACAGTGGAAGGAAGGGGTGGAGCAAGAGCCAGCAGGTGAAAGGTGGATTCAGATGAGGGATCTGACAAGCAGATGGGAAGGGGGAGAGTGGGAATGACGTCACAATGAGGGAAGTGATAGGTGGAAGCAACAAAAGACTAAATCTCCTATTTTATTCCCAAATTCAGAACACTAAGCAAAAGACACAAACAAGAGGAAATCTGCAGATGCTGGAAATCCAGGCATCACACACAAAACGCTGGAGGCACTCAACAGAACAGGCAGCATCTAGGAGAGTACAGGTGACGTTTCGGACGAAGCAAAAGAAACAAGTTTTTCTTACTCTGTCCTAGTTAATCTCCCTGGAAAAAAGGAAACCAATAAATGTCTTTTGGATTCTAGACATTAAAATACCAAAACTTACAGATGCAGGAATTTGAATTAAAAACACAACATACTGTAAATACTCAACAGGACCCTTCCTCTGGGCACTTTTCCATGCAACAGCTAATGACCCAAGCCATCCTTCAGACAAAGCAGTGATTCATTCATTCCTCTTCTTATTTAGATTATATCATTTGTTACTCAGTTCTTTCTTCTCTACATTGAAGATAATAAAATCAGATTCGGTGTAAAAATTTTCCACCAGTTTGAAACTTCTGAATTTCTATTTATCAGTCACTTTAATTTACCATCCTACTCAAAGGGAAAAGAAATTCTTCTTTAGCTATCAGGTAGTTGGAACCTTTCCCAGAATGAAAATGACAAACATGAAAAAGCAAAGGTCTAGGGTGGGAGGGGCAAAGTTTAAAGGAGATGTACAAGGCAAGTTGTTCATTTACAGAGACTGACCAATGCCTGGGAAGTGGTGGAGGGAGATGTGTAGGAAGTCATTTAGACAGGCACATGACAAGGGATATGGAGCAAGTGATGATACGGATGGGATTAGTGTGAACTGACATTATGGTTGACATGGAATCCAAAGCCAACATTACATTCATTTGCTATACTCTTGTATGTGCTAATTCTGAACTTTTAGTTGTTAACTCTGACACTGATCAACAATAAGTTTGAGGACCATCATGTGATTTTTTGACAAGGCACTCTACAAGGACTGGGGTCATCAGACACTGTACAATACAAGGATTGGGGTCACCAGACACCCTACAACACAAGGACTGGGGTCACCAGACACTCTACAATACACCCTATCCTCGTTATATGCGTCTTCAGACAATGCGGGTTCACAGTTAAGCGGCAAACCTATTTCTACCAACTTCTCCTTATATGCGTCCAAATCTCACAGTTATGCGAGGCTGTTGGGACGAGAAGCACCACTTTCCCGCCAATATAAGTCACGTGCACACACCTCACAGTCTCACTCCTGCCAGTGTTGCATTGGTTTTGGCAGCGTGTGGATGTGTGATCTTACGCTCTTAAACTTTCATTGTTATTACCTACGGTGCACTGATTTTATGCTTGAAATATTTAACTATGCCTCCTAACTAAGTGTCCTATGTCAAGTCCAGGGTCATCAGACAAGCGGCAGAGAACTGCTTTAACACTTGAAAAAAAGTTGGAAATTATAAACGGAGCCGCATCAGGTGAAGGTAACACAGCTCTGGGACACTACTTCGGCCTGGGTGAGTCCATGATCAGAAACATAAAGAAAAATGCTGAGAAAATAAAAAGTGCAGTAATTGATTCATCACAAGTGTCTTCAAAGATTGTTACCAAAGTGCAAAACCCAATTATGACAAAAACGGAGAAAATGTTGAGTTTGTACATTGAACATGAAACAAAGAAAAAAAACAACACTCAGTTCCAATCATCTTCGTGTGAAAGCTTTGGAAATTTATGGTCGCCGTTGTTCAGAGGCTAGTGAGGAAATGTCAAGTGATATTGTTAGCTTTAATGCAAGTAGGGGATGGTTTTCTAAGTTTGTTAATCATCACAGGCTTCACAACTTAGCTGTGCGTGGTGAGCAAGCTAGTGCTGACCATGAAGCCGCTGAATGCTATCCTTTGCAGTTGCGGGCTATGATAGCTGAGTTAGGCATCACACCAAATCAGGTGTTTAATGCAGACGAGACCGGGCTGTTTTGGAAGCGTATGCCGAAACGCACTTACATAAGTAAGAATGAAAAGACTGCGTCAGGTTTCAAGGCAGCAAAGGATAGGTTGACTCTGCTTATGTGTTCCAATGTTTTAACTTTCTATGATTTATTACGTTGAATATTACCTTAAATTGATGAAATATAATACAAATGTTGCCTTGTGGTACTGCTTTTGTGTGGTATTGGTATGAAAATGTGAATAAATTACAGATAAAATATATTTAGGAAGCCCTCCAGAACGCATCCCCTATTTTCTCAATTTAAATAATTATTCACATTATGCATTTCCATACTATGCGCCGACAGCGAGGATAACGGAGATAGGGTGTACAAGGACTGGGGTCATCAGACACTCTACAATACAAGGACTGGGGTAATCAGATCTGCCAAATACATCCAGCAACTATTTTCACTTTGAAACATTGTTGTAATCAAAAATTCAAAAAATGGCCCTGTTAGAATGGACATTTAGCAATGGATAGAAAAGGATATCAAACTGATCATGAACAAAGTGTTTTGAGACATCTTAGGGACCCAATGCCTCATTTACACACAGATTCAATTCCAGAAAGTATGGTTTGTCTACAGCTTGAGTTCACTTTGTTATTATGTATGTCAAATATAAACAATCTACGCCATTAGTCAGTTATTTTCCAACAATTTCTCTACTGGATTGAATACTACTGACATTTATCACCATATATGGTGACAAGAAGGCTTTCAGTACGTCCCTTTAATTCTGCACTTCTATACACATTGACAAGACAGTAGAGTTTAAAACAAAGACCATATTCCTCCAGATACTTGTTGCATGATGTAAATTTCCCCACAAGACTCATAAATACAGCACAATATTGTTGCTACCCTTTGATATATGCTGTAGTGTTCTTGCAATCCACATTGCCAAGTGCAGCATGCTATAATATCTGTCCATTCTTGGAGGGCAAATTGGATCCAAACTGGTTCACTGGCAGGAAGCTATGGACATACGTTAGATGGTATTTTTGTGATTGTGGTAGAACAGAGGCATCTTTAGGTACATTTCCTTAATGACACCAAGTCAACAAGATAGTTAAAAAGACATCACAAACAGGGGAAGATCTGTAGATGCTGGCAAACCAAAGAAACACACACAAAATGCTGGAGGAAAACAGCAGGCTAGGCAGCATCTACGGAGTTAACAGTCGACACTTTGGGCTGAGACCCAGTGTCCCTTGTGAAGGGTCTCAGTCAAAAACATCAACTGTTTACTCTTTTCCATAGATGTATGCTGGCCTGCTGTTCTTCCAGCGTTTTGTGTGAATTGCTTTGGTTAAAAAAGATATGGATACTTTCATGTGTTAGTCATGACACAGAGACACAGACTCATAAAACAGGAATAGACCCTTCAGCCCATCTAATCCATGCCAAACTTTAAACTGGTTAGCCACAATGATCTGTACTCGAACCATGGCCCTCCAGCGTCCTCCATACTCTTTCATCCATGTACCTATCCAAACTTGTCTTAAGTGTTCAAATCAAACCTGTATCCACCATTTGCAATGGCAGCTTGTTCCACACTCTCACCACTATCTGACTGAAGAAGTTCCCCTTTAACATTTCACCTTCCACCCTGAACCCATGACCTCTAGGGCAAATATTAAACTGCACAGCACTAGACATGGAATAAGAGAACAGAGAGACGTACACATCAAAACTCTAAGCTGAAGATAATGGTTTAAGATAAGCAGCCTTTCTGATCTGCACCATTCACTCAGTTTTCCTCTACTTCCATGGACATTACATCACCTACTGTAATAGTCAAAAACAGACAACTCAGCAGGTCAGGCAGTAGACAGGAAAAAAGAATTAACATTATAGAGTAAACATCCTAAATAATCTCACTTGCCTGTGTTTGGACCATGTGTCCCTAAACCTTTCCTAACCATGCTCCTGTCCAATATTACTGTACATGCCTCAATAACTTTTTCTGCCATCTTGTTTGAGAAGTCCATCACCTTTGTGTGAAATTGCCACCTCCCTGGTTCCTTTTAAGTCTTTCTCCTTGCACTTTAAAGCTGACATCTAGGTTTTGATTCCCACCCCCGGGAAAAGACTGCATGTGGTTCCCTTATCTATGCCCCTCATTATTTCACACACCTCTGTATTGTTACCCCACAGCGCCCCTACACTGCAAGGAATAAAGTCCAAGCCTGCCCAGACTCAGGACCCAAAATCCAGGCAACATTCTTGCAAATCTGTCATCTTCCTGCTAACCACTTGCATTAGTCTCTCTTGGTCTACACTCTCACAAACTTTGTTTTATTTGCTATATCTTTCTTCGTAACAATGTTCACTAACTGCTTAATTTTCAGTCAGGCAGAAAAGAAACAGGCTCTTTGGCCCATCATGTCTACATGAATGATCAAGAACCAATTTAGCTCATTTAACAGTACCAGTATGGTCTCACCTTGCAATTCAAGATACCTCCTAAATGTTCTGAATATTCATGCCTCCTACGCCTCCCAAACAGTGCATTTGAGATTATAATTACCCTGTGAGGGGAGAAGAAATTTCTTACTAGAATACTAGAATACTACAGCACAGTACAGGCCCTACAGCCCTCGATGTTGTGTCGACCCATATATTCCTTAAAAAAAGTACTAAACTCACACTACATCATAACCCACAATTTTTCTTTCATCCATGTGCCTGTCCGAGAGGCTCTTAAATACCCCTGTTTTAGCCTCCATCACCATCCCTGGCAAGTCATCCCAGGCACCCACAACCCTTTGTGTAAAAAACTTACCCCTGATGTCTCCCCTAAACTTCCCTCCCTTAACTTTGTACATATGCCCTCTGGTGTCTGCTATTCGTGCCCTGGGAAACAGGTACTGGCTATCCACCCTATCTATGCCTCTCATAATCTTGTAGACCTCTATCAAGTCCCTTCTCATCCTTCTATGCTCCTTAGATATCAGACAGAGTTCTTTTTCCTCTGGATGGGAATGTCAAATACATAGTTTAAGGTGAAAGGGGCAAAGTTTAAAGAAACTTAAAAAGCAGATTTTTTTGAAAAAGACTGGTAGGCGTCGGGAATGCGGTGGCACCAGATAAGATACTAACATTTCACAGGTTGTTAAAATGACATAAGGGCAGGCAGGGAATTGGGGGGGGGAGAAGATATGAACCGTGGACAGGCAGAGGTGTTAAAACAGGCACATGGACTGACAGGGAACAAAATGATATGGACCATGAGGGGTTAGGGAATGAAATAAGGCAGGTGACAAGTGTAGGGAAACACTTTGCACCTAGTGCCATGAGATTCAAAATAAAAATGCAAAAAGACAGTTCTGGCCCATGGGTTGAGATTCTAAGTTGGGGAAAGGCCAATTTTGATGATATCAGAAATGATCTGGCAAGTGTGGATTGGGAAACGCTGTTTTCTGCCAAAGGTGGCCTTCGAAAATGAAATTTTTGGAGCACAAAAGCTTGTATATGCCTGTCAGAATAAAAGGTAAACATATCAAGTGTCAGGAACCTTAGTTTTCAAAAGACATTGAGGTCCTGGTTAAGAAAGAAAAGCAAGTGCATAGAAGGTAGGAACAAATGAGATGCTTATGAGGTATAAAAAACACAACAGAAAATTTAAGAAAGAAGATAGGCGGGCTGAAAGAAGTCCCAGTAGACAAAGTGAAGGAGAATCAAAGGTTCAACTTAATGTCAGAGAATGTATGCAGTATACAACCTGAAATGCTTACTATTTTCAGACAGCCACAAAACAGAGAAGAAAAAAGGGTATGTTAAGAGCTAAAGGATTCCAAGGGACAAAATTGGTCCTCTGGACAATCAGAATGTAATCCATGTGTGGAGCCAAAAGTGCAAAGTGAGATTTTAAATATTTTTTCCATTTGTATTTACTCAGAAGATGGACATAGATGAGGCAAAGCGAGATCAACTTCAATGCCCATATACAGATTATGATTGGGTACAAATGTAGAAAGAAAAAAAAAGTTAAATCATACCACAGCGGCAAAGTTTAAAAGAGCGAAGAACGCACAGCAGAAGGTGCTGTATTTAAATGCACTTAGCATTTGGATTAAGGTGAATGAACTCGTGGCACAATTAGAGATTGGTCAGTATGCCATTGTAGTCATCACTGAGTTGTGGCTGAAAGGCCATAGTTGCGAGTTTAACATCAAAGGATATACTTTGTATCACAAGGACAGGCAGGAAAGCATAGGTGGTGGTGTGGCTCTGTTGGTAAGAGATGGAATTACATCTTTAGAAAGAGTGACATTGGGTCAGAGAATGTTGAATCTTTGTGCGTGGAGTTAAGAAACAGCAAAAGTAAAAAAAACATTATGGGGATCATATAATAGGCCTCCAAATAGTAGCCAAGATGTAGGGTTGAGATTGCAAAGGGAGCTGGAAAGGGTAGTAATGGTAATATCACAATTTAATGTGGAACTTCAATATGCAAGGGATCTGGAAAATCAGGTTGGTGTCAGATCACAAGAGGGGGAATTTGTTGAATGCTATGAGATAGCTACTTAGAACAACTTGTGCTTAAGCCTACTTGGGAAAGACCATCTTATACATTGGGTGTTGTGCAATAATGCAGATTTTATTAAAATTATGTAAAAGAACCCTTAGGAGGCAGTGATCAAATACAATTAAATTCATACTACAATTTGAGAGGGAAAAGCATAATTCACATGTATCAATATCACAATGGAATAAAGGGGCATGAGAGAGGAGCTTACCCAGGTGGATTGGAGGAGGATACTGGCAGGGATGATGGCTGAGCAGAGACGTCTGAGGTTTCTGGGAATAGTTCACAAGGCACAGGATAGATATGTCCCTCAGAGGAAGAAGTTCTCAAATGGCAGGGGTAGGCAACCGTGGCTAACAAAGGAAGTTAAGGACTGCATAGAAGCCAAGGAAAGAGCATACAAGTTTAAAAAAAAAGTGAGTGGGAAGTTGGATGATTGGGAAGCTTTTAAGTTCCAAAAAAAAGGCAACTAAAAAAAACTATAAGAAGGGAAATGATGAAATATGAGGGCAGACTAGCCAATAACATAAAGCAGGATACCAAAGCTTTTTTCAGTTATATAAAGAATAAAACGGAGGTGACAGTTGATATTAGACCATTGGAAATTGATGCTGATGAGGTAGTAAAGGGGGACAAAGATATGTCAGATGAAATTAATGGGTACTTTGCATCTGTCTTCACCGTGGAAGACACTAGCAGTATGCCAGAGGTTTGTGAGTGTCAGGGAGCAGGAAACATAGAAACATAGAAAATAGGTGCAGGAGTAGGCCATTCGGCCCTTCGAGCCTGCACCGCCATTCAGTATGATCATGGCTGATCATCCAACTCAGAACCCTGTACCTGCTTTCTCTCCATACCCCCTGATCCCTTTAGCCACAAGGGCCATATCTAACTTCCTCTTAAATATAGCCAATGAACCAGCCTCAACTGTTTCCTGTGGCAGAGAATTCCACAGATTCACCACTCTCTGTGTGAAGAAGTTTTTCCTCATCTCGGTCCTAAAAGGCTTCCCCTTTATCTTTAAACTGTGACCCCTCATTCTGGATTTCCCCAACATTGGAAACAATCTTCCTGCATCTAACCTGTCCAATCCCTTTAGAATTTTATACGTTTCAATAAGATCCCCCCTCAATCTTCTAAATTCCAGTGAATATAAGCCTAGTCGATCCAGTCTTTCTTCATATGAAAGTCCTACCATCCCAGGAATCAATCTGGTGAACCTTCTTTGTACTCCCTCTATGGCAAGAATGTCTTTCCTCAGATTAGGGGACCAAAACTGCGCACAATACTCTAGGTGCAGTCTCACCAAGGCCTTGTACAACTGCAGTAGAACCTCCCTGCTCCTGTACTCAAATCCTTTTGCTATGAATGCCAACATACCATTTGCCTTTTTCACCGCCTGCTGTACCTGCATGCCCACCTTCAATGACTGGTGTACAATGACACCCAGGTCTCGTTGCATCTCCCCTTTTCCTAATTACCCACCATTCAGATAATAATCTGTTTTCCTGTTCTTGCAACCCAAGTGGATAACCTCACATTTATCCACATTAAATTGCATCTGCCATGAATTTGCCCACTCACCTAACCTATCCAAATCACCCTGCATCCTCTTAGCATCCTCCTCACAGCTAACACCGCCGCCCAGCTTCGTGTCATCCGCAAACTTGGAGATACTGCATTTAATTCCCTCATCTAAATCATTAATATATATTGTAAACAACTGGGGTCCCAGCACTGAGCCTTGCGGTACCCCACTAGTCACTGCCTGACATTCTGAAAAGGTCCCGTTTACTCCCACTCTTTGCTTCCTGTCTGCCAACCAATTCTCTATCCACATCAATACCATACCCCCAATACCATGTGCTTTAAGTTTGCACACTAATCTCCTGTGTGGGACCTTGTCAAAAGCCTTTTGAAAATCTAAATATACCACATCTACTGGCTCTCCCCTATCCACTCTACTAGTTACATCTTCAAAAAATTCTATAAGATTCATCAGACATGATTTTCCTTTCACAAATCCATGCTGACTTTGTCTGTTGATTTCACCTCTTTTCAAATGTGCTGTTATCACATCTTTGATAACCGACTCTAGCATTTTCCCCACCACCGATGTCAGACTAACCGGTCTATAATTCCCCGGTTTTTCTCTCCCTCCTTTTTTAAAAAGTGGGGTTACATTAGCCACCCTCCAATCCTCAGGAACTAATCCAGAATCTAAGGAGTTTTGAAAAATTATCACTAATGCATCCACTATTTCTTGGGCTACTTCCTTAAGTACTCTGGGATGCAGACCACCTGGCCCTAGGGATTTAATCCCTTCAATTTACCTAACACCACTTCCCTACTAACATGTATTTCCCTCAGTTCCTCCATCTCACTAGACCCTCGGTCCCTTACTATTTCCGGAAGATTATTTATATCCTCCTTAGTGAAGACAGAACCAAAGTAGTTATTCAATTGGTCTGCCATGTCTTTGTTCCCTATGATCAATTCACCTGTTTCTGACTGTAAAGGACCTACATTTGTCTTGACCAATCTTTTTCTTTTCACGTATCTATAAAAGCTTTTACAGTCAGTTTTTATGCTCCCTGCCAGCTTTCTCTCATAATCTTTTTTCCCTTTCCTAATTAAGCCCTTTGTCCTCCTCTGCTGGTCTCTGAATTTCTCCCAGTCCTCAGGTGTGCCACTTTTTTTTTTGCTAATTTATATGTTTCTTCTTTGGACTTGATACTATCCCTAATTTCCCTTGTCAGCCACGGGTGCACTACCTTCCCTGGTTTATTCTTTTGCCAAACTGGGATGAACAATTGTTGTAGTTCATCCATGTGATCTTTAAATGCTTGCCATTGCATATCCACCGTCAACCCTTTAAGTATCATTTGCCAGTCTATCTTAGCTAATTCACGTCTCATACCTTCAAAGTTACCCTTCTTTAAGTTCAGAACCTTTGTTTCTGAATTAACTATGTCACTCTCCATCTTAATGAAGAATTCCACTATATTATGGTCACTCTTACCCAAGGGGCCTTGCACAACAAGATTGCTAACTAACCCTTCCTCATTGCTCAATACCCAATCTAGAATGGCCTGCTCTCTAGTTGGTTCCTCGACTTGTTGGTTCAGAAAACCATCCTGCATACATTCCAAGAAATCCTCTTCCTCAGCACCCTTACCAATTTGGTTCACCCAATCTATATGTAGATTGAAGTCACCCATTATAACTACTGTTCCTTTATTGCACGCATTTCTAATTTCCTGTTTAATGCCATCCCCAACCTCACTACTACTGTTAGGTGGCCTGCACACAACTCCCACCAGCATTTACTGCCCCTTAGTGTTATGCAGCTCTACCCATATCGATTCCACATCCTCCAGGCTAATGTCCTTCCTTTCTATTGTGTTAATCTCCTCTCTAACCAGCAATGCTACCCCACCTCCTTTTCTTTCCTGTCTATTCCTCCTGAATATTGACTATCCCTGGATGTTGAGCTCCCATCCTTGGTCACCCTGGAGCCATGTCTCTGTGATCCCAACTATATCATATTCATTAATAACTATCTGCACATTCAATTCATCCACCTTGTTACGAATGCTCCTCGCATTGACACACAAAGCCTTCAGGCTTGTTTTTACAACACTCTTAGCCTTTATACAATTATGTTGAAAAGTGGTCCTTTTTGCTTTTTGCCCTGGATTTGCCTGCCTGCCACTTTTACTTTTCACCTTACTACTTTTTGCTTCTACCATCATTTTACACCCCTCTGTCTCTCTGCACTTGTTCCCATCCCCCTGCCACATTAGTTTAAATCCTCCTGAACAGCAGTAGCAAACACTCCCCCCTAGGACATTGGTTCCAGTCCAGCCCAGGTGCAGACCGTCCTGTTTATACCGGTCTCACCTCCCCCAGAACTGGTTCCAATGCCCCAGAAATTTGAATCCCTCCCCCCTTGCACCATTTTTCAAGCCACGTATTCATCTGAAATATCCTTCTATTTCTACTCTGACAAGTACGTGGCACTGGTAGTAATCCAGAGATTACTACCTTCGTGGTCCTACTTTTTAGTTTATCTCCTAACTCCCTAAATTCACCTTGTAGGACCTCAACCCGTTTTTTACCTATATCGTTGGTACCTATGTGCACCACGACCACTGGCTGTTCACCCTCCCATTCCAGAATGTCCTGCAGCCCTCAGAGACATCCTTGACCCTTGCACCACGAAGGCAACATACCATCCTGCAGTCTCATTTGTGGCCACAGAAACGCTCATCTATTCCCCTTACAATTGAGTCCCCTATCACTATAGCTCTCCCACTCCTTTTCCTTCCCTCCTGTGCCGCAGAGCCACCCATGGTGCAATGAACTTGGCTGCTGCTGCCTTCCCCTGATGAGACATCTCCCCCAACAGTATCCAAAACAGTATATCTGTTTAGGAGGGACATGACCTCAGGGGACTCCTGCACTACCTGCCTACTGCTACGCTGTCTAGTGGCCACCCCTTCCCTTTCTGCCTGTGTAGCCTTTAGACGTGTGGCCAACTCACTGAACGTGCTATTCACGACTTTCTCAGCATCGCGGATGCTCCAGAATGAATCCAATCGCAGCTCCAGACGCTCAATGCGGTCTGCCAGAAGCTGCAGCTGGACACACTTCCTGCACACATAGTCGTCAGGGACACTGGATGTATCCCTGATTTCCCACATGTTGCAGGATGAACAAACCACGGGGCTGATCTCAGCTGCCATGACCTACCCAATACTTGCCTCAACTTTTGAAACTTTCTCCTTTGAAAGGAACTTACCCGGCCTTACCTCACTTGGAGTGACGCTCATCCTCAGCCTCTCAAGAGAAAGCCTTCCTACTCTGTCCCCCTCTACTCCGTCACCTGCTACAACATCGCCCGCTCTGTCTACTGTTCTCTTTAAATACTCCCGCTGCCTCACGGTCCAACTTACATGCGCTTGCACAGTCGTGCCCCCGTTAAACTGCCGAAGAAAATGCCATTGCTATTAAAGGAAAAAAGGTACTAAACAAACTCAAAGGAGCTAAGTTGGAGAAGTCACCCAGGCCAGATGGATTACACCCCAGACTCCTGAGAGAGGTTGCTGAAGAGATAATGGATGTATTGGTCATGATCTTACAAGAATCACTTGATTCTGGCATGGTCCCAGAGAACTGAAACATTGCAAATGCCTCTCCACTCTTTAAGAAGGGAAGAAGGCAAAAGGAAGGAAATTATAGGCCAGTTAACCTAACCTCAGTGGTTGGGAAAGTGTTGGAGTCCATTGTTAGGTTGAGGATTCCAGGTACTTGGAGATTAATGTTAAAATAAGTTAAAGTCAGTACGGTTTCGGTCAAGGGAAATCTTGCCTGACAAATCTGTTAGAGCTTTTTGAGGAAGTAACAAGCAGGGTGGACAAAGGAGAAGCTGTGGATCTCATTTACTGGGATTTTCAGAAGGCATTTGATAAGGGGCCACAAGAGGCTGCTTAACAAGATAAAATTCTACGGCTTTACAGGAAAAATACTTGCAAAGATAGCGGAATGGCTGACAGGCAGGAAGCAGCTAGTGGTAATAAAGGGGGCCTTTTCTGCTTGGCTGCCAGTGACAAGTGGTGTTCCTCAGGGGGTCAGTATTGGGACCACTACTTTTCACATTGTTTATTAATGATTTGGATGATTTATTAATGATGGCTTTGTGGCAAAGTGGTGGATAATATGAAGATAGGTGGAGGGATAAGTTGTGCAAAGTAAGCAATGCGATTGCAGAAGGACTTATACAAGTTGGAAGAATGGGCAAAAAAGTGGTAGATGGAATATAGCATTGGAAAATGTATGACAATGCATTTTGGTAAAAAGAACAATAGTGCAGACTATTATCTAAATGGGGAGAAGGTTCAAACATCAGAGGTGTAGAGGGACTTAGGAATGTGCATGCAAGACTCCTGTTATGCCCTCGGCCCCTTCCTTTGTGAGAATCGCAAGAGCCCTAGTCGAGGGGGGGGTCAACTGACCCAAGTGAGAAAGAGACGTGCTGAATAGACACAGGAAAATGGGAGAGAGAGAGAGAGACATGCGGAAGACCACGTTCTCCCAAGAAGCAGAATAAAGGCGACATTGACTATTGTCTCATGGAGTCCACGTGAAAAGCCCTCGGGCAAAGTGGGCTGGTTGAGAGAGAGATCGCATTACCTGCAACCTGATTGACACCTGCGATCCCGTGAAGAAGTATAAAGGAGGGTCTGAGGGGGGGAAACCCTCAGACGCACCAAGGAGACACCAAGGAAGCACGATACAGCTTCCCGTGGGAGCGGGAAGCCATTTTGAAGGAAGCCACGTGCGTTAGATTCCAAATTTTGAATCTGTGGCTAGAACCAACGAAAGACTGCTTTTAACTAACAACGGGGAAGCCTGCTCCCCTGATTCCAAGGATTTGCTCTGCAAAGACAACGGGCAAGTGTTTATCCTTTCTAAATCATCTCTCTCTCTCTACAACGTGAAAACCCCAGCGGTTCCCAAAAGGGAAAAGCCTGCAAACTTCTGAGTGACTCTTTATATTTCAATTGGACTCAGTATTACCCCTAGACAACTATAGAGCTTATTTCTGATTGATTATTATTACACCGGTGTTTTAGATTGAGTTTTGACGATGTATATGATCTGAATGTTTTGTATTAACCATACGCTTGTGCCCTTTTTTGAATAAAACGTTTGAAAATAGTAGCATCCGACTCAGCTGATCCCGCTATCTTTGCTGGTAAGTTACCTGGTTACGGGGTTACGTAACACTCCCAAATTAAGTTACTTGTTGAGTCTGTGGTAAAGAAGGCAAATGTTTATTTCAAGGGTAATAGAATATAAAAGCAAGGAGATAATGCTGAGCCTTTATAAGTCACTACTCAGGCTGCACTTGAAGTATTGTCAACAGTTTTGGGTCCGATATCTCAGACAGGATGTGTTGTCATTGGAGAGAGTCCAGAGAAGGTTTATGAGGATGATTCCAGGAATGAAGGAGTTAGCATATGAGGAGTACTTGACAGCTTTGGGCCTGTACTCACTGGAATTTAGAAAATTGCTGGGGGTGGGGGTTAAGAATACATTGAAACCTACCAAATGATGAAAGGACTAGATAGGGTGGATGTGTAGATGATGTTTCCTGTGGTGAGGGTTTTCAGAACTAGAGGGCACAGCCTCAAAACTGAGGGGCAACCCTTTAGAACAGAGGTAAGGAGAATTTTTTATAGCCAGAGAGTAGTAAATTTGTGGGATGCTCTGCCACAGACCACAGTGGAAGCCAAGTCCGTGGGTATATTTAAGGCGGAAATTGACCATTTCCTGATTGGTCAGGGCATCAAAGGATATGGCGAGAAGGTAGGTGTATGGGGTTGAGTGGATTCTGGGTTCAGCCATGACGGAGTGAAACAGCAAACTTGACAGGCTGAATGGCCTACTTCTACTCCTATATCTTATGGTCTTATTACAGAAGAGGAGGTGTTTGCTGTCCTGAGGCCAATCCGGGTGGATATGACCCCAGGATGTTCCCTTGGAACCTGTAAGAGGCAAATGCAGAAATTGCAGGAGACATATCAGTAGATTAGACTATGTTGTTCTGCTGTTTAAGAAAGACTCTAAAGTAACATAAACCAGGAAATTAAAGGCCAGTAAATCTGACATCAGTAGTGGAAAAGTTATTGGAAGGCATTCTAAGAGACTGGATATATAAGTATTTGGATAGACATGGACTGATAGTCAGCATGGCTTCATGCGTGGTAGGTCAGAATCAGAATCAGGTTTATTATCACTGACATGTGTCGTAAAATTTGTCAACTTAACAGCAGCAGTTCAGTGCAATACATAATATAGAAGAAAAAAATAATAATAAACAAGTACATCAATTGCAGTACACGTATAATGAATAGATTAAAAATCATGCAAAAACCAGAAATAACATATATTAAAAAAGTGAGGTAGTGTTCACGGGATCAATGTCCATTTAGGAATCAGATGGCAGAGGGAAAGAAGCTGTTCCTGAATTGCTGAGTGGGTGCCTGCACACTTCTGTACCTCCTACCTGATGGTAACAGTGAGAAAAGGGCATGCCCTGGGTGTTGGGGGTCCTTAATAATGGACATTGCCTTTCTGAGACACCGCTCCTTGAAGCTGCCCTGGGTACTTTGTAGGCTAATACCCAAGATGGAGCTGACTAAATTTACAACTCTCTGTAGCTTCTTTCAGTCCTGTGTAGTAGCCCTCCAGCACCAGACTGTGATGCAGCCTGTCTGAATGCTCTCCATAGTACATTTATAGAAGTTTTTGAGTGTTTTTCTTGACATAGCAATTCTCTTCAAACTCCAAATGAAGAATAGATGCTATCTTGCCTTCTTTGTAGCTGCATCGATATGTCGGGACCAGGTTAGATCCTCAGAGACCTTGACATCCAGGAACTTGAAACTGCTCACTCTCTCCACTTCTGATCCCTCAATGAGGATTGTTATGTGTTCCTTCATTTTACCCTTCCTGAAGTCCACAATCAACGCTTTCATCTTACTGACGTTGAGGGCAAGGTTGTTGCTGTGGCAGCATTCTATTAGTTGGCATATCTGGCTCCTGCACGCCCTCGTCTCCATCTGAGTTTCTGCCAACAATGTTTGCATCAGCAAATTTATAGATGGTACTTGAGCTATGCCTAGCACACAGTCATGGGTATATAGAGAGTAGAGCAGTGGGCTTAGCACACACCCCTGAGATGCATTAGTGTTGATCGTCAGCGAGAAGGAGATGTTACTACCAATTTGCACCGATTGTGGTCTTCTGGTTAGAAAATCAAGGATCCAATTGCAGAGGGAGGTACAGAGATCCAGGTTCTGTAACTACTCAATCAGGATTGTGGGAATGATGGTCATGTCTAACCAATTTTATAGTTTTTTGAAGAAATTACCGGGAAAATGGATGAAGGCAAGGCAGTAGAAGAAGTCTACATGGACGTTAGTAAGGCATTTGATAAGATCCTGCATGGGAGGTTGGTGAAGAAGGTTCAGTCGTTTGGCATTCAGGATGAGGTCATTGTTGCATGGAGCGACTGAGCAGAACCCAACTGCAGGACACAGGCACGGAGATTGAGTTGGGGATGCGGGTGCAGGCGTGAACGTTGAACAGCAAACCGGAGGAATCTTGACACGTAGCTCTGGTATGGAGTCTTGACATGGAGACGGGGTTCTCATGGAATATCTTGAAACTGGAGCTGAACTTAGGGCAAATGGTTCTAAGCAGTCGAGAAACGAAGTATTACATGGGAATAGACCAACAAACTGGCAACCTGTGATCATGACACCATCGTATTTATTTCGCAGTCTCTGATGTAAACCAGGTGTACTGTAATTGAGTAAACTAGCAGCAATGGAGATCTAATGACTGAAATTAGGACATAATCAGGGAGAAAGAAGCATTAAAGGGGAACAGCCAACCGGAACCATGACAATAATAAATTAGATTAGACATTGGCTTTGTGGGAGAAGCCCGATGGTGGTAGGAGAGGGTTGCCTTTCTGACTGGATGCCTGTGACTAGTGGAGTGCTGCAGGGATCAGTGCTGGGTCCATTGTTGTTTATCAACTATATCCAAAGTCTGGATTCTGAAGGCAGAGGGTGAACAGCCAGAAGTCTTCGTACACATTGGTATGAATGACATAAGTAGAAAAAGGGAGGAGGTCCTGAAGAAAGAATTCAGGGAGTTAGGTAGGAAGCTGAAAAGCAGGACCTCCAGGGTAGTAATCTCAGGATTGCTGCCTGTGATACGTGCTAACGAGTGCAAGAATAGCATGATCAGGCATATTAATGCGTGTCTGAGACACTGACATAGGGGGCAGGGCTTCAGATTCCTGGATCATTGGTAACTCTTCTGGGGGAGGTACGACCTGTATAAAAAAGACGGGTTACATCTGATCCCAAAGGGGTCCAATATCCTAGCAGGCAGGTTTAATAGAGCTGTTAGGGAGGATTTAAGCTAATTTGGCAGGGGGGATGGGAACCAGAGTGATAGGGCTGAGGATGAGGAAATCAGAAATAAACCAAAGATAGCATGCAACAGAGATGATAGAAAGGACAGGCAGGAAATGAGGCATAATCACAACCAGTGGGATGAGTTACAGGGCAATAGAAGTGTGGTGCAGTTAAAACAGAAAGCAACCAATACTGGACTGAAAGTGTTATATTTGAATGCACACAGCATAAGAAATAAAAACGGACGATCTTGAAATTCAGCTACAGATTGGCACATATGATGTTGTGGCCATCTCTGAAACTTGGCTAAAGGATGGCTGCCATTGGGAGCTGAACATCCAAGGATATACAGTGTATCAGAAAGATAGGTTAATAGGCTGAGGGGGCGGGGTGGCTCCATGTATAAGAAATAATATTAAATCATTAGAAAGAGATGACATTAGATCAGAAGGTGTAGAGTCTCTATGGATTGAGTTAAGAAATGGCAATGGTAAAAGGACCCTAATGGTAGTTGTATACAGGCCTCCAAACAGCAGCCAGGATGTGGATTACAAACTACAGCTGGAGATAGGAAAGGCGTGTCAGAAGTGCAACGTCATTATAATTGTTGGAGATCTTAACATGAAAGTGGATTGGAAAAACCAGGCCAGTACTGGACCTCAAGAGAGAGAATTTGTGGAATGTCTAAGGGATGGCCTTTTAGAACAGCTTGTCATTGAGCCCACTAGGGGATCGGCTGTGCTGGATTGGGTGTTGTGCAATGATCTGGTGGTGATAAGAGAGCTTAAGGTTAAGGAACCCTTAGGGAACAGTGATCACAATATGATCAAGCTCACTTTGAAATTTGAGAGGTAGAAACTAAATTCCAATGTATCGGTATTTCAGTGGAATAAAGGAAATTACAATGGCATGAGAGGGGAACATAGAACATAGAGCATAGAATAGTACAGCACATTACAGGCCCTTTGGCCCACAATGTTATGCCAACCCTCAAACCCTGCCTCCCATATAACCCCCCACCTTAAATTCCTCCATATATCTGTCTAGTAGTCTCTTAAATTTCACTAGGGTATCTGCCTCCACCACTGACTCAGGCAGTGCATTCCACACACCAACCACTCTCTGAGTGAAAAACCTTCCTCTAATATCCCCCTTGAACTTCCCTCCCCTTACCTTAAAGCCATGTCCTCTGAGCAGTGGTGCCCTGGGGAAGAGGCGCTGGCTGTCCACTCTGTCTATTCCTCTTAATATCTTGTACACCTCTATCATGTCTCCTCTCATCCTCCTTCTCGCCAAAGAGTAAAGCCCTAGCTCCTTGGAACTGGCCAAGGTTGACTGGAAAGAGACACTAGCAGGAAGGACAGCAGAGAAGCAATGGCTGGAGTTTCTGCGAATAATGAGGGAAATGCAAGACCAATATATTCCAAATAAGAAGAAATTTTCAAATGGAAGAAGGACACTATTGTAACTGACAAGTGAAGTCAGAGACAAAGTAAAATCAAAATACAAGGAAAGCAAAGCTAGTGAGAAGATGCTTTTAAAACCTTGCAGAAGGAAACTAAGAAGGTCATTAGGAAGGAAAAGATGAATTATGAAAGGAAGCTGGTTACTAATATCAAAGAAGATACTAAAAGCTTTTTAAAGTATATAAAGGGTAAAAGAGAGTAGAGGGTAGATATAGGACCAATAGAAGATGACACTGGAGATATTGTAATGAGAGACGCAGAGATGGCAGAGGAACTGAATGCGTATTTTGCATCAGTCTTCACAGTGGAAGACATCTACAGTACACTGGACATTCAAGGGAGTCAGGGAAGTGAAGCACATGCAGTGAAAATTATGACTGAGAAGGTACTCAGGAAGCTTAATGATCTGAGGGTGGATAAATCTCCTGGACCTGATGGAATGCACCCTTGTATTCTGAAGGAAGTAGCTGGAGAGATTGAAGAAGCATTAACAATGATCTTCCAAGAATCGATAGATTCTGGCATTGTACTTGATGACGGGAAAATTACAAATATCACTCCACTATTTAAGAAGGATGGGTGACAGCCAAGAGGAAACTATAGACCAGTTAGCCTGACATCAGTGGTTGGGAAATTGTTAGGGATGAGAATATGGAGTACCTGGAGGCACATGACAAGATAGGCCAAAACCTGCACTGTTTCCTGAAAAGAAAATCCTGCCTGATGAACCGACTGCAATTTTTTGAGGAAGTTACAAGCAGGGCAGACAAAGGAGATGCAGTAGATGTGGTGTACTTGGATTTTCAGAAGGCCTTTGACAAGATGCTGCACATGAGGTGCTTAGCAAGATAAGATCCCACGGAATTACAGGGGAGTTACTAGCATGGGTGGAGCATTGGCTGATCGGCAGAAAATAGAGTGGGAATAAAGGGATCCTATTCTGGCTGGCTGCCGGTTACCAATGGAGTTCCAGAGGCGTTGGTGCTGGGACCTCTGCTTTTTACAATGTATGTTAATGATTTGGACTATGAGATTAATGGATGCATGGATAAATTTGCCAATGATACAAAGATAGGTGGAGGAGTGGGTAGTGTTGAGGAAACAGAGAGCCTGCAGAGAGACTTAGATAGTTTAGGGCAAAGAAGTGGTGAATGAAATGCAATGTTGAGAAAGTGTTGGTCATGCACTTTGGTGGAAAAAGTAAACAGGCAGACTATTATTTAGATAGGGAGAGAATTCAAAGAGCAGAGATGCAAAGGGATTTGGGAGTCCTTGTGCAGGATACTCTAAAGGTTAACTCCAGTTTGAGTCGGTGGCAAGAAGGCGAATGCAATGTTGGCATTCATTTCTAGAGATATAGAATGTAAGAGCAGGGATGTAATGTTGAGGCTCTATAAGGCACTCGTGAGACCACACTTGGAGTACTGTGTGCAGTTTTGGGCTCCTTATTTTAGGAAGGATATACTGACATTGGAGAGGGTTCAGAGAAGATTCACAAGAATGATTCCAGGAAGGGTTATCATATGAGGAACGACTGGCAGCTCTTGGGGGGTATTCCCTGAAGTTCAGGAGAATGAGGGGGATCTCAGAACCATTCGGAATGTTAAAAAGCCTGAACAGATTAGATATGGCAAAGTCATTTTCCATGGTGTGGGAGTTTAGGATAAGGAGGCACGACTTCAGGATTGAAGGATGTTCATTTAGAACAGAGATACAGAGAAATTAGTTTAGTCAGATGGTGGTAATTCTGTGGAATATGTTGCCACAAGAGGCTGTGGAGGCCGAGTCATTGGATGTATTTAAGACAGAGATAGATGTTCTTGATTAGCCAGGGCATCAAAGGGTATGGGTAGAAGGCGGGGTGTGAGAATGACTGGAAGAATTGGATCATCCCATGACTGAATAGCAGAGCAGACTTGATGGGCTGAATGGCCTACTTCTGCTCCTATACCTTATGGTCTTATCCTGAATTCCAGCGAATACAGACCCACAGCCATCAAACATTCCTCATTCCTCGTATGATAATCCTTTCATTCCTGGAATCATTCTTGTGAACCACTTCTGGACCCTGTCCAATGCCAGCACATTTTTTCTAAGATGAGGGGCCCAAAACTGTTCAGAATACTCAAGGTCATGTCTCACCAGTGCCTTATAAAGCCTCAACATTACATCTTTGCTCTTGTATTTTAGACCTCTTGAAATGAATGCTAACATGGCACTTGCCTTCCTCACCATGACTAGACCTGCAAGTTAATCTTGAGGGTGTACTGCACAATGAGTCCCAAGTCCCTTTGCATCTCAGATTTTTGGATTTTCTCTCTGTTTAGAAAATAGTTCGCACATTTATTTCTACTACCAAAGTGCGTGACCATGAATTTTCCAACATTGTATTTCATTTGCCACTTTCTTGACCATTCTCCTAATCTGTCTAAGTCCTACTGCATCCTACCTGTTTCCTCAACACTACCTGCCCCTCCACCAGCCTTTGTACCATCTGCAAACTTGGCAACGAAGCCATATGTTCCATCATCTATATCATTTATATTCAGCATAAAAAGAAGTGATCCCAACACCGACCCCTGTGGAACACCACTAGTCACTAGCAGCAAACCAGAAAAGGATCCTTTTATTCCCACTCGCTGCCTCTTACGAATCAACTGATGCTCTAACCATGTTAGTAACTTTCCTGTAATACCACGGGCTATTAACTTGCTAAGCAGCCTCATGTGTGGCATCTTGTCATAGGCCTTCTGGAAGTCCAAATATACAACATCCACTGCATCCCCTTTATCCATCCTACTTGCAATTTCCTCAAAGAATGTGCTTACTGGTTCCTAAGGGTTCTTTTACCTTAAGCTCCCTAATCGCCTCCAGTTCTTGACATAACACCCAATCCAGTACAGCTGATCCCCTAGTAGGCTCAATGACAAATTGCTCTAAAATACTATCTCATAGGCATTCAACAAACTCACTCTCTTGAGATCCATTACCAACTGGATTTTCCCAATCAACCTGCATGTTAAAATCTCCATGACTACCATTGTCCTTTTGACTCGCCTTTTCTATTTCCTGTTGTAATCTGTGGTCCACCTCCCAGCCACTGTTAGGAGGCCTGTATATAACTGCCATCAACGTCCTTTTACCCTTGCAGTTTTTTTTAACTCAACCCACAAGGATTCAACATCTTCTGATCCTATGTCACATCTTTCTACTGATTTGATGCCATTCTTTACCAGTAGACCCACACCTCCCCCTCTGCCTACCTTCCTATCCCTCCAATATAAAATGTAACCTTGGACATTCAGCTCCCAACTACAACCATACTTCTGCCACGATTCAGTGATGCCACAACATTATACCTGGCAATCTGTAATGGTGGAAGAAGATCAACCACCTTATTTCTTACACCACGCACATTTAGATACAACACCTCGAGTGCTATCCTTTCTGGTTCTGCATCCCTAATGTTTTGATACTCGCCCTGCTGGCTGCAACTGAGTCCCATCACCTATCTGGCCTACCTGACAGTCTGACTGCACACTACCTTTACTTTTTTACTATCCATCCTATCCTGAGCCCCTTCACTCCGGTTCTCACCCCCGTCAAATTAAACTTTTCCCAATACCTCTAATAAACCTGCAGGAACATTGGTCCCCCTCGGGTTCAGGTGCAACCTGTCACTTTTGAACAGGTCATTCCTCCCCCAGAAGAGATCCCAATGAGTCAAGAACCTGAAGCCCTGCCACCTGCACCAGCTTCTCAACTACACATTTATCTGCCAAATCATCCTGTCTCTACCTCCAGAAATTACTACCTGCTTCTCAGATTTCTACCTAGCTCTCTAAAATCTCTTTTCAGGACCTCTTTGTTTTTCCTTCCTACGTCATTGGTACCAATATGTAGCAAGACATCTGGCTGCTCTCCCTCCCTCTCCAAAACGTATGGACGTGATCTAAGACATCACTGACCCTGGCATCTCGGAGGCAAAATACCATCCGGGTATCCTGTTCATGTCCACAAAGTCTCCTGTCTGTTCCCCTCACTATCGAGTTCCCTACCACTACCACTCCCTTCTTCTCTCTCTTTCCCTTCTGCACCACAGACCCATCCTTAGTGCCTGTAACCTGGTCGCCATGGCATTTACCCGAAAGATTATCCCCCACAAAAGTATCCAAAGTGGTATAAAAAAAAACACAAAATGCTGGCAGAACTCAGCAGGCCAGACAGCATCTACGGGAGGAGGTAGTGACGACGTTTCGGGCCGAAACCCTTCATCAGGAGTTAAGTAACATGGCATGGTCGAGGGGGGATAAGAAGTGGGTGGAGGGATGAAATAGAGAGCTGGGAAGTGATAGACTGGAGGGAAATGGGCTGGGGGAAGGTGGAGAATTATGGGAAATAAAAGAGTAAGAAAGGTAGGGCTGGTGGGGAGATTATAGTGAGGTGGGAAAAAAGAAAGAGAAAGAGAACCAGACTAAAATAATAGATAGGGATGGGGGTGGGGGGGGGGAGGGGTATCAACAGAGGTCTGTGAGTTGAATGTTCATGCCGGCAGGTAGGAGGCTACCTAGGCAGGAGATAAGGTATTGCTCCGTCGACCTGCGTGTGGCCTCATCTTGACAGTAGAGGAGGCCATGGACAGACATGTTGGAGAGGGAGTGGTCTGTGGAATTGAAGTGTGTGGCCACAGGGAGATCCCGCCACTGCTGGAGGACTGAGTGCCGGTGTTCGGCGAAACGGTCTCCCAGTCTGCAGTGGGTCTCCTCAATGTATAAATGGCCACACTGGGAGCACCGGATACAGTATATCACCCCAGATGACTCGCAGGTGAAGTGGTGCCTCACCTGAAAGGACTGTCGGGGGCCTGGGATGGTGGTGAGGGAAGAAGTGTGGGGGCAGGTGTAGCACTTCTTCCGTTTGCAGGGATGAGTGCCTGGAGGGAGGTTGGTGGGGAGGGATGGGGGGGATGAATGGACAAGGGAGTCGCGTAGGGAGCGATCCCTGCAGAAAGCCGAGAGTGGGGGGGAGGGGAAGATGTGGCTGGCGGTGGGATCACGTAGGAGGTGGCGGAAGTTATGGAGGATTTGTAGGCTGGTAGGATGATAGGTGAGGACCAGGGGGACTCTATCCCTGGTGGGCTGGCAGTGGGATGGGGTGAGGGCAGAGGTGCGTGAAATACGGGAGACGCGATGGAGGGCAGAGTTGATAGTAGACGAAGGGAAGCCCCTTTCTTTAAAAAATGAAGACATCTCCTTTGTCCTAGAATGAAATCTGCTGAGAGCAGATGCGGCGGAGGCGGAGTTATTGAGAGAAAGGGATAGCATTTTTGCAGGAGACAGGGTGGGAGGAGGAATAGTCTAGGTAGCTGTGGGAGTTAGTAGGTTTGTAGTAGACGTCTATCTCCAGAGATAGAAACAGAAAGATCTAGAAAGGAGAGGGAGGTGTAGGAAATTGACCAGGTGAATTTGAGGGTGGGGTGAAAGTTGGAGGCGAAGTTAATGAAGTCGACGAACTCAGCATGTGTGCAGGAAGCAGCGCCGATGCAGTCGTCGATATAACGCAAGAGGAGGACAGATACCGGTGTAGGCTTGGAACATAGATTGCTCCACATGGCTGACAAAAAGGCAGGCATAGCTAGGACGCATGCGGGAGCCCATGGCTACACCTTTAGTTTGGAGGAAGTGGGAGGAGCCAAAGGAGAAATTGTTAAGGGTGAGAACTAATTCCGCGAGGCGGAGAAGAGTGGTGGTAGAAGGTGACTGACTGGGTCTGGAATCCAGGAAGAAACGGAGAGCTTGGAGACCTTCCTGGTGGGGGATAGAGGTATATAGGGACTGGACGTCCATGGTGAAAATAAGGCGGTGGGGGCCAGGGAACTTGAAATCTTTGAAGAGATGTAAAGCATGGGAAGTATCACGGACATAGGTGGGAAGGGATTGAACAAGGTTCTTCCCCACACTTCTTCCCTCACCACCATCCTAGGCCCCAGACAGTCCTTTCAGGTGAGGCACCACTTCACCTGCGAGTCAACTGGGGTGATATACTGTATCTGGTGCTCCCAATGTGGCCATTTATACATTGGGGAGACCCGCCGCAGACTGGGAGACTGTTTCGCCGAACACCGGTGCTCAGTCCTCTAGCAGTGGTGGGATCTCCCTGTGGCCACACACTTCAATTCCACAGACCGCTCCCACTTCAACATGTCTGTCCATGGCCTCCTCTACCGTCAAGATGAGGCCACACGCAGGTCGATGGAGCAATACCTTATCTCCCGCCGAGGTAGCCTCCTACCTGCCGGCATGAACATTCAACTCACAGACCTCTGTTGATATCCCTGCCCCCCCCCCCCTCACCCCCATCCCTATCTATTATTTTAGTCTGGTTCACTTTCTCTCTATTTTCCCCCCTCACTATAATCTCTCCCCAGCCCTACCTTTCTTTCTCTTTTATTTCCCATAATTCTCCACCTTCCCCTAGCCCATTTCCCTCCATCCTATCACTTCCCAGCTCTCTACTTCATCCCTCCCCCCACTTCTTATCCCCCCTCGACCATCCCATGTTTCTTCACTCCTGATGAAGGGTTTCAGCCTGAAACGTCGTCACTATCTCCTCCCATAGATGCTGTCTGGCCTGCTGAGTTCTGCCAGCATTTTGTGTTTTTTAAATTTATTTCCAGCATCTGCAGATTCACTCGTGTTGCCTCCAAAGTGGTATACTTGATTTTGAGGGGAATGGCCACAGAGGTACCCTGCTCTAACTGCCTATTTCCATTTCTCCTGACAGTCACCCTGTTACTTGCCTCCTGCAACTTCGAGGTGACTACTTCCCTGTAACTGATCAATTATCGCCTCACTCTCCCGTACAAGCCAAAGGTCATCCAGTTGCTGCTCCAAAACCCTAACACGGTCTTCCTGGAGCTGAGGTTGGATGCACCACACAGATGCAGTTCCCCAGGAGTCTCTGGGTCTCCCAGTTCTCCAACATCCAGCATGAAGAACACACCACAGCCATTTAAATGGTACAGTAAGAGAGGAAAAAAAACCAAAAAGGAAACCTTAACAGACACTTTACAGAGCTGATGCCTCTTTTGAGCCAAAGCCTGTCACTTCCAAATCTTGCCACTGGCCTACTCCTGGCAATGGCCGCTCCACTTATCCCTTCTGTACTTTTATTTAGTTCAAAATTTCTTCTCAAAATTTAAATACTCTATCCAAAACAACATCCTAGTGAATCTCCTCTGTACCATCCCAAGATCCCAAGAGCAATCACATATTTTCTATGGTGTGGTCAGCCTATCTCTAATGTGGTAAAGACCACTGATCTGATCTAGTAATTGAAAACAATGAATCAGTATTAAGCTCCGATACAGTTTTGCCCACCTGAAATCTTACCTTGATACCTTGTTCCACAAGTTCTGCCTGACCTGTTGAGTATTTTCAGTTTCTTGAAAACTGTACCTAAAAGTTTGAGCCTTTAGTTCCCATCACGCTTTCATTTACGATGTTGTTGCTTGTGCACATGAACAACAGTCTGCATGCCACCCCAAGTGGACATCAAGACTCCACTTAGTGAACTACACTCCATGATCAACAGCCCTGAAATGGGACTGGGACCCTGAGACCTCATCACGCCAATGTTAGGAGTATCCTTTCGAACCAGCACATCTCCAGTCCCATGAGGTGTCCAACCACCTTCAACTCCTACTACACAAAGATGCCTGCTGATCCAATCCCCACCCATACTCCAATAAATCAGACCAGCAGGCTGTGTTCCTTCTCTGTGTACAAACAGAAACTGAAAAGTGAGGGATTCAGTTAACAAAAAGTTGTACAGTACTGCTCTGAGGAAATAGAGGAGCTTCTGCATGACTGTTGATTGATCCATATTAAATGACACACAGCCAACCTAGAAGACATCAATCTAAGTGTTCCCAAACCATAAACCATGGATGAACCAAGAGATCCACTCCCTACTGAACACAAACAAGAGAAAATCTGCAGGTGCTAGAAGTCCAAGCAACACACACAAAATGCTGGAGGAACTCAACAGGCCAGGCAGTAACTATGGAAAAAAGTACAGTCGCCGTTTCAGGCCAAGGCGTCAACTGTACATTTTTCCCATAGATGCTGCCTGGCCTGCTGAGTTCTGCCAGCATTTTGTGTGTGTCACTCCCTACTGAAGTACAGGACAGTGGTGTTCAAATTGGGGGACCCTGACCTATACAGGAAATTGATATACAAACTGGTCTAGGACTTGATTTTGGACTGGTATTATTTCTTGGCATCCCTTACACTTTCATAACGCTATGTTCCCACAACTACTAAACGTGACCCTAAAGCGTGGCCTCTCTGATGTCGTCATAAATCTCTCTTCTCACTACTACAGTCAGGCAGGCCAACCAAGCATGCCAAATTCCTATTCACATGGTGTGTTGAAATAACTATCGAGTTTAGATTTGGAAGTCTCTTAAGAAACTACTCTCAACTACACAACTAAGTAGTTTGTTTCATGTGTCCACCCTTGCTGTGCAAATAAATGCATCCTGATGTTAGTCTGAAATCTCCCCTTAACCAGTCTCCACTTATGGCCCCATGCCCTTGATGATGGATTAATTTTGAAGTAGCAGCTGGCATCCACCATACTTATACCCTTAATGATTTGAAAACTTCTACCATGTCCCCTTTTATTCTACGTCTACTTAGTCTAAAAAGATTTAATTCTTTCAATCTTTCTTTATAGATCATACCCTGCAGACCCAGAATGAGTCTAGTCGCCCTTCTCCGGACTCTCTCCAGTGCCTTCACACATTTCACGTAATACGGAGATGAAAATTGTACACAGTTTTCAAGGTGTAGCCTCAAGTGCATTATACAGCTTATGGAGAATGCCTCAACTTGAACTCCACTGAGCGCATTGTCTAGATGTTGATAGTGATGAGTCTACTGACACCCAAATTCTTCTCCTTCACTGCACTTTCTAGCTCAAGATCCCTCATTGTATATTTATATCTAATATTTCTACTCCCCATATGTAATATTTTACATTTACTTACATTAAATTTCATCTGCCATTTATCTGCCTACATCTGGGTTTTCTTTAGATCTAACTGTATTGATTCTGCTGCCTGAATGTTATCAGACAATCCTCCTAATTTTGAGTCATTGGCATATTTTACTAGTTTATTTGTTATGTGCTTATCCAAATCATTAATGTAAATTAAAAACAGCAGTGGCGCCAAAACTGGACTCTGCGGAATCCCACTTTTAACATCCTCTAGGTGTGAAAATGATCATCTCACCGTAACTCATTGTTTTCTATTTTTGAGCCAATTCTGCACCCATTTGCACACCTTACCCTGAATCCCTACCTCCTGTAATTTGATTACTAACCTCTCATGGGGCAACTTTGTAAAAAGCCTTCTGAAAGTCCAAGTAAATGATATCAACCGCTCTATTGTTATCATAAATTTTAGTTGCCTCTTCATAGAACTCCAGCATATTAGTAAAACATGATTTCCCCTTCCTGAACCCATGGAGGCTTTCTGCCAACATGCCTATTCTTATCCATCTCATTATTTATTAATGTTGCTTTTCCATCCCATTATTTAGTATTGTTTCCATTATCTTGCCTGCAATACACGTTAAGTGTACTGTCTATGGTTACCAGGGTAGAACGGTCACCCTTCTTATACACCGGGACAACGTTAGCCCATTTCCGGTCCTTAGGAATTTCACCAGTCTTCAATGACTTTTGAAAAATACATGTTAGGGGTTTGTATATATAATCACAGATTATGTATATATATATATATATATATATATATATATAAGATTATGTATATATAATCACAGATTAAGATAATCACAGATTATGGATATATGCTATCTAGACCTGGAAATATATTAACTTTCAGTCTTTTCAGCTGAAACAGGACCTCACTTTATAAGATCTCTAAGTCACATAAAACTTTTTATTTTTTTCTACACATACTGGCATATTGCTAACGTCTTTGCAAATGAGCACTTTAACAATTTTGAGTTAAGAGTATCTGCTACATCCTTCTCTGCATAATTTAACAACCCACTATTATTCCTAATATACTTAACTTCCTCTTTGACTTTTCTTTTACTACTAAAGTATTGAAAAATCTCAGGATCAATTTTAGCATTATCAGCAATATCCTTCTCAACCCGCCTTTTGACATCTGAATTTCCCTCTAATGAGGCAATTGGTCTGGCAGCCACGGCAAAAATTACCTCAGTAAAAGCTAGGAGAGTGAAAACACGCAAGACTGATTATGGAATACAAAAGAAAGCAGGAGGTTTAGCATCAATTGCGAGATCCAGAATAAAAATTGACAAATGATCCAGGGAAGTTCCACATCCTGAAAAAAAAAGAGGGCATAAAGACTTCAGCTGAACTGCAATGAATTAAGAATATATACAAATTGCATCCATATGATGGTGCTCAAATTTTAGCTACCTTGCCAACAACTCAGCAAATAAACCAGTTGACACAGTGAGTTGAGGATGGCTAGGAGACGAGAAACAAAGATAATTGGGATGTAACTAAGAAATGGTTGGAATGACAATTCCCAACATAGACTGACTGGAAGAAACTGATTGAAAACAAAAGGCATCAGAGGATGTTTCTGAATATGAAGACTGCTATTGAACAGTTTGGATCAGCTACTCAGGAGTTCAAGCAATAACTGAAGATAAAATGGAAGAATCCATCGATGCTTTCTCAACTTGAATTTCATTGATGATTTAAAACCAGATGTTGCAAAGATGGTAATGCTAACAAAAGCAAATTGGAAAGAAACTGCTGTTTCCTACAGTGACCTGGTGGAAACTGCCAAACAAGTGGAGCAAGATATCAAAGTCCCAATAAGATCGATACAATGAACCAACTGTCCATGCCTGCTAACCAACAGAATAAATGCAACTGGAATTCACAGCAATACAGGTGTCCCCCCCGCCCCAACTTTACAAAGGTAGAGCATTCCTATTTCTTAAGCCGAAATAGCGTAAAGTGAAGAACCATTAATTTATATGGGAAAAATTTTCGTAAAAGCGAAAATCCTCTATGCAATGCGAAAATAGGTTACTAATGTAGGTCCTTTGTAAAAGCAAAGTGGTGTAAAGTGAACATTCGTAAAGCAGGGGACACCTGTATGTAAGTTTACTTTCTTTCTTTCTTTTTAAATCTTTTTATTAATTTTTAAGCAAGCATAAATGAAACATGAATACAAAGAGTTTGAGAGTACATAGTTAATAGTTTAAGTAGGCATTGAAATATATGATAATCAATATATATAACCTCCCAAACTCATAGTATTTATGAACAAAAGCAAAAAAAACACCCCCAAAAAAAACCACTAACCAACATGGGCCATTGCATAATGTCAGATATATACAGTAGTGCCAATAACTCCGAACCTCCATCCAAATAATTAAGGATAATAAAAGTGAGGTTTAGGAAAAGACAATTTAACTCATATGAAAATGTTGAATAAATGGTCTCCAGGTTTCTTCAAATTTAACTGAAGGATCAAAAACAACACTTCTAATTTTTTCTAAGCTCAAACAAGAGATAGTTTGAGAAAACCACTGAAATATAGTTGGAGGATTAATTTCTTTCCAATTCAATAAAATAGATCTTCTAGCCATTAATGTAACAAATGCAATCATTTGTCGAGATGAGGAGGATAAACGGCTATTATCCACCATTGGTAAACCGAAAATTGCAGTAATAGGATGCAGTTGGAAATTGATATTCAGAACTATTGAAATAATACTGAAAATATCTTTCCAATAATTTTGCAAACAAGGGCAAGACCAAAACATATGGGTCAATGAAGCAACATCAGAATGACATCTGTCACAGGTTGGATTAACATAAGAATAAAATCGAGCAAGTTTATCCTTAGACATATGAGCTCTATGTACAACCTTAAATTGTATTAGGGCATGTTTAGCACAAATAGAAGACGAATTGACTAATAGTAAAATTTTCTCCCACTGCTCAGTGGGTATAAGACAATGAAGTTCTTTTTCCCATTCCTTCTTAATTTTTTCTGATACTTCTGGCTGTATTTTCATGATATTATAAACGACAGCTACTAAACCCTTTTGACAAGGATTCAGAGCTAAAATTCTTTCCGTAATGTCCAATGGACATAGTTTCGGAAAAGACTGTAACTCATTATACAAAAAATTTTTAACTTGCAAATATCTAAAAAAATGAGTTTTAGGTAAATTATATTTATTAGATAGCTGTTCAAAGGACATAAAGCTATCATCCAAAAACAGATCACGAAAACATGTTATACCTTTTGTTTTCCATAAAAGAAAAGCTTGATCCATAAAAGAGGGCCGAAAAAAAAAGTTAGATATTATAGGGCTTGATAAAATGAACTTATTCAAACCAAAAAATTTACGAAATTGAAACCAAATTCGCAATGTATATTTGACTATAGGATTAGTTATTTGTTTATTCAATTTAGATAAAGAAAAAGGAAGTGAAAATCCTAAAATTGAAAACAATGTACAGATTCTTGTACAGATTTACATTCCAAATTTACCCATTGTGGGCAAGCTGCTATAGTCGATTCTTGTGTCCAAAATATTAAGTATCGTATATTAACTGCCCAATAGTAAAATCTCAAGTTCGGCAAAGCCAAACCGCCCTCCTTCTTAGGCTTCTGTAAATATTTTTTGCCTAGTCTAGGATTTTTATTCTGCCACAGATAAGAAGATATTTTGGAGTCAATAATATCAAAAAAAGATTTAGGAATAAAAATTGGTAATGCTTGAAATAAATATAAGAATTTGGGTAATACCATCATCTTAATAGTATTAATTCGACCAACCAATCACAAAGATAATGGAGACCACCTGGTAGCAAGTTGCTTAATTTGGTCAATTAAAGGTAGTAAGTTTACTAGTTGGAAATTAATGCAGTGTAATTTATTTACTCGATAATTTAGCCTCCAAGGGACACAAAGTAAATTTGGACAAGGTACAATTGCAACAAGAGGAAATGATTTAGCACAGAAAATCTCCCAAGGCAAACAGGAGATCACTGAAAATCGTGCAAAAGCTGTTAAATCAGCAAAATCATCTACAGCTGTCCAGCAACTTTGATCATGGGTTTGTGCAACTACAACAGAGGGGGCTCATGCCTATGAGAGGTTCAGGCAACTTACCTAGCAGTCATGACTGCTACTAACGTTGTGCTGGATCAGATTTTAAATATTCTTTAAAGTGCACACTTTACTCACTATGAACAGAACCTTTCAAATAACAGCTGCTCAGCTGAGGCATCTAATATCATCATCCAACGAGCAAGTCCAGTGAAACCAGCTGCACTGTGGACATGGAAGACTATGTTGATCATGACTGTGCAAGAACAATAACATGCCAAGAAGATGCAAATCACCAGAGCTTGGACCAGCAGTCAATCCAAACACTGGAAGTTTGGAGATGAGGGGACTTCAATTAGGTCAACTGACAGAGAATAAAAGGCATTAGCAGGTCGCACCAGTGTAAAAGAGCTTTGACCAGCAACCAATCGACATTTGGGATTGACTAGTAAGAGTAAATTAAAGGAAGGCAGGCTCAGTGGCCATTGTCGCAGTGGCTGTCATTTGAGTGGATACAGTCAGACTGGTGATCTTAAGGCTTTAGCTCTTTGAGGCTTCAGAGAAGAGCAGTTTCAGTCAGAGAAAGCAAAGGAAAGAAAAGCTCATTTTTACATTCTCTTCTTTATATCTGCTCATCTAGAACAGTGGGGATGACAGGCAGGATAATGAATTGGTCCTCTTGTGGGATGTGGGAAGATAGGGAGATCTCCAGTGTTCCTGTCAACTACTACTGTGAGAAGTCTATTCAGCTGTAGCTTCTAGCAAACCGCATTAAGGAGTTGGAGCTGGATCTGGATGAACTCTGGATCATTTGGGAAGCTGAGTGGGTGACAGATAGGACATATAGAGAGGTAGTTCCACCTGAGGTGCAGGCCATAAGAAACTGAGTGACAGACAGGAAGGGGAAAGGGATTAAGGAGTCAATGCTGAGTACCCCTGTGGCCATCCCCCTTAACAACAGATATATCAATTTAGATACTGTTGTGGGGGGGGGGGGGGGGGGAGAATGACCTAACAGAGGAAAATCACTATGGTTGGATCTCCGGCACTGAATCTGCTTCTGTGACTCAGAAGGGAAGGTGGGGGGGGGGAAGAAGAGGCATGCTGTGGTGATAGGGGATTCATTAGGAGAATGAATAGGAGGTTTTGTGGGCGAGAATGAGATTCTCAGATGGTAAGCTGCCTCTCAGGTGCCAGGGTCTGGGATATCTTGGATTGAGTCCTCAATATTCTTAAGTGTAAGGTGAACAGCCAGAAATCATGGGTAGGACAAGTGACAAGGTTCTGCATAGGGAGTTCAGGGAGTTAGGTGCTAAGTTAAAGAGCAGGAACTCCAGGATTGTGATATCAGGGCTGCTACCTGTGCCACACGCTACTGAGGCTAGAACTAGGAAGAATATACACTTTAATATGTGGCTCAGGAGTTGGTTTTGGAGGGTGGGCATACATTTTTGGATCATTGGGCTCTCTTCCAGAGAAGGTGGAGCTGTACAGAAGGTACAGTTTGCACCTGAACCGGAGGGAGACAAATATCCTAATGGGAAGCATTTGTTAATGCTGCACGATGTGGTTTAAACTAGAGTTGCAGGGGGATGGGAACCAGAGTGCCAGAACAGTTAGTGGAGAGACCATGGAGGCAGATGTTGGTAATACTTCAGATAAAGTTAGGAATCAAAAAGGCTGAACATGGTGCGACTGGTGTCCTGAGCAGCACCTTGTCAGAAGGCCTTTGGACAAGATACCACACATAACACTGCTTAACAAGTTATGAGCCCATGGTATTACAGGAAAGTTTCTAACATGGATAAAGCACTGGCTGATTGGCAGGAGGCAAAGGGTGGGAATAAATGGAGCCTTTGTTGGTTGGCTGCTGATGACTAGTGGTCTGTGTTGGGACCAATTCTTTTTACACTATATGTCAATGATTTGGATGATGGAATTGATGGCTTTGTTGCAAAGATTGTAGAAGATATGAAGATGGGTGGAGGGTCAGGTAGTCTTGAGGATGTAAAGAGGCTACATTAGGATTACGACAGATTAGGAGAATGGGAAAAGGAATGAAAGATGGAATACAGTGTCAGGAAGTATGTGGTCATGCACTTTGGTAAAAGAAATGAAAGAGTTGACTATTTTCTAAATGGAAAGAATATTCAAAAATCTGAGGAGCAAAGGAACTTGTGAGTCCATTGCAGGATTCCCGAAAGATTTATTTGTGGGGGATGAGACTGTGGTGAGGAACACAAATATAACGTTAGCTTTCATTTCAAGAGGACTAGAAAATAAAAGCAAGAATGTAAAGTCGAATCTTTATAAAGCACTGGTGAGGCCTCACTTGTGAACAGGTTTGGGCCCCTCATCTTAGAAAGTTTGTGCTAAAACTGGAGACAGTTCAAAGGAGGTTCATAAAAATGATTCCAAGTTTGAATGGCTTGTCATATGAAGAACATTTGATGGCTCTGGGCCTGTATTCACTAAAATTCAGAAGAATGAGAGGTGACCTCATTGAAACCTATCAAATGGTGAGTGGGAGTGGACAGGATGTTTCCTGTGGTGGGAGGGTCTAAGACCAGAAGACATAGCCTCAGAATAGACCATAAGACACAGGAGCAGAATTAGGCCATTTGGCCCATTGAGTCTTCTCTGCCATTCAATCATAGCTGATCCTTTTTCCCCCTCCTCAGCCCCATTCCCCAGACTTCTCGCCATGTCCAATCAAGAACCTGTCAAGCTCTGCCTTAAGTATACCCAATGACCTGGCCTACACAACTGCCTGTGGTAATAAATTCCACAAATGCACCACCCTCTGGCTAAAGATATTTCTCTGCATCTGTTTTAAATGGACGCCCATCTATCCTGAGGCTGTGCCCACTTGTTCTAGATTCCCCAACCATGGGAAACATCCTTTCCACAGCTACTCAGTCTAGGCCTTTCAACATCCGAAAGGTTTCAATGAGATCCCCCTTCATCCTTCTAAATTCCAGACCCAGAGATATCAAACATTTCTTGTATGATAACCCTCTCATTTTTGAAATCATCCTTGTGAACCTCTTCTGAACCCTTTCCAATGCCAGCACATCCTTTCTTAGATGAAGAGCCCAAAACTGTTCACAATACTAAAGGTGAGGCCTCACCAGTGTCTTTTAAAGACTCAGTGTCACATCCATGCTCTTGTATTCTAGACCTCTTGAAAAGAATGCTAACATTGCATTTGCCTTCCTCATCACCAACTCTACCTGAAAGTTAACCTTAAGGGTGTTCTGCACAAGGACTCCTAAGTCCATTTGCATCTCAGAATTCTGGATTTTCTCCCCATTTAGAAAATAGCCTGCACATTTATCTCTACTACCAAACTGCTGACCATGCATTTTTCAACATAGTATTCAATATTCCACTCCCTTCCCCATTCTCCTAATCTGTCTGTCCTTCTGCAGCCTGTTTCCTCAACACTACCTGCCCCTCTGCCAATCTTCGTATCATCTGCAAACTTGGCAACAAAGCCATTTATTCCATCATCTAAATCATTGATATACAGCATAAAAAGAAGTGGTCCCAACACTGATCCCTGCGGAACACCACTAGTCACTGGCAGCCAACCAGAAATGGATCCTTTTATTTTCACTCACTGCCTGCTAGCAATCAGTCAATGCTCTAACCATGCCAGTAACTTTCCTGTGATGTCATGCTCTTAACTTGGTAAGCAGCCTCATGTGTGGCACCTTGTCAAAGCCCCCCTGAAAGTCCAAATATATAACATCCACTGCAGCCCCTTTATCCATGCTACTTGTAATCTCCTCAAAGAATTCCAACAGGTTTGTCAGGCAGGATTTTCCCTTAAGGAAACCATGCTGACTTTGTCCTATCTTGTCCTGTGTCACCAAGTAGTCCATCACCTCATCCTTAACAATTTATTCCAACATCTTCCCAACCACTGAGGTCAGGCTAACTGGTCTATAATTTTCTTTCTGTTGCCTTCCTCCTTTCTTAAAGAATGGAGTAACATTTGCAATTTTCCAGTCCTCTGGCACCATGCCAGAGTCCAAATATTTTTGAAATATCATTACTAACGCCTCCACAATTTCTAACATTTCCTCTTTCAGAACCCTAGGATGCAGTTCATCTGGTCTGGATGACTTGTGTACCATTAGGTTTTTCAGCATCTTCTCCCTTGTAATAGTAACTGACTCACTTCTCTTCCCTCACACCCTTCAACATCTGGCACACTGCTAGTGTCTTCCACAGTGAAGACTAATACAAAATATTCTTTTAGTTCATCTGCCATCTCCTTGGCCCCCCTTATTATTTCTCCGACCTCAATTTTTAGCGATCCTATATCCACTCTTATCTCTTTTTGTTTTACATACTTGAAAAAGCTTTTACTGTCCACTTTTATATTGCTTGCTAGCTTGCTTTCATATTTCATCTTTTCCCTCCCAATGATTCTTTTAGTTGTTTTCTGGAGGTTTATAAAAGCTTCCCAGTCTTCTGTCTTCCTGCTAATTTTTGCTTTGTTGTGTGCCCTCTCTTTTGCTTTTACATCAGCTTTGACTTCACTTGTCAGCTACAGTTGTGCCATAAGAGGAAAAAAGGGAACTTTAACCAAAACTTATGCAGTGCAAATGCCTTTTTCAAGCCGAAGCCTCCTAGGAATGGACGGAATGGCGAAGCAGACTTGAAGGCCCAAATAGCCTAATTCTGCTCCTATATTTTATGGTCTTATGAAGAAGTGCCTTTGTTGAACCCCTTTCTGATTCTGTATACTGATGACTTATCAACCATTGAGGAAAAAATTCAAATGGCTATCTGGGCTGTTGTCAGAGAAAATGAAGTGATGGCCTCAGGAAATATGGCTCTGGTACCTCTGCACAACAACCAGTACTGAAAGCTTTAACTGTAAATTAGCCGAAAGAAGATCCGCTAATATCTAAGTGGATTCTTGAATAATGAGCAATGAAGAAAATCAAAGAAAACCCAATAACTGAAACCATTGTTTAACCAATGTTTAACTAAGTTAAACATTGTGTCACAAAGGAATATAAAAGATATTCAAGAAGTGCAAGATGAGCGCTCAAATGAAGAAAAGTGTTACTGAATAGAAATGGTGCATTATTAAACAACGATGAAGTGTGGAAAATTGTCACTAGTCAGAGGCTGGTCACCCCCGCTGAACTGCTTCCTTATCTGAAAGAGCAGATACACTCCTAAGGATATATTGGAGTTGACAGATTCTCCAAACTGCGGTGGAATCCAAAGTTCAGTATGCAAGCTCAAAATGCCAGAATGGTATGACATGCCAGAAAATGAAACCCAGATCATTGGAGAAGCTACCTCAACTGAATATTCCTGCCCCACCTGGGCTATTTTTACATCAACAAGTGGACTACATTACTTTACCAAATTGCCAAGAATATTCAGATGTGTTTGTAATAGTGGACAAATTTTCAAGATGCGCGAAAGCCATTCCAGCAAGAAAAGCTACTGCCATACATACAGACAAAACTCCGATCAAGGACTACATTCCTAGACGGGGTTTGCCTTGCCACACCAACTCTGACCAAGAAACACATTTCACTGGAAATGTTTATTAAGAACTATGTCAGCTGATGAACACTGAATGGTTTTTTCATTGGCCAGAGTCATCAGGCCCAGTTGAAAGAATGAATGGCATCATCAAACAAATGGCTGAATAAGTATCAAGAGGAAAGTGTACCATGGCCTACAGCTTCTCCTTTGGTTTTATGCAGCATCAGAGTTACCCCAAACAAGAAAACAAATTTGAAGTGGTGACGGGGACTTGTGTTACCAGCAGGAGCTCTCGATCTCAGAGAGGCTGATAAGCATATTATGGCCAGCCATTTAATTGATTATTGTGTGTAACTAACACAAGCTGTTCAGCCTGCTTCTCAACAGGCCTCTGCTGCTTGGACTGGTCCATCGGAAGGAGGATTCCTGGTGAGTGGGTTGTGGTCAAAAAACTGCATAAGGAACCCCTGGGAGCACAGTGGAAAGTCCTTACCAAGTACTGTTAATTACCAATTCAGCAGTCAAGGTAGAAGGTAAAAGTAAGTGGATGCATGCCAGCCACTGCAAGCAACTTAAAGTGACTGCAGATTAACACAAGTACTGTGGAAGATTTCAAGCTGAATATAATTACTAGACATTATGGACTTTATTTTGAAACTTGTTAAATTTTCACCTGTTTCCCTTACTTGTGATGTAGCTTGAAATATAAATGCTTTTGAGAAGTAGATTTTGACTACTCTGTAACGTAGGTACTTTAATTTTTTTCCACCTTTGAATTTTCAGATGTGATTCTGCCAGGGTCCCATACAGAATAAAAGTTGGGGGTGGGGGCAGGGGTACAGTTGAAAGAATGAATGGCATCAAACAATGGCTGAACAATGGGCAGTATTTTAAAAAAATACTTTTTATAAGATGAATTAACGCAAGACTAAAGTTGCAGTTTAATCATTTGTACTTTAACTAAAGTTGTATTTAAATCATTAGTACTTTTTTAACAAAGTCATGTATTTTCACAATATGTGGTGGGTTGTCCCCACTTACTGGCAGAAAATGGTATAGCAATTAAACTAACGATAATCACCATTCTCATTTTTTATTGGCTATGTATTTGCACACTACCCACGTGATTTAATTGTGTATCTATTGCCCTCTGCTCTGCTCGTTTGTCACAACAATAAAAAGTTGAACACAGGAAGGAAGATCTAAGAAAAGCTTGACTTTATTACCATACTCTCCAAAACGAAGAGAATCCCAATGTTGCCATTCAACTAGGACACCTACTGTTCGCACTCCAGCATAGATCAGGAGCATACCAAGTGTGGCATCCAGAAGGAAATTTATCAGATACCTAAAGATAGTAAACAGAAAATTGAGTTACTAGTTGCAAAGTAAATACATTTCAGCATGAGCATTTTTTATAATGGAAGACAGATGACTGGGAAATTTTTAAGGAACAACAGAACTTAACTAAAAAGGCAATACGGGGAGAAAAAATGAGGTATGAACGCAAGCTAGCCAGGAATATAAAGGAGGATAGCAAAAGCTTTTTTAGGTATGTGAAGAGAAAGAAGATAGTTAAGAACAATGTTGGGCCCTTGAAGAATGAATTGGCTGAAATTGTTATGGGAAACAGAGAAATGGCAGAAGAATTTAATAAGTACTTTAGATCTGTCTTCACTAAGGAAGACACAAGCAATCTCCCAGATGTATGGATGGGCCAAGGACATAGGGTAACAGAGGAAATGAAACAGATTGACATTAGGAAGGAAACGGTGATGAGTAGACTGATGGGACTGAAGGCTGACAAATCCCCAGGTCCAGATGATCTGCATCCTAGGGTACTAAAGGAGGTGGCCCTGGAAATTGCGGATGCATTGGTAACCATTTTCCAATGTTCCTTAGATTCAGGATCAGTTCCTGAGGATTGGAGAATGGCTAATGTTATCCCACTTTTTAAGAAAGGAGGGAGGGAGAAAACAGAGAACTATCGACCTGTCAGCCTAACATCAGTAGTGGGGAAGATGCTAGAGTCCATTATTAAAGATGAAATAGTGGCATATCTAGATAGCAGTGATAGGATTGGGCCGAGCCAGCATGGATTTACCAAAGGTTAATCATGCTTGACTAATCTATTGGAGTTTTTTGAGGATGTAACCAGGAAGTTAGACAAGGGAGATCCAGTGGATGTAGTGTACCTCGATTTTCAGAAGGCATTTGATAAGGTCCCACATAGGAGATTGGTGGGTAAAATCAAAGCTCATGGCATTGGGGGGAAGACATTGACATGGATAAAAAACTGGTTGGCAGATAGAAAGCAAAGGGTAGCGGTGAATGGGTGTTTCTCGGAATGACAGGTGGTGACTAGTGGGGTGCCACAGGGCTCGGTATTGGGACCACAGCTGTTTACGATTTACGTCAACGATTTAGATGAAGGCATTGAGAATAACATCAGCAAGTTTGCTGATGATACTAAGCTGGGTGGCAGTGTGACATGTGATGAGGATGTTAGGAGAATTCAGGGTGACTTGGATAGGCTGGGTGAGTGGGCAGATACTTGGCAGATGACGTTTAATGTGAATAAGTGTGAGGTTATCCACTTTGGGAGTAAGAACAGGAAGGCAGATTATTATCTGAATGGTGTAAAGTTAGGTAAGGGAGAAATACAAAGAGATCTAGGAGTACTTGTTCATCAGTCACTGAAGGTGAATGAGCAAGTGCAGCAGGCAGTGAAGAAGGCTAATGGAATGTTGGCCTTTATTACAAAGGGAACTGAGTACAAGAGCAAGGAAATCCTCTTGCATTTGTACAGGGCCCTGGTGAGACCACACCTGGAGTATTGTGTACAGTTTTGGTCTCCAGGGTTAAGGAAGGACATCCTGGCTATAGAGGAAGTGCAGCGTAGATTCACAAGGTTAATTCCTGGGATGTCTGGACTGTCTTATGCAGAGAGGTTAGAGAGACTGGGCTTGTACACGCTGGAATTAAGGAGATTGAGAGGGGATCTGATTGAAACATATAAGATTATTAAGGGATTGGACAAGATAGAGGCAGGAAATATGTTCCAGATGCTGGGAGAGTCCAGTACCAGAGGGCATGGTTTGAGAAAAAGGGGTAGGTCATTTAGGACAGAGTTAAGGAAAAACTTCTTCTCCCAGAGAGTTGTGGGGGTGTGGAATGCACTGCCTCGGAAGGCAGTGGAGGCCAATTCTCTGGATGCTTTCAAGAAGGAGCTAGATAGGTATCTTATGGATAGGGGAATCAAGGGATATGGGGTCAAGGCAGGAACCGGGTATTGATAGTAGATGATCAGCCATGATCTCAAAATGGCGGTGCAGGCTCAAAGGGCCGAATGGTCTACTTCTGCACCTATTGTCTATTGTCTATTGTAACTCTTCATGGGATATATACAATCTGTTGACTACCTCTGGTCTATTCCCTTTCCCCACACCATGATCCAGGAAAGTGACTAGATTTACTGAATTTATCTTCATAGCTTGTTGTGCCTTTTCTTTTAATTGAGAATACTGTACTGTGCAAAAGTCTTAGGTAGGGCAAAAGTATAGCTAGAGTGTCTCAGACATTTGCACCATACTGTAGCAATTTTATGTATTACACTATACTGTGGTTACACAAAAGAAATTTAATGACATATGTCAATGATGATAAACCTGATCCTGATATGGGTTTCTAGTGTGTACGGAGAGTGGGAAGGGAGCAGGGAGAGGTGAATCATGTTTGGGAAAAGGGGAAGAGAGAGGTGAGGGAGTGGGAAGTAACAGAAAGACATTCTGTAATGATCAATAAACCTATTGTTTGAAAGCAAATGACCTTGCCCTGTGTCTCGGGGCCGGGTGTGTCTGTACTCACGCCACCCCTTCTGCCCCAACACTTCTTCTCTGCCACCTGTCCCACACACCTCCCGTGGTGCTCTACCCTTGCCATTCCCAACATCCTTTGTTCTCACCATATTTACAAACTCGTTCTCCTCTACACACACACACACACACACACACACACACACACACACACACACACACACACACACACACACACACACACACACACAGAGTATGTGCCTCAAATTTTTGCACAGTACTGTACATGATTATCTTTGATGGAGAAGTTGAAAAATAGAAGAATAAAGGTCACAGATATAAATAAAGGGGAAAGGAGTTAAAAGTGACATGAGAAAAACATTTTCTTTAAAAGCATTGGGAGTGGAATATGGATGCACTAATTGAGACTGTGGTGAGTTACAAGTACCAGACAGGATATGGTGGGGAAAAATTTGGAACAAAATACCAGAATAGTGTTTTACACAGCCAATGTGAAGATCTTGGGAGGAACGGACCCCTCCAATGTTGTGCTTCGATGTGGGCATTACTGCCATGGCCAACGTGGTGTGCTTCGATGTAGGCATTACTGCTCACCATAGCCACCTTGAAGATTGTGATGGCAAATTTCTCCTTGAACTGCTGTAACCATGCTGAAGATTCTAACAAAGGAGTTTTGGTAAAACTGACCAAAATAATTCAAGAAGTTCCAGCATTTAGACCAGGGGTTCCCAATCTGGAGTCCACGGACCCCCAGTTAATGGTAGGGGTAATTGGCATTTAAAAAAAATGGTTGAGAACCTCTGATTTAGACCCACAATAGTGAAGGGGTCATGTGTTTCAAATTTAGGATGATCTATGACTTGAAGAACAATATGCTGTCCTTTCAGGTGTGGGATATTCAATTTTATGGGTGCACCTGTGTATGCAACTTCAGTTGTTGGATGGCCATCCCAGACTGTCTCAAGCCTTCTTTTGGGAGTCAGCTGGTGAGTGGCTCAAAGCTCTTGTACCCATAGCATGTGGCAATCCGGTTCAATTTCTGGACATACAACAATAACTGAGTAAATGATGGAGGACTCAGTAATGCCAATGCATTGAGTAAAATGGATAGAAATTTTTTTCCTTGCTGGGATGGTCACTGTCCTATATCAAAATGTGAACATTGTGCAATCACTTCTATCAAACTTACTTCTGATCTCATGATGGAAAGTCACTAATCAAGCAACTGAAAATAGTTTGGCCTAACAAACTTCTCTGATGAACTCCTGCAGCAATGTCCTGGGGTTGAGATGCTTCATCTACAGTGGGTGTTCCCAGTCTGGGGTCTATGGACCTATCAGTTAATGGTAGGAGTCCTTGACATAAAAAAAGTTGGGAACCCCTGATCTACAGCATCCACATTGATATTGTTTCATACATTAGGGTTGGTTTTATGGCAGTTGCAACCAGTGCAGTTTTACTTTCTTTTGTTCTGTCTAAACCTTGAATCAGTAATATAGATTCTGTCTGGATATCAAGCAGATGGTAGTGGTATGGAGGCTATGATCCCAGTGCAGTTTGATGTGATTAGGTAGTGTAAGTGGCTTGGTATTGACTAAATAGGTCGAACAGCCTGTTTCTGTGCTAAACTCTGACTCCTGCAATGTTGCTGGAGTCAAACCGTATAGGTTTCTGCCATTCCTTTGGGTTCATCAGATGTGTGGAATGTGGAAGCTTGCTACAAGGGCAGCAGCTTGCTCTCCACATGCAAACCCATTCTTGAATATCCAAACAGATAGGGCACAACATCCATGGTCAACCCAGACCAATGGAGGCCTCAACATAAGTAGGAACTTGAGTCCCAATTTTTCACAACTTACTAAATTCACTACGTGTCATTGCTAAATTTATCCTGAGGTCATCAATACCAAGAGATTTGGTTATAACTCAAAAAACTACTAATGCATTATTCACAAAAGGCCAATTGTCAATAGGAATTGAAAACTAAAGTTAGAGAGGTTACACCACTTATATACTGCACTAGTCCGAGGATAGTCAAGTTAAGTCAAGTCGCTTTTTATTGTCATTTTGACCATAAACTACTGGTACAGTGCAGGGCAGAACAATAATTAATTAATTAATAATTAATAAACAAAACAACAGGCACAGTAGAGGACAAATTTCAATATAATTATAAATGATGTAAATGTCAGTCTAGACTAGGTATTGAGGAGTCTGATGGCTTGGGGGAAGAAACTGTTGCACAGTCTGGTCGTGAGAGCCCGAATGCTTCGGTACCTTTTGCCAGATGGTAGGAGGGAGAAGAGTTTGTATGAGGGGTGCGTGGGGTCCTTCACAATGCTGTTAGCTTTGCAGGTGCAGCGTGTGGTGTAAATGTCTGTAATGGCTGAACAAGCAAGGCACAAATCCTCTGGAATTTAGCACAGTGAGAGGTGACTTGATGTTATGCAAGATCTGAGGAGCCTTGACAAGATGTTATCTTTTGGGGAAGAACTTAGATGCCAATATCACTGATTTAAGACAGACGAGCTGCTATTTTCCCCCTCCGTGTCTCTTCCTCAAAGGGTGCTGTTACGAATGTGAAGCAACTCTGAGGGGCCGAAGGGTACAAAGTCACCCCCCTCCTTTTTGAGAATCGCAAGATCGCTATTATTTTGGGTCTGAGACCCAGGAAATGAGAGAGAGACATCCAGAATACACAAGGTTTGGAATGTGTCCTGACATCAGCGGAACGGAACCACTGATAACGGCCATTGTCTCTTGGAGACGGAATTGTGTATTGAGTACTGTACTATTCATTGAAACCCCTCAGGGGACAACCAGAGTGGTCTGGTTGAGGGATTGCATCATCCCAACCTGATTGACATCAGAGACCCCATGAGTAAGGATAAAAGAGGGGTCTGGGGAACAACCCCTTTAGACGCACCAGGAGAAACGCTAGAAATCCCGTGACAGCGTTTTATAGCAAAAGCCGGTGGGGGCTCGTGTGCGTCCTCCCTTGCCTGGGTTGGCGGGCTCATCACGGAAGAACGGTTTAGCTAAAGGAGAGGCCACACTTGAACGGCCACGGCAACGAGACACCTGACGGATCAAAATTATCAAGGAAAGCCGGCAAGTTTTTCTTTCTCTCTCCCTCTCTCTCCAACAATTGCAACCCAGCGAAAACCAAAAGACGGCAGCTTGTGAAACTGCAGTGAACTTTATATTTCCATCGGACAATACATTATCCCCTAGACAACGATAGAGCTTATTTCTTATTGATTATTATTATACCCGCACTTTTAGATTTAGTATTGACGACGTATATTATCTGTATATTTGCATTGATATTATTTTTGTGTATTTTTACTAATAAATACTGTTAAAAATAGTATCATCAGACTTCAACGGACGTCTCTATCTTTGCTGGTAAGTGACCCAGTTACGGGGTTCGTAACAACGTGGGGCCTCGTCTCGAGATTTGATACCAAATTGGAGGGCCAGTAAATCGGGCTTTTAAGTCCAAACTTGGATTTGGTTGGGCGGGTAACCAGACGGGAAACCAGCAAAGATGGACGTAGACAAATTTATAGAAAACCCGACTCTGGAGGCGCTAGAGGCTGCCACAAAGTCGGACTTGATAAATATTGTGAAAGGACTAAATCTCGCAGAGGTGAGGTTGTCAATGAAAAAGCGGGAGGTGCGGAGGGCCATAACTCAGTATTATATTGTGAAGAATGTGTTTTCGGCTGAGGTATTGGAAAATATCCCTGAAAATGTACCAGCTAGTGGGACGGCTCAGTTAGAGTTGGAGAAATTAAGGTTGGAACATGAAATTAAGTTAAAACAGCTGGAAGCAGCTGAAAAGGAGAAAGAGAGAGCCAAAAAAGAGAAGGAAAGAGCCACAAAGGAGAGGGAGTATGAGGAGAAGGAGAAACAGAGGAAACATGAGATGAACATGGAGAAGTTAAGGTAAGAGCGAAGAGCTCAAGGATCAGACCGAGAGGAGAGACTTAATGTTAGTAGGGAGTTTAGGGGGGGACGTCACGTGATGACGTAGGATCGAGACGCTGGAACCCAGCTCTCCCGTAAAAAGTTAATAAATTAATGTCCAAATGAAGAAAAGTTAGTCAATACTTTCTAAAAGTTACTTATAAACTACTCCGGATTGTGTCAAGCTATGCCTCAAGGAAGGAAGATGAAGAAAACAAATACCGGGAAGACTACGCAAGTTGGAACAAGAACAAGGCCCATGTCTACCGAGGAACCGCGGTCTCAGGTACATTATACCACCGGCGATACGGAACAGGAGACTGCGGCAACATCGGCAATTTCTAAAGGAAAAAACCATCGTGAACTGCGCAAACGCGAAGGATGGAGCATGCGCAAACGGGAGCAACAAGAACTACAAAGCCCAGCTACCACTGCAACTGAAAGTGATAGCGAATCGGAGGGAGAGACAGATCTTCCGGAAAGATCAGATGAAGAGGGAGTTAAAAGTCCTTCTAGAAATATAGAAAAGACTTTGAGGCAAATAATGCGCAAATTAGACACATTAAAAGTAATTAAAAATAATCAAAAAATACTTGAAAAAAAATGACCAATATGGAGATTATGCTTGATAAAATGACAAAGAGACAGGAAAAAATGGAAAAAAGAATTACAGACTTGGAAACTACAACGGAGGACATGGTTGAAAGAATGGACAAAATGGAAAATGAAAATACTGCTTGGATATCAGAAAGAAAACAATATATGGAAAAAATTGATAAGCTTGAAAATTTCAGTAGACGAAATAATATTAAAATTGTTGGACTTAAAGAAGATATAGAAGGAGAAGATCCAATAAATTTTTTTCAAAAATGGATCCCTGAAAAATTGGAAATGGAAAGAGAAACTCCAATTGAGATCGAAAAGGGCTCATAGATCCTTAAGGTCAAGACCTCGAGCTGATCAAAACCCACGATCAATTTTGATAAAATGCTTACGATACCAAGACAAAGAAAAGATCCTGAAGGCCGCTGCCCAAAGTGCCAAAAATAGAAACGGGCCACTGATGATAGCAGGGAAACCAGTTCTTTTTTATCCTGATATAAGTTACAACCTGTTGAAGAGAAAGAAGGAATTTAACCCAGCGAAAAAAGCCTTATGGGAAAAGGGTTATAAATTTACAATGCGTCATCCAGCAACACTGATAATTTCTTTGGAGGAGGGGAAATTATTTTTTTCCGATTATCGAAAAGCGGAGGAGTTTGTACAAGAACTTCCATCTATTCGCTAATTACACATAGAGGCTTCCAAACGTAATGGATTAAAGATGAAGATAGACCCAACGAACAGAAGTGATGGACATTTATGGATATTATAGAAGAGAAAAGCAAAATTTTAGAAATACTAAATGAGAATAGTATTTTTTTTTTCTCTTCTTATACATATACTTTTTTATATTGCGGGGGGGCTGGGGAGCTTTGGATCGGTTACTGCGGGATTCACATGTGTAATCATGGCGGTTGCCATGACCCGTACAGCAGAGGGGGGTAATGTTGTGTTTTTTTTTCCCACAACATTAGTAGGGGGGTATTTTGTTTTTTTCTTAATATTTTAATTTTCTTCTATCCTTTTGCCTGGATGATTGGTGGGGACACACATAGCAACATGGAGATTTTTATAAAGATTTCCCAGGATACCACGAAAGTTGAAAGATTAGGTATTATTATAGATTGGAGTAATATAATTAAAAAAAAATGACTAATCTACTAAATTTTTTAAGTTTTAATGGAAATAATTGGTTACTTGGGGAAAGAAATAAATATATATACTAAAGTTATTACGAACTCCATGGAGCATGTGGGGATCTTCCAATGTCCAGGCATTCCTTTTTTTTTTCTTTCTTTCTTATTTTTTTAATAGGGATGTTAGGGGGAGGGGTTAAGGGGAGGGGGGCTGGGTAACACATTTTTTTTTCATACACATTTACTCTGTAACTATTTGAAAACAATAAAAAAAAAGTAGGGAGTTTAGGTTAGTACCTCCGTTCGAGGAGACGGATGTTGATAGTTATTTCTTGCATTTTGAAAAGGTGGCAGTGAGTCAGAAGTGGCCCAGAGATCAGTGGGTGGTGTTATTACAAAGTGTGTTAAAAGGGAAAGCAGCAGTCCCTACAGATTGTATTGTGGTGATCAGTAAATCGACAAGAAAGCCCCAGGTAGACAGAATACGAGAGGGGCCTGCGAAATTTATTTCAGAAGGAACCGTGTCTGTGAAAGAGGGAGACACACCAGTTCCAGTGCGGATCTGGAGAGACACTGGAGCTGAGCTGTCATTGATTTGCAGTAAGGTACTAGATTTTGGTCCCGAGACTGGAGAGGTGGCTTTGAGAGGCATAGGAAAAGGGACAGAAGCTATGCCTTTGCAGAGGATCATTATAAATTGTGAGCTGGTATCTGGACCAGTTGAAATAGGGGTGCGATCAGAATTTCCGAGAACTGACGTAGACATCCTTCTGGGTAACGATTTAGCTGGTGGTGAAGTTTGGTCGGCCATGGAGCTGACGAGCCAGCCTGTAAGTGTTGAGGACCCGCCCCAGATTCCAAGATCTATCCCGCATGCGCGACCACTCGCAGCATGTCGAGAAAGACAGCTGAGAAGGAGACCAGTTTAATTCAGGCCAGTATCGATTTGGCTGAGACGTTTTTACCGACCCTGTACCAAGAGGAGTTAGAGGGTGGTAAAACAGAGAATAGGAAGGTGAAAGAGAGTAAGGGAGAGGAGGTATACCTACCCTCAGCCAAGAGGAAATTTATAGAGGCACGGAGTAAAAATGAGAAACAGATAAGGCTGTTAGACGGTCCAGGGTTGGACATGGATGATCTGTCTGGTTTGATAGAACTGTTTGAAGAAGTTGAAAATTTTAAATGTGTTCCCGATAATGAAATGAGGGCAGTTCTAGATGAAAAGGATGCCATTACCTTGAAGAAGTCTGCTGGGTTGGCAGATGAGGTTGTTTCAGCCCGCAGGGTTGAGTTTACTCCAGAAGGGAGTTGCCCAGAGAGTAACTGGGAGGATCAGGGGAACTTAGAATTTGTAAAGGGGATGGGTATTGAAAGCCTGGAGGAGGCAGATGTCCCGTTTGAGTGTGTTCAAGATGTGGATGCACGTGGTACCGAACCTAGTAATGGAACTCAGGAAAAGTCTGAGGTATTTGATTCAGTTGAAAAGGAATGCAGTCCTTGTGGGTCAGATGGACTTGGTTCAGTGAAGAAAGGGTTAACCGTGGTACTAGTGGGAAGTGAGAATTCCCAGTTGTTTGTGTTCGAAGGTGTGTTAAAAGTTAGTGAGGAGATAAAAGGTGGTGATGTGAATCTTATTATTGAAGGAGAAGGGAAAAGTGTAGTTCATAAATTGAATGAAGAAAATTTAAAGTCTGGATTGATGTCAGAAGCAGTAACCAGGCTGAAGGGACAATGGCTTGGTAATACGGTGCCTGCGAATCAATTACAGTTTGATTTGGAATGTAAAGGCGCCCCACGCGCTATTGTTATTCAGGAGTGTGCTGTGAAGAGGCAGAATTTGAAATGCTGTTTGGACAAAGAGGGATCGCTTGCAGCTATTGAACTGAAAACTAATAGAATGAAGAGTCCTGAAGATAAAACTAACAACTTGCTTAAGAATAAAGAATTGTGTGGAAATTCAGCAAATGGGCTACGTTTGGAAAACATTGTTGATAAAATAACTCCTATGAAAGGAGCATGCAAAAGCCTATTCCACACTGGTGCGCAAGCTAACCACGTGGGAGTTAACTGGAAAAGGGGCGAGGGTTGACGGGATGCCACTTTAAATAACAGGATCCAGTTTTAAGGGATTTCGACAAAGCATGTAAATAATAAAGACAACCCCATGGAAGATTGACTGTTAAGTTTGAAAGTAAAATAAAGATTAGCATTTGTATGAACTTTTGTAATATACACGTAAGCTAAGATCACAACTCTTTAGTTTTGTTTTGCTGAAGAAAAGGAATACAAATAGGTGGTTATTAAATTGGAGTCTGATGCTACAAGAATATTAAGGTACAAGATAATAAGATATTAAAGGAAGACAATGTAATCGCTAACTGTTAGATGCTGAATTGAATGTATAACTGTATTACTCTGTAGTGAAAAAAAACTCTTTCGTATTGTGTTATTTCTGAAATCCTGTAAGACTCTGTATTAATTAATTTTTACCTGTGGCAAAAATCCTAGAAGGAAGGGGGTGTTACGAATGTGAAGCAACTCTGAGGGGCCGAAGGGTACAAAGTCGCCCCCCTCCTTTTTGAGAATCGCAAGATCGCTATTATTTTGGGTCTGAGACCCAGGAAATGAGAGAGAGACATCCAGAATACACAAGGTTTGGAATGTGTCCTGACATCAGCGGAACGGAACCACTGATAACGGCCATTGTCTCTTGGAGACGGAATTGTGTATTGAGTACTGTACTATTCATTGAAACCCCTCAGGGGACAACCAGAGTGGTCTGGTTGAGGGATTGCATCATCCCAACCTGATTGACATCAGAGACCCCATGAGTAAGGATAAAAGAGGGGTCTGGGGAACAACCCCTTTAGACGCACCAGGAGAAACGCTAGAAATCCCGTGACAGCGTTTTATAGCAAAAGCCGGTGGGGGCTCGTGTGCGTCCTCCCTTGCCTGGGTTGGCGGGCTCATCACGGAAGAACGGTTTAGCTAAAGGAGAGGCCACACTTGAACGGCCACGGCAACGAGACACCTGACGGATCAAAATTATCAAGGAAAGCCGGCAAGTTTTTCTTTCTCTCTCCCTCTCTCTCCAACAATTGCAACCCAGCGAAAACCAAAAGACGGCAGCTTGTGAAACTGCAGTGAACTTTATATTTCCATCGGACAATACATTATCCCCTAGACAACGATAGAGCTTATTTCTTATTGATTATTATTATACCCGCACTTTTAGATTTAGTATTGACGACGTATATTATCTGTATATTTGCATTGATATTATTTTTGTGTATTTTTACTAATAAATACTGTTAAAAATAGTATCATCAGACTTCAACGGACGTCTCTATCTTTGCTGGTAAGTGACCCAGTTACGGGGTTCGTGACAGTGCTAACAGCAGTCTTTGAATATTTTAAGGCATACTGTAAATAGGTAGTTAATTTTTTAAAGCAATGTGGTGAAGAGACCGTAATAGAAATCTGTCCTGATACAAAGTCTCAATCCAGAATGACTGTCCCTTGGCCTCCATAGATGCTGCCTGACCTGCTCCAGCAGCAGGTTATTTTTCTAATGAAAGTTAACTGTAGGTTGATGGGAAGAGGAAAGTACCAAACGGCAAGCCAAACCACATGGAATTAGAGCAACTCCTGCCTCTAACTTGCATATCAGTTTGGACAGTATTACACTGGTTCTGAATTGTCAGTTTCAGCACTACAAAACCAGGTCTCAGTCTTTGTATCCAATGTTCTTGATACCACATGGACAACACAGACTGGATTCTTGATAGTTATGATCTCAGAAGGGAAGACAGATGATACATTCACTTGGTCCCTCTGTTCAGATTCACAGTAAATACTTCAACCTTGTTTAATGACTTCAATGGAAACAGTAGATTTTCTGGGACTGGCCTATTCTCATTTGGTGTTTAAATGCAAGACTGCAGAACTTTGAACCCAACCTCTGGTTGCAAGGTCACTTAAAAATGTCTGTAACATTATGGACTTGTTTTGTAAGAGCAAATTCTTAGATGTTACATTTGAAGTTAATTACCCAGTAGTCTTTATCTGCAGCTCCTAAGAGCACATTTGTAAAATTATGGAACATGAGAATTAAATGCAACATTGAGAATGTGTGTGTTGTACCACATGAAACACTCACAGTGAACATGGGTCCTCTTCAGTCAGGTCCGACAAGTAAACATTGGCAAAGTGGATAAAGAGCATGCCAATTGCCTGCTTTGAGGTATCCAAAAACCTGCAAAAGTAATGTTCAATTATTAGAGATGCTTTGAATGGAGTCCAGAAAAAAGACAGTTGAGCCGAACAGCCGTTGAAAACAATGGCGTAAGCTGATAAAATCTGAAAATTTGAATACAGTCTGAACAGAAGCTTCTGATAATCACTGGGGTTAAGAGTGATTCCACTGCACTGTGACGAGGCAGGGAATGAGCAAGACAACAAAGGATACACAGAAACAAAGAGTGACTTGTGAAGAGTGGAGTCAGTGGGGAATTGAGTAGGAGAGAGAGGGCACTAGCATAGCTTTGGAATGCCAAGTGGACAATGGGGCAGCCATGGCATTCTGATGACAGAATAGGGAGAATGAACTTCACTTGTAGGCATTAGTAGAGAAACGGGGATGGTTGTGTGATAGAGTGGTGACCTGTTCAGTAAGCAGGGAGGTGGGAGTGGAAGGGGATTTTTGTGAAGTGCAATGGGATTTCATGAATGATGAAGACAAAAAAAAACCCTAGTTGCCATTTCTAATTGTAATAAATCTAGATATGAGCCATGCTCTTTAAACTTACAATCTCATTGGCTGGCACATTGGAGCAGATTCTTTGTTGCCCCAAGATTGTCAGTCATTTGCACTGGGTCCAGCTCCAGCACATCAGCAAGGTGTGGAAAATAGGACTGTTCCTGCCTGATAATGTGGCTGGCTGCAGTGACAAAAACTGCCCTGACACCATCAAGTTCATCCTATCCCACATTTCCCCAGCTTGCTGGTTGTCAACGTGCCATTTCAAATTAACATTTGCAAATGCATTTGACAGCCTTGGAAATTCACCTGCACTCAGGACCAAGGCAACTTAAATTATTTAACGAATTATTAAATTTGAATACAGGTACTGCAGTGGTAGCAGGCTAACTTAGCACACTCGTTAAAGAAATATGCAACCTTGGCACAAATGCATTTAATTGTTCTGCACTATTTGGTTTTCTTCTTTCAACTTAGTGCTCAATTAACTTGTGCATGGAAAGACATGCTGATTGATAGCATCTTTTAGTATTATGACTATTAGGCAAGCTGACCAGTGAAAGAAAATATACAATAATAAACATTGAACGCCATTCCCCATTCATAACATCCCCTGGCAAGCCAATATTGAGCTACCCACAGTATCTGGGGTATAGCTCTTACAGCCTTACAACACTCGATACTTGCCATATCTTCCACGGTCGCCTCTCGTACTTTGGCTCTCGAAAACGTTTCACTGCCAATGAAAGACAATGGATTACAAAACAAATCTCAACTGTTTATAAATTACTATTTATAATAATTATTTGAAATTATTTGAGAAATGTAAGTTCATTTTAAGAAGCTATTCTCAATTAGGGCAAAGACAACAATTTAATCCACATGGGTTTTAGTTAGGTACATGGCATTCTAATCAGAAACATACAAATTCTGCAAAACTACAGCAAATTGATAAGGGACAGACAGCAGAAAGTCAGATGAAGTTTCAGTGACTGAGACACTGCATTGGCATTTTGGGTTCCACAGGCAGTGTGACATTCCACATTAAAAAAACCAAAATGAAGATGCACACACTGGAAATTCAAAATAAAAACAGAAAATAGCAAATTACTCAGGTCGTTAGATCTGTGGGAAGAGAAATAAAGTTAATAGCTCTATTTAGCTCCATCTCTCCAATATCAAAGAAATGGTGGTCATAAAGAATGGCAAACGGTATCAGTCTTGAAAAGTACATGCAAAACAAAGAATTCAAGGCAGATGTGGAATTTTTTAAAAAGAGAACAACAGATCAAGCAACATTTATGACAGTCAGTGTTTTGGGTCGAGATTCTTCATCTCGACCAGGGCTTCCCAACCTTTTTATACCACAGATTCCTACCATTAACCAAGGGGTCCATGAACCCCAGAATAGGGCCCCCTGATCTAGACTGAAAGATAGAACAGAGATAGCCAGTTTTAAGATAAAAGGAAAAGGGGTGGAGCAAGAGCTGGCAAGTGATAGGTGGATCCAGTAGTGATAGACAGGTAGACAAGGAATGGGTGGAATTAGCAACGGAGGCAGGTGGCAGTAAAAGAGCAGTTGATGGAAACAGATAGGAAAGGAAGGTGGATCAGAAGCAAATAAGGGAGGTAAAAGGCAGATAGGAAAGGGGGGATGGGTTAGTGTGTTGGTAATGGGTAGATGAAGTGAGTGGAGGTGGGGAGAGAGGGTGCGTGTAGGAGGACCCAGGTAGATCATGAGAGAATAGAGACAGAAGAGAGGCACATGACTGAAATTGGAACCCAGGCAGAATACAAAGTGCCCTAGTTTGTGTTTAGCCTCACCCTTGCAGTGGAGGAAGTCAAGAACAGACAAGTCGATGTGGAAATGAGGAAATGAAAATTGCTGACCACCAGAAGCTCTAGATGGCCATGGCAGATGGAGCACAGGTTCTCTGCAAAACTGTCCCATTGTCTGCGCTAGGTCTCGCTAACGTAAAGGAGATTGCATTGGAAGCACTGAATAAAACAGTCCCATTGTCTGTACTTGGTCTCACTGATGTAGACGAGACCATATTGGGAGCACTGAATAAAATAAACAAGATTGTTGGAGTTCTCTGCCTCACTTGGATGACTGGAAGGATCTTTGGTGGGGTGAGATGCAGGGACAAGTGTTGCACCTCCTGCTGTTTCAAGGGAAAGTGCCTAAGAAGGGAGAGATGAGTCGGGAAGAATGAGCAAACCAGGAAGTCATGGACAAAGTGTTCCCTATGTACAGCACAATAGGTTGAGGAAGTGAAAATGTGATGGTGCAGCTGTTTAAGAACTATGTACTGGGTGCATTGACTGGTGGAATAAAAAGTCAGGACTGCAGAAATGCTATCTCTGTTCTGTTTCACAGAATAATAATTATCACATGTACAGAGGAATAGTGAAAAACATGAATTTAGGTACAGAGGAGCTGTCAGAGTTAAGTTTTGTTTTTACTCAGAGAGTGGTGAGTGTCTGGAATGGGCTGCTGGCAACAGTGGTGGAGGCAAATACAATAGGGTCTTTTAAGAGACTCCTGGATAGGTACATAGAGCTTAGAAAAATAGAGGGCTATGGGTAACCCTAGGTAATTTCTAAGGGAAGGACATGTTCTGCATAGTTTTGTGGGCTGATGAGCCTCAAGTCAAGTCACTTTTATTGTCATTTCGACCATAACTGCTGGTACAGTACATAGTAAAAATGAGACAACGTTTTTCAGGACCATGGTGTTACATGACACAGTACAAAAACTAGACTGAACTACGTAAAAAAAAAGAGAAAGCTACACTAGACTACAGACCTACACAGGACTACATAAAGTGCACAAAAACAGTGCAGGCATTACAATAAATAATAAACAGGACAATAGGGCAAGGTGTCAGTCCAGGCTTCGGGTATTGAGGAGTCTGATAGCTTGGGGGAAGAAACTGGTACATAGTCTGGCCGTGACAGCCCGAATGCTTCAGAGCCTTTTCCCAGACGGCAGGAGGGAGAAGAGATTGTATGAGGGGTGCATGGGGTCCTTCATAATGCTGTTTCCTTTGCGGATGCAGCGTGTAGTGTAAATGTCCGTGATGGCGAAGCCTGTATTATGCTGTAGGTTTTCTATGTTTCTATGTATTCCTTACACAGTGCGTTGAAGTAGGACAATGTAAAACAGAAGAAACTCCTGCCTAAGCAAGGGCCTTGACTCACTGCAATTTGCCTATTGCCACAATAGGACTACAGCAGATGCAATTTCACTGGCTCTCCACTCAATCTTGGATCTCGTGAACAGCAATATCTATGTCAGACTGTTATTTATTGAATACAGTTCAGCATTGAACACCACCATAACCTAAGTACTAATCAACAAGCTCCAAAACCTGGGCCTTTGTATCACATTCTGCAAATGGATCCTGACTTCCTTACTGGGAGACCACAGTCAGTTCAGATCGGAGTAACACCTCCATCTTGCTGACAATCACCTCAAAGATGCGTGCTTCACTCACTGCCCTACTCTCTCTACACCTACAACTGTGTGGCTAGGCATAGCTCAAATGCCATCTATAAATTTGCTGATGACACAGCTATTGTTGGCAGAATTTCTAATGGTGATGATGAGACATACAGGAGTGAGACAGTCAGCAGATTGAGTGGAGTCCAGCAGCAACCTTGCACTCAACATCATTAAGACTGAAGGATTAATTGTGGTCTTCTGAAAGGGTAAGTCAAAGGAACAGACACCAGTCCTCATTAACAGATCAGAAGTGTAAATGGTGAGCAGATTCATGTTCCTGGGTGTCAACATCTCTGAAGATCTATTCTAGGCCAACATATTGATACAATTACAAAGAAAGCACGGTAGCGTACTTTACACTACAGGCGACACAGGTTCAATATCTGCTGCTGCCTGTCCGTTCTCCCCGTGATTGCATGAGTTTCCTCCCACAATCCAAAGACGTATCAGTTGGTAGGTTAATTGGTCATTGTAAATTGTCCTTTGATTAGGCCAGGATTACATCAGGGGATTGCTGAGCGGCACAGCTTGAAGAGCTGGAAGGGCCTACTCCGTGCTATATCCCAACAAAATAAAAAAAATAAAAGGCACAACAGCAGAAATACTTCATTAAGAATTTGTAAAGAATTTGAATGTCACCAAAGACATTTCCAAATTTCTACATAAGTAATGTGGAGAGCATTCTAATTGGATGTATCACGATCTAGTATCGAGGAGCCAATGCACAGGATCAGAAAAGTTGCTCCATCATGGGCACTGGCTTCTCCAGCACCCAGGACATATTGAAAAGGCAATGACTGAAAAAGGTAGCATCCATCATTAAGGACCTTCATCACCCAGGATATGCCCTCTTCTCACTGAGGGGGCATCAAGGAGGTGGTACAAGAGCCTGAAGACACACACTCAACGTTCAAGAACAGCTTCTTCACCTCCAGAATTAGATTTCAGAATGGCTGATGAAGCAATGGACACTACCTCATATTTTTCCCTCCATTTTTGCACTACTTCTTTAATTTAATTTTTTACAAATATTTTCTGTAATTTATTATGTTTTTATTGTATATTGTGTAGTGCTGCCACAAAATAACAAATTTCACAACATATGCATGCCACTGATATTGAACCTGATTCTGAAACCTAAACCTACAGAGGATGATTCTACCTGGATTGCTCACAGATTGGCTTGTCAGCAGTTTAATGGGTTGAAAAGCCTCTTTCTGCAATTCGTGTCTTTATTTATAGACATATGTTCTGTTCTAACCATTTTAGGTCTCCATGTGCATTTAGGTTTTTGGTTGGTTACATGTGACTGACAGTGACACTTCATGGATCAGTCTCTGGTTCAATTGTGGGTTTGTCAGTCACTAAAGGAGCCAAATGTTTGCTGTGGAAAAAAAATGCTAGGTTGTTTGCACTATGAATGTGCTTGTTCTTTGATAACTCTAAAAATAAAATTGCGAGGAAGCAGAAGCGAGGCAAACGGGCAGGGGTCCGTGCCAGGCTAAAAGCAAACCCTAGCCGGCCGGCTCTCCCGTCCATTCTGCTCTCCAATGTCCGCTCCCTGGACAATAAAAAGGACTACATCCGACTCCAACGTAATACTCGGCGGGAGTACAGAGCTTGCTCTGCGTATGTCTTCACAGAGACATGGCTCACTGACGGGATTTCGGACGCTGCCATCCAGCTAGATGGGTTAGCTTTGTTTTGTTCGGACAGAGATGCAGCTGTCCACGGTGGCGGTGTCTGTGTTTATATCGACACGGAATGGTGTAAGAACTCTGTGCTGGTTTCCCGACACTGCTCATCGTTAGTGGAGTTTATGGCAGTTCGATGCAGACCATTTTATTTGCCACGGGAATTCACCTCTGTCCTTATATTTGGTGTCTACATTCACCCCAGCACTAATGCTAAGGAGGCGCTCTGTGAACTGTACGGGGCTATTAGCGAACTGCAGAACGCACATCCTGATGGTCTGTTTATTGTCGCCGGTGATTTTAACCACGTGAACCTTAAGTCAGTGCTCCCCAAATTCCATCAATATGTGGACTTTGCAACGAGGGGGGAGAACGCATTGGACCTGGTTTACATAAACATTCCCGACGCGTACCGGGCAGAGCCCTGCCCCCACTTCGGATACTCAGACCTCATCTCTGTTATGCTAGTCCTAGCATACAGACCGCTGGTCAGGCGCTCCAGACCAGTTCAGAAGCAGGTGAAAACCTGGCCAGCAGGAGCCATCTCTGCTCTTCAAGACTGCTTTGAGCACACTGACTGGTACATGTTCAGGGAGGCTGCAACCGATGACGACTCTACCAACTTAGAGGAGTACACAACATCAGTGACCAGCTACATCAGCAAGTGCATTGATGATGTTACTCTGTCCAAGACCATCACTATACGTGCCAACCAGAAGCCATGGATGACCGCAGAGGTGTGTGCGCTGCTGAGGTCCCGCGACTCCGCCTTCAGAGCAGGCAACAAGGCAGCTTTAACAACAGCAAGGGCCAAACTGTCCCGAGCCATCAGAGGGGCAAAGCGTGCACATGCCCAGCTAATCCACAGTTACTTCCAGGACAGCGGTGACATGCGGCGCATGTGGAAGGGCATCCGGGACATCACCAATTACAAGACAACATAATCTGACTGTGCAGGTGATGCCTCCCTTCCAAATGCGCTGAATAACTTCTACGCCCGGTTTGAGGCGGAAAATGACATGGCGGCGAGGAAGTCCACCCTTCCTGCGAATGACCAGGTGCTGTGTCTCTCCGTGGCCGACGTGAGAAGAACCCTGTGCAGGGTCAACCCACGGAAGGCTGCTGGACCAGACAACATCCCTGGTAGAGTGCTCAGAGGATGTGCAGACCAGCTAGCAGATGTTCTCACTGACATCTTCAACATCTCCCTGAGCAGCGCCACCATCATCCCCGTGCCAAAGAAGTCTTCAGTGACCTGCCTAAATGACTACCGTCCCGTTGCACTTACATCCATCATCATAAAGTGTTTCAAGAGGCTCATCATGAGGCATATCAAGACCCTGCTGCCCCCCTCACCAGACCTCCTGCAGTTTGCATACCGTCCCAACCGCTCAACAGATGACGCCATTGCCACCACCCTCCACCTGGCCCTAACCCACCTGGACAAAAAAGACACATACTTTCGGATGTTGTTCATAGACTTTAGTTCAGCATTCAACACAATCATCCCTCAGAAACTGATTGGAAAGCTGAGCCTATTGGGCCTGAACACCCCCCTCTGCAACTGGATCCTAGACTTCCTGACTGGGAGACCTCAGTCAGTCCGGATCAGGAGCAGCATCTCCAACACCATCACACTGAGCACAGGGGCTCCCCAGGGTTGCGTGCTCAGTCCAGTGCTATTCACTCTGCTGACCCACGACTGTGCTGCAACACACAGCTCGAACCATATCATCAAGTTCGCCGATGACACCACCGTGGTGGGTCTCATCAGCAAGAACGACGAGTCAGCTTACAGAGAGGAGGTGCAGCGGCTAACGTACTGGTGCAGAGCCAACAACCTGTCTCTTAATGTGAACGAAACAAAAGAGATGGTGGTTGACTTCAGGAGGGCATGGAGCGACCACTCCCCGCTGAACATCGACGGCTCCTCGATAGAGATCGTAAAGAGCACGTGTTCACCTGACGGAGAATCTCACCTGGTCCCTCAACACCAGCTCCATAGCAAAGAAAGCCCAGCAGCTTCTCTACTTTTTGCGAAGGCTGAGGGAAGTCCATCTCCCACCCCACATCCTCATCACATTCTACAGGGGTTACATTGAGAGCGTCCTGAGCAACTGCATCACTGCCTGGTTCGGAAATTGTACCATCTCGGATCGCAAGACCCTGCAGCGGATAGTGAGGTCAGCTGAGAAGATCATCGGGGTCTCTCTTCCTGCCATCACGGACATTTACACTACACGCTGCATCCGCAAAGGAAACAGCATTATGAAGGACCCCATGCACCCCTCATACAATCTCTTCTCCCTCCTGCCGTCTGGGAAAAGGCTCCGAAGCATTCGGGTTCTCACGACCAGACTATATAACAGTTTCTTCCCCCCAAGCTATCAGACTCCTCAATACCCGAAGCCTGGACTGACACCTTGCCCTACTGTCCTGTTTATTATTTATTGAAATGCCGGTACTGTTTTTGTGCACTTTATGCAGTCCAGTGTAGGTCTGTAGTCTAGTATAGCTTTCTCTGTGTTTTTTTTATTACGTAGTTCAGTCTAGTTTTTGTACTGTGTCATGTAAACCATGGTCCTGAAAAACGTTGTCTCATTTTTGCTATGCGCTGTACCAGCAGTTATGGTCGAAATGACAATAAAAGTTGACTTGACTTGACTTGACATCTCATGGGGCTTCTCATGAAGCCTTGAGATCACTTCCCAGATCTTACTATCAACTGATCATAAACAATGGAGAAAAGGAACACTTAGTACTCAGTGCCATCCCTCCCTCACACTTCTCATTGCCTAGTGGGGGTCACTTCTAAATCTAGGATGGAGATTTTAGGTAAAATTCCCTCCTCGGAGATATTACTGATGGATTGACTGCTACCCAGAATTGCAGATTCTCAAAATTGGAACTCAGATAAGGTACCCCATGCAAGCTTATTGAGAAAGTAAGGAGGCATGGGATCCAAGGGAACATTGCTTTGTGGATCCAGAACTGGCTTACCCACAGAAGGCAAAGAGTGGTTGTAGACAGGTCATATTCTGCATGGAGGTCAGTCACCAGTGGAGTGCCTCAGGGATCTGTTCTGGGACCCTTACTCTTCGTGATTTTTATAAATGACCTAGATGAGGAAGCGGAGGGATAGGTTAGCAAGTTTGCTGTTGACACTAAGGTTGGAGGTGTTGTGGATAGTGTGGAGGGCTGTCAGAGGTTACAGTGGGACACTGATAGGACGCAAAACTGGGCTGAGAAGTGGCAGATGGAGTTCAACCCAGATAAGTGTGAAGTGGTTCATTTTGGTAGGTCACATATGATGGCAGAATATAGTATTTATGGTAAGACTCTTGACAGCGTGGAGGATCAGAGAGATCTTGGGGTCCGAGTCCACAGGACGTTCAAAGCAACAGCACAGGTTGACTCTGTGGTTAAGAAGGCATACAGTGTATTACCTTCATTAACAGTGGAATTGAATTTAGGAACTGAGAGATAATGTTGCAGCTATATAGGACCCTGGTCAGACCCCACTTGGAGTACTGCGCTCAGTTCTGGTCGCCTCACTACAGGAACGATGTAGAAGCCATAAAAAGGGTGCAGAGGAGATTTACAAGGATGTTGCCTGGATTGGGGAGCATGCCTTATGAAAACAGGTTGAGTGAACTCGACCTTTTCTCCTTGGAGCGACGAAGGATGAGAGGCAACCTGATAGAGGTGTATAAGATGATGAGAGGCACTGATTGTGTGGATAGTCAGAGGCCTTTTCCCCAGGGCTGAAATTGTTACCACAAGAGGACACAGGTTTAAGGTGCTGGGGAGTAGGTACAGAGGAGATGTCAGGGGTAAGTTTTTTTACTCAGAGAGTGGTGAGTGCGTGGATTGGGCTGCCGCCAACGGTGGAGGAGGCGGATACGATATGGTCTTTTAAGAGACTTTTGGATAGGTACATGGAACTTAGAAAAATAGAGGGCTACGGGTAAGCCTAGTAATTTCTAAGGTAGGGACATGTTCAGCACAACTTTGTGGGCGAAAGGGCCTGTATTGTGCTGTAGGTTTTCTATGTATCTATGTTTCTAATTATTAACGATGTGAATAAAAAAGAGGTAACACATAGTCTGATGCTGAAATACATCTTAAGATGTGCTGCAACATATTATCATTGTTCTAAATATTCCAAAAGGAAAACTGGTTCCAAACACCACATTTGAGCGTAGTCCTCAGAATTTCCTAATAAAGTCATTAACACAATCTGTGTCAACCCTTGCCTTGAGCAATATTATTACCTCTATCATAACATCTTGTCCAAAAGACATAAGCTCTTACATTTATATTACATTCATTTACCTACAGAAGCACTTTCCTGCAGTAAATGCAAAAAGAAAATGCAGTAGCCTGTTCTCACAACAGTTTCTCACAAGCAGCAATGTAAAGATGGCAGAGGACAGTACAGTAGCATAACAGAACATCACTTCACTGTGCCAGTGATCACCGATCTGGGTACAACTCCCTGTTGATGTAGGGAGTTTGTATGCTCCCCCATAACTGCATGGGTTTCCTCCAACATTCCAAACACTGTGCGAGTTAGGGTTAGGGTTAGTAATTTGTGGGCATACTATATTGGCAACGGAAACAATGGCAACACTTGCGGGGTGTCCCAGCTAATTCTTGGACCGTAGTTTGTTAACACAAACAATGCACTTCACTGAGTATTTCAATGCACATGTGACAAATAAATTTAATCTTTAATTGTGACACAGGCTCCAGTTCTATAAAATGTTGTTTCTATGCAGTATGAAACAGTTAAGTGAGTGGAGAAATTTGGTGTAGTGACAGAAAGTGATGCTGTTTTGATACTTTATCTCTGCTTGGTTGGTTGGAAATTTAATCTGATAAAAGCAGGGAAGGGTACATCAGACTGTGGAATACCTATCAGCTTCCATTCAGTGGGCCGTCATTGTTGGATACAGCAAATTTTGTCAAATCAAACTCTGCATTTTGGAGCAACAACAACAGTATTACTCTGGGATAGTCACAAATCTGTTTCATGGATAGTACTTTTATAATTGTGGCTTAAGAGAGAGTAGTCAGAGGTGAACTATACAGACCAAAAGAGAACTGGCACAATTAATGTCACCGTTGATGGCATTATGCTTTTCAATTGTATATTTTCTATTTGCATAGCTTGTCTTCTTTTACGTATTGGAGGTTTGTCAGTTTTTCTTTGTGTGTAGTTTTTCATTAATTATATTATATTTCTTTGCTCTACTGTGAATGCCCACAAGTGCGGACTAGTATCTAAATGGGGAGAAGGTTCAAACATCAGAGGAGCAGAGGGACTTACCAGTCCTCATGGAAGACTCCCAGATGGTTAAATTACAGGTTGAGTCTGTGGTAAATAAGGCAAATGCAATGTTGGCATTTATTTCAAGGGGAATAGAATATAAAAGCAAGGAAATAATGCTGAACCTTTATAAGATACTAGTCAGACTGCAGTTGAGTATTGTCAACAGTCGAGGGCTCTGTCAGGGCAGACTGCGTGCCCGTCTTCTGAGAATACATTCATGCCCAACTGTCCTTCAAGAGGAAGCATACAGTCTAAACGGGTACAGTGTGGAATTTCCGGGAATGGTGGGCCCTCCAGGGTAATGACATAAGAACATAAGATAAAGGAGCAGCAGTAGGCCATCTGGTCCTTCGAGCCTTCTCCATCATTCAATCTGACCACGGACTCATCTCCAACTACCTGCCTTTTCCCCATAACCTTCAATTCGCCTACTATGCAAAAATCTATCCAACCTTGTCTTAAATAGCAGTAGCAGAATACATTCCATCTCAGGCCAATGTCAATCAGGCTTTAGATGATCTGAGCATTGGGATCAACAAGCACAAAACAGCACATCCTAATGCCTTCACCATCGTTTTGGGAGATTTTAATCAGGCCAGTCTGAAAAAAATCACTAAGCAATTACCATCAACAGATCACTTGCACTACTAGAGGAAACAACACACTGGACTATTGCTACACCACCATCAAGAATGCCTTCTGTGTTATTCCATGCCCTCACTTCGGGAAGTCTGATCACCTGGCTGTACTTCTACTCTCTGAGTATAGGCAAAGACTGAAGACTGCAGTACTAGAACCAAAAAGGTATGGACAAGGAAGCACAGAAGTGCCTACGACTGTTTTGAATTGGTGGACTGGACTGAATTCAGGGATTCATCTTCCAACCTGGATGAGTATGCTGCAGTTGTTACTGACTTCATTAAGACCTGTGTGGATGAGTGTGTGCCTACAAAGACTTACTGTACATTCCCAAACCAAAATCTGTGGATGAACCAGGAGGTACGTCGTCCGCTGAAGGCTAGGCCTGGTCCAGAAAACCAGGTATGATTTGTGGAGGGCTATTTCATGGGTGAAGAGACAATTTTGAACGAGGTAGGAGGCAACATCGACTGCACAACAACTCTGGCAGGGTTTGCAAGACATTACTTCCTACAAAGCAAAACCCAATAGCATGAATGGCAGCGATGCTTCACCACCAGATGAACTCAATGCCTTCCATGCATGCTTTGAAAGTGAGAATACAACTACTGCACCTGATGACTCTGTGCTCTCTGTCTCAGAGGCCGACGTTAGGCTGTTTTTAAAGAGACTGAGCCCGCGCAAAGGGAAAAGTCCTGATGGAGTACCTGGTAAGGCTCTGAAAACCTGTGCCAACCAACTGGTGGGAGAATTCAAGGACACTTTCAACCTCTCACTGATATGGGCGTAAGTTCCCACTTGCTTCAAAAAGACAACAATTATACTAGCGCCCAAGAAGAATAATGTGAGCTGCCTTAATGACTATCACCGGTAGCACTCACATCTACAGTGATGAAATATTTTGAGAGATTGGTCATGACTAGACCTGGACACATTGCAGTTTGCCTATCGCCACAATAAGTCAATGACAGATGCAATCTCAATGGCTCTTCACACAGTTTTAGACCATCTGGACAACACAAACACCTACGTCAAGATGCTGTTCATCGACTATAGCTCAGCATTTAGTACCATCATTCCCACAATCCTGATTGATTGAGAAGTTGCAGAAACTGGGCCTCTGTACCTCCCTCTGCAATTGGATCCTCAACTTCCCAACCGGAAAACCACAATCTGCAGATTGGAGATAACATCTCCTCCTCGCTGACGATCAACACTGGTACACCTCAGGGGTGTATGCTTAGCCCACTGCTCTACTCTCAAAGTATATAAAGGGTAAAAGAGAGTTGAGGGTAGATATAGGACCAATAGAAAATGTCGCTGGAGATATTGTAATGAGAGACGCAGAGATGGCAGAGGAACTGAATGTATATTTTTCATCAGTCTTCACAGTGAAAGACACCTGTATACCGGACATTCAAGAGTGTCAGGGAATTGAAGTATGTGCAGTGAAAATTACGACTGAGAAGGTGCTCAGGAAGCTTAATGGTCTGAGGGTGGATAAATCTCCTGGACCTGATGGAATGCACCCTCAGGTTCTGAAGGAAGTAGCTGTAGAGACTGTGGAAGCATTAACAAAGATCTTTCAAGAATCAATTGATTCTGGCATTGTACTGGATGACTGGAAGATTGCAAATGTTACTCCACTATTTAAGAAGAGTGGGAGGCAGCAGAAAGGAAACTATAGTCCTGTTAGCCTGACATGAGAGGTTGGGAAGTTGTTAGAATCAATTGTTAGGGATGAGATAACGGAATACCTGGAGGCACATAAGATAGGCCAAAGCCAGCATGGTTTCCTGAGAGGAAAATCCTGCCTGACTAACCTACTGCAATTTTTTAAGGAAATTACAAGCAGGGTGGACAAAAGAGATGCAGTAGATGTGGTGTACTTGGATGAGGCTGCTTAGCAAGATAAGAACTCGTGGAATTACAGGGGAATTACTAACATGGGTGGAACATTGGCTGATCAGCAGAAAACAGAAAGTGGGAATAAAGGGATCCTATACTGGCTGGCTGCCAGTTACCAGTGGAGTTCCACAGGGGTCAGTGTTAGGACTATTGCTTTTTACGATGTATGTCAATGATTTGGACTATGGGATTAATGGATTTGTGGCTAAATTTGTCGATGATACAAAGATAGATAGAGGAGCAGATAGTGTTAAGGAAACAGAGAGCCTGCAGATACTTGGATAGTTTAGGGAAATGGGCAAAGAAGTGGCAAATGAAATAAAATGTTGGAAAGTGTATGGTCATGCACTTTGGTGGAAGAAATGAAGGGGCAGACTATTATTTAGATGGGGGGAGAATTCAAAATGCAGAGATGCAAAGGGACTTGGGAGTCATTGTGCAGGATACCCTAAAGATTAACCTCCAGGTTAAGTCGGTTGTAAAGAAGGTGAATGGAATATTGGCATTCACTTCTAGAGGTATAGAATATAAGGATGTGATGTTGAGGCTCTATAAGGCACTCATGAGACCACATTTGGAGTATTATGTGCAGTTTTGTACTCCTTATTTTAGAAAGGATATACTGACATTGGACAGACTTCAGAGAAGATTCACGAGAATGATTCCAGGAATGAAAGAGTTACTGTATGAGGAATGTCTGACAGTTCTTGAGCTGTATTCCCTAGAGTTCAGGAGAATTAGGGGTGATCTCATAGAAATGAGGTATCCAGGGACGACTGCACAAGTGTGTGGACGCCAGCGAGTTAGACCACCATGAAGAGGTTAAAAGGAGACAGTTTTATAGAGTGGGCATCGGAGGAGTGGGCGACGGAGTAAAAGGAATCAGAGTAGGAGGGCTTTGGCTCAATGGGGCTTCGACAATATCAGGTCAAGGCCAGGTAGGTTACCTGTGAAGAACAGAAACAGGAGGTATATCTGTGAAGCCAGTGTTCTGTACTGGGTGTCAGATGTGGGAAGTCCAGAAGACTCCCAGCCTCTCGGAAGGTCACATCTGCGCCAGGTGCGTCAAGCTGCAACTCCTTAGGGACTGTCTGGATGTAGGGTGTAAGTTGAATGAAGAGTTAAAATTGGCATGTCGCAAAGGTAATGATACAGTTGTCATGGGGGATTTCAACATGCAGGTAGACTGGGAGAATCAGAATGGTACTGGACCCCATGAAAGGAAGTTTGTGGAGTGCCTCCGAGATGGATTCTTAGAACAGCTTGTACTGGAGCCTACCAGGGAGAAGGCAATTCTAGATTTAGTGTTGTGCAATAAACCGGATTTGATCAGGGACCTCGAGGTAAAGGAACCATTAGGAGGTAGTGACCATAATATGATATGTTTTAACCTACAATTTGAGAAGGAGAAGGGAAAATCGGATGTGTCAGTATTACAGTTGAACAAAGGGAACTATGGAGCTATGAGGGAGGAGCTGGCCAAAGTTCAATGGAACAATACCCTAGCAGGGAAGACAGTGGAACAAAAATGGCAGGTATTTCTGGGAATAATGCAGAAGGTGCAGGATCGGTTCATTCCAAAGACGAAGAAAGATCCTAAGGGGAGTAAGGGGCGGCCATGGCTGACGAGGGAAGTAAAGGGCAGTATAAAAATAAAAGAGAAGTATAACATAGCAAAGATGAGCGGGAAACCGGAGGACTGGGAAGCTTTTAAAGAGCAACAGAAGATAACAAAAAAAGCAATACGCCAAGAAAAAATGAGGTACGAAGGTAAACTAGCCAAGAATATAAAGAAGGATAGTAAGAGCTTCTTTAGGTATGTGAATAGCAAAAAAATAGTTAAGACCAAAATTGAGCCATTGAAGACAGTAACGGGTGAATTTATTATGGGGAACAAGGAAATGGCAGGTGAATTGAACAGGTACTTTGGATCTGTCTTCACTAGGGAAGACACAAACAATCTCTCAGATGTAATAGTGGCCAAAGGAACTAGGGTAAAGGATGAACTGAAGGAAATTTATATTAGGCAAGAAACGGTGTTGGATAGACTGTTGAGTCTGAAGGCTGATAAGTCCCCGGGACCTGATGGTCTGCATCCCAGGGTACTTAAAGAGGTGGCTCTAGAAATCGTGGTCGCATTGGTAATCATTTTCCAATGTTCTATAGATTCAGGAACAGTTCCTGCTGATTGGAAGGTGGCTAATGTTGTCCCACTTTTCAAGAAAGGAGGGAGAGAGAAAACAGAATTATAGACCGGTTAGCCTGACATCAGTGGTGGGAAAGATGTTAGAGTCAATTATAAAAGAGGAAATTACGACACATTTGGATAGCAGTAGAAGGATCAGTCCAAGTCAGCATGGATATATGAAGGGAAAATCATGCCTGACTAATCTTCTGGAGTTTTTTGAGGATGTAACTATGAAAATGGACAAGGGAGAGCCAGTGGATGTAGTGTACCTGGACTTCCAGAAAGCTTTTGATAAAGTCCCACATAGGAGATTAGTGGGCAAAATTAGGGCACATGGTATTGGGGGCAGAGTACTGACATGGATTGAAAATTGGCTGGCTGACAGGAAACAAAGAGTAGCGATTAACAGGTCCCTTTCGGAATGGCAGGCTGTTACCAGTGGGGTACCGCAAGGTTCGGTGCTGGGACCACAGCTGTTTACAATATACATTAATGATTTAGATCAGGGGTGTCAAACTCATTTTAGGTCACGGGCCGGATTGAGCAAAATGCAGCTTCATGCGGGCCGGATCAGTCGGACGCGTGCAAACGCAGCTTTCGTTGCCTCCGTTTTTTCAGCCTGCTCTCATGTGTCTCAGTCTCTGCTATAACTACAAAGTGTTTCACTTTACAAATTCCGTTTCTTATGAAGAAGACTGCCGAGCAAGACTGCCGAATAAACACTAAAAAACCTGAAAACCTGGTAACTGAATAAACTCAGCATTAGCCATATCATACGCCATAGGCGCTTCGATTACTGGGGCCAGCTTTAATAGTAATTAGATATCATCTCGTGGGCCAAAGATAATTCCACCGCGGGCCGGATTTGGCCCGCGGGCCTTGAGTTTGACATATATGATTTAGATGAAGGGATTAAAAGTAACATTAGCAAATTTGCCAATGACACAAAGCTGGGTGGCAGTGTGAAACGTCAGGAGGATGTTATGAGAATGCAGGGTGACTTGGACAGGTTGGGTGAGTGGGCAAATGTATGGCAGATGCAGTTTAATGTGGATAAATGTGAGGTTATTCACTTTGGTGGCAAGAACAGGAAGGCAGATTACTATCTAACTGGAGTCAAGTTAGGAAAAGGGGAAGTACAACGAAATCTAAGTGTTCTTGTACATCAGTCAATGAAAGCAAGCATGCAGGTACAGCAGGCAGTGAAGAAAGCTAATGGCATGCTGGCCTTTATAACAAGAGGAATTGAGTATAGGAGTAAAGAGGTCCTTCTGCAGCTGTACAGGGCCCTGGTGAGACCCCACCTGGAGTATTGTGTGCAGTTTTGGTCTCCGAATTTGAGGAAGGACATTCTTGCTATTGAGGGAGGGTTCACAAGGTTAATTCCCCGAATGGCGGGACTGTCATATGTTGAAAGATTGGAGCGACTGGGCTTGTATACACTGGAATTTAGAAGGATGAGAGGGGATCTGATTGAAACATATAAGATTATTAAGGGATTGGACACGCTGGAGGCAGGAAGCATGTTCCCGCTGATGGGTGAGTCCAGAACTAGAGGCCACAGTTTAAGAATAAGGGGTAGGCCATTTAGAACAGAGATGCGGAAGAACTTTTTCACCCAGAGAGTGGTGGATATGTGGAATGCTCTGCCCCAGAAGGCAGTGGAGGCCAAGTCTCTGGATGCATTCAAGAGAGAGTTAGATAGAGCTCTTATAGATAGCGGGGTCAAGGGATATAGGGAGAGGGGAGGAATGGGGTACTGATTGTGTATGATCAGCCATGATCACAGTGAATGACAGTGCTGGCTAGAAGGGCTGAATGGCCTACTCCTGCACCTACTGTCTATTGTCTATTGACTGCATTAGGCAACTGGAGATGCAGCTCGATGACCTTCATCTGGTCATGGAAAGTGAGGAGGTTATAGGGAGGAGCTATAGGTAAGTAATCACACCAGGGCTTCGGGAGACAAATAAGTGGGTAACAGCCAGGAGAGGGAAGGGCAAGAGTCAGATACTAGAGAGTACCCCTGTGGCTGTCCCCCTTAACAATAAGTACTGGCACAGAGTCTGGCCCTGTGAATCAGAAGGGTAGTGAAAGGCAGAAGGCAGCAGTAATAGGGGACCCTATAGTTAGGGGTCAGACAGACGATTCTTTGGATGCAGGAAAGAAACAAGGATGGTAGTTTGCCTCCTAGGTGCCAGTATGTTTCTGATCACGTCCACGATATCCTGAAGTGGGAAGGTGAACAGCCAGAGGTCATGGTACATATTGGTAACAATGACATAGGTAGGAAAAGGAAGGAGGCCCTGAAAACAGAATATAGGGAGTTAGAAAGTAAGTGGAGAAGCAGGACCTCAAAGGTAGTAATCTCGGGATTACTGCCTGTGCCATGAAACAGTGAGTATAGGAACAGAGTGAGGTGGAGGATAAATACATGGCTAAGGGATTGGAGCAGGGGGCAGGGATTCAGATTTCTGGATCATTGGGACCTCTTTTGGGACAGGCGTGACCTGTACAAAAAGGAAGGGTTGCACTTGAATCTGAGGGGACCAATATCCTGGCAGGGAGGTTTGCTAAGGCTATTGGGGAGAGTTAAACTAGAACTGCTGGGGGAGTGGGAACCGAACTGAAGAGACACGAGGAAAGGGAGGTTGGCACACAAATACAGAAAGCTTGGAGACAGTGCGAAAGGGAGGATATGCTGGTGATAGAGAAGGGACACACTCAGACCGATGGTTTGAGATGTGTCTATTTTAATGCGAGGAGTATTATGAACAAAGCGGATGAGCTTAGAGCGTGGATCAGTACTTGGAGTTTTGAGTTGTGGCCATTACAGAGACTTGTATGGCTCAGGGGCAGGAATGGTCACTTAGAGTGCCAGACTTTTAGATGTTTCAGATATGACAGGGGGTGGGGGGGGAGGGGGAGGCCAAAGAGGCGGGGCGTGGCACTGCTGATCAGAGATAGTGTCATGGCTGTAGAAAAGGAGGAAGTCATGGAGGAATTGTCTGCTGAGTGTCTGAGTGTATATGTCCCAATAGTAACAGGGACATCCAGGAGCAGAGGAGAGAGATTCTGGAAAGGTGTAACAATAACAGGGTTGTCGTGGTGGGAGATTTTAATTTCCCAAATATTAATTGGCACCTCCCTGGAGCAAGCGGTTCAGATGGGGTGGAGTTTGTTAAGTGTGTTCAGGAAGGTTTCCTGACACAATCTGTAGATAAGCCTACAAGAGGAGAGGCTGTACTTGATCTGGTATTGTGAAATGAACCTGGCTGGGTGTCAGGTCTCTCAATTTCAGAGCATTTTGGATATAGTGATCACATTTCTATCTCCTATACCATAGCATTGGAGAGAGAGGAACAGACAAGTTAGGAAAGTACTTAATTGGAGTAAGGAGAAATATGAAGCTATCAGGCAGGAACTTGGAAACATTAATTGGGAACAGATGTTCCCAGGGAATGTATGACAGAAATGTGGCAAATGTTCAGGGGATATTTGTGTGGCATTCTGCATAGGTACATTCCAATGAAACAGGGAAAGAATGGTAGGGTACAGGAACCGTGGTGTACAAAGGCTGTTGAAAATCTAGTCAAGAAGAAAAGAAAAACTTACGAAAGGTTCAAAAAACTAGGTAAAGATAGAGATCTAGAAGATTATAAGGCTAGCAGGAAGGAGTTTAAGAATGAAATTAGGAGAGCCAGAAGGGGTCATGAGAAGGCCTTAGTGAGCAGGATTAAGGAAAACCCCAAGGCATTCTACAAGAATGTGAAGAGCAAGGGGATAAGCTATGAGAGAATAGGACCAATCCAGTGTTACAGTGGAAAAGTGTGTATGGAACCACAGGAGATGGCAGAAACACAATGAATACTTTGCTTCAGTATTCACTACAGAAAAGGATCTTGGTGATTGTAGGGATGACTTACAACAGATTGAAAAGCTTGAGCATATAGACATTAAGAAAGAGGATGTGTCGAAGCTTTTGGAAAGCATCAAGTTGGATAAATCTCTAGGATTAGATGAGATGTACCTCAGGCCACTGTGGGAGGTGAGGGAGAATATTGCTGAGCCTCTGGCAATGATCTTTGCATCATCAATGGGTCGGGAGAGGTTCCGGAGGATTGGAGGGTTGCAGATGTTGTTCCCTTATTCAAGAAAGGGAGTAGAGATAGCCCAGGAAATTATAGACCAGTGAGTCTTAATTCAGTGGTTGGTAAGCTGATGGATTTGGAGAGGCATAATATGATTAAGAATAGTGAACATGACTTTGTCAAAGGCAAGTCGTGCCTTATGAGCCTGATTGGATTTTCTGAGTATGTGTCTAAACACATTGAAGGTAGAACAGTAGATGTAGTGTATATGGATTTCAGCAAAGCATTTGATAAGGTACCCCATGCAAGACTTATTGAGAAAGTAAGGAAGCATGGGATCCAAGAATAGCTTGCTTTGTGGATACAGAATTGGCTTGCTCACAGAAGGCAAAGGTTGTAGACGAGTCATATTCTGCATGGAGGTCGGAGGTGTGCCTCAGAGATCTGTTCTGGGACACCTACTCTTTGTGATTTTCATAAATAACTTGGATGAGGAAATGGATGGATGGGTTAGTAAATTTGCTGATGACACAAAGGTTGGGGGTGTTATGGACAGTGTGGAGGGCTGTCAGAGGTTACAGCAGGACATTGATAGGATGCAAAACTGAGTTGAGAAATGGCAGATGGAGTTCAACCTAGATAAGTGTGAGGTGGTTCATTTTGTTAAGTCAAATATGATGGCAGAATATAGTATTAATGGTAAGACTCTTGGCAATGTGCAAGATCAGAGGGATCTTTTGGTCTGAGTCCACAGGACACTCAAAGCTGCTACGCAGGTTGACTCTGTGGTTAAGAAGGCATACGGTGCATTGGCCTTCATCAACCATAGGATTGAGTTCAAGAGTCGAAAGGTAATGTTACAGCTATATAGGTACCTGGTCAGACCCCACTTGAAGTACTGTGCTCAGTTCTGGTCACCTCACTACCGGAAGGATGTGGAAACTATAGAAAGGGTGAAGAGGAGATTTACAAGGATGTTGCCTGGATTGGGGAGCATGCCTTATAAGAATAGGCTGAGTGAACTCGACCTTTTCTCCTTGAGCAATGGAGGATGAGAGGTGACCTGATAGAGGTGTACAAGATAATGAGAGGCATTGATCATGTGGATAGTCAGAGGCTTTTTCCCTCCCAGGGCTGAAATGGTTAGCATGAGAGGGCACAGTTTTAAGGTGCTTGGAAGTACTACAGAGGAGATGTCGGGGTAAGTGTTTGTTGTTGTTTTTTTTTGTTTGTTTTTTTTTTAAACGCAGAGAGTGGTGAGTACATGGAATGGGCTGCCAGCGATATTGGTGGAGGCAGATAAGACAGAGTCTTTTAAGAGACTCCTGGATAGGTACATGGAGCTGAGAAAAATAGAGGGCTATGGGTAGCCCTAGGTAATTTTGAAAATAAGTACATGTTCAGCAAAGCATTGTGGGCCGAAGGGCCTGTTCTGTGCTGCAGGTTTTTCTATGTTTCTTTGAAAAATTCATAATGTTAAAAGGCCTGAACAGATTCGATATGGCAAAGTTATTTCACATGGTATAGGAGTCTAGGACAAGAGGGCATGACTTCAGGATTGAAGGACGTCCAATTAGAATAGAGATGCGGAGAAATTAATTTAGTCAGAGGGTGGTAAATCTGTGGAATTTGTTGCCACAAGCGGCAGTGGAGACCAAGCTATTGGGTGCACTTAAGGCAGAAACAGATAGGTTCTAGATTAGCCAGGGCATCAAAGAAGGCAGGGGAGTGGGAATGACTGGAAGAATTGATTCAGCCCATGATTGAATGGCGGTGGAGACTCAAAGGGCGAATGACCTGCTTCTGTTCCTATATCTATGGTCTTATGACTTCTATATACCCATGACTGTGAGGCTAGGAATAGCCCAATTACCATCTATAAATTTGCTGACGATTCAACCATTGTTGGTAGAATCTCAGGTGGTGACGAGAGGGCATACAGGAGTGAGATATACCAACCAGTGGAGTGGTGCTGCAGCAACAACCTGGCACTTAGTAAGACAAAAGAGCTGATTGTGGACTTCCGGAAGAGTGTGACGAAGGAACACATACCAATCCTCATACATGGATCAGAAGTGGAGAGAGTGAGCAGTTTCAAGTTCCTGGGTGTCAAGACCTCTGAGGACTTAACCTGACCCAACATATCGATGCACTTATAAAGAAGGCAAGACAGCAGCTATACTTCATTTGGGAGTTTGAAGAGATTTGGTATGTCAACAAATACACTCAAAAAATTCTATAGTTGTACCATGGAGAGCATTCTGACAGGCTGCATCACCGTCTGGTATGGGGGGATGGTGGGGGGTGGGAGGCTACTGCACAGGACCGAAAGAAGCTGCAGAGGGCTGTAAATTTAGTCAGCTCCATCTTGGATACTAGCCTACAAGTACCCAGGACATCTTCAAGGAGCAGTGTCTCAGAAAGGTAGCATCCATTATTAAGGACCTCCAGCACCCAGAGCACGCCCTTTCCTCACTGCTACCATCAGATAGGATACACTCAGTGATTCAGGAATTGGACACGACCTCAGTTTTTTAAATATATAGCATTTCTGGTTTTTGCACAAATTTTAATCTATTTCATGTACACTGTAACTGATTTTTTTAATTTTGTTTTTATTCCTTCTATATTATGTATTGCATTGAAGTGCTGATGCTAAGTTAACAAATATCATGTCACACGCCGGTGATAATAAGCCTGATTCTGATTCTGAAATACATTTACTGAGATAGTCTCCACTGCTTCATTATGCAGAGAACTCCATAGATTCACCACTCTCTGGGAAAAGCAGTTCCTCCTCAAGTGCATCCTAAATCTACTCCCCCCAAATCTTAAGGCTATGTCCCCTAGTTCTAGCCTCACCTACCAGTGGAAACAACTTTCCTGCCTCTATCTTATCTACCCCTTTCATAGTTTTATATGTATCTGTAAGATCTCCTCTCAATCTTCTGAATTCCAGTGGGTACAGTCCCAGGCAACTCAATCTCTCTTCATAGTCTAACCCCCTCATCTCCGGAATTAACCTGGTGAACCTCCTCTACACTGTCTCCAAATCTAGTACTGTATATCCTTCCTCTAGTAAGGAGACCAGGGCTGTCTTAAGCCCCCTCCATTTCTCTGTACACCCATGACTGTGTCACCACCCATAGCTCTAATCTGCTAATTAAATTTGCAGATTATATTGATTAGCCTAATCTCAAATAACGAGGCAGCCACAGAGAAGAAGTCATCACCCTGATACAGTGGTGTTAAATAAACAACCTCTCCCTCAATGTCACAAAAATAAGGAAGCTGGTTGTGGACTACAGGGGACATGGAGACAGGCTCACCCGCATTGCCATCAATGAATCTGGGGTTGAGAGGATGAACAATTTTAAGCTCCTTGGGATATACAACATCAAGGACCTACCAGCTGTGTGGTGAAAAAAGCACAACAGTGTCTCTTAACAATTACTTATAATTTAAGGAATAAATATGACACATTTCTGAGTATTTGGCGCCCTTATTTACAGAAGAAAGGATTATATATATAGGTGCTCCGATGATAAAGATGTTGGTCCTCTGGGGAAAGAAACAAATACATATATTAAAGTTATTTTGAATTCCATAGAGCATGTGGGGATCTTCCAATATCCATGCAGTCTTTTTTTTCTTCTTTCTTTCTCTTTTTCTCTGTTTTTTTTTTAGATAGGGATGTTATGGGGGGGGAGGGCTGATATTATTCTATTCTATGTAACCAACTTGAAAATTGAATTAAAAAAAATTTAAAAAACAGTGCCTCTTTCACTTCAGATGGTTGAAGAAGTTTGGCATGAGTCCCCAAATTCTAAGCACTTTCTACAGGGGCATGATTGAGAGCATCCTGACTGGCTGCATCACTGCCTGGTATGGGAAATGTACCTCCCTTAATTACATGACTCTGCAGAAAGTGGTGTGGACAGCCCAGTGCATCTGTGGATGTGACATTCCCACTATTCAGGACATTTACAGCGACAGGTGTGTAAAAAGGGCCAGAAGGATCATCAGGAACCCTTCTACCATCTGGGAAACTGCTACCATCTGGGAAACAGTACCACATCATTTAAGCCAGGACAGGCTCCAGGACAGCTTCTTCCACCAGGCAATTAAACTGATTAATTGACGCTGACATAATTGTATTGCTAAGCTATATTGACTGTTCTGTTGTATATCTTACTGTACATGCTTTTTATTACAAATTACTATAATTTGCACATTCAGTTGGAGATGTAACATAAAGATTTTCACTCCTCATGTGTGTGAAGGATGTAAGAAATAAAGTCAATTCAATTCAAATTCAATTCAGACCTGCATGCAGTCCTCCAGCTGCGGCCTCACCAGTACCCTGTACAGTTGCAGCATCCCTCTAGCAATGAAGGCCAACATTCCATTTGCCTTCTTGATAGCCTGCTGCACCTACAAGCCAACCTTTTGTGATTCATGCACAAGCACTCCCAAGCCCCTCTGCACAGCAGCATGCTGCAATTTTTTAACAATTTAAATAATAATCTGCTCTTCTATTTTTCCTTCCAAAGTGGATGACCCTGCATTTACCAACATTGTACTCCACCTGCCAGACCCTTGCCCACTCACTTAACCTATCTTTGTCTCTCTGCAGACTCTCCATATCTTCTGCACAATTTGCTGTTCCACTCAATTTAATATCATCAGCAAACTTAGATACACTACATTCGGTCCCCTCTTCCAGATCGTTAATGTATATTGTGAACATTTGCAGGCCCAGCAGCAACCCCTTCGGCACACCACTCACCACTGAATGCCAACCAGAGTAACACCCATGTATCCCAACTCTCTGCATTCTATTAGTTAACCAACCCTCTATCCATGCTAATACATCACCTCAACTCTATACTTCCTTATCTTATGGACGAGTCTTTTATGTGGCACCTTATTGAATGCCTTCTGGAAATCCAAGTAAATTACATCCATCTACTCCCCTCTATCCACTGTGCTCATTATATCCTTAAAAAACTCCAGTAAGTTTGTCAAACAGCCTTTGTTGAATCCATGCTGTACCTGCCTGATGGATCCATTTCTTTCCAGATGCCTTGCTATTTCTTCTTTAATGCATTTTCCCAACTACAGATGTTAAACAAACTGGCCTATAGTTACCTGCCTTTTGCCTACATCCTTTTTTTGAACAGTGCTGTGACATTCGCCATCTTCCAATCCACTGGGACATGCCCATAGTCCACAGAATTTTGGTAAATTATCACTAAAGCCTCTGGTAAATTATCACTAAAGCCTCTGCTAAAATTTCTGCCATTTCTTTCAGTAACCTGGGATGCTTTCCAACAGGACCAGGTGACCTACCTATCTTCAGGCCCACAGGTGTGTTCAGCACTACCACTTTAGTGATAGCTATTGTATTGAGGTCCTCACCTCCCATTGCATTCATAACATCTCTCTTTGTCATGTTAGACATGTCCTCCACCATGAAGACCAACCCAAAACAGTCATTCAAAGTCTCTGCCATTTCCTCCTGGAGATTAGGGATAAGAGGAAAATTGGATCAGCCATGATGAAATAACAGAGCAGACTCAATGGACCAAAAGCCCTAATTCTGCTCCTATACCTTATGGTTTTTTGGTTGCAAATAGTATACATACTTTGATAATAAACGTACTTTGAACTTTAATGGAAATTTAGTGGAAATAATAAAGCGATCGGAAAGAGGTGAATCGCCATCAGTCATTGGAAAAGTGTTAGGCTACAGTCAGTCAACAATCAGAACAATTTTAAAGGATAAAGTGAGAAAGGCCCTTTAGAACTGAGGTGAACAGTAATTTCTTCAGCCAGAGGGTGGTGAACATGAGGAATTCATTGCCACAGATGGCTGTGAAGGCCAAGTCATTGGGTATATTTAAAGTGGAGGTTGATAAGTTCTTGATAATTCAAGGTGTCAAAGGTTACAGGGTGAAGACAGGAGAATGGGTTGAGAGGGATAATAAATCAGCCATGATGGAATGGGAGAATCAGATTCACTGGGCTGAATGGCCTAACTCTACTCTTATGTTATATGGCATGATGTCTGTGTGGAAAATTTGCCTTCAGATTTCTTTTAAATCTACCCTACCCCCGCACCTTAAATCTATGTCTTTTTGTCTTAGGCTCTCCAATCCTGAGAAAGAGATTCACTACCCACCTCATCCATACTCTTTATGATTTTATATAGTGATTTAAGTTCTCCTCTCAACTTCCTTATGCTTCTATAAAAATAGAACTGAATCCTCTAGCCACAGTAACAGCTTTGGAACTATTTTCTATAGCTTCATGAGATTATTCTTACAGGGACAAAATCCAGTTGCAAAATGTCCCAGCTCCTACACTCAATGCCCTGATTGATGAAGACAATCATGTCAAATACATTCTTAACCATCTTGTTGCTAATTTTTAGAGAACTGCTCTACGTATATACCTGTACCTGCTGAACTTTCTGTTCTATAATGACCTTCAGGGCTCCGCCATTCACTGTACAAGTCCTGCCCTTGTTTAACTGACCAAAACGCAATACATCACACTTCGAGTTAAATTCAATCTGCTACTACTTAGCCCAGTTCACTTAGATCCTGTTATAATCGTAGATAACCTTCTTCACTGGTCACTGTACTACCAACGTTGGTGTCATCCGCAAACTTATTAAGTACTTTAACACATAGAAACATAGAAAATAGGTGGAGTAGGCCATTCAGCCCTTCGAGCCTGCACCGCCATTCAGTATGATCATGGCTGATCATCCAACTCCGGACCCTGTACCTGCTTTCTCTCCATACCCCGATCCCTTTAGCCACAAGGGTCATATCTAACTTCCTCTTAAATATAGCCAATGAACCGGCCTCAACTGTTTCCTGTGGCAGAGAATTCCAGATTCACCACTCTCTGTGTGAAGAAGTTTTTCCTCATCTCGGTCCTAAAAGGCTTCCCCTTTATCCTTAAACTGTGACCCCTCGTTCTGGACTTCCCCAACATCGGAAACAATCTTCCTGCATCTAGCCTGTCCAATCCCTTTAGAATTTTATACGTTTCAATAAGACCCCCCTCAATCTTCTAAATTCCAGTGAGTATAAGCCTAGTCGATCCAGTCTTTCTTCATATGAAAGTCCTGCCATCCCAGGAATCAATCTGGTGAACCTTCTCTGTACTCCCTCTATGGCAAGAATGTCTTTCCTCAGATTAGGGGACCAAAACTGCACACAATACTCTTGGTGCGGTCTCACCAAGGCCTTGTACAACTGCAATAGAACCTCCCTGCTCCTGTACTCAAATCCTTTTACTATGAATGCCAACATACCATTTGCCTTTCTCACTGCCTGCTGTACCTGCATGCCCACCTTCAATGACTGGTGTACAATGACACCTAGGTCTCGTTGCATCTCCCCTTTTCTTAATCACCCACCGTTCAGATAATAATCTGTTTTCCTGTTCTTGCAACCAAAGTGGATAACCTTACATTTATCCACATTAAATTGCATCTGCCATGAATTTGCCCACTCACCTAACCTATCCAAGTCACCCTGCATCCTCTTAGCATCCTCCTCACAGCTAACACCGCCGCCCAGCTTCGTGTCATCCACAAACTTGGAGATGCTGCATTTAATTCCCTTGTCTAAATCATTAATATATATTGTAAACAACTGGGGTCCCAGCACTGAGTCTTGCGGTACCCCACTAGTCACTGCCTGCCATTCTGAAAAGGTCCCGTTTACTCCCACTCTTTGCTTCCTGTCTGCCAACCAATTCTCTATCCACATCAATACCATACCCCCAATACCGTGTGCTTTAAGTTTGCACACTAACCTCCTGTGTGGGACCTTGTCAAAAGCCTTTTGAAAATCTAAATATACCACATCCACTGGCTCTCCCCTATCCACTCTACTAGTTACATCTTCAAAAAATTCTATAAGATTCGCCAGACACGATTTTCCTTTCACAAATCCATGCTGACTTTGTCCAATGATTTCACCTCATCCCAAATGAGCTGTTATCACATCTTTGATAACAGACTCTAGCATTTTCCCCACCACCAATGTCAGACTAACCGGTCTATAATTCCCCGGTTTCTCTCTCCCTCCTTTTTTAAAAAGTGGGGTTACATTAGCCACCCTCCAATCCTCAGGATCTAATCTAGAATCTAAGGGGTTTTGAAAAATTATCACTAATGCATCCACTATTTCTTGGGATACTTCCTTAAGCACTCTGGGATGCAGACCATCTGGCCCTGGGGATTTATCTGCCTTTAATCCCTTCAATTTGCCTAACACCACTTCCCTACTAACATGTATTTCCCTCAGTTCCTCCATCTCACTAGACCCTCGGTCCCTTACTATTTCCAGAAGATTATTTATGTCCTCCTTAGTGAAGACAGAACCAAAGTAGTTAATCAATTGGTCTGCCACGTCTTTGTGCCCTATGATCAATTCACCTGTTTCTGACTGTAAAGGACCTACATTTGTCTTGACCAATCTTTTTATTTTCACGATCAATCTATAAAAGCTTTTACAGTCAGTTTTTATGTTCCCTGCCAGCTTTCTCTCATAATCTTTTTTCCCTTTCCTAATTAAGCCCTTTGTCCTCCTCTGCTGGTCTCTGAATTTCTCCCAGTCCTCAGGTGTGCAGCTTTTTTTTGCTAATTTATATGTTTCTTCTTTGGACTTGATACTATCCCTAATTTCCCTTGTCAGCCACGGGTGCAACTACCTTCCCTGGTTTATTCTTTTGCCAAACTGGGATGAACAATTGTTGTAGTTCATCCATGCGATCTTTAAATGCTTGCCATTGCATGTCCACCGTCAACCCTTTAAGTATCATTTGCCAGTCTATCTTAGCTAATTCACGTCTCATACCTTCAAAGTTACCCTTCTTTAAGTTCAGAACCTTTGTTTCTGAATTAACTATGTCACTCTCCATCTTAATGAAGAATTCCACCATACTATGGTCACTCTTACCCAAGGGGCCTTGCACAACAAGATTGCTAACTAACCCTTCCTCATTGCTCAATACCCAATCTAGAATGGCCTGCTCTCTAGTTGGTTCCTCGACTTGTTGGTTCAGAAAACCATCCCGCATACATTCCAAGAAATCCTCTTCCTCAGCACCCTTACCAATTTGGTTCACCCAATCTATATGTAGATTGAAGTCACCCATTATAACTACTGTTCCTTTATTGCACGCATTTCTAATTTCCTGTTTAATGCCATCCCCAACCTCACTACTACTGTTAGGTGGCCTGTACACAACTCCCACCAGTGTTTTCTGCCCCTTCGTGTTATGCAGCTCTACCCAAATCGATTCCACATCCTCCAGGCTAACGTCCTTCCTTTCTATTAAATTAATCTCTTCTCTAACCAGCAATGCTACCCCACCTCCTTTTTTTTCCTGTCTATCCCTCCTGAATACTGAATATCCCTGGATGTTGAGCTCCCATCCTTGGTCACCCTGGAGCCATGTCTCTGTGATCCCAACTATATCATATTCATTAATAACTATCTGCACATTCAATTCATCCACCTTGTTATGAATGCTCCTTGCATTGACACACAAAGCCTTCAGGCTTGTTTTTACAACACTCTTAGCCTTTATACAATTATGTTGAAAAGTGGCCCTTTTTGCCCTGGATTTGCCTGCCTGCCACTTTTACTTTTCACCTTACTACTTTTTGCTTCTACCCTCATTTTACACCCCTGTCTCTCTGCACTTGTTCCCATCCCCCTGCCACATTAGTTTAAATCCTCCTGAACAGCAGTAACAAACGCTCCCCCTAGGACATTGGTTCCAGTCCAGCCCAGGTGCAGACCGTCCTGTTTATAACAGTCCCACCTCCCCCAGAACTGGTTCCAATGCCCCAGCACCTATCATCCAAATCATTAATATTGATGACAAAGACAGAGAAGCCAACACCAATCCCTCTGACACACCACTGATCACAGGCCTCCGATCTGAGGAGCAACTCTCCATCACCAGCCTTAATGAATTATGTTGCTTCATTATTCACCAGTGGGGGGGAACTTAATGTTTATGAAGGCCTGCGTAAAATAGGCTGATATGCTTGTATATGTTAATGTTAAGAAAGAGGATGTGCTACAATTTTTCAAAACCATTATGATACGCAAGTCTCTGGGGCTGGACGGAATTTCATCCATGTCCCTCTAAATCAGGGTTTCCAAATGTGGGATCCACAGACCCCTCAGTTAATTGAGGGGTCCATGACATAAAAAAGGTTGGGAACCCCTGTTCTAAACCTTTCCTATCCATGTACCAGTCTCAGTGCCATTTAAATGTCAAGGTATCTGCCTCAAATACTTCCTCTGGCAGCTTGTTCAAGTCCCAACCTGTTCAACCTCTCTCCATAACTCAATGCAGCAGGATCTGGACAATATCCAGGCTTGGGCTGACAAGTGGCAAGTAACAATCGAACCATGCAAGTGCCAACCAATGACCATCTCCAACAAGAGAGGCTCTAACCATCATTCTTGACATTCAATGGGTTCACCATCACTAAATGCCCTGCAATCAACACCCTGGATGCTACCATTGACAAGAAACTGAACTGGTGTAGCCATAAACATTGTGGCTACCAGAGCAGGTCAAAGGCTAGGAATCCTGTGGCGTGTACTTCATCTCCTGATTCCCCAAAGCCTGTCCACTATCTACAAGGCTCAGGTCAGGAGTGTAATGGAATACTCACCACTCGCCTGGAGCAGCTCCATCAACACTCAAGAAGCTGAACACCATCTAGTACAAAGCAGTCCACTTGATTGCTACCCCTTCCACAAGCATCCAATTCCTCCACCATCGACAAACAGTTGCAGCAGTGTGTACTATCTACAAGATGCACTGCAACAACACATTGAAGTTCCTAAGGCAGCATCTTCCAGACCCACGAACACTACCATCTAGAAGGACAAGAGCAGCAGATACCTCGGCACACCACCACTTAGAAATCCTCCTCCAAATCACTCACCATCCTGACTTGGAAACATAACGCAGTTCCTCATTGTCAAGGACTGTAGTGGTTCAAGAAGGCAGCTCATCACCATCTTCTCAGGCAAATAGGAATGGGCAAAAATTAGCAAACACAAGGAAATCTGCAGATGCTGGAAATTCAAACAACAACACACACAAAATGCTGGTGGAACACAGCAGGCCAGGCAGCATCTATAGGAGAAGCAATGTCGACGTTTCGGGCCTGACGAAGGGTCTCGGCCCGAAATGTCGACAGTGCTTCTCCTATAGATGCTGCCTGACCTGCTGTGTTCCACCAGCATTTTGTGTGTGTTGTTGTATGGGCAATAAATGCTGGTTTAGCTGACGATGCCCTCATCCCATAAAGGAATAAATAAAAAAGAAATTCCTTATGTCCGAGCAACATCCTCAGAAATCTCCATTGCATACTTTCAGCTTAATGGCATCTTTCCCACAGCAGGGCGACCAAACTTGTAGGCAATATTCCAAATGTAGCCTCACCAATGTCTGGATAGATTCCTGATTGGTTGGAGCATCAATGGATACGGTGAGATGGAGGTATATGGGTTGAATGGGTTCTGGAATGAGTCACAATGAAATGTGAGAGCAGACTCGATGGGCTGAATGGATTTATGGTCTTATATAACTGAAACATAGAAATCTACAGCACATTACAGGCCCTTCGGCACAATGTTGTGCCGACCATATAAACTACGCTAGAAACTGCCTAGAATTTCCCTACCACATAGCCCTCTATTTTTCTAAGTTTCATGTACCTATCTAAGAGTCTCTTAAAAGACCCTATTGTATCCGCCTCTACCACCTTCATTGGCAGTGCATTCCACACACCCACCACTCTCTGTGTGAAAACTTACCTCTGACCCTTGTACCTACTTCCAAGCACCTTAAAACCATGTCCCCTCATGTTAGTCATTTCAGCCCTGGGAAAAAGCCTCTGGCTATTCACACAATCAATACCTCTCATCATCTTAAACACCTCTATTGTGTCACCTCTCATCCTCCGTCACCCCAAGGAGAAAAGGCCAAGTTTATTCAACCTATTCTTATAAGGTATTTTCTCCAATTCAGGCAACATCCTTGTAAATCTCCTCTGCACTCTCTCTATAGTATCCCCATCTTACCCCTAATGGAGTGACCAGAACTGAACACAGTACTCCTAGTGGGATCTAACTAAGGTCTTATATAACTTTAACATTACCTCACAGCTCTTGAAGGCCAACACACCATGCGCCTTCTTAACACTGTCAATCTGTGTAGTAGCTTTGAATGTCCCATGGACATAGACCTCAAGATCTTGCTGATCCTCCCTCCACACTGTCAAGAGTCTTACCATTAATATAAAATTCTGTCTTCAAATTTGACCTACCGAAATGAACTACTTCACACTTATCTGGGTTGAACTCTATCTGCCACTTCTTAGCCCAGTCTGCATCCTATCAATGTTGCACCATAACCTCTGACAACCTTCCAGACCATGCACAACACCAACTTTTGTGTCATTAGCAATCTTACTAACCCACCCTTCTAGCACAGCAACCCAACTTCCATACTCAGTGTCCTAACTGATGAAACCCAGTGTGCCAATAGCTTTGACCATTCTCATATTAAAAAAAAGGACAGAGGGTGTTGAAAGATCTCTGACACACTGCCTCCTCCTTTCTCTGCATTCTTTTTCTGATGGAAAGAGCAAAGAGAAGATTTACAAGGGCCTGATTTACATGGAGAAGTTGAGTAGGCTACGATTTCATTCCTTGGTTGATAGGAGACTGAGGGGTGATCTTATAAAATTATATAAAATGATTTGTATAGAGAATGCACATACGGCCTTTATCCCAGGGAAGGGGAACTGATAATTTGAGAGCACAGGTTTAAGGTGAGAGGTGAAAGATTTGAGAGACCTTGAGGGGCAGCTTCTTGATGCAGAGGATGGTGGGTAAGAGAAACTAACTAAGGCAGGTACAATAACGACATTTAGAAGACATTTGGGTAAGTACAGAGATAGAAAAAGTCTAGATGGCTATGACTGAAATGCGAGTAAATGGGACTCGTTCAAATAGACAAGTTGGGTTTTTATAAGTTAATCTGGAGAGTTCCATGCGCACATCAGCACTCCCCATCCCCTCAATGTTCCTGATCTGCCTGGCACATCTGTATATTCTTGAGTCTCAATGTCAACACCTCTCTTGATTTATTCTCCAGCAAGTTTTCAGTCTCAATGACTCCAGCTGCCTGCCACTCCATCTCCAAAACTCAACATTCAAGTCAACTGCAGACATTTCTTCAAATTTGGTGCAGCCACTCCTGATCTCTCTACTCTATTTGAACTATCTGATATTTGTCCACCGTGTATTTGTAAATGAATAGAAATGTGTTGCCTTTGATTTGTTAAAACAACTTTCCTTACTTTGTGCATCTCTCTGCCAAATTGCTGAAAATAAACCAAACTGTTTTTTGTTAACCTTGAATGATTTGAACAATTGGGGACCCTAGGTTTCCAACCCCTATGCACCAGTCCTAAGATCACACATTTCTACTTTGCTTTTTCCATAAAGTATTCCGAGCCATCGGGGAAGTGGTTGAGGCAGGTACAATATCAACATTTAATAGATTGTTGGACAGATACGTTGTTTAGAATAAGTTTAGAGAGATATGGTCAAAATTGGACAAATTTGACTAACTTAGATGGGTATGATGGTTGGCATGGACAAGGTCAGCCAAAGTGCCTGTTTTTCTGCTGTAAGACTATGACCCAATCAAAGACCCTCCTACCCCAGTAATCTCTCTTCTCCCACAACCTCACTCAAATTAGGAAAATACAGAAACTTAACAGTGCGTAACACAGTACTTCAAGAACAGCTTCTATCCCATTATCAGACCTGTGAACAGACCTGTTATACCTTAAGACCATAAGATATATGAGCAGAATTAGGCCACTTGGCCCATCGAGTCTGCTCCACCATTTCATCATGGCTGATCCAATTTTCCTCTTCACCCAAATCTCCTGCCTTCTTTCTCCCCATATCATTTCATGCTCTGAGTAATCAAGAATCTATCAACCTCTGCCTTAAATATACACAAAGACCTGGCCTCCACAGCTCCTTGTGGCAAAGAATTCCTCAGATTCATCACTCTCTGGCTAAAGAATTTCCTCCTCATCTCCGTTCTGAAAGGATGCTCTGGTCTTAGTCTCTCCCAGCACTGGAAACGTCCTCTCCACATCCACTGTATCAATGCCTTTCACCATTTGATTGGTTTCAATGAGGTCACCCCTCATTCTTCTGAATTCCAGTGAATACATGTCCAAGCCATCAAATGCTCTTTACATGAAAAGCCATTCAATTCTGGAATCATTTTCATGAACCTCCTTTGAACCCTCTTCAGTTTTAGCACATCCTTTCTAAGATAAGGGGCCCAAAACTGCTCACAATACTCCAATTGAGGCTTCACCAGTGCTTTATAAAGACTCAACATTACATCCTTGCTTTTATATTCTAGTCCTCTTGAAATGAATGCTAACATTGCATTTGCCTTCCTCACCACAGACTCAGCCTACAAATTAACCTTTAAGGAATTCTGTACAGACTCCCAAGTCCCTTTGCATCTCAGTTTTTTTGTATTTTCTCTCCATTTAGAAAATAGTCAACTCGTTCATTTCTTCCAACAAAGTGCATGACCATACACTTCCCAACACTGTATTCTATGCCATTTCTTTGCCCATTCTCTAAAATGTCTCCCCTTCTATAGCCTACTTCCTCAAAACTACCAGCCCCTCTACCAATCTTCATATCATCTGCAAACTTTGCAACAAAGCCATCAATTCCATCATCCAAGTCATTAACCCTAACCCTAATGTAAAAAAAATCGGGTCCCAACACAGGGCCCTATGGAACTCCACTAGGCACCAGCAGCCAACCAGAAAAGGCTTTCTTTGCCTCCTGCCAATCAACCACTGCTTTTTCCATGCTAGAATCTTTCCTGTAATACCATGGGCTTGTAGTTTGTTAATTAGTGTCATGAGTGGCACCTTATCAAAGGCCTTCCGAAAACCCAAGTACACAACATTAACCGATTCTCCTTTGTCTATCCTGCTTGTTATTTTTTTTCAAAGAATTCCATTAGATTTGTCAGGCAAGATTTTCCTTTGAGGAAACCATGCTGACTATGACCTATTTTATTATGTGCCTCCAAGGACCCCAAAACCACATTCTTAACTATTGACTCCTACATTTTCCCAGCCACTGAGGTCAAACTAACAGGCCTATTGTTTCTTTTTCTCTGCCTCTCTCCATTCTTGAAGAGTGGAGTGACATTTGCAATTTTCCATTCTTGCAGAACCATTCTAGATTTTTGAAAGATCATTACTAATGCCTCCACAATCTCTTCAGCCATCTTCCAGAACTCTGGGCTGTTCACCATCTGGTCCAGGTGACTTTTCAGTTTCCCAAGAACCTTCTCGCTAATAATAGTAACTTCACATACTTCTTGACCCCTGACACCTGAAACTTCCACCATACTGATGCAAAATACTTACCCTGCTTTCAACTATAAACGGTACAATTTCAGCCATGATTCAGCAATGCCTATCTGCCAATCTGTAGCTGTGCAGCAAGTTCACCTACCTTATTCCATATGCTGCGTGCATCCAAATACAACACCTTCAGTCCAGTATTCACCCTTTCGATTTTGTCTGCCTTTTACGTTGTAATTCATCACATTGACTGCAATTTTGCCCCATCAACATCTCTCCTCACTACACTGCATCTTTTTGCAAACCAACTACCTCATCTTCAGCACTATTTTCTGCCTTCTCTACGATACTTGCATTGAAATATATGCAGCTCAGGACATTAGCCACCCCGTGCTCAACCTTTTGATTCCTAACTTTGTCTGAGGGCTTACCAACATCTACCTCCACAACCTCTCCACTAACTGTTCTGGCACTCTGGTTCCCAGTACCCTGTAACTCTAGTTGAAACCCAAGTGTGCAGCATTAGCAAACCTTCCCGCTTGTCCAGTCCAGTTCAGGTGCATACTGTCTATTCTGTACAAGTCCCACCTTCCCTGGAAGAGAGTCCAATGATCAAAAAATCTTATGCCCTCCCTCCTACACCAACTCCTTAGCCACATATTAAACTGTATAATTTTCCTAGTTCTGGCCTCATTAGCATGTGGCACAGGTAGTAATCCTTTCTTTTTCAATCTTTTTATTTATTTTCAAATTCATAAACATAACAACAATAATAGTACAAAGAGATTGAGATTACATGATTGGTAATTAGCATATGCAAATATAAACTACAGCTAACACAAGTATACTAAGCCTCCCAAACTCTTAATGTAATTGAACATGAGGAAAGGTAGTAATCCTGAGATCACAACTCTGGAGGTCCTGCCTTTCAACCTAGCAACCTCCCTGAACTCACAATGCAGATCCTCATCATTTATCCAAACAATGTCATTGATACCTACATGGACCACAAATTTTAGTTGTTCAGCCTCCTATTTAAGAATGCTGAGTACTGGATCGGACTTATCCCAGACCCTGGCAGCCGGGAGGCAACATACTATCCAGGATTCTCATCCTCGCCCACAGAACCTCCTGTCCGTTCCCCTAACTAACGAATCACCTATCACCACAGTGTGCCTCTTCTCCTCCCCCACCCCTTCCCTTCTGAGTAACAGAGGCAGACTCAATGCCAGAGACTCACCCATTGTGACTTTCCTGTTTGGTCATCCTCCCCAAACAGTATCCAAAGTGATATACCGTTGTTGAAGGTGAAAGCCACAGGCGTACTCCGCACTGGCTCCTTAGCCTCTTTCCCCTTCCTGACTGTCACCCAGTTTCCTGTGTCCTGCACCTTGGGTGTAACTACCTCTCTATATGTCATACGCTAAAACTTTTGATCTCCCAATCTACCTCTATGTCATTACACTTTGTTACTACCCGCACTGCTCTTTCTCTGTAACTACAAAACTATGTTTTGCATTCTCTTGTTTTTTTTAAAATCCTGATGTATTATATACTGAATGATCTGTGTCGATCACATGTGAACAAAAGCTTTTCATTGTATCCTGGTGAAGGGACTTGACCCGAAATGTTAATTCTTTATTCTTTTCCACAGATGTTGCCTAACTTACTGAGTTACTCCAGCATTTTGTGGATGTCACTGTCTCCTAGTATACGTGACAATAATAAAAACAAATATTCCACTCAGGCAACATCCTGGTGAATGTACTCTGAACCCTCTCAAATCTTTCCTACAAAATTAAAACCAAACACAGTTCTCCAGCTACTGTCTAACCAATATTTATAGAGTTTCATTATCACATCTTCTGGTGTTGCCATCTCCAGGGATATTTGTACACAGTAGACCCTCTATTCATCATCATTATATCCAACCTGATTTGTCCTCCCAAAGTTTATCATACCACAGGATTAAATTCCCACCATTTTTACTCTTCTCACCCAATCAACTGATCATTAGCACCCTGTAGTCCATAAATAAACTCCCTATGAAGGACTCCACCAATTTTGAAAATATACTAGTCTACAATTTAAGTTTTTCCATTCCAAAACAGAGAAAGATGATCCTCCTCCACAAGCCACCAAAACTTTCCAGCCATCTCCCTTGTCTACCTACATATCATAAGGATAAAGGTTCCCTCCATTCCCCCCACCCAACTTTCCCATAAACCCCTCTCGCATCAGGCTGAAGGCAATCCCCAACCACCTCTCTTCCCCTACTCACACATCAACAGGCCCTTTGCTCCAAGCCTACATCCCTCCCTCCCTCCACACCCAGCCCACCCCTCTCTCCCTCCACATCAGCCCACCTCCTTCCCTCCACACCCAGCGCACCCCCTCCCTCTCCCGTCCCCCACCCACCCTTCCTTCCCCGGCACCCCTCACCCCTTCCTTCCCGGCACCCCTCACACAGCCTACTCTCAGCCGTTCCTCTACCCACCCGTCCCCTCCCCGTACATCCCTCTCCACCATACTCTTCCCCCCACACTCACACATCAAGAGGCTGAAGGCCACTACACCGAGTAAGCCCTGGATGAACATGCCGAAGTTGCCCATCAGGGCGCCATTCTCGCAGCCGCGCGGACGGCCGGCAGTTCCGAGCGGAACGCTCAGATTGGTGGCAATGGAGCCAGACGACAGTTCACTGATCGCCATGGTCTCCCGTCGGGCCGCTGCCCAACTCCCGGGCTTGGATTCGGCCACCCACCCTAGGCCGTCTCCCTAACCATTCTGGGAAATGTAGTGCAGTCCGAAGCAATATGGGAATTGTAGTCCACCAGGCCACTATGGGAACTGTAGTTTTATTGTGTGTGTGTGTGTGTGTGTGTGTGTGTGTGTGTGTGTGTGTGTGTGTGTGTGTGTGTGTGTGTGTGTGTGTGTGTGTGTGTGTGTGTGTGTGTGTGTGTGTGTGTGTGTGTGTGTGTGCCCCCAAAACACACACACTACATTGTGGGGAATGTAGTTCTCTTTCGGTGTTTCCAGGGGACTATCGTCCATTCAGCCTGTGAGGACAGAATGATTGTTTTAAAGATGACGGATGCGAGGCTAACAGAATAATTGTGATAGGTACAGACAATCAGGTTGGGGCGGTGTCTGTGGAGGGAGATGGACATTCGGCGGTTCGGCTCGAAACGCTTCATCTGGAACTGCTGAAATATCTGTATCCCGACTTCACGGGATAGATTATTGGTGCGGACAGTAAGAGGGCGAGGGAACCTGTTATGCAAATATCCAAAGAAAGTGATTAATCAGAAGTTAGAAAATTCGAGATGGAAAATGAAATGCTCTTCTTCCGTGTTATATTGGGGCTCATTATAAGACACAAACCAATAGGTAAGATAATTAAAATAAGTTGCCAGAAACTCAGGGTCACCCATCAGACTCTGCAAAGAGTTCACCATACAGTATTTCTGTTCTCCAAGACAGACCACATTGTGAATACCAAATGAAGTTCACGGATTGGTAGAATTGCAAATGAGTCACTCTTTCACTTGGAAAAGATTCTTTGGGTGCCTGGATGGTGTAGAAGACAGTTGAAAGTGTTCTGCCGACCCTTTAACGTACTCCAGAATCAATCTAGCCAATGATCTGGATGATCATAGAACATTACAGCACAGGAACAGGCCCTTTGTCCCACATTATTGTGCCAAACCAATGAAATCAAATGCCTACCACCCAGGACATACCCTCTTCTCATTGTTACCATTAGGAAGGCGGTACAGAAGCCTGAAGGCACACACCCAGTGAGTCAGGAACAGCTGCTTCCCTTCTCTTCTCCATGGATTGTCACCTTGTCGCGATGGAGAAGCTTGTGTGGTCCTGAGATCCCGAGAGCGATGCCGTCTGGAGCCATGCTCCTGGTAGGGTCACCCATGGTGTTAAGGTCGAGGGTGAGGTCCCTGACAAAGAACAATCCAACCAAGACCTCAACGGTGGAACAGGTGGAAGAAGTTACTCCAAACTCAACAGCTGTGAAGGCAGATGAAGGCTGTAACAAATCCATCAGCTCCAATCGTCGTGGTTTCCATGCCATTGGAATCAGTTGGTTGATTTGTGAAGTATCGTGTGCTTCTTGGAGTGCAACATCAAGTACCCGTTAAACAAATACACGCACAGGCGTCTTCGCTCTGTGGGCCACTTCTTCAAGTCTTTCGGCAATCGGGGGAGGGTGACAGGAGCAGGCAATGTAATAGCTAGAAGTTCCTAGTCAAGAACCGGCATGAAAGCGGTGAATACTTGATTCAGTCTCTCAACTTTTGGACAGAAGCAGGAAAGTTGTTCGGTAGCAGTATTCATGTCTGAGCAGCCCTATTTAGGATCCACTCTGCTCACCCTGAACTAGGAAGGGGCTAGAAAAGGTGCCCTAAAAATAGTCTGCTTCACTCCATCCTGTCTGGAAAGCCACATCCAGACGGATCACCATCATGTGGTCGAAAAACACCAAGAAGTGAAACTATGAAATTTGGACCCTGGAATATATGAACTCTGACGGATAACCCAAACACAGACTGATCAGAGAGGAGAACTGCCTTTGTTGCCCAGGAACTCCAAAAATTCAAATTTGACATTGCTGCTCTGAGTGAGACCCGCAGAGCTGGAGAAGGGCAACTAAAGGAAGAGCAAGGTCAATACACCTTTTTCTGGAAAAGACTTGATCCTGAACAACCGTGGATCCACGGAGTAGGTTTTGCCATCCGAAACAGCCTACTTCAGAAGCTGACAGAGCAACCACTGGGAATCAATGAACGTCTCATGACTCTGCAAATCCAGCTTATCAAGAACCAACACGCCACCATCATCAGTGCCTATGCTCCAACCCTGGATGCTGAAGATGAAGTAAACGTGAACTTCTACGCCCAACTTGACCACATCCTTTCCTCTGTTCCCAACAATGACAAGATCATTTTCTTGGGAGACTTCAATGCCACAGTCCAGAAAGATCATAGGCTCTGGACTGGAATAATAAGCAAGGAAGGAGTTGGCAAGGTCAACTCCAGTGGAACACTCCTCCTCACCAAATGTGCTGTACACAACCTGGTGATTACAAACACCCTGTTTCGCCAGAAAGACAGGCACAAAGTCTCCTGGCAGCATCCACACTCCCAAACACTGGCACCTCATCGACTACATCATCGTACGATCTCAGGACCAACAAGATGTACTGATAACAAGAGCTGTTACTGGTGCCGATGAGTGCTGGACAGACCATCGATTCATCTCGTCCACCATGAGAATGAAGATTAGGCCCAAAAAGGAAACACCAAAATCAGAACACTATTAAGAAATTTAATATTGATATCTTTCAAAACATCAACCATGTACAGAAGTTCCAACAAAATTTTCAAGAACAACTGCCTCAACAAATCCCACCATCTGTAGAAGAACACTGGAATCAATTGAAGAATGCTATCACCTCCTGCAAAGAAGCAATTGGGTTCAAAACGAAAAAACATCAGGATTGATTCAATGATAACGACAAACTACTCCAACAGCTCATTGATGAAAAGAGAAAAGCTTTCATAACCTTACAAAATGACCAACAATCGGCTACCAAAAGAAAAGTCTATCAAGAATGCAAGGCTGCAGTCCAGAAGAGCACCTGAAACCTGAAAAAACAATGGTGGAGGAAGAAAGCTCAGGAAATCCAACAACTAGCAGATGCCAACAACACTCAAGGCTTTTTCAACACAACTAAAGCTATTTTTGGCCCATCCACTCACGGTCAAGTGTGGTGGTTCAGTCCGAAGTCCGCGGACTCCAGACTCCGGGTTTTACGGCGGTCGCTTGCTGTGGTTGGAAACACCTGAGGCTCATATTGGAACTGGGAATATAAGTGGCCCTGGTATTGAGTGAGGTTGGGGGGTTGTCTTGTCAAGATACTCATGGCACAGGTAGCTGGTGGAAGGCTAGAACGGACTCTTGTATCCTTGGGGCCGCGTTGGAGAACCATGGCTTCTGGGAGCCTTGCTGGTAGTTGGAGCGGTCTTTGTGGTATGGATTCAGCTGTTTCCTGGGCCATCTGGGTGGCCGTCAGTCACTCTGAGCTAGGTAGGGATCAGGTTGCTTCCGTAGCCAGCCAAGGCTGCCAGCCGTAACGGCTACTCGGAGCTACCCCGATGCAGAGGTGGAACTGTCTGTCGTTCCTTGGCATTTGTTTCTTCCTGTCCTCGCCCCCATGGGGTAAGCCCGGCCATTCTGCCATTGCCCTGCAGGGGGATCTGTCTTGTCTTGTCCTCACCTCTGTGGGGTAAGTCAGGCCGTTCTGCCGTTGCCCTGCAAGGGGAATCTGTCTTGTCTTTGCCTCCGTTGGGTAGGTCTGCCATTACCCGATGGATGGTCCTGCCCCACCTTGGTGTGGAGTTATAGATGAGTCCCAGCTTGTCGGTGGATAAGTCCCGGCTCTATGTCTGTGTACTGTCCCATTTCATGTCAGTGTCCTGTTAAAGATGAGTCCTGGCTTGTCGAAGGATAAGTCCCGGCTCTATGTTGACGTACAGTTCCTAGTCTGCCCCTAGCTCCAGCCTCCGAGTTCACCAAGCTCCAAGCCTGCAGCCTCTAACCTCAAGCCTGGACCCAAGCCTGCAGCCTCTAGCCTCAAGCCTGGACCCAAGCCTGCAGCCTCTAGCCTCAAGCCTCGACCCAAGCCTGCAGCCTCTAGCCTCAAGCCTCGAGTCAAGCCTGCAGCCTCTAGCCTCAAGCCTCGAGTCAAGCCTGCAGCCTCTAGCCTCAAGCCTTGACCCAAGCCTCAAGACCCCAAGTCCCTAGCCAAGCCTTGTCATATCCTCGCCTGGGTTTGGGGGTCTGAGCCCAAGGCAAGACCCAGGTTCTGGGTCCTTGTCCAGTCTCGGGCTCGGAGTCCACCCCAGGCTCCTTGTTCCCAGTCCCTCGTCCTGGTCCTGCTTCCCCTGCCTAGACTGCATCCCATCCCGTCCTTGGGTTCCATCTCGTCCTGTTTCCGGGAATCCAGTGTCTGTGTCCTGCAGCTGGGTCCTGATTCAACACCCGACTTATGACATCAAGTCCCACTCAAAAGCAAAGATGATTCAACCATCCTGAAGAGCAATGCTGACATCAATTCTAGATGGAGGGAGCACTTTGAAGATCTTCTAAATCAAGCCGTCTCATTTGACAGGAATGTGATTAACAACATTCCAAAACAGCCCGTTGATGACTCCCTAAGCAAAATACCAACACTTGAAGAAGCCAAGGAAGCCGTTAAAACCTTGAAAAACAACAAGGCCACTGGACTCCATGGAATACCAGCCGAGGTCCACAAAATTGGAGGTAACCTGCTTCATTATCAACTGCATCAACTTCTCATCAAGATCTGGATAAATGAAGACGTGCCAGCAGACTTTAGAGACTCAACAATCGTTACCATCTACAAAAGGAAAGGCGATCGATCCGAATGCGGAAACTATCGTGGAATTTCGCTGTTAGCAACAGCAGGAAAGATCCTCATCTGCATCATGAACAAGCGGCTCAAGCCTTTAGCTGAAAAGATCCTTCCGGAGACACAAGCTGGTTTTAGACCATCACGTGGAGCAATCGACATGATCTTCACAATGCGACAACTACAAGAAAAATGTCGTGAACAACTTCAACCTTTGTTCATGGCACTCATAGACTACAAGAAAAATGTCATGAACAACTTCAACCTTTGTACATGGCACTCATTGACCTCACCAAAGCCTTTGACTCGGTATCAAGGGAACTCCTATGGGATGTCCAATCTACCTGTGGATGCCCTGAAAAGTACATTCAAATCCTGAGACTCCTCCACGATGGCATGCTTGCCACAGCCATAGTCAGCAATAGTAACTGTGAGCCTTTTCAAGTTAGATCAGGAGTAAAACAAGGATGTGTGATTGCCCCAACTTTGTTCACCATCTTCATTGCGACAATCATCCACATTATCAAGGACGACCTACCCCCAGGAATCGAAATTGTCTACAGAACAGATGGCAGACTTTTCAATCTTGCCCGTCTCAAGTCCAAAAACAAGACATCCACAAGTTCCCTCATCGAGTTCCAATATGCAGATGACAACAGTGTTGCTCTTTCAGAAAACCACCTACAACAGATTCTGACTGCCTTCAACTGTGCATACATGAAACTTGGACTTACCATCAATTCCAAGAAGACTCAGATCATCTACCAACCGTCACCAACTGAGACAAATCGGATTGAACCATCAATTCAACCTGGCGAAATAACCCTGGAAAACGTGGACCACTTTCCGTACCTTGGAAGTCACCTCTCCTCCAAAGTCAACCTTAATGATGAGATTCAACGTTGTCTTAAATGCGCTGGAACAGCTTTTGGATGTCTCCGAACAAGAGTCTTTCAAGATCATGACATCTGAACAGACACCAAAATGTTAGTGTACAAAGCAGTGGTAATCCCAAAGCTCCTGTATGCATCAGAAACCTGGACAACATACCGATGACATCTGAAGGCACTTGAAAAGTTCCATCAACGCTGTCTTCGAAACATCTTAACTATCAGCTGGGAAGATAGAAGAACCAACGTCAGCATGCTAAATGAAGCAAAAACAACAAGCATTGAAGCCTACGTCATCAAAAACCAACTAAGATGGAGCAGTCATGTTGTTTGGATGAAAGACAAATGTCTGCCGAAACAGATTTTCTACTCCCAGCTTAAAGAAGGCAAACGTAAAAGTGGCAGACAACAGAAGAGATTCAAAGATGTCTTAAAAGCCAACATGAAGAAATGTAACATCGACATCAACAATTGAGAAACCAATGCCAAGGACAGGAAACTCTGGCAAGCCATCATCTGAGAAGGAACAGTAACTTTCGAAGCCAACAGATATGCAGAATTAGAAGAAAAGAGAAGAAAATGGAAAGAGAGGCAGCAACAACCAAAGTCCGATCTGCCATCTGGAACTACCTGTGCTGAATGCGGAAGAACTTTCAAAGCCAAGATTGGACTCATAAGCCACTTGAGAGCCCATAAATAGATCAACAGAATGAAGACCATCATCCTCGACCTCGAGGGATAGCCACAACGACGACGACACTTCCCCTCTGCCATCTGATTTCTGTATGGACATTGAAAACTACCTCACAACTTAAAAAAAATTCTGTTTTTGCATTACTTATATCATTTAGCTATTTAATATACTGTACATATATACCTGTACTTACTGCAGTTCAGTTTTTTATATATTTATTGTATTGTACTGCTGCTGCAAAGTTAACAAATGTCATGACGTGCTAATGTTATTAACCTGATTTTGATTCTGGCTACAGCTTACACAAAGTTCAAAGTACATTTATTGTGTGTGTGTGTGTGTGTGCGTGCGTGCGTGTGTGCGTGTGTGTGTGTGTGTGTGACCATATACAACCCTGAGATTCATTTTCTTGTGGGCATTAAGAGTAGATACCAGAAATACAGCAGAATCAGTGGAAGACTGTTCCAATAGGATGCACAATAACTGATGTGCAAAAGACAACATATGGTGCAAATACAAAATAAGAAAAATACAGAATAATAAATAAATAAATAAATAAACAATAAATATAGAGAAAATGAGTTGTAGATTCCTTGAAAGTGAGTCCATAGGTTGTGGGATCTGCACAGTAATGGTGCAAGTGAAGATGAGTGAAGTTATCACCTTTGGTTAAAGAGCCTGATGGTTGTGGGTTAATAACAGTTCCTGAACCTGGTGGTGTGAGTCCTGATGCTCTTGTGGCTTTTTCCTGATGGCAGCCTTGTGGCTTTTTCATGCTCAAAAAGAGAGCATGACCTGAATGATAGGGTTCTCTAATGATAGATGTTGCTTTCCTGTGAAAGTGCTCTGTGTAGATGTTCTCAATGTGGGGAGAGCTTCCCTAAGATGGAGTAGGCCATATCCACTACTTTTTTTGGTCTTTTCCATTCAAGGGCATTGGTGTTGCTGTTTCCATACCAGAATGTCCATATACTTCCATTTTTCTTACATTTATGACCCAATATAAATGCCTCTTAAAAGTTGCTAATGTTTCTGCCTCTACTAACACCCCAGTCAGTGTATTCCAGGCACCCACCATTCTCTGTGTAAAAAAACGTGCCCTTCACATCTACTTGGAAGTTACTCCCTCTCACCTTAAATGCATGCCCTCTGGTATTAGACATTTCAACCCTGGGAAAAATATATAGTCTATCTACTGTATCAGAGTCTCTCAAAATGTTATTACCCTCTATCAGATCTCCTCTCAGCCTCTGCCACTCCAGAGAAAGTAACCCAAGTTTGTCCAGCCTTTCATTATACACATGCCCTCTAACTAGACAAATCCTGGTAAACTTCTTCTGCACCCTTTCCAAAGCCTCGACATTCTTCCTATAATGGGGCAACCAGAACTGTATGCAATGTTTCAGATGTGACTTAGCTGGAGTTTTATAAAGCTGCAACATAACTTCCTGACTTTTGAACTCAGTGCCTCAACTAATAGAGGCAAGCATGCCATATGCCTTCTTAACCACCCTATCAACTTATGTAGCCACTTTCAGGAAGCTATGAACTTGGACCACAAGATCCCTCATCAACATTGTTAAGGGTTTCACCTTTTACCTTTGACCTACCAGGGTGCAACACTTCACATTTGGCTGAGTTAAACTCCATCTGTCATTTCTCCACCCATCTCTGCAACGGACCTATATCTCATTTTATTCTTTGCTAGTCATCTACACTATCCACAAAACTACAAATCTTCATATCATGTGCAAACCTACTAACACAACAAGTCTGCAAAGACACCAAGATTGGTGGTGTAGTGGACAGCAAGGAAAGCTGTCATAGTTTACAGCAGGAAAAGGACCAGCTGGAAGAATGGGCTGAAAATAGGCAGATGGAATTTAATGCAGTCAAGTGTGAAGTGTTGCAGTTTGGGAGGACAAACCTGTCTAGGACTTACACAGTGAGTCATAGGGCAATGAGGAGTGTGGTAAAACAGAGAGAGCTGTGACATTAGATTGTTAATTCCTTGAAACTGGAGTCACAGATAGAGAGCTTTGTAAAGACAGCTTATGGCACATTGGCCTTCATAAATCAAAATATTGAGTACAGAGATGGATGTTATATTGCAGTTATATAAGACATTGGTTATGCGTAATTTGGTGTATTGAGTGCCGTTCTTGTCACCTAGCTACAGGATATCATTAAGATTTGAAGAGTGCAAAGAAAAATTTGAAGAATCTTTTCAGAGCTTGAGGACCTGAGTTATAGTGAAAGGCTTAGTATGTCAGGACTTTATTACCTAGAGTGTAGGGGAATTATGGTAGATTTGATAGAGGTATACAAAATTACGATGGGTATAGATAGGGAAAACATAAGCGGGCCTTTTCCACTGAGGTTAGGCGAGACTAGAACTAAATGTCATGGGTTAAGGGTGAAAGGTGAAGTGTTTAATGGGAACATGAGAGGGATCTTCTTTACTTAGACTGAAACTGTGGAATGAGTTGCCTGCGGAAGTGGTGGATATGGGTTGATGGCAAAATTTAAGAAAAATTTTGATAGGTACATGGATTGTAGAGGTATGGGGGGCTCTGGTCAATGAGACTTGTCAGATTAATAGTTCAACTAGATGGCCAAAGGACATGCTTCTGTGCGCTAGTGTTCTATGACTCTATAACTTTAGTAGGGTACCAAGGAGAGTGACAGACAAAGGGATCTGGAAATGCAGGTCAATAATTCTTTGAAAGTGGCATTACTGACAGATAGGGTCAAAAAGAGAGCTTTTGGCATATTGACATTCATAAATCAAAGTACTGAGTACAGAAGTTGGGATGTTTTGTTGAAGTTGTATAAGATATTGGTAACGCCTAATTTGGAGTATTATGTGCAGTTCTGGTCACCTTCCTACAGGACAATTATCAATAGATTGAAAAAGTGCAGAGAAAATTTACAAGGAATTTTCCAGAATGTGAGGATCTAAGTTATAGGGAAAGTTGAATAGGCTAGGACTTTATTCCTGGAGCATAGAAGAATGAAGGAAGATTTGATAGTTATACAAAATTATGATGGGTATAGATAGCAAAAACATAAGCAAGCCTTTTTTCACTGAGGTTATATGTAACTAGAGTTAGAGGTTTTGAGTTAAGGGTGAAAGGTGAATTGTTTAAGGGGAACATGAGGAAGAACTTCTTCACTCAAAAGATACTGAGTGCAAAATAAGCTTCAGTGGAAGTTGTGGATGTGGTTTCAATTTCAACATTTAAGCCAAGTCACCTTTTACTGTCATTTCGACCATAACTGTTGGTACAGTACACAGTAAAAATGAGACAACTAAAAACACAAAATGCTGGCAGAACTCAGCAGGCCAGACAGCATCTATGGGAGGAGGTAGTGACAACGTTTCGGGCCGAAACCCTTCATCAGGAGTGAAGTAACATGGAATGGTTGGGGGGCGGGATAAGAAGTGGGGGGAGGGATAAAGTAGAGAGCTAGGAAGTGATAGGCTGAAGGGAAATGGGCTGGGGGAAGGTGGAGAATTATGGGAAATAAAAGAGAAAGAAAGGTAGGGCTGGGGGGAGATAATAGTGAAGGGGGAAAAAAGAGAGAGAAAGAGATCCAGACTGAAATAATAGATGGGGATGGGGGTAAGGGGGGGGGCAGGGGTATCAACAGAGGTCTGTGAGTTGGATGTTCATGCCGGCAGGTAGGAGGCTACCCAGGCGGGAGATAAGGTATTGCTCCATCGACCTGCGTGTGGCCTCATCTTGACGGTAGAGGAGGCCACGGACAAACATGTCGGAGTGGGAGTGGTCTGTGGAATTTAAGTGTGTGGCCACAGGGAGAACCCACCACTGCTGGAGGACTGAGCACTGGTGTTCGGCGAAACAGTCTCCCAGTCTGCAGCGGGTCTCCCCAATGTATAAATGGCCACATTGGGAGCACCGGATACAGTATATCACCCCAGTTAACTCGCAGGTGAAGTGGTGCCTCACCTGAAAGGACTGTCTGGGGCCTGGGATGGTGGTGAGGGAAGAAGTGTGGGGGCAGGTGTAGCACTTCTGTTTGCAGGGATGAGTGCCCGGAGGGAGGTCGGTGGAGAGGGATGGGGGGGGATGAATGGACAAGGGAGTCACGTAGGGAGCGACCCCTGCGGAAAGCCGAGAGTGGGGGGGAGGGGAAGATGTGGCTGGTGGTGGGATCACGTAGGAGGTGGCGGAAGTTATGGAGGATTGCTGTCTGGCCTGCTGAGTTCTGCCAGCATTTTGTGTTTTTATTTATTTCCAGCATCTGCAGATTCACTCATGTTGCCTTGTTGCCTTTAAAAATGAGACAACGGACCATGGTACTACATGAAACAGTACAAAAACTACACTGAACTACGTAAAAACAACACAGGAAAAAAAACTACACTAGACTACAGACCTACCCAGGACTGCATAAAGTGCACAAAACAGCGCAGGCATTACAATAAATAATAAACAAGACAATAGGCACAGTAGAAGACAGTAAGTTGGTGTCAGTCCAGGCTCTGGGTATTGAGGAGTCTGAGGGCTTGGGGGAAGAAACTGTTACATTGTCTGGTCGTGAGAGCCTGAATGCTTTGGTTCCTTTTCCCAGTTGGCATGAGGGAGAAGAGTTTGTATGAGGGGTGCGTGGGGTCCTTCATAATACTGTTTGCTTTGTGGATGCAGTGTGTCATGTAAATGTCTGTAATGGCGGGAAGAGAGACCCCGATGATCTTCTCAGCTGACCTCACTATCTGCTGCAGGGAAGTTTGGATAAGTATATGATGGGAGGGGTATTGAGGGCTATGACATAGGTGCAGGTCACGGTGATTAATGGATTTAGATGGATGGCCTGTTTCTTTGCTGTAGTGCTCTCTGACTCTATGATATTAGTTGCTCTTACATTGAAACATAGAAACATAAAAAACCTACAGCACAATACAGGCCCTTTGGTCCACATGTCCTTACCTTAGAAATTACTAGGCTTACCCATAGCCCTCTATTTTTTAAAGCTCCATGTACCTATCCAAACGTCTCTTAAAAGACCATACCATATTCCGCCTCCAACATCGTTGCCGGCAGCCCATTCCACGCACTCACCACTCTCTGCGTAAAAAACTTACCCCTGACATCTCCTCTGTACCTTCTCCCCAGCACCTTAAACCTGTGTCCTCTTGTGCCAACCATTTCAGCTCTGGGAAAAAGCCTCTGACTATCCACATGATCAATGCCTGTCATCATCTTATACACCTCTATCAGGTCACCTCTCATCCTCCTTCACTCCAAGGAGAAAAGGCCAAGTTCACTCAACCTGTTTTCATAAGGCATGCTCACCAATCCAGGCAACATCCTTGTAAATCTCCTGTGCACCCTTTCTATGGCTTCCACATCCTTCCTGTAGTGAAACGGCCAGAACTGAGCACTGTACTCCAAGTGGGGTCCTATATAGCTGCAATATTATCTCTTGGCTCTTAAACTCAATCCTGTGATTGATTAAAGCCAATGCACCATATGCCTTCTTAACCACTTCTTGAGTTCAAATGTAACCCATCCCTGTTGAACAGCTCATAGCTTCCCCAGAAGAGATCCCAATAGTCTACATAACTGACACCCTGGTCCCTACACCAACTCTTCAGCTACACACTCATATACTAAATCATGCTATTCTTACCCTCAGTGGTGTGTGGAAAAGACAGTAATCCAGTGATTACCACTCTTGAGGTCCTGCATTTCAGCTTCTGACCAAGCTCCCTTAATTCTCTCTTCAGGATCTCATCTCTTTTCCTCCCTGTGTCAATATGTACCACAACTTCTGGCTGTTCATCCTCCCCTGAAGATTGCATGGACTCGATCTGAGATGTCTCTGATCCTGGCAGCTGAGAGACAACACACCATCTGAGAGTATCATTCATGTCCACAACATCTCCTGCCTGTTCCCCTGCTATTGAATCTCCTATCACTACTGCTCTTCTCTTCCTCCTTCCTTCTGGGCTACAGAGCCAGACTCAGTGCCAGAGAACTTGTCACTAGCGGTTTCTCCTGGTAGGTTGTTCCCTACCCAACAAGTATTCAAAGCGATATGCTGACACCTTACTGCCCTATTGTCTTGTTTATTATTTATTGTAATGCCTGCACTGTTTTGTGCACTTTATGCAGTCCTGGGTAGGTCTGTAGTCTAGTGTAGTTTTTTTCTGTGTTGTTTTTTACGTAGTTCAGTCTAGTTTTTGTACTATGTCATGTAACACCATGGTCCTGAAAAAATGTTGTCTCATTTTTACTATGTACTGTACCAGCAGTTATGGTCGAAATGACAATAAAAGTGACTTGACGACTTGACTTAAATTGAGAGGGAAGGTCACTGTCATTGCAGCAGGACACCACCAGAGGGGAATGTTGTCCACAGGGGCAGGACATCACAAATGACATGATTTGTCATTGCGCCGAAACACCATCAGGTTGGGAGTGTTGTCCATTGGGGAATCTGTCATTGCTGCAGGGCCCACTAGGTGGGAGTAAACGCGAGAAATTCTGCAGATAGACTCAAAATGTTGGAGGAGCTCGACAGGCTAGGCTGCTGATGAAGGATCTCGGCCTGAAATGTCGTCTATATTCTTTTCCATAGATGCTTAAATTTCCAGCATCTGCAGATTTTCTCTTCTTTGAAATTCTGCAGATGCTGGAAATCCAAAGCTACGCACTCAAAGTGTTGGAGAAACTCAGCATCCACGGAAATGAACAAACTGACGACGTTTCGGGCAGAGAGCCTTCTCTAGAAGGCAGGATGCCATGCAGGGGTGTGTGTTGCCCAGAAGGGACCCGTTATTGCAGCTAAATACCACCAGGTGGGGAGTGTTTGTCTTTGGCTCACCTGGGGCTGATCTGGCTGCTGCCTCTTGGGGTGTGTTGTGGAGTATAAGTATCATATCGATGACCTGGCCAAGCACCCAGCACGGCGTCGGAAGAGAAATATCACGGAGAGACAAATGTTTTGGATGATAGCCTTCCCTGCCTATGAAACGGCCAGATTTGCCCGGGTGCATGGTATCCGTGGCGCCTGCACTGGAGACATTAGCCAAGAGCTGATGAAGGACGTGCTGACTGAATTGTCAGCAGAAATGCGAGCAGCTAGGATAGTCGTCGGCATTTGGATTATCCGCTTGCAGAGAAAAGGGGGACCTGAATTAAATACCGGAAGGGAGCTGGTGGCCCTCTGGAACGCCGGCAGGTTGACGGACTACTGTAGCGCCATTTTGCTTCTGAATAGATTTGCGATGAGTTTGTAATATGGTGGGGCATCTGCTGGGGTTTTATTAAAGCCTGTGGGCCGAAGGTAATGGGGTTGCGACATCTGAGGGTACAATGTATTGTAAAGTATTCATTTTTGTGCCTGTCGTGTGGCCTTGAGCGCACGTGATTGGGACCATGAAAACGCAATACGATTACGGGAATACAACCATGAGATTGCAATATGATTGTGGGAATAAAATCGTGAGATTACAATGTGATTGTGGGAATAAAACCGTGAGATTGCAATATGATTGGGGGAATAGAATCGTGAGAACATGAAGATGACTTGAATACAGGGGTTGGAATTGTGAAGTAAGGTGACAAATGACGATTTGTTCTGCTTCAGTGGTTTGAACTGGTGTTATGCATTAGTCCACTTACTGTAGCATTTCATACTTCTTTAGTCGTAGGGTGGTGAATTTGTGGAATTTGCTACCATGGGCAACTGTGAAAGCCAGGTCGTAGGGTGTATTGAAGGCACAGATTGGTAGGTTCTTGATTGGACATGGCATCAAAGGTTACATAGAGAAGACCAGAGTGTGGGGCTGAGAAGGGGGAAACGGGATCAACCATTATTGAATGGCAGAGCAGACTCTATGAGCCAAATGGCCTAATTCTGCTCCTATGTCTTATGGTCTTATATCCATGACCAATCAAGAATCTATTAACCTCTTTCTTAAATATACATAAAGTCTTGGTCTCCACAGTTACATGTGGCAAAGAATTTCACAGATTCACCACTCTCTGGCTAAAGAATTTCCTCATCATCTCTGTCTAAAAGGATGCCCCTCTATTCTGAGGCTATATCCTCTGGTCTTAAACTCTCCCACTATAGGAAACATCCACTCCACGTCCACTCTATCAAGGCCTTTCACCATTCGATAGGTTTTAGTGAGGTCACCTCTCATTCGTCTATTCTAGTGAATACAGGCCCAGAGCCATCAAATGCTCTTCATATGACAAGGCATTCAATCCTGGAATCATTTTCATGAATCTCCTTTGAACACTCTCCAATTTCAGCACATCCCTTCTATGATAAGGGGCTCAGAACTGCTCACAATACTCCAAGTGAGGTCTCACCAGTGGTTTATAAAGTCTCAAAAGTACATACTTGCTTTTACATTCTTGTCCTCTTGAAATCAATGCCAATATTTAATTTACCTTCCTCTCCTGCACATTAACCTTTAGGGAATTCTGCACAAGGATTCCCAAGTACCTTTGTACCTCAGCTTACTGAACTTTCTCTCCATTTAGAAAATAGTCAACCCTTTTTCTTCTACCAGACTGCATGGCCATACACTTCCCGACTATTCACTTCCATACACTATTCCAGCTGTCATTTCTTTGCCCATTCTCCTAATCTGTCTAAGTCATTATGTAGCCTCTGTACTTCCTTCAAACTACCTGCCTCTCCACCTGTATTCATATTGCAACAAAACCATCAATTCCATCATCCAAATTATTAACATATAATGTGAAAAGAATTGTCCCAACACAGACCCCTTTGGAACACCACTAGTCACTGGTAGCCAACCAGAAAAGGCTCCCTTTATTCCCATCCTTTGCCTCCTGCCAATCAGCCACTTCTTTATCCATGCATGAATCTTTCCTGTAATATCATGGGTTCATAGTTTCTTAAGCTCATGTACGGCACTTTGTCAAAGGCTTTCTGAAAATCCAAGTAAACATCAACCAATTTCCCTTTGTCTATCCTGCTTGTTATTTCTTCAAAGAATTCCAACAGATTTGTCAGGCGAGATTTTCCCTTGAGGAAACCATGCGGACTGCAGCTTATTTTATCATCTGCCTCCAAGCAACCTGAGACTACATTCTTTTTAATTTACTCCAACATCTTTCCAACCACTGAAGTCAGACAAACTGAACTATAGTTTCCTTCCTGCTGCCTCTCTCCTTTCTTGAAGAGTGGAGTGACATTCACAATTTTCTAGTCTTCCAAACCTTTCCAGATCTAGTGATTCTTGAAAGATCATCACTAATGCCTCCACAATCTCTTCAGCAAACCTCTTTCAGAACGCTGGGATGTACACCACCTGGACCAGGTGACTTATCTACCTTCAGACTTTTCAGTTTCCAAGAACTTCACACATTTCATGACCACTGACAGCTAGAATCTCCACCATACTATTAGTGTCTTCCACAATGAAGACTGATGTAAAATACTTATTCAGTTCATCCACCATATAACTGTCCTCTATTACTTCCTCTCCAGCATCAGTTTCTAGCAGTCTGATATCCACTCTTCCCTCTCTTTTATACTTTCTGTACGTAAAGAAACTTTTGGTATCCTCTTTAATATTATTGACTAGCTTATCTGCATATTGCATCTTTTTAGTTTACTTCCATTGGTTCTTAAAATCCTCCCAATTCTCTAAATTCCTACTAATTTCTGCTTTATTATATGCCCTCTCTTTGGCTTTAATGCTGGCTTTGACTTCTCTAGTTAGCCACGGTTGTCATCTTTAGAATACTTCTTGCTCTTTGGGATGTATATGTCCTGTGCCTTCCATATTGCTTCCAGAAATTCCAGCCATTGCTGCCCTGCTGTCATCCCTGCCAACATTCTTTTTTAATTAATTCTGGCCAGCTCCTCTCTCATGCCTATATAATTCTCTAGACTCAATTGTACTACCGACTTTAGCTTCTCCTTCGTAAATCTCAAGGTGAATCCAATCACATTATGATCATGGCCCAAAAAGGTTGCTTTACCCTAAGCTCTCTAATCAATTGTGCAATGTCATTGCACAACACCTGGTGCAGAATGCCTGAACTACAAGCTGCTCTCATAAACGATCTCATAGGCACTCTAGAAATTCCCTCTCCTGTAATCCAGCACCAACCTGATTTTCTTAATCTACTTGACTATTGTAACATTGCACTTTTGCCATGCATCTTCTTTCTCCCGTTGTAATTGGTAGGCCACATCCTTATTACTGTTGCCAGGTCTATATACAACTTCCATTAGGGTCTTTTTACCCTTACAGTTCCTTAGCTCTGTCCACAATGATTCAACAATTTCTGGCACCCTCATGCCTGTCCTTTTAATACAATGTGTATCCTTGGACATTAAGCTCCCAGATATAACTTTCTTTCAGCCATGATTCAGTAATGCCTACAACATCATACCTGCTAAGCTGCATAAGGGCTGCAACTTTATCTATCTTATTTCATATACTGCATACATTCAATTATAACACCTCCAGTCCTGTACTCACCCTTTTTGATTTTGTCCACCTTTTATGTTGCAAATTATCCTCTGAGCTGTAATGTTGCCCTATTAACAGCCTCTCCTCACTACATATTACCTGTTTGTAAACCAGTTACCTCATCTTCAGCAATATTGTATAGCTGAATGATTTCTCCTTGCTATGAACTTCATAGTGCATCATCAGGTCAGATAAGGTAGTGAATCCCTCCCACACTTCAAGCAGTTGAGCATCTGATCTCTAGTGATCATTTAATTCACTGCAGGTTGGACTCAATTCTTTCTTTTAGGCCTTGATCTCAACTACTCTCATTAGCTACTGAAGAATGGATGGACATCAGCTGGCTCTGGACGTCGTATCTGATCTCAATGTTGCACTTCAATTGGTAGAAAATCGTATATCTACTTATCTGAAAGATGCATCAAGTTCTTCAAGTGAGATAAACTTGGAACTATATTTTTCGTACAAGTCCAGTGCAGCCATTTCCAGTCTTTTGTCCACTGAACACATGCATGCCTTTCAGCCCAACTTTGGACTGACAGCACCTGCGCACTTGATCTGCAGTGATATACATTCTGAAGTTTAGAGATTTCTGGATTAGGACAGTGCCACTGAAAGCAATTAGTACAAGCATTGTCTCCCCCTGCCAAATGGTAGCATCCAACCAATATTTTTATGATAACTCAGTAGCTAATTTAACACAGTAAACTCCCACAAGCAATTTACTCAATGACACCAGGCATTGTCAAAGTCAATGTAATTTTTTTCTGTTAATCAGCTTCCAAATATTGCTACTGTCATTCATTGTCACACCCATGCTCCGATTCCCTACTTATCATATACTCTTACTCCTATCACTCTTGAGAGCCTCAAACTCAAACTCTGCCTCAAAATCCATCTCTGGTTTCTGACCCTGCTCCACTGAACATCCAAATAACAGTTCCCCATTCTGCTTTCAGAGTTTAGAGAACAGTGCTATATTGTAACAATCCGACTGTGAGTGACACAGCCCTTTGGAAGCACTGAAAATAATCCATAACATTTAAATGAGCAGAGAATAAGGATATTAACAATCAATATTATTCTTCGTTGGCCCAGAGATTTGAGAGATGAAGAACACATCAGACACAACTGCAGAAGGTCATGCAGAAAATTCAAGGGAAGCCTCTTAACCACAGAGTGGCGATTGAAACCAATCACCTCAGCAAGAGTGTAAGGTGAACACAGGGATGGACTTAAAAGGATTGTTGTGGAACAGAAATATTGGCAGGGTCCAGATGGAGGTGGGGGGGGTTGATTTCCTACCGGACACCAGGTGTGTAGTGATTCACGAACTACCTGAGACAAACTTTAAAATAGAACTGATTTATTTGTCACAGATCCCAAATATTAAACACCAGTCCTGTTAAAGGTGAACATCAGCATAAGAAACTCATCCCATGCCCAGTGACCGGGGTGCAGAATTGGGTGTGATGAGCAGGAGCAATAATTGCAGAGTTCGACACGAACAGACTTTGGAACTTGCCTTTGGATTCAGCAACCATGATGTTTAAGTATATAGCATTAACATTTTAAGTATAAAGCTTATTTAAACTTTTTCCCCAGTGTGAACTTGATAGTGTGTCACAAGGTTGGATGACCGAGTGAATCCCTTCCCACATTTAGAACAGGAGAATGGCCTCTCCCCAGTGTGAACTCGTTGATGTAGCTTCAGTTGAAATGACCGAGGAAATCCCTTCCCACAATCTTTGCAAGTGAATGGTCTCTCCCCAGTGTGAACTGACTGGTGTGCCAGTAGGTAAGATGATCGAGTGAATCCCTTCCCACAGTCAAAGCATGTGAATGGCCTCTCCCCAGTGTGAACTCGCTGGTGTACTTTCAGTTGAGATGACTGACTGAATTCCTTCCCACAGTCTAAGCAGGAGAATGGTCTTTCCCCAGTGTGAACTGACTGATGAGCCAGTAGGTGAGATGATCGAGTGAAAGCCTTCCCACAGCGAGAGCAGATGAATGGCCTCTCCCCAGTGTGAACTCGCTGATGAGCCTTCAGTTGAGATGACTGAGTGAAACCCTTCCCACACTCTGAGCAGGTGAATGGCATCTCCCCAATGTGAACTGACTGGTGTGCCAGTAGGTGAGATGACCGAGTGAATCCCTTCCCACATTCAGAGCAGGTGAATGGCCTCTCCCCAGTGTGAACTCGCTGATGTACCTTCAGTTGAGATGACCAAGAAAATCCCTTCCCACAATCTGCGCAGATGAATGGCATCTCTCCTTTATGAATTTGCTGATGTACCTTCAGTTGAGATGACCAAGGAAATCCCTTTCCACAGTCTGCACAGATGAATGGCATCTCACCAGTGTGAACTGACTGGTGTGTCTGTAGGTGGGATGAGTGAGTGAATCCCTTCCCACACACAGAACATGTGAATGGTCTCTCTCCTGTGTGAACTCGCTGGTGTGTCTGTAGGTGTGATGACTGAGTGAATCCCTTCCCACAATCTGAGCATTTGAATGGCCGCTCTCTAGAGTGAACCCGCTGATGTTCCTTCAGTTGTGATGACTGACGAAATGCCCTACCACAGTCTGAGCAGGTGAATGGCCTCTCCCCAGTGTGAACTCGCTGGTGTGCCTGCAGGTGGGAAGACCGAGTGAATCCTTTCCCACAGTCTGAGCAGGTGAACGGCCTCTCCCCAGTGTGAACTGACTGGTGTGCCAGTAGGTCAGATGACCGAGTGAATCCCTTCCCACAGTCTGAGCAGATGAACGGTCTCTCCCCAGTGTGAACTCGCTGATGCAACTTCAGTTGAGATGACCGAGTAAATCCCTTCCCACAGTCTGAGCAGGTGAATGGTTTCTCCCCAGTGTGAACTAAATGGTGTGCATGTAGGTTACATAACTGAGTGAATCCCTTCCCACACACAGAACAAGTGTAAGGCCTCTCCCCAGAGTGAACCTGTTGGTGGTGTCTCTGTAGGTGGGATGACTGAGTAAATCCCTTTCCACAGTCTGAGCAGGTGAACGGCCTTTCCCCAGTGTGAACTCGCTGATGTACCTTCAGTTGAAATGACCGAGGAAATTCCCTCCCACAGTCTGAACAAGAGAACCGCATTTCCACAGTGTGTACTGACTGGTGTGCCAAAAGATTTGATGACCAAGTGAATTCCCTCTGACACTGAGCAGGTGGTCTTTCTTCAGTGTGAACTGACTGCTGTGCTTGTAACTGGAATGACCAAGTGATTCCCTTCCCACAGTCTGAGCAGGTAAACGGTCTCTCCTTGGTGTAAACTGACCGGTATATCTACAGGTGGAATGACTGAGTGAGTCCCTTCCCACATTCAGAGCAGATGTATGGTCTCACCCCAGTGTGAACTCACTCATGTTCTGCAGTTCAGATGACCGAGTGAATCTCTTCCACACATGGAAGAGTTGAACAGTCTGTGGGTGGGATGAGTGAGTGAATCTCTCTCCACACACAGAACAGGTGAACGGTCTCTCAGTGGTGTGAATTTCCTGATGTATCTTTAGCTTGGATGGCAGAATGAATCACTTTCCTCATTCAGAACAGGTGAACGGTCCGTCGCACTATGTTGATGACCCATGCTGATATATCTTCACGTTGGATGACTAAGTGGATCCCTCCCACACACACAGTAAGTGAATGGCCTCTTTCCAGTGTGAACTCTCTGATGTGCCTAAGGGTCAGCTGAGGGAATGAATCCCTTCCCACACTGAAAGCAGGAGAATGACATCTCCCTGCTATCTATGCTTTGGCAATTTATCATTCAGATGTCATTCGTAGTGAATCCCTCGTACAATCAATGCAGTTGAAAAACTGATCTCCAGTGAACAAATGCTGGTGTGTTCTCAGCACCCCGGTTCCAGTGGATTTCACTGAGTTGCAAAAGAAAGCTTCATTTTAGACACAAAGCACATTTCAAGCTGCGATGGGATACTTCTTCATCTCCAGGGATGAACAACAGATATATTGATGTTGCAAAGGAAATGTCTGATCGCTCCTTAGATAGCTGGACAGGGACAGCAAAACCAACACGTTGTTACGTTTGAGACTCCTGTACACTAATTCTTTGTCGTTTGTAAACTGTAAAAAAATTTGCAAAAGACATCAATGGGTGAAGGACATAACAACATTTACATTTTACATCTAAGTTTCTATGCTGAGCTCTGACATCACACTGTTATTGCAAGGTTCAACCCAAGTTGGAGGAACAACTTCTCTTCATCTAACTGGGCACAATACAGTCATTCAGGCTGACCGTCAAATTCTCTGACTGTTTTTGTCTGTATCAGAAAGGGCCATTCCTGTCTGTCTTCAATTTGTGACTTAGCTCAGTTTGTCTCTCTCCATTAGTATTATTTCAAGTTCTGGTCATGTCGCACAGCGCTACAGAGTTTACACGACTGAACCTGGGGACTTTCTAATTTCTTCGACCAGCTTCCCCCCAAATAACTGATGGTGGTGCACTCATTGATGACAATGCCAATGAATATGAAAGAGAGGGCAGTAGTCTTTCTCATTGGAGTGTGGCACTTCTGTGATTTTCAAGTTACTGATCACTTGTTACCCAGGATGTTTGCTAGAGCTGTTTGGGAGGGTTTAAACTAATTTGGCAGGGGGATGGGAACCAGGACGATAGGGATGAGGATGGAGAAGTTGGTTTACAAACAGAGGCAGTGTGTAGTGAGACTGTTAGCAAGGATAGGCTGATGATAGGGCAAAATTGCAATCAATGGGATGTGTTGCAATGTAAAGGTGGATGGAATTGAAAAGGGCGATGAATACAGGACTGAAAGTGTTATATTTGAATGGATAACAGTATACAGAATAACGCCAATGAACTTGTAGCAGTTACTGATTGGCATGTATGAGGTTGAATCAGTAAGTCATGGCTGAGGAATGACAATAGCTAAGAGCTTAACATCCAAGGATACACACAGTATTGAAAGGATAGGTAGGTAGACAGAAGGGGTGAGATGGCAGCTGGCAAAAAAATGAAATCAAATCCTCAGAAAGAAGTGACACAGGATGGGAAGGTGTAGAATCAAAAACTGCAAAGGTAAAAAGTCCTTGATGGGAGTTACATACAGACTTCCGAACATCAGCAAAGATGTGGGCTACAAATTACAATGGGAGATAAAAAAGCTTAGAAGCAGGACCTCCAGGATGGTAAATTTCTGGACAACTGCCTGTGCCATGTGCCATTGAGAGCAGAAACAGAAGAGGATATTAATGCGTGCTGAGAAGCTGGTGGAGGGGGCAAAGCTTCAGGTTCTTGGATCATAGGCAGGAGATATGGAGGGAGGTATAACCTGTTCAAGAGTGTCAGTTTGCACCTAAACTCAAGTGGGACCTATATTCTCGCGGGCAGGTTTGCTAGAGCTAATGGGGAGGGCCTAAACTAATTTGACAGGGGATGGGAACTGGAGTGAAGGGAATCAGGACAGGACAGATGGTAAGAAAGCAAAGATGTGGTGCAGTCAGACTTCAGGGAGGACAGGCAGATAATAGGAGAAAATTGCAGCCAGCAGGGTGAGCATCAGTGCATTAGGGCAGAATCAAAAAGGGTAGTAAATGCAGTACTCAAAATGTTATATTTCAATGCATGGAATATAAGAAGTAAGGGGGATGATCTTGTTGCACTATTACAGATGATCAGGTATGATTTATGTTTATCACTGAAACATAGTTGAAGGACGATTGTAATTGGGAGCTGAATGTCCAAAGTTACAGGTTGTATCAGAGGGATAGGAAGGTAGGCAGAGGGCATGGCGTGGCTCTGCTGGTAGAGAATGGCATCAAATCAGTAGAAAGATGTGACACAGGATTGGAAGATGTTGAATCTTTGTGGGTTGATTTACAAAACAGCAAGGGTAAAAGGACCCTGATGGCAGTTATATACAGGCGTCCCAACAATATCCGTGATGTAGACCACAGATTACTATGGGAAATAGAAAAGGTATATCAAACTGGCAATGTTATGATAGTCAAAGGAGATTTCAACATGCAGGTCAATTGGGAAAATCAGGTTGGTATGGATCTCAAGAGAGCAAGTTTCTTGAATGCCTACGAGATGGCTTTTTAGAACAGTTTATTGTTGAGCCTACTAGGGGATCAGCTACACTGGATTGCGTGTTATATAATGATCTGAAGGCATTTTGGGAGCTTAAGGTAAAAGAGCCCTTAAGAACCAGTAATCACTATATGCTTGAGTTCACCTTGAAATCTGATAGGGAGAAAGTAAAGTCTGACATAGCAGTATTTCAGTGGAGTAAAGGAAATTGTAGTGCTATGAGAGAGGAGTTGATCATAGTAAATTGGAAGGAGATGCTGGCAGGATGACTGCAGAGCAGCAATGGTGTGAGTTTCTGGGGAAAATGAGGAAGGTGCAGGTAGATGTATTCCAAAAACAAAGAAATACTCAAATGGTAAAGTAGTACAACCGTGGCTGACAAGGGAAGTCCAAGCTAATGTAAAAGCAAAAGAGAGGACATACAACAAAGCAAGAATTAGTGAGAAGACAGAGGATTGGGAAGTTTTAAAACCCTACAAAGAGCAACTAAAAGAATCATCCGGAGGGAAAAGATGAAACATAAAAGCAAGCTAGTAAACAATAACTAAGTGGAGAGTAAAAGCTTTTTCAAGTATGTAAAAAATAAAAAAGAGACGAGAGTGGATATAGGACGCTAGAAAATGAGGCCAGAGAAATAATAACCGGGAACAAGGAGATGACAGATGAACTAATTAAGTATTTGGATCAGTCTTCACTGTGGAAGACATTAGCAGTGTGCCAGATATTGAAAGTTGTGAGGGAAGAGAAGTGAGTGCAGTTACTATTACAAGGGAGAAGGTGCTCAAAAAGCTGAAAGACATAAGGGTACATAAGTTACCCCGACCAGATTAACTGCACCCTAGGGTTCTGAAAGAGATAGCAGTAGAAATTGTGGAGGCATTAGAAATGATCTTTCAAAAATAATTGGATTCTGGAATGGTGCCAGAGGACTGTAAAATTGCAAATGTCACTCCACTCTTTAAGAAAGGAGGAAGGCAGCAGAAGGTAAATTATAGACCAGTCACCCTGGCCTCAGTGGTTGGGAAGATGTTGAAGCTAATTGTTAAAGGTCAGGTTATGGAGTACTTGGTAACACAGGACAAGATAGGACAAAGTCAGCATGACTTCCTTAAGGGAAAATCTTGGCTGATTTCTGGTTGGCTACCAGTGACTAATAGTGCTCTGTGGGGGTCAGTGTTGGGATGCTTCTTTTTATGCTGTGTACCATTGACTTAGATGGCTTTGTTGCCAAGTTTGCAGATGATACGAAGGTTGGTGGAAGGGCAGGTAGTGTTTAGGAAACAGGTAGGCTGCAGAAAGACTTAGATTCAGAGAATGAGCAAGAAAATGGCAAATGAAATACAATGTTGGAAAATGTATGGTCATGCACTCTGGTAGTAGAAATAAATGTACAGACTATTTTCTAAACAATGAGAATATCCAAAAACTGAGATGCAAAGGGACTTGGTAGTCTTTGTGCAGAACACCTGAAGGTTAACTTGCAGGCAGAGTTAGTGGTGAGGAAAGAAAATGCAACATTAGCGTTCATTTCAAGAGGTCTAGAGATGTGATGCTGAAGCTTTATAAGGCACTGGTGAGGCCTCACCTTCAGTATTGTGAATAGTTTTGACTCCTCATCTGGCATTGGAAAGGGTTCAAAGGAGGTTCACAAGGATGATTCTGGGAATGAAAGGGTTATCATATGATATCTCTGGGTCTGTACATGTTGGAATTAATAAGGATGAGTGGGGATCACTTTGGAATCTTTTAAATGTTGAAAGGCCTAGAGATGGTAAGTGTGGCAAGGATGTTTCCTATGGAGGAAGAGTATAGAACAAGAGGGCACAGCCTCAGGATAGAGGAGTGTCTATTTAAAACAGAAATGCAGAGAAATTTCTTTAGCCAGAGGGTGGTGAATTTGTGGAATTTATTACCACAAGTAGCTGCGGATGCCAGGTTGTTAGATCCATTCAAGACAGAACTTGATAGGTTCTTGATTGGACATGGCATGAAAGGTTATGGGGAGAAGGCCTGAGAGTGGCACTTAGGATGGAAAAAAGGGATCTCCATAATCGCATGGTGGAACAGACTCGATGGGCTAAATGGACTAATTCTGCTCCAGTGTCTCTGTTTCGGGTGTCAGATGTTGGATTTCCGGGAGACTACCAGGCTCTCCCAATGGCCACATCTACACCAGGTGCATCGAGATGCAGCTCCTTAGAGACGATGATGAGGAACTGGAGCTGCAGTTTGGCTTAGAAACATAGAATAACTACAGAACAACACAGGCCCTTAGGCCCTCAATGCTGTGCTGAACATGTCTTAGTTAGAAATTTCCTAAGGTTGAGATGTTAAAGGGTTAAAAGGTTGGGAAATGATTTTCGGACTCTTGTAAAACGGGTTAAATTGCTGCAGACTTCTGTTTGTTCTGTTCTGAGTAATCCGCCTGTGCTGCTTTCAGACTGATAACCTTGCACATGTTACGTTTTGTGGATTGAGTTCTGCTTATCTGTCACACACCTCCTGCTACATGGTTTTGCAAGAATTGAGCAAAGCGCTCTTTGTCTTGTAAGCTTTTTCTATAAATTGTAACACGTCTAAGTTAGACAAAGGTTCGATACAAACCCGCAATCCTTGTCTCACCTGCAGGTGTCAGGATGTGGTAATCTAATTATACTTTGTCTTCAAATATGCGGAACGATGGTTGTAAAATGAGGAATTATCTCATTGCGCACATTGTCCTGGTTATCTGAACTTGACTGCCTTTTAAGACGATTTTGCCTCAAAATACCACTGTTGCTGGGCATGTGACTATGGGGGTAGCTAAAAAATTGTTTCCTGCGTATGTGACAAAAACACTAAAAACTCTGTATCTCTGTGCTTTGAGAGAGACCTCTGGTATGGGCCCCCTGTGTGTGCCTAAGGAGGGCTCTCTCTAGTAGCGAGCTACTAATAAAAGCTTTTGCTTTATCCTTCTTAGTACTGTGTGTTCTTGCATCGGGTAACGGGTAATAATTAGAAGTAAATTTTAACAATTTGCCGAGCCAGCCAGGAGTCCAAAACGAGGCCTCCCCGTGAGACAGCATCAGCAATCGGCTCCGTGGCAATGACCTGAGATGGATGGGCCCCTAAGGTAAGATTTACCTTGATCTCTCATTAATTGTCCACCTTGATGACCCCTTCGTCTGGTGAGAAATCCTCTGACGGACTCCTGAAGAACCATTAAGATTATCCGAGTACTACGGTAAGAACGGTGGGCTTGAGGATGCACCCTGGTATAAGAAGAGTGGGCTTGAGGTTTTGCCCTGGTGTAAGAAGAATGGGCTTGAGGATTCACCCTGGTGTAAGAAGAGTTAGAGGATTCACTCTGGTATAAATATGTTTTGTAGTAAGCTTACGATAATTTGCCTGTCTCATACACCCTGCCTTAGACTGATTGTTAAGAGGGGAAATCCCCCACGTGAAGGTCAGGACCCTGAAGTGGGTGCAGAGAGATATGGCACTAAATTAGTGGATTACAGGAAAATGGGTCAGACCCTTGATAAGTCAGGACCAGACACCCCCTTGTTCAAAATTTGTAAGGAGAATCCCAGGGATGAGAATGATTTCCGTAAGTTATCTGCCTCATTAAATAAGAAACTGGGAAATGGAATGTGGCCATTGGCGGGGGGGGGGGGGGAACCTGGGATGTGGAAACAGAAGAGGCAATGTGGAAATGAAAATCAGGGGAAAAATGGAAAATTTTAATGTAAACATGGAGAAAAATGGCCAAGGAATTAACCAATAAGTCTAGACAAAGTAGTTGGGAACACAATGCACGTAGAAGGGGGATTCGCCTATGTGACAGGGAAAGCAAACCCAAGCCATGGGAAGTGTTGAAGTATCAGTGTAAAGACCATGATAAAGGACAGAAAAGGAGGGAGAAAACAGGAGAAGGAACTGGACAGGGACATGAGGGTGCTAATTACCAGGGTAAAATGGAGGTACCTCTGGACATGTCTGGATTACCCATGTTGTTCCAAAATGAGATTGATGATACAGATGAAACTGAGGAAGATTGGCTAGTGCGCCCCACGGCCCAAGTTTACCCTCTACTCCCTCAGTCACAAGCGTCCCAACCACCACTTCCTTACTCACCTCAGAGATCTAATGAACAGGAGCAGGGGCAGGGGCCAGAGCAATTTAGTGACCCGATAGCAGCCAGAACTAGAAGCCAAACTAAGCAGCAGTCAAAGGAAAAACCCTTCTGGTTGCCAGTACCTAAAACCCATGCCCGAAAGAGAAACTGCTTGGTAGGGGACGGCCCCTTAATTGACCCAGATGAGGAGTATGATGATGATGACCCCTTTGGACCTGCGGCCCTGGATGCAAGCACTCCACATTTGCTCCCGACCCGAATTGTCCCCAGTCCCCATGGGAATGCCAATGAAACCACTCTGCAAGTTTATACCCCTTGGAAACCTCATGAAATGTGCACGATTATGAGCAAGGCACCTAACTGCAAGATGAATCCTGATGATTTTATAGACTATATAATAGGTACCATTCAAATGTCAGCTATGCCATTGTGAATGACTCGGCTGTGGTCGAGTCAGCATCCTTACAACCTCCTGTTTCAGCACAAAAGGCAGAACTGTTTGCTTTGACAAGAGCCTGTATATTGGCCAAGAATAAAGTGGCCAATATTTTTACTGACTCCCGTTACACTTTTGAGGGGGGGGGGGGGGCTCATGACTTCAGCCAACTGTGGGCCCACCGGAGATTCCTCACTTTCACAGGAACCCCTATTCAGAAAGCTTTGTACGTAAAGAACCTCCTCAGTGCCATCCTCCCAAAACAATCAGCTATCATTAAGTGCTCAGCGCATCTCTCCAACTCTACAGTCACCCAAGGTAATAATAGGGCGGACAGGGAAGCCAAATTAGCAGCACAGACTGCCATTTATATTGACTCCATGCCAGAGAAATTGGCCTTGGCCTGCAGTCCGACCACAACAACAAAAGGTCTTCCAGGCATGGACACTATACAATAACTACAGGGGGACGCCCTGATTCAGAAAAACTAATCTGGAAGAAGCATGGGTGTTCGCACTCTGCGTCCAAGGGCCTCTGGCTCACTTCAGTTGGCCAAGTATGTATACCTGATGCATTGTTACCAATGCTTATTGATTGCCTGCATACTGATACACACCTTGGGAAGGAATGAATGAGTAACATTTTATTACACACCTGGTGGCACCCTAGATTGGAAGAGGTGGCACAAGAGAAAATAGGATCATGTCTGATATGCCAACAAACGAACGCGGGAAAAGGAGTAAAACGTGCCCCAGGAGAAGCCCCCTTGCCAAATGGTCCTTTTGAATGCACTCAGCTTGATTTTATCGAACTACCACGTGTACACTGTTATAAGTATTGTTTAGTGATTGTAGATGTGTTTCGTAGATGGATTGAAGCCTTTCTGACCACGGTGGTAAGGTTGTTACAGATATTATACCAAGATTCGGGGTACCCAGACAAATAAGTTCGGACAATGGTCCTCATTTTGTGGGAAAAATAAATAAAGAGCTATGTGAGGTGCTGCACATTGAACAGCAGTTCCACTGTGTCTATCACCCGAAGGATGCAGGAGTAGTGGAACGGGCTAACGGCACCCTGAAAAATAAGCTGGCTAAGTTAATGTCTGATACCGGACTGAACTGGCTGAAGGTCCTTCCATTAGCTTTGTATCATATGAGGATTACTCCCCATTCCACTACTGGAGTATCAGCAGCTGAAATTGTTTATGGACATCCCGGAAGGACCCCATGGGATGCTAACATTCAGCTTCCCACACAAGTTGACCTTAATGTTATGGGGGATGAATTGCAAAAGTATTTCAGGCAGTTAACATCCTCTCTAAAGTTTCTTCATTCTCAGGTGCAGGAGGCATTTAAGCCACAGGAAAAACCAGAGGCAGAGTGGCCAGATTTGAAAATTGGAGATTCGGTACTGATAAGGGATTAGGAGCACCCCAAGCTTGGACCCTGGTGGAAAGGACCTTTTCTCCTTCTCCAAACGCCCACATCAGTAAAAGTACAAGGTCACAACCGTAGGATTCAACTGAGCGATTTTAAGTAATCGTCACCGGACAAAAACTGATTGTTGTTGGACTTGGACTCTTTATGTTTGTACTAACAGATACTTTAGAAAGTAATCTCTTTTATGAAATGCATATGCGATTATATGATAATAGAACTGTATGTTACCCCTTAGCTCAATCTGCGGAGGCACTATTTGTGGCTAACCCATCTGAAAGGAGGTGAGAGGATTGAGTGGAAGAGGATAGGCCAGGCAGAGAGTGTAAAGGTGATAAGGGAAGGTTTACAAGAGGGAGTATGGGACGGTATGTGGAAAGTCTGAACGGTACCTCTGGGTGGACCTCTGAGAATTGGCAATCCAAGTGCTAGGGAACTCGGTCCTGGCAAAAGGCACAAATGCAATGAAATGACGATTGGGAAGAGGGACGTTGGGTCACTAACTCTAGCTGTAGGGGCACCCAAGGCTACCCTTTCTGCTTCCGAGGACAAGGATGGGGGTGTGTAATTGCCAAAGTCCCTAAGAACATGCCCTGCATTGAAAAACGGTGTCTGAATCATGATTGCAGAATAAAACGAGGGAAGTTTTCATGTACCTGTACTCGAGAAAGGTGTACTTCCCTACCCAAAGGGAGTCAGTATGTATGTGGTCATTGTAATGGGACCCACATTTCTAGAGGGACAATGTCACTCGCTTTCGCCCCAATATACCACTCTGAAAATACCTGGTATTCAAAAAATATTTTCTTCTGGTAGTTCCACATGCTACCAGGCAAAGAGCGGATATGTGTTCCTCTTTAACGGAACCTATACTATGGCTACCAATGTTCTGCCTCCACTATTCGCAGTTGGAACGATCAGCCCTCTCACTGTTCCTTGCCCGCAGGAAGCTCACGTTCGACGATGACTGGTGGCTTGATCCATCAGTAAAGAATTTTGTGTGGATTATAAGGACCTGACCACTCTGGGATCAGCGGTAGGCTATGGCTGGCTCAGCACGTCCTCCCTAGGGGATCTGCTGGGGCTATAGCTGCCAGGAATCGAAACTACCTCATCTGTGGGCTGACGGCATTGGGAAACAGCACAATGGAGGGCCTGGAAGCAATCAACCAAGAAATGGCAGAACTTTGGCTTTAACGCTCTGCAGACCTGGTATGCTGTGGACTACCAGTTAGCTCAGCAAGGAGGGGTATGTGCCATAGTTGGGGATAAGTGCATCACTCATGTCAGGGACAAGTCCTATAATGTCTTTCATGCAATTCTGGAGATTCAGGAGCAGTTAGATAGTTTTAGGCCAGGGTCCGCTGGAGGAGAAGGGTGGCTCAGCTGGTTGCTAGGGGGATCATGGGACTGTTACCTCCTGCATGGGTTAATCATTCTTGCCATGATTATCATTGTGTGTTGTGTACTGTTGACCTGTTTAAACACTTGCTGCAAGGCTTTCGCTACCGAATTAGTGGCACCATTTTCAGCCCCAATTTAATTATGTTATCATGGAATGGGATGAGATGTTGAAGGGTTAAAGGATTGGGAAATGATTTTCGGACTCTTGTAAAACAGGTTAAATTGCTGCAGATTTCTGTTTGTTCTGTTCTGAGTAATCTGCCTGTGCTGCTTTTCAGACTGACAACCTTGCACATTATGTTTTGTGGATTGAGTTCTGCTTATCTGTCACACACCTCCCGCTACATGGTTTTGCAAGAATTGAGCTAAGCGTTCTTTGTCTCGTAAGCTATTTCTATAAATTGTAATATGTCTAAGTTAGACAAAGGTTTGATACGAACCCACAATCCTTGTCTCACCTGCAGGTGTCAGGATGTAGTAATCTAATTGTACTCTGTCTCCAAATATGCGGAACAACGGTTGAAAGATGAGGAATTATCTCATTGTGCACATTGTCCTGGTTATCTGAACTTGACTGCCTTTTAAGGTGATTTTGTTTTAAAAATACCACTGTTGCGGGGCATGTGACTATGGGGGTAGCTAAAAAATTGTTTCCTGCGTATGTGACAAAAATGGTATAAAAACTCTATCTCTGTGCTTTGAGAGAGAGACCTCTGGTACGGGTCCCCTGTGCGTGCCTAAGGAGGCCTCTCTCTAGTAGTGAGCTACTAATAAAAGCTGTTGCTTTATCCTCTGTAGTACTGTGTGTTCTTGCATCAGGTAATGGGTAATAATTAGAAGTAAGGTTTAACAAGGTTACCCATAGACCCTATCGTACCCACCTCCACCACCATCACTGGGAGCCCATTCCATGCACTCACCACTCTCTGTGTAAGAAACTTATCCTGACATCACCTCTGTACTTACTTCCAAGCACCTTACTCCAATTAAACACTTTCCTAACTTGCCTGTTCAGATCCCTCTCCAACGCTATGGGAAAGGAGATAGAATTGTGATCACGATCTCCAAAATGCTCTCCCACTGAGAGCCCTGACACCTGACCAGGCTCATTTCCCAATACCAGATCAAGTACAGCCTCTCCCTTGTAGGCTTATCTACATATTGTGTCAGGAAACCTTCCTGAACACACCTAACAAACTCCACCCCACCTAAACCTTGTTTGGGAAAGTGAAGCAGTGATAGATAGGAGCTACAGGGAGGTATTCACCCCCAAGGCTACAATAGACAGATAAATGAGTGACTGTTTGAGGAGAGGGAAGAGAAAACGTGAGATAGTGGAGAGCACCCCCATGGCCATCCTCTTCAACAATAAGTACTCCATTTTGAGTACTGCTGTGGGGGACGACCTACCTGGGAGAAGCAACAACAGCCGTACCTCTGGTACTGAGTCTGGCCCTGTGGCTCAGAAGGGTTGGGTACTGAAGAGGTTGGCAGCAGTAATAGGGGACTCTATATTGGGAGACAGGCAATTCTGTGAATGTGAAGTAAAAATACGGATGGTAGCTTGCCTCCCAGATGCCAGGGTTGATAATGTTTCTGAACGATTCCACAATAGTTTGAAAAAGGAGGGTGAGCAACCACAAGTAGTGCTACATATTGGTACCAATGACGTAGGTGGAAAAAGGGAGGAGGTCCCAAAAACAGAATGCAGGGACTTAGGAAGGAAGCTGAGGAGCAGGACCTCAAGGGTAGTAATCTTGGCATTACTGCCTATGTCACGCAACAGTGAGGATAGAAATAGAATAAGGTCGCAGGTAAATGAGTGGCTGAAGAATTGGAGCATGGGGCAGGGATTCAGATTCCTGGATAATTGGGACCTCTTCTGGGGCAGGTGCGACCTGTACAAAAGGGAATACACTTGAATCCAATGGGGACCAATATTCTTGCAGGGAGATTTACTAGAGCTGTGGGGGTGGCTTAAACCAATATGGCAAGGGTACGTGGAACCAGTATGATAGAGCTGAGCATCAGCCAGAAGGTTTACAAGTTGATGATGGGTGTAACATGAATGTAAGGAAGGACAAATTAATGACTGGGTACAAATGCAGACAAAGCAAAGAGTTAAATTGTTCCACAGAGGCAAAATTCAAAAGGGCGAAGAATGAAGGACCGAAGGTGCTGTATTTAAATGCGCATAGCAGTTGGAATAAGGTGGATGAACTAGCACAATTAAAGATTGGTTGGTATTACGCTGTGAGCATCACTGAGCTGTGGCTGAAAGAAGGCGATAGTTGAGAACTTAACATCAAAGGATATACTTTGTATCGAAAGGTCAGGCAGTAAGGTAAAGGGGGTGGTGTGGCTTTGCTGGTATGAGATGGAATTACATCTTTAGAAAGAGGTGACATCAGGTCAGAGAAAGTTAACCCTTTATGAGTGGAGTTAATAAACTTCAAGAGTGAAAAAAAACATTGTGGGAATCAAATATAGGTCTCCAAATAGTAGCTAAGATGTGGGGTTGAGATCGAAAAGGGAGCAGGAAAATGAAATAAGGGTAATGTCACAATTGTAATGGGGGATTTGGGAAAATCTGGTTAGTGTTAGATCACAAGAGAGTGAATTTGTTGAATGCCAACCCATTGGCTTTTTAGAGCAGCTTGTGCTTGAGCCTATTTGAGGAAAGGCTATCTTAGATCCAGTGTTGAGTAATAACCCAGATCTTATTTGGGAGTTTAATGTAGAAGAACCCTTAGGAGGCAGTGATCATAATATGATTGAATTCATTCTGCAATTTGAGAGGGAGAAGCAAAAGTCAGATGTATCAGTATTACAATGGAATAAAGGGAATTACAGAGGCATGAGAGAGGAGCTTGCCCAGGTGGATTGGAGGAGAATACTGGTGGGGATGACAGCAGAGCAGAGGTGGTTGAAGTTTCTGGGAATAGTTCTCAAGGCGTAGGATAGATATGTCCTACAGATGAAAAGGTTCTCAAATAGCAGGCATAGGAAGTTAAGGACTGTATAAAACCAAGAAAAGGACATATAAGGTAGTATTAGTGTGGGAAGTTGGATGATTGGGAGCAACGTTCCCTCTAATTTTTAGTAGTCAGTGTGTGCAAAAATCTTATGTTGTGCAACTTTTTTCCTGTGACAAAAGTATGTGCACACTGAATGCACACATGGCACAGTTTATGTAGGTTTACAAAATATTTGACATAAAACTGCACAGAATAACAACAAAATAACATACATATTTAAGTCACGGTTATTTTTTTCTCTCTCCTGTCTTTGGCATTTACCCATTCTTTGTAAACTCTATCTAGACTAACAATAAGTATAATTATTAATTACTACATTATTTTAGGTAACTAACCTTTTGTGTGCACATTAATTTCCTTTGTGCGCTGGTTGCAAATGTGTGAGCGCGCACGCGCACAGCTTAGAGGGACCATAGATTGGGAGGCTTTTAAAATCCAACAAAAGGCAACTAAAAAAGCTACAAGAAGAGAAAAGATGAAATATGAGGGCAAAGTAGCCAATTACAGAAAGCAGGATACTAAAAGGTTTTTGGTTGTATAGAGAGTTATTAGATGACCACTGTAAAATGATGCTGGTGAGGCAGCAATGGGGGACAAAGAAATGGAAGATGAACATAATGAGTACTTTGCATCAGTCTTCACAGTGGAAGACACTAGCAATATGCCAGAAGTCGAGTGTCAGGGAGCAGGAGTGAGTGCCATTGCTATTACTAAGGAAAAAGTGCTTGGCAAACTCAAAGGTCTTAAGGTGGATAAGTCACCTGACCAGATCAATTAGACAGAGGATGCTGAAGAGATAATGAATGCATTGACCATGACCCTTCAAGAATCACTTGATTCTGGCATGGTCCCAGAGGACTGGAAAATTACAAATGTCACTCCACTCTTTCAGAAGGGAGGAAGACAAAAGAAAGTTAATTACTGGCCAGTTAGCCTTTCCTCAGTATAAATAATGATGAGGTTTGGGGGTACTTGGAAACTAATGATAAACTAAGTCAAAGTTAGCATGGTTTCTGTGAAGGGAAATCTTGTCTGACAAATCTGTTATGAGTTCTTCTACGAAGTAACAGGCAGGGTGGACAAAGAAGAGGCAGTGGATGTCATTTACTTGGATTTTCACACATGAGGCTGCTTAACAAGAATCCTATGGCATTACAGGAAAGATACTGGCATGGATAGGGGAATGGCTGAAAGGCAGGAAGCAGCGAGTGGGAATAAAGAGGACCTTTTCTGGATGGTTGCCAGTGACTTGTGGTGTTCCTCAGGGGTCAGTATTGGGACCGCTACTTTTCACATTGTTTGTCAATGTTTTTGATAATGGAATTGATAGCTTTGAGGGAAAGTTTGCAGATGATACGAAGATAGGTACAGAGGTAGGTTGTGCTGAGGAATTAATGCGATTGTAGCAGGACTTGGACAAATTGGAAGAATGGGTAAAAAAGTGGCAGATGGAATACAGTGTTAGGAAATGTATGATAATGCATTTTGGTAAAAGGAACAAAAGTGCAGACTACTATCTATATGGGGAGAAAATTCAAACATTAGAGGTGCAAAGGGACTTGGGAGTCCTTGTGCAAGGCAAGTGCAAAATTGGCATTTATTTCAAAGGGAATAGAATATAAAAGCAAGGAGATCATGCTGAGGTTTTATAAGACACTAGTCAGGCCACTCGGGGTATTGGCAATAGTTTTGGAGCTATATCTCAGAGAGGATGTGTTGTCAATGGAGAATTCCAGAGAAGGCTCATGAGGATGCTTCTGGGCATGAAGGGGTTAACATTTGAGCATCATTTGGCAGCTTTGAATCTGTACTCACTTGAATTTAGAAGAATGCTGTGGGAAAGATCTCATTGAAACCTACTAAATGTTGAAAGGACTGGAAAATGAGCAGCAACCTTTTAAAACAGAGGTAAGGAGATTTTTTTTTAGTCACAGAGTAGTGAATCTGTGGAATGCTCTGCCACAGATTAATTTCAGTGAGTAAAGACTCATCAGATGACAAGCCATTCAATTCTGGAATCTCTTTTGTGAACTTCCTTTAAACCCTCTCCAATATCAGCACATCATTTCTTTGATAAATCTTAGATAAGTGAGAGGTACAGAAAGGAGTTTCTGCGGCAACAGGTGGGATTTAAGGATGGTGTGTTTCCTCCCTGGTGCCAGGATCCAGGACCAATTGCAGGGCATCCTCAGGGGTGAAGGTAAACAGCCAGAAGTGGTAGTGCATGTCAGCACAAATGACATTGGGAAGGAGAGGATAGAAATTCTGCAGCGTGATTTCAGAGAACTCGGAAGAAGGCTAAAAAGCAGGACCTCCAGGGTGGTTATCTCCGGTTTGCTTCCAGTTCCTCATGCTGGTGAAGGCAGGAACAGGGAAATATGGGATCTCAATGTGTGGCTGAGGAGCTGGTGTGGCAAGCAAGGTTTTAGATACTTAGACCACTGGAATCTGTTTTGGGGCAAGGATAAATTGTACAAAAGAGACAGGTTGCACCTTAACAGCATTCTGACAGGCAGGTTTGCCACTGCTACACAGGTGTGTTTAAACTAATAAGTGGAGGGGGGGGGGGAGACAAACTGGAGATATAAGGATGGAGTTAAAGGGAAAGACAGAATAAGAAAAGTTAAGATAACAGAATTAAAGGGGCAGAAAGCTCAGGAAGGGATCAGAGAGTACAGCCAAGCGCAATAGGGATCGGTGTGAGAAGTGAGGGGAGTAATGGATTAAAAGTATTATATATGAATGCACGAAGTATAAGAAATAAAGTGGGTGAGCTTGAGGCTCAGCTGGAAATAGGCAAGTACGATGTTGTAAGCATAACAGAGACATGGCTGCAAGAGGACCAGGGCTGGGAAATGAATATTCAAGGGTATACATCCTATCAAAAGGACAGACAGGTGGGCAGAGAGGATGGGGTGGTTCTGTTGGTGAGGAATGAAAATTCAGTCCCTTGCAAGGGGTGACATAGAATCAGGAGATGTAGAGTCAGCATAGATTGAACTGAGAAATTGTAAGAGCAAAAAGACCCTAATGGGAGTTATCTACAGGCCCCCAAATAGTAGCCTGGATATAGGGTGCAAGTTGAATCAAGAGTTAAAAATGGCATGTCACAAAGGTAATGCTACGGTTGTAACGGGGGATTTCAACATGCAGGCAGACTGGGAAAATCAGGTTCGTACTGGACCCCAAGAAAGGGAGTATGTGGAGTGCCTCTGAGATGAATTCTTAGAGCAGCTTGTACTGGAGCCTACCAGGGAGAAGGCAATTCTGGATTTAGTGTTGTGTATTGAACCGGATTTGATAAGGGAACTCGAGGTAAAGGAGCCATTAGGAGGTAGTGATCATAATATGATACGTTTTAATCTACAATTTGAGAGCGAGAAGGGAAAATCGAAAGTGTCAGTATTACAGTTGAACAAAGGGGACGATGGAGCCATGAGGGAGGAACTGGCCAAAGTTGACTGGAAGGATACCCTAGCAGGGATGACAGTGGAAAAACAAAAGCAGGTATTTCTGGGAATAATACAGAAGGTGCAGGATCAGATAATTCCAAAGAGGAAGAAAGATTCCAAGGGGAGTAGGGGGCGACCATGGCTGACAAGGGAGGTCAAGGACAGTATAAAAATAAAAGAGAAGAAGTATAACATAGCAAAGATGAGCGGGAAGCCAGAGTATTGGGAAACTTTTAAAGAGCAACAGAAGAAAACTAAAAAGGCAATATGGGGAGAAAAGAAGAGGTACGAAGGTGAGCTAGCCAAGAATATAAAGGAGGATAGTAAATGCTTCATTAGCTATGTCAAGAGGAAAAATTAGTTAAGACCAAAACTGGGCCCTTGAAGGCAGAAATGGGTGAATTTATTATGGAGAACAAGGAAATAGCAGACGAGTTGAACAGGTACTTTGGATCTGTCTTTACTAGGGAAGACACAGACAATCTCCCAGATGTAATAGTGGCCAGAGGACCTAGGGTAATGGAGGAACTGAAGGAAATTCACATTAGGCAGACAATGGTGTTGGGTAGACTGATGGGACTGAAGGCTGATAAATCTCCAGGGCCTGATGGTCTGCATCCCAGGGTACTTAAGGAGGTGGCTCTAGAAATCGTGGATGCATTGGTAATCATTTTCCAGTGTTCTATAGATTCAGGATCAGTTCCTGAGGATTGGAGGGTAGCTAATGTTATCCCGCTTTTTAAGAAAGGAGGGAGAGAGAAAACAGGGAATTATAGACCAGTTAGCCTGACATCAGTGGTGGGAAAGATGCTGGAGTCAATTAAAAGATGAAATAGTGGCACATTTGGATAGCAGTAACAGGATCGGTCCGAGTCAGCATGGATTTACGAAGGGGAAATCATGCTTGACTAATCTTCTGGAATTTTTTGAGGATGTAATTATGAAAATGTACAAGGGAGAGCCAGTGGATGTAGTGTACCTGGACTTTCAGAAAGCCTTTGATAAGGTCCCACATAGGAGATTAGTGGGCAAAATTAGAGCACATGGTATTGGGGCTGGTGTACTGACATGGATAGAAATTTGGTTGGCAGACAGGAAACAAAGAGTAGGGATTAATGGGTCCTTTTCAGAACGGCAGACAGTGACTAGTGGGGTACCACAAGGCTCAGTGCTGGGACCGCAGCCATTTACAATATACATTAATAATTTAGATGAAGGGATTAAAAGTAACATTAGCAAATTTGCAGATGACACAAAGCTGGGTGGCAGTGTGAAATATGAGGAGGATGACAGGAGAATGCAGGGTGACTTGGACAGGTTGGGTGAGTGGGCAGATGCATGGCAGATGCAGTTTAATGTGGATACATGTGAGGTTATCCACTTTGGTGGCAAGAACAGGAAGGAAAATTACTATCTGAATGGTGTCAAGTTAGAAAAGGGGAAGTACAACGAGATCTAGGTGTCCTTGTTCATCAGTCGCTGAAAATATGCATGCAGGTACAGCAGGGCCCAAAACAATACTCCAAGTGCTGCCTAAGTAGTGTCTTACAAAGCCTTAGCGTTATCACCTTGCTTTTATATTGTATTCCCTTTGAAATAAATGCCAACATTGCATTTGCCTTCTTCACCACTGACTCAACCTGTAAATTAACCTTCTAGGAGTCTTGCACAAGGACTCCTAAGTTCCTCTGCAACTCTAATGTTTTAATTTTCTCCCTATTTAGATAATAGTCTGCACTTTTGTTCCTTTTATCAAAATGCATTATTATGCATTTCTCAACATTGTCTTCCATTCCACCACATTTTTGCCCATTCTTCCAATTTGTCTAAATCCTGCGGCAATCGCCTTGCTTCCACGACACTACCTACTTCCCCACCTATTTTTGTATCATTTGCAAACTTTGCCACAAAACCATCGATTCCATTCTCCACATCATTGACAAACGTGAAAAGAAGTGGTCCCAATACTAACCCCCAACAAACACCAGTAGTTACTGGCAGTCAACCAGAAAAGGTCTCCTATATTCCCACTTACTGCCTCCTGTCTGTCAGCCATTCCTTTGTCCATGTCAGTATCTTTCCTGTAATGCCATAGTCATGCATCTTGTTAAGCAGCCTCATGTGTGACACCTTATCAAACACCTGAAAATCCAAGTAAGTGGCATCCACTTCTTTGTCCCTGCTTGTTACTTCCTTGAAGAACTTTAACAAATTTGTCAGGCAAGATTTACCCTCACAGAAACAATGCTGACCTCGACTTATTTTATCATTAGTTTCCAAGTACCCCGAAATCTCATCCTTAATAATAAACACCAACACTTTCCCAATCACTGAGGCTAGACTAACAGACCTATAATTTCCTTTCTTTTGCCTTCCTCCTTTCTTAACATGTGGAGTGACATTTGCAATCTTCCAGTCCTCTGGGACCATGCCAGAATCAAGTGATTCCATCCGTTATCTCTTCGGCAACCTCTTTCAGGACTCTGTGATGTAGTCCATCTGGTGCAGCCGACTTAACCACCTTAAGACCTTTGAGTCTGCCAAGCACTTCTTCCTTTGTAAGAGCAACAACACTAACTCCTGCTCACTGACACTCAGACATCTGGCACACTATTAGCATCTTCCACAGTGAAGACTGATGCAAAGTACTTATTAAGTTCAACAGCCATTTCTTTGTCCCCCATTACTTCCTCATCAGCATCATTTTCTAGTGGTCCAATATCAACTCTCACCTCCCTTTTACTCTTTATATAACTGAAAAAAACACCTTTGGTATCCTGCTTTCTATTATTGGCTAGTTTGCCCTCATATTGCATTTTTCCCCACCTTACAGACTTTTTAGTTGCCTTTTGTTCGATTTTAACAGCTTCCTAATTGTCCAACTTCCCACTCACTTTTGCTACCTTTTATGCCCTTTCCTTGGCTTTTAGGCAGTCCTTAACTTCCTTTGTCAGCCACGATTGCCTACCCATGCTATTTCAGAACAACTCCTTCTGTAAGACATATCTACTATTCTCAGAAACTTCAGCCATCTTTGCTCTGCCATCATCCCCATCTGTATCCTCCTCCAATCCATCTCTCTCATGCCTCTGTAATTCCCTTTATTCATTACAATATTGATACATGTGACTTATGCTTCTCCCTCTTCAAATGCAGTATGAATTCAATAATTGTATGAACACTGCCTCTTAAGGGTTCCTTTACATTAAGCTCCCTAATAAGATCTAGGTTATTACACAACACCCAATCTAAGATAGCCTTTCCCTGAGAAGGCTCAACCACAAGCTGCTCTAAAAAGCCATCTCGTAGGCATTCAACAAAATTTCCTCTGTTACGATCCGAAGACATTCAACAAATTCCCTCTCTTGTTATCCGACTGCAATCGGACTGCTGAAAAGTTATGCTGGAGAGTATGACGGACAAGGAAATGGTGGATGAACTGATTAAGTATTTTGCATCAGTCTTCACTGTGGAAGATACCAGCAGTATGATGAAAGTTCCAAGTGTCAGGTTAAGTGTGTTGAGTTACCATTACTAGAGGGAAGGTTCTTGGGAAACTGAAAGGCCTGAAAGTAGATAAGTCGCCAGGACCAGATGATTTACACCCCAGGATTCTGAAAGAGGTAGCTGAAAAGATTGGTGAGGTACGATCTTTCAAGAATCACTAGATTCTGGAAAAGTTCTGGGAGACTGGAAAATTGCAAATGTCACTCCACTCTTCAAGCAGGCAGCAGAAAGGAAACTAAAATTAGCCTGTTAGGCTAGTTAGCCTGATCTTAGTAGTTGGGAAGATGTTGAAGTCGATTATTAAGGATGAGGTCTCAGGGTACTTGGAAGCACATGATAAAATAGGCTGTATTCAGCATGATTTCCTGAAGGAATAATCTTTCCTGACAAGTCTGTCTGATTTCTTTGAAGAAATAATAAGCTGCATAAACAAAGGAAAATCAGTTGATGTTGTGTACTTGGATTTTCAGAAGGCCTTTGACATGGTGCCACACATGAGGCTGCTTAACAAGCCTTGAGCGTGGGAGTAAAGGGAGCCTTTTCTGCTTGGCTGCAGCGACTAGTGGTGTTCCACAGGGGTCTATGTTGGGACCAATTCTTTTTATATTATATATTAATGATTTGGATGATGGAATTGATGGCTTTGTTGCAAAGTTTGCATATAATATGAAAATCAGTGGAGTGGCAGGTAGTTTTGAGGAAGTAGAGAGGCTACAGAAGGACAGATAAGTAATGAGAATGAGCAAAGAAATGGCAGATGGAATATGGTGTTTTAATGTTTAAGCAAAGTTTGGATAGGTACATGATAGTAGGAATACAAGGGGCTTTGGTCCCAGTGCAGGTCGATGGGAGTAGGCAGCTTAAATGGTTTCCGCATGGACTAGATGTGCTGAAGAGCCTGTTTCTTTGCTGCTGTTTTCTATGACTCTAATTATTCTAAAGGCAAGATAATGCGACTCGATGTGTTGAATGACCTATTTCTGCTCCTATTAAGACTTTAAGGTCTTATAAGGGGCCCAAAATTGCTCAAATATGGCTCACAGTGACACAAGGCCTCAACATTATATCCTTGCTTTTATATTCTAGTCCTCTTGAAATTAATGCTAACATCGCACTTGCCTTCCTTGCCACTGCCTCGGCCTGTAAATTAACATTTAAGGAATCCTGTACAAGGACACCCAAGTCCTTTTCACCTCAGATTTTAAATTTTTTCACCATTTAGAGAATAGTCCATACTTTTATTTCTTCTACCAAAGTGCTTGATCATACTATTTCCTGATGCTGTATTCTGTCTGCCACTTCTTTGACATTATTTTAATCTGAGTCCTTCTGCAGCAATCCTACTTCCTCAACACTACCTGCCCTTCCGTCTATCTAATAAGAGACAAACTTCCAAGAAGAGATAAAAGTCCAAGCATACATAATTGGACACCGACAAAGTCTTGTAGAATTAATTGAAAGCATTCAGGTAATTGCAGTTAAACGTTAACTGGAGAAGACCTAACAATAACACATAAAAACCTGAAGCAAAGCAAAACAGATAATTATAATTAATAAAACACAGAGAATACAAAGGAAACCCAACAACAATCAAACTGAAAAACCTCAGAACACTCACAACCCAAGATCATGATGATTATGTGCCCAGAGAAAACAGTACATGATTTCACATGCAGAAGGTCCAGAACAAAAGGAGGACACATGAAGGTGATTTTCTCAAGAACAAAAGCTTTATTCTGAGGACAGAAGGACTTTATTCTTTTTTTCATGCTATAGAACAAAAGGATTTGGGAATACAGGTCCATTACTCATTCAAAGCGTTGTCACAGAATAGATACATGGATTGTAGGGATATGGAGGGCTATGGTCTTAGAACAGGTCGATGGGGGTAGGCAGTTTAAATGATTTTGGCATGGACTAGATAGGCCGAAGAGCCTGTTTCTGTGCTGTACTTCTCTATGACTCTACGACACAAGCAGATACAGTTGTAAAGAAAACTTTTGGCACCTTGGCCTTTATAAATCAAAGTATTCAGTACAAGAGATGGGTTGTCATGTTGAAGTTGTATAAGACATTTGTGAGGCCTAATTTGGAGTATTGTGTGCAGATTTGGTCACCTACCTACACGAAAGATGTATACAAGGTTGAAAAAGTACAAAGAAAATTTACAAAGATGTTGCCGGGACAGGAGGACCTGAGTTATAAGGAAAGATTAAATAGGTTAATAGACAATAGACAATAGGTGCAGAAGTAGACCATTCGGCCCCTCGAGCCTGCACCGCCATTCTGAGATCATGGCTGATCATCTACATTCAATACCCGGTTCCTGCCTTGTCCCCATATCCCTTGATTCCCCTATCCATAAGATACCTATCGAGCTCCTTCTTGAAAGCATCCAGAGAATTGGCCTCCACTGCCTTCCGAGGCAGTGCATTCCACACCCCCACAACTCTCTGGGAGAAGAAGTTTTTCCTTAACTCTGTCCTAAATGACCTACCCCTTATTCTCAAACCATGCCCTCTGGTACTGGACTCTCCCAGCATCTGGAACATATTTCCTGCCTCTATCTTGTCCAATCCCTTAATAATCTTATATGTTGCAATCAGATCCCCTCTCAATCTCCTTAATTCCAGCGTGTACAAGCCCAGTCTCTCTAACCTCTCTGCGTAAGACATTTCGGACATCCCAGGAATTAACCTCGTGAATCTACGCTGCACTTCCTCTATAGTCAGGATGTCCTTCCTTAACCCTGGAGACCAAAACTGTACACAATACTCCAGGTGTGGTCTCACCAGGGCCCTGTACAAATACAAAAGGATTTCCTCGCTCTTGTACTCAATTCCCTTTGTAATAAAGGCCAACATTCCATTAGCCTTCTTCACTGCCTGCTGCACTTACTCATTCACCTTCAGTGACTGATGAACAAGTACTCCTAGATCTCTTTGTATTTCTCCCTTGCCTAACTCTACACCATTCAGATAATAATCTGCCTTCCTGTTCTTACTCCCAAAGTGGATAACCTCACACTTATTCACATTAAACGTCATCTGCCAAGTATCTGCCCACTAACTCAGCCTATCCAAGTCATCCTGAATTCTCCTAACATCCTCATCACATGTCACACTGCCACCCAGCTTAGTATCATCGGCAAACTTGCTGATGTTATTCTCAATGCCTTCATCTAAATCGTTGATGTAAATCGTAAACAGCTGTGGTCCCAATACCAAGCCCTGTGGCACCCCACTAGTCACCACCTGCCATTCCGAGAAACACCCATTCACCACTACCCTTTGCTTTCTATCTGCCAACCAGTTTTCTATCCATGTCAATATCTTCCCCCCAATGCCATGAGCTCTGATTTTACCCACCAATCTCCTATGTGGGACCTTATCAAATGCCTTCTGAAAATCGAGGTACACTACATCCACTGGATCTCTCTTGTCTAACTTCCTGGTTACATCCTCGAAAAATTCCAACAGATTAGTCAAGCATGATTTGCCCTTGGTAAATCCATGCTGGCTTGGCCCAATCCTATCACTGCTATCTAGATATGCCACTATTTCATCTTTAATAATGGACTCTAGCATCTTCCCCACTACTGATGTTAGGCTGACAGGACGATAGTTCTCTGTTTTCTCCCTCCCTCCTTTCTTAAAAAGTGGGATAACATTAGCCATTCTCCAATCCTCAGGAACTGATCCTGAATCTAAGGAACACTGGAAAATGATTACCAATGCATCCGCAATTTCCAAGGCCACCTCCTTTAGTACCCGAGGATGCAGACCATCTGGACCTGGGCATTTGTCAGCCTTCAGTCCCATCAGTCTACTCATCACCGTTTCCTTCCTAATGTCAATCTGTTTCATTTCCTCTGTTACCCTCTGTCCTTGGCCCATCCATACATTTGGGAGATTGTTTGTGTCTTTCCTAGTGAAGACAGAGCTAAAGTACTTATTAAATTCTTCTGCCATTTCTCTGTTTCCCATAACAATTTCACCCAATTCATTCTTCAAGGGCCCAACATTGTTCTTAACTATCTTCTTTCTCTTCACATACTTAAAAAAGCTTTTGCTATCTTCCTTTATATTCCTGGCTAGCTTGCGTCCGTACCTCATTTTTTCTCCCCGTATTGCCTTTTTAGTTAAGTTCTGTTGTTCCTTAAAAATTTCCCAATCATCTGTCCTCCCACTCACCTTAGCTCTGTCATATTTCCTTTTTTTTAATGCTATGCAATCTCTGACTTCCTTTGTCAACCGCTGTGGCCCCTTTCCCCCCTTTGAATCCTTCCTTCTCAGGGGGATGAACTGATTTTGCACCTTGTGCATTATTCCCATGAATACCTGCCATTGCTGTTCCACTGTCTTTTCTGCTAGGATATCCGTCCAGTTAACTTTGGCCAGCATCTCCCTCTTGGCTCCATAGTTTCCCCTGTTCAACTGCAACACTGCCACCTCCGATCTGCCCTTATCCTTCTCAAATTGCAGATAAAAACTTATCATATTCTGGTCACTTCCTCCTAATGGCTCCTTTACTTCAAGATCGCTTATCAAATCCTGTTCATTACACAAGACTAAATCCAGAATAGCCTTGTCCCTGGTCGGCTCTCATACAAGCTGTTCCAAGAATGAATCCCGTAGGCACTCTACAAACTCCCTATCCTGGGGTCCAGCACCAACCTGATTCCCCCTGTTGAAATCCCCCATAACTACTGCAACATTACCTTTGCCACATGCCAATGTTAACTCCCTATTCAACTTGCACCCAATATCCATGCTACTGTTTGGTGGCCTGTAGACAACACCCATTAGGGTTTTTACCCTTACTGTTCTTCAGTTCCATCCACACAGACTCTACTTCTCCTGATCCTATGTCCCCCCTTGCAAAGGACTGAATCTCATTCCTCACCAACAGTGCCACCCCACCCACTCTGCCCACATTTCTGTCCCTACGATAGCACGTATACCCTTGTACATTCATTTCAAATAATAACTTTATTATTCATAATAGAGTTAATACTTTATTCCTTGGAACATAGAAGGTTAAAGGAGATTTGATATACAGAATTATGAGGGTTATAAATGGGGTAAATGCAAGCATTTTTCTCTGAGGTTGGGTGGGACTACAACTGGAGGTCATGGGTTAAGAGTGAAAGGTGAAAGGCACCGAGTCTGGCATTGTGGTACAGAAGGGAAGAGAGGTGAAGAGGACTGCTGTAGTGATAGGAAATTCCATAGTTAACAGAATAGAGACACCCAGATGATACTTTGCCTCACAGGGGCCAGGGTCAGGGATGTCTCGGATCAGATCCACAGCTCTCTAAAGGCCAGAAGTCTTGCTCCAAAGAACATAGATAGAAACATAGAAAACCTACAACACAATACAGGCCCTTCGGCCCACAAAGTTGTGCCGAATATGTCCCTACCTTAGAAATTACTAGGCTTACCCTCTATTTTTCTAAGCTCCATGTACCTATCCAAAAGTTTCTTAAAAGACCCTATCGTATCTGCCTACACCAGCATTGCCAGCAGCCCATTCCACACACTCACCACTCTCTGAGTAAAAAACTTACCCCTGATATCTCCTCTGTACCTACTTCCCAGCACCTTAAATCTGTGTCCTCTTGTGCCAACCATTTCAGCCCTGGGAAAAAGCCTCTGACTATCCACATGATCAATGCCTCTCATCATCTTATACACCTCTATCAGGTTACCTCTCATCCTCCGTCGCTCCAAGGAGAAAAGGCTGAGTTCACTCAACCTGCTTTCATAAGGCATGCTCCCAAATCCAGGCAACATCCTTGTAAATCTCCTCTGCACCCTTTCTATGGCTTCCACATCCTTCCTATAGTGAGACGACCAGAACTGAGCGCAGTACTCCAAGTGGGTCCTATATAGCTGCAACATTACCTCTCAGCTCCTAAGTTCAATTCCACGATTTATGAAGGCCAATACACCGTATGCCTTCTTAACCACAGAGGTCAATCTGCGCAGCTGCTTTGAGCGTCCTATGGACTCAGACCCCAAGACCCCTCTGATCCTCCACACTACCAAGAGTCTTACCATTAATACTATATTCTGCCATCATATTTGACCTACCAAAATGAACCACTTCACACTTGTCTGGGTTGAACTCCGTCTGCCACTTCTCAGACCAGTTTTGCATCTTATCAATGTCCCGCTGTAACATCTGACAGCCCTCCACACTATCCACAACACCTCTAACCTTTGTGTCATCAGCAAACTTACTAACCCATCCCTCCACTTCCTCATCCAGGTCATTTATAAAGATCACGAAGATTAAGGGTCCCAGAACAGATCCCTGAGGCACACCATTGGTCACCGACCTCCATGCAGAATATGACCCATCTACAATCACACTTTGCCTTCTGTGGGCAAGCCAGTTCTGGATCCACAAAGCAATGTCCCTTTGGATCCCATACCTCCTTACTTTCTCAATAAGCCTTGCATGGGATACACTACATCTACTGCTCTTCCTTCATCAATGTGTTTTGTCACATCCTCAAAAAATTCAATTAGGCTCGTAAGGCAAGACCTGCCCTTGACAAAGCCATGCTGACTATTCCTAATCATATTATACCTCTCCAAGTTTTCATAAATCCTGCCTCTCAGGATCTTCTCCATCAACTTACCAACCACTGAGCTAAGACTCATTGGTCTAGAGTTTCCTGGGCTATCTCTACTACTTTTCTTGAATAAGGAAACAACATCCGCAACCCTCCAATCCTCCAGAACCTCTCCCATCCCCATTGATGATGTAAAGAGTCAAATAGGAGAGGTGAGGAGTTCCTGAAGAGTGATTTTAAGGAGCTAGGTAGAAAGCTGAAAAGTAGGACCTCCAGGGTAGTAATCTCTGTGCCATACACTAGTGATGGTAAGAATAGGATGATCCAGCAGTTGAATGTGTGGCTGAGGATCTGGCGCAGGGGGCAGGGGTTCAGATTTCTGGATCTTTGGGATTTCTCTTCGGGAAGGAATGACCTGCACAAAAGGGATGGGATACATCTGAACCGGAGGGGGACCAATATCCTTGTGGGTATGTTTGCTTGAGCTGTTCAGGAGGGTTTAAACAAATTTGGTAGTGCGATAGGAACCAGAGTGATAGAGCTAAGGATAGGGTGCTGATCTACAAACAGAGGCCGTGTGTAGCGAGACTGCTACCAAGGACAGGCTGTTGACAGGGCAAAATTACAGTCAATGGGATGAGTTGCAATGTAAAAGTGGGGCAAAATCGAAAAGGGTGATGAATACAGGACTGATGGTGTTATATTTGAATGCACAGAGCTTACAGAATAAGGTAGATGGACTTGTAGCAGTTACAAACTGACAAGTATAACGTAACACTGAATCGTGGCTGAAAGAAAATTATAGCTGTGAGCTTAACGTCCAAGAATACACATCATATCGAAAGGGCAGACAGGTAGGCCGAGGAAGTCAAGTGGCCCTGTTGGTAAAAGTGAAATTAAATCCTTAGAAAGAAGTGACCTAGGATCGGAAGGTGTAGAACCCCACATTGGGATCTCAGATCACTAATCTGTAATGTTAACTCCAGCAGACAAACCAGTGATTAAATGGACCAAATCAATTATAAAGGTGGTGAAAACCTGGCCTGAGGTGGCACTCTCAGTACTGCAGGACTGCTTTGAAAACATGAACTGGGGAATGTTCAGGGAGGCAGTTACCTATGGCAACCACACTAATATCGAGGAATATGTGGATTATGTGACCAGCTACATGGAGAAGTGTAGTGAGGATGTTACCATAGCAAAAGACATCTGGGCAAGGGCAAATCAGAAGCCATCGCTTACTGCAGAGGTCCATGATTGGCTGAGGGATTATGATGCTGCCCTCAGATTGGGGATATGACAGACCTCAAGGAAGAAAGAACTGTGCTTTCCTGCTACAACAGGAAAGCAAAACAGGAGCACTCTTTTCGATACCAGGCACACGAGAATTCAGGCACATGATATACCAGGCACACAAGAATTCAGGCGCATGATATATCAGGCACACGAGAATTCTGAGGATTAAGACTACAAGTGACCAGGAAGACTCACTCCCCGACAGGCTGAATATCTTTGATGCCCAGTTTGATCCACAGATGGCAAGAAAGGCACCCCTCCTCCCAGGGCAGCAGACACTCCGTCTGACTGACGCTGAGGCGAGGGAGACACTGGCTAGATTCAACCTATGCAGTACTGGACAGCTGATAATATACCACATCAGGTTCTGAAAGACTGCACAGCCCAGCTAACTGAGGTGCCAATGGATATATTAAGCATCTCTCTGGAACAGTTCGTTGTCCCCTCGGATTTCAAAGTGGCAACCATCATTCCAGTACCAAAGACAACGACAGCAACCTGGCTAAATCTATCATCCTGTGGCGTTAACATCCACCGTATGAAATGCTTTGAACAGCTGGTTATGGAGCACATTACCTTTCTCCCAGCTTCACAACCCTTTCCAGTTTGCTTATCGCTCAAACCTAATGATGCAATAGCCTTTGCCCTCCTCTCTGTCCTGTCCACCTGGAAAATGGGTTCTCATATTCCAGCCTGCTATTTATAGTCTTCAGTTTGGCGTTCAACACCATCATACCCAGCAAATGATGGGGAAACTCCTCACTGGGTCTCAATACCTCCCTCTACAATTGGATCCTGGACTTCTTAACAGAATGGACACAGTCAGTTCATGTGGGCAGCAACTCCTCTAGTCCAATTACGCTGAGCACTGGCATTCCCCAGGACTGTGTGCTTAGCCTACTGCTGATGCATGACTAGGTCGCTGGATTCAGTTCAAACCGTGTCATCAAGTTTGCGAAAGATGATAAGACAGAGTACACCAAGGAAGTGGAGTGGCTCGTGGATTGGTGTGAGAACAACCTAATTCTGAACATGGAGTAGACCAAGAAAATCATTGTGGACTTCAGGAAGGTGCAGATGAACCATCCCCGTCTACGAATACGTGGCTCATCCATAGAGAGACTTAAGTCCTGACAAGTTACATCACCATCTGGTATGGGAGCAGCTGAGCATCAGACCGAAAGTCCCTACAAAGGACTATGAGAATGGCTGAGAGGATCAGTGGGGTCTCTCTCTACCATCCATCGGGAACACTGCATACGCCGGGCCCTTAATATTATTAAGGATCCCACCCATCCATCCAGCGTCCTCTTTGACTTCCTACCATTAGGCTTGAGACTCTGTTGCATAAAACAAGAAAGGTCAAGACAGGAAACAGTTTCTTCCCTCAGGCGATTAGGCTCCTAAACTCCCCGCTGCATCGCAATTGAAGTGTCAATGATTAAGCTGTTCTGTACTGTACAATATTTAGTTTATGCACTTGAGTTTGTTTACTTCTGCATCATTCACCTGTAGATTTTATACTTACTTTCATAATTATTATGTGTTTTATGCACTACTGTGCTTTGCACCCTGGTTTGGAGAAACATTTTCTCATTTACATGCATATAAATGCATAGTATACATGCATATAGTTAAATGACAATAAATTGACGAATTGTTGTGAGTAGAGCTACAAAACCACAAAGGTAAAAAGACCCTGATGGGAGTTATATACAGACCTCCAAACAGTAGCAAAGATGTGGGCCAAAAATTACGACGGGAGATAGAAAATGCATGCCAGAAGGGCAATGCTCTGATAGTCATGAAGGATTTCAATATGCAGGTAATTTGGGAAAATTGGTTGGTGCTGGGTCCCAAGATGGGGAATTTGTAGAATATCTACATAAATGGATTTTTGGAGCAGCTCATGGTTGAGCCTACTAGGGTGGATTGGGTGTTGTACAATGAAACAGAATTGAATGGAGAAATTAAGGTAAAGGAACCCTTAGGGGCCAGTGATCATAATATGATAGAATTCACCTTGCAATTTGTCAAGGAGAAGCTAAAGTCAGAAGTATTAGTATTGTTGTGGAGTAAAGGGAATTACAGAGGCATTAGCAAGGAGATGGCTAAAGTTGATTGGAAGGGGACAGGTAGCAGGGATGACAACAATGGATGGAGTTTCTGGGAGCAATTCAGAAGGTGCAAGGTAGATACATTCCAAAACAGAATAATTATTCTAAAGGCGGGATGATACGATCTTTGCCAACAGGTGAGAATAGATATTGGACTGCTAGAAAATGATGCTGGAGGTAGTAGTGGGGGACAAGGAAGAAGTGGGTGAACAGAGTATTTTGCATCTGTCTTCACCTTGGAAAACACTAGAAGTATGTTGGATGTTCAAAAGTGTCAGGGGGCAGAAGTATGTGAAGTTGCCATTACTAGGGAGAAGGTGCTTGGGAAACTGAAAGGTCTGAAGGTAGATATGTCACTTGGACCAAATGGTCTACACCCCAGTGTTCTGAAAGGATTGATTCCGGCATGGGTCCAGATGACTGAAAAATTGCAAATGTCACTCCAGTCTTCAAGAAAGGAAGATGCAGAAGAAAGTTAGTCTGACCTCAGTGGTTCGGAAGATGTTGCAGTTGATTGTTAAGAATCATAGAACCATAGAACATTACAGCACAGAAACAGCCCATTTGGCCCTTCTTGGCTGTGCTGAATCACTTTTCTGCCTAGTCCCACTGACTTGCACCCGGCCCATATCCCTCCATACACCTCTCATCCATGTACCTGTCCAAGTTTTTATTAAATGTTAAAAGTGAGCCTGCATTTACCACTTCATCTGGCAGCTCATTCCACACTCCCACCACTCTCTGTATGAAGAAGCCCCCCCAATGTTCCCTTTAAACTTTTCCCCCTTCACCCTTAACCCATATCCTCTGGTTTTTTTCTCCCCTAGCATCAGTGGAAAAAGCCTGCTTGCATTCACTCTATTTATACCCATCATAATTTTATACACCTCCATCAAATCTCCCCTCATTCTTCTACGCTCCAGGGAATAAAGTCCTAACCTAGTCAACCTTTCTCAGTAACTCAGTTTCTCAAGTCCCGGCAAAATCCTTGTAAACCTTCTCTGCACTCTTTCAACCTTATTAACATCCTTCCTGTAATTCAGTGACCGAAGGAAGTGGTTTTGTGGTACTTGGAGGCACGTGATAAAACAGGCTTAAATCAGCATGGATTTTTTAAGGGGAAATCTTGTCTGGCAAATCTGTTGGGTTTCTTTGAAGAAACAAGCAGTATAGACAAAAGAGAATCCGTGGATGTTGTCTACTTGGATTTTCAAAAGGCCTTTGTCAAGGTGCTACACATGAATGAAGCTGCTTAACAAGTTAAGAGGCCATGAATAGAGCATTGGCTGACTGGCAGGAAGCAGAGAGTGGAAATAAAGGAAGCCTTTCCTGAATAGCTGCCAGTAATAAAGTGCTGTTCCCCAGGGGTCTGTGTTGGGACCACTTCTTTTAATATGACAGTAATTTGGATGATGGAATTGATGGCTTTGTGGTCAAGTCTGTGGACAATATTCTGTGTTGTAACATTCTATGATTTTGTGCAGCACTAATTGACATTTTCATTGAATGGAAGAAAAGGCTCTTCATCTGAGATTAACCTGGAAAAATATTTTTGCTTTGAGGCTAATCTTTGGATTTAGATAGCTGGAGCCTGAAGTGTTTGGGAAATCTAAGCACGCAAATTTCCTATGCCTGAGCCTCCAAACACACACTATGGTCTGACGAGAAGTGCATCAATGACTAACTATATATAGAAAACTCAGTGAACGAGTGACCCAATCACAAACAAGAGAAAATCTGCAGTTGCTGGAAATCCAAGCAACACATACAAAATGACAGAGGAACTCAGCAGGCTAGGCAGCATTGATGGAAAAGATGCTGGAGATAGCAGAAGTTATGGAGAATTACGTGTGTGCTGGGATCCCACCACCAAGCATGTCTTCCCCCACCCCCCAATTCCTACTTTCTGCAAGGATCGCTTCCTACTTAACTCCCTTATCCATTCGTCCCTCCCCTCTGAACTCCTGGCACTTACCCTTGCGAGTGGAACAATTGCTACACCTGCCCCTGCACCTCATCCCACACTAAAATTCAGGGCCCTAAACAGTCCTTCCAGATAAGGCGACACTTCACCTGTGAGTTTATTGCTGTCTTCTACTGTACCCAGTGCTCCTGGTGTAGCCTCCTGTATAGCAGTGAAACCCAACGCAGATTGGGAGACTGCTTTGCCGAACACCTATGCGCCATCCGTCAGAAAAAGAAGTATCTCCCAGTGGGCACCTGTTTTAATTCCACTTCCCATCCTATTCCAACATGTCAGTCCGCGTGGCCCTCCTCTACTGTCGTGATGAGGCCACAATCAGGTTGGAGGAGCAACACCTTATATTCCATCTGGGTAGCCTCCAATCTGATAGCATAAACGTCGATTTCTTAAACTTCTGGTAATGCCCCCCACCTTCTTCATCATTCCCTATTCCCATTTCCCTTTCTCACCTATCTCCTTACCTGCCTATCACCTCCCTCTGGTGCTCCTCCTTTCCTTTTTTCCAGTATGATACCCCCTTCTCCAGTCCTGGATCTCTTTCACCAATCAACTTCCCAGCTTTTTACTTCACCCTTCCCCCCACCTCTCATTTTCACCCATCACCTTGTGGGTCTTCCTTCCCTCCCCCACTTTCTCACTCTGACTCATCTTTTTTCTCAGTCTTGATGAAGAAGGGCCTCGGCCCAAAACGTCGACTGTACTCTTTTCCATAGATGCTGCCTGACCTGCTGAGTTCGTCCAGCATTGTGTGTGAACGAGAGACCCATCTATCTGTCAGTTTGCCAGCGCTGGGGCCCGGGTACGGATCGAAAGAGAAAAGGCTGGGACTGTCTAAGGGTGCGGGGCCATATTTATCCGAAGCATCCAGCAATTGTCCCTCAGTCGGGGGGCGGTCGCACTTGCTGATTAAACACCCAACCAGAACCGCATTCCTACCTGCTTTCGATCCACTAAAGCCTTTTGTTCACTGAGCGCATGCGCGATTTTCAGAACCTTCAGAGGCGCCTGCGCATTTGATCACTGAGTCGCTGACAGCAAGTTTTGGGTGCGGAGATTTTTTCTAGGTAGCTAAGATGCTATTAGCAGTATCTGGAAGCATTGGTTCAGGACCACAAGCCTCAAAAAAACATTAATGATTCATGTAAAAAAATTCTCAGCAGCTACTTTAAAACAGTAAGCTCACACAATACACCCAATGTCGACCGGCATTCCCAGTAGCTTGGTGGTTTGCACGACGCTTTACAGTACCAGTGACTCGGGTCAAATTCCCGCTACCTCCCGTAAGTTCTCCCTGTGACGGGTGGATTTGGTGGATTTCCTCCGGGTGCTCTGATTTCCTCCCACAGTCCAAAGACTTAACAGATTGGTAATTTAACACACACAAAATGCTGGAGGAACTCAGCAGTCTAGGCAACATCTAGGAAAAGAGTACAGTCAACGTTTCAAGTCAAAACCCTTTGCCAGTCCTGAACTGCTAACTTCCTCCAGCACTTTATACAGTATGTGTTGCTGAAATTTCCAGCACCTGTAGATTTCTCTAGTTTGTGATCAGATTGGTTGGTTAATTGCTCATTGTAAATTGTCCCGTATTAGACTAGGGTTAAATAGACAGTTGCTGGGTGGCGCAGAAGGACCACAATGCTGTATCACAATAAGTAAAACAATAAATAAATAAATGAATAGATAGATAGATAGATAAACTAACTAACCCAGGGTCTAATGAGGGAGAGCCAGAATGACTTTGTGTGGGGTAGGCCATGTCTTTTCAACATGATTGATATTATTGACAAGGTGACAAGAGATTGATGAAGGTAAGTGTATTGTAGGAAAAGAATGTGGGACTTGAGAGGTTAATGGGTTGCTATAAGTATCCACTGAGCGTGTGGTATTTGGTGAGGTAGTGGGTTGTTAATGTAGCAGAACGGATGGCGTCGGGCCAGGAAATGTGACAATGCAATCGGTCCCAGCTCGTCAACCGCAACGCGTTCTATATTGTCCTGTGGTAACTGTACCGTGTAGGCATGTAGAGGCATTGTACAGGATGTCATTGTTCTAAGAAGATATATATTGTTCTCATTGTTCTAAGGGGATATATATAAGGGGCCAGGGGCTGTGAGGTGCAGAAGACAGGGAGAGGACGATATGCAGTCCGTGGAGAAAGACAACAACTAGCAAGACCAGAAGGAACCCCAGGTGGGGACGAAACATCCCAGGTGAAGACCGCGTTCGCTGGCGTGGGTGCTTCATCACATCTGTTCCTGGCCCCGTATGAGTCGTGTGGGAGTGGGATTAACCACACGTTGATAAGTATTGCTTGTATCGGGAAAAGGGCAGTTGCACAGCCGTGGGTAGTCAAGCTAAGCCGCTTTCCGCAATGAAGTGTCATTTATGCTAATATTTTACCTTACCAATAAACAAGTGTAATCCTGTGATCTGGTGTATAGTCTCATTCTTGTCGCGGGTACATTTTCTCTGATACCACGTTCCTGCTTGGTCGGATAGTTCCGTCCATAACAGTAAGGAAGTGGATGTTGTTTGCATTGATTTTACGGAGGCTCTTGACAGAGTCCCTCATGGGAGGCTAATCCAGAAGATAGATGCATGGGATTCAAGTTGTTTGGATTCAAAAATGGCTTGTGCATAGAAGACAAAAGGTAGTGTTTGAAAGGACTTACTCGAGCTGGAGGTCTGTAATTAGTGGTGTTCCACAGGGATCTGTGCTGGGACCTATACTATTTATGATCTATATAGATAACCTAGATGAGAATGTGGATGAGTGGGTCCATAGAAAGGCTAACTTTGAGGAGATGCGCAGGGATTTAGAGAGAGTGGATTGGGTCAAGTTGTTTTACGGGAAGGATGTAATAGAGAAATGGAGGTCATTTAAGGGTGAAATTATGAGGGTACAGAATCTTTATGTTCCTGTTCGGTTGAAAGGAAAGGTTAAAGGTTTGAAAGCGCCATGGTTTTCAAGGGATATTAGAAACTTGGTTCGAAAAAAGAGGGATGTCTACAATAGATATAGGCAGCAGGGAGTAAAGGAATTGCTCGAGGAATATAAAGAATGTAAAAGGAAACTTAAGAAAGAGATTAGAAAAGCTAAAAGAAGTTACGAGTTTGGTTTGGCAAATAAGGTGGAAGTAAATCCGAAAGGTTTCTACAGTTATATTAAAAGCAAGAGGATAGTGAGGGATAAAATTGGTCCCTTAGAGAATCAGGGTGGTCAGCTATGTGTGGAGCCGAGGGAGATGGGAGAGATTTTGAATGATTTCTTCTCTTTGGTATTCACTAAGGAGAAGGATATTGAATGGTGTAAGGTGTGGGAAACAAGGAAGTTATGGAACCTATGACAATTAAAGAGGTGGAAGTACTGGCGCTTTTAAGAAATTTAAAAGTGGATAAATCTCCGGGTCCTGACCGGATATTCCCCAGGACCTTGAGGGAAGTTTGTGTAGAGATAGCAGGAGCTCTGACGGAGATCTTTCAGATGTCATTAGAGATGGGGATTGTGCCGGAGGATTGGCGTATTGCTTGTGTGGTTCCATTGTTTAAAAAGGGTTCTAGAAGTAAGCCTGGCAATTATAGACCTGTCAGTTTGACATCAGTGGTGGGTAAATTAATGGAAAGTATTCTTAGAGATAGTATTTATAATTATCTGGATAGACAGGATCTGATTAGGAGTAGCCAGCATGGATTTGTGCGCGGAAGGTCATGTTTGACAAACCTTATTGAATTTTTTGAAGTAGTTACGAGGAATGTTGACGAGGGTAAGGCAGTGGATGTAGTCTATATGGACTTCAGCAAGGCCTTTGACAAAGTTCCACATGGAAGGTTAGTTAAGAAGGTTCAGTCGTTAGGTATTAATGCTGGAGTAATAAAATGGATTCAACAGTGGCTAGATGGGAGATGCCAGAGAGTAGTGGTGGATAATTGTTTATTGGGATGGAGGCCGGTGACTAGCGGGGTGCCTCAGGGATCTGTTTTGGGCCCAATGTTGTTTGTAATATACATAAATGATCTGGATGATGGGGTGGTAAATTGGATTAGTAAGTATGCTGATGGTACTAAGGTAGGAGGTGTTGTGGATAATGAGGTGGGTTTTCAAAGCTTGCAGGGAGATTTATGCCGGTTAGAAGAATGAGCTGAACGTTGGCAGATGGAGTTTAATGCTGAGAAGTGTGAGGTTCTACATTTTGGCAGGACTAATCCAAATAGAACATACAGGGTAAATGGTAGGGCATTGAGGACTGCAGTGGAACAGAGAGATCTAGGAATAACAGTGCATAGTTCCCTGAAGGTGGAGTCTCATGTAGATAGGGTGGTGAAGAAGGCTTTTGGAACGCTGGCCTTTATAAATCAGAGCATTGAGTACAGAAGTTGGGATGTAATGTTAAAATTGTACAAGGCATTGGTAAGGCCAAAATTGGAATATTGTGTACAGTTCTGGTCACCGAATTATAGGAAAGATATCAATAAATTAGAGAGAGTGCAGAGACGATTTACTAGGATATTACCTGGGTTTCAGCACTTAAGTTACAGAGAAAGGTTGAACAAGTTAGGTCTCTATTCATTGAAGCGTAGAAGGTTGAGGGGGGATTTGATCGAGGTATTTAAAATGTTGAGAGGGATAGATAGAGTTGACGTGAATAGGCTGTTTCCATTGAGAGTAGGGGAGATTCAAACGAGAGGACACGATTTGAGAGTTAGGGGGCAAAAGTTTAAGGGAAACACGAGGGGGTATTTCTTTACTCAGAGAGTGATAGCTGTGTGGAATGAGCTTCCTGTAGAAGTAGTAGAGGCCAGTTCAGTTGTGTCATTTAAGGTAAAATTGGATAGGTATATGGACAGGAAAGGAGTGGAGGGTTACGGGCTGAGTGCGGGTAGGTGGGACTAGGTGAGATTAAGAGTTCGGCACGGACTTGGAGGGCCGGAATGGCCTGTTTCCATGCTGTGATTGTTATATGGTTATAAGTTTGTGGACGATACCAAGATTGGTAGAGTTGTGGATAGTGTAAAAGGCTGACAAAGAATACAGCATGATATAGATCAGTTGCAGATATAGACAGAGAAATTGCATATGGAGTTTAATCCAGATAAATGTGCGATACTGCACATTGGTAGGGCAAATGCAAGGAGACAGTACACTGCTATGACCAAGATCTTTAACAGTATGGCTAAACAGAGAGATCTTGGGATCCAAGTTCATATCTCCTTCTGTCACCTCACTATATTAATGCTTGGCTGGCAGACTGGTGTAGGGGGCAGGGCTTTGGGTTCCTGGGTCATTGGGGCCTACTCTGGGTGTAAAGGGTTTCTTATGTTACTGCGTATGTTAATCAAAATGGCTTCTTTGTTAAGTAAAAGTAGGGATGCTTCTTTGTTATGATAACTGGTGAGAGAGTGCTTTCTTTCGCAGCTTGTTTGGGTTATAATTACTGATAATGAGAATTGTATTCATTTGTTAACCAATTGGGATAGATGTTATTCTTTCTTGTGGGTCTGTGAGCTGTGGTTTCGCAGACTTTTGGGGAGTTGGAGAGGAGATTGTGAGGAAAGTGGACAGTGCTGGAGGCGCTCTGGTCGATCACCGAGGGTGGTCCCAGGCGCGTGGGTCATGGAGGTCGGAGAAGATCGAATAGTAGACCGAAGCCTTCGATGGTTGAGCTTCAACGATTGTGCACTAATTGACTGAACCCTGATAAGTTCTGGCGCCTTTTCTTTCCTTTCTTTTCTTTCATATATATTGTATCGCTATTAATCACTTAGTTCTAGTAAGATTTATAAAGTGTATTCATCAAACGTACATGGTGTGTGGTTTGATATTGTGTGTGCAAGTTTGTATTAGTGTGCATTTCACAGCATCCATGTATACGGGAGGCGCGGTTTGGCAGGTGGACGAATTTTCCCCTAGACATACACCAGCCGATTGTGGGGTGCTCGTCCCGGATTGAATTTTCAGTAAGCTGTGTAAATCGCCACTTCAGTAGTGTGGAGATGGATCGAGATAATATTGTAAACTAGTGTGAGTTAGAGGACATACTAGTGAATTATGCGTGTGTGTTAAGCGGGGTGGATTTCTGCATTTTGGAAGGTGCATTAGTGCGGGGGTTGAGTTTGGTCAAAGGTATGAAGCAGATAGAACTGGTGGCTAGAAGGTACAGTAAAGAGGTGGAGGCTAGCTGGGTGTTGGTTCGTATGAGTGCTGACGTCATGATGTTGAAACTGCCAGCGACGGTCAGAGTCCTGGGGGAGGCGGGGCCATGGGGCCTCCACACCCTCCTGGAGGACGAAGCTGAGGAGACACCGGAGGAGGAGCTAGATGTGACCCCAGGGGAGGTGCCAGTAACCAGTAAGTGGGGGTTAGAGTGGGAAGGCTTGGCCAGGCCCTGCTCCCCAGCTAGAGGGGAGGTCTCTGAGCTGGCAGCTGCCCTTAACTCCCTGGTGGGAGTGGCTGAGAGGCCACAACCGAAGCTGGGGGTTTTCTCAGGAGCCACGCCTACTCCGGACGGGGAGGTTGGCTATGATACCTGGATCGAAAACATGTCCCTGTTGTTAAAGGCGTGGCCAGGCTCGGATGAGGAAAAGAGACAGCGATTGATGGGAAGTTTGAGGGGCGCGGCGGCCGGAGTAGTCCGGGAGCTGAAAGCTGAACAGCCCTCGGCTTCATTGGCGGAGTATTTAGAAGCTTTGGAGGGAGCATTTGGGATGTCAAGGGATCCCTGGCTGCTTTTAGCAGAGTTTCACCACATGGAGCAAGGGAGGGGGGAAAAGCTCTCAGAATACATACTTTGGCTGGAGAGAATGCTTACTGGGTTGCGGCGCGGGAGGGGGGGTAGTGAAGGCGGACGAAGTGGCGAGAGTGAGGATGAGTCAGATATTTAGTGGTTCCCTGGAGGAGGACAAGGTGGTGTGGAGTCTCCGGCAGTCCTATAAAAAGAGCCCCCCTCCATCATTCGGGCAGCTGATTAGAGAGGTGCGGGAGGAAAAGAGCGCGTTGGGCCGAAAAAGGGGTTCTTGCCACCGGGAGCGATCCTCAGCGGTACAGAAAGTGGTGGCCAGGTTGAGGACTGAGAAACCCAAGGAGTCCTGGGGGGAAGGGACTCCCCGTTTGAGGGGATGGACAGGGAGAGTACTCCCTTTGGGGGACGACCCGTGCAGTGGTCCGGGAGTGGCGGGCGTCCCAGGAGAGGAGGGGCGGCGGGTAGCATGTGCTATTACTGTGGGAAAGAGGGGCATTTGTGGCAGGAATGTGAGCAGCCAAGGGTGTGCTACAGCTGCGGAGAAGAGGGACACTTTTGGTGGGATTGTGAGAGACAAGGCGTCCCGTGGAGGGCAAGCCCCCGGGCAACTAAGAAGGGAGAGGTGTCAGGAAACTTAGGAGAGACTCAGTGAGGGAACGGACTGGAGTCTGTGGAGGAACATGTTCCCAGAAATCAGACAGGGGACCACGGAAAGCCCAAGCCTTTATTCCGGCTGAACTGGTGGGACCCCGTTTCAGCGTGTGCCTACGGATAGAGGGAATTTATGCAAAAGCCATCTTCAACACAGGATCGCAGGCTACCTTATTGTACCGGTCGTTCTACAACAAATATCTAAAGCACTTGCCAGTAACCCCATTTAATGCACTGGAGATTTGGGGTATAAGTGATGGTGATTATCCATACGATGGGTACCTGTCAGTGAGATTGGAATTCTCGGAGGGCGATGTGGGAGTGTCTGAAGCTCTTGAGACATTGGTGTTGGTTTGTCCGGACCCGGTGGAAACAGGTGGCATTGCCCTTCTGGTGGGGACTAACTCGCCTCTTGTGCGACAGCTCCTGGGAGCCTGTAAGGAGAAGGTGGGGGAGAACTTTCTGGAGACCCTCTCGGTACACTCAAGGGCTGGATCCTGAGTGCAAATGAGGGACGGTGTGGTGTATGCAGGTGAGGTCTAAAGTGATACGGCCAGGGGAGGTGGCACTAGTGATGGGGACCCCCAGATTCCCCGGAGTGCCGGCGGGCGAAGCCCTGCTAGTAGATGCCCGGAAGATCTCGAGGGGGAGACACAATATCTGGCGGGGGTGCTGGTGAGGCCCAAAGTGCAGAGGCCAGTGGTGGTACATGCGAGGCGGATAGCCATGAGTGTCAGGAACACTACGGAGAGAGAAATCACCTTTAGGAGAGGGATGCCGCTGGCACATTTGTTCCTGGTGACGGTAATGTCTAGCGCCGCTGTGAGGCCCACTAAGGGGGAAGGATTGGAAAACAGAGGAAAGCTGACCGCTGAGGTCTTTAACTTTGGGGATTCTCCTGTGCTGCCAAAGTGGAAACGCAGGCTAGTGGAGAAGATGTTGAAGCTGAAAGATGCTTTTTCTCTTGGCAAATTTGTGTGGGTTGCTCCAAGAGCACTTGCCATACCATCCGAGTGACTGAGGACACCCCGTTCAGAAAGAGGTCACGGCGACTGGCCCCTGCAGATGTGGAAGACGTGCAGCAGCACTTGTGCAAGTTGAAGGAAGCTGGAGTCATCACTGAGTCCTGAAGCCCCTATATGTCCCCAATAGTAGTGACCCGGAAGAAGAACGGAAGGATACCCATGTGTGTGGACTATAGGACTTTGAACCGGCGAACTGTCCCTGACCAGTATACCATCCCAAAGGTCGAAGATGCGCTGGCCTGCCTGAGTGGAGCAAAGTGGTTCAGTGTGCTGGACTTGAGGAGTGGATATTACCAGATCCCGATGTGTGAGGCCAATAAAGAGAAGACGGCCTTTATCTGCCCACTGGGGTTCTTGCAGTTTGAATGAATACCCCAAGGCATATCGGGGGCCCCAGCCACCTTCCAGAGGTTCATGGAGAGGACTGTGGGGGATATGAACCTGCTCAAGGTGCTGGTGTATCTGGATGATCTGATAGTGTTTGTATCTACTTTGGAGAAACATGAGGAGAGGCTGGTGAAGGTGTTAAGCTGGCTTAAGGAGGAAGGATTGAAACTTTCCCTGGACAAATGCCTGTTCTGTAAGTCGTCGGTCGGCTATGTTGGCCACATAATTTTGCGAGAAGGAATGGCTACTGATCCGGCTAAGATAGACGCAGTGACCACCTGGCGGAGACCCCAGAAGGTGAGCACCCTACGCTCATTTTTGGGGTTCTGTGGGTATTACCGGCGATTCGTGAAAGGATATGCTAAAATGAGTCACCTGTTGACCCAGCTATTGTGTGGCTATCCACCTGTGGGGAAGAAAAGGAAGGGGGACCGAGGGCAAGAACCAGGAGGTTACTGGAACCCGGCAGAGCCTTTTGGATCAAAATGGGATGATAAGCGTGAGGAAGCATTCCAATCTCTGAAAAGGGCGCTGACCTAGGCCCCGGTGTTGGCTTTTGCCGATCCCCAGAAGCCGTATGTGCTGCACACTGATGCCAGCCGAGAGGGTCTAGGGGCTGTCCTGTACCAGGAACAGGGCAACGCATTGAGATTGGTGGCATTTGTGAGCCGAAGTTTGTCGCCATCTGAGAGAAACTATCCCACTCACAAGTTGGAGTTCCTGGTGCTGAAATGGGCGGTGGTGGACAAGTTGAGCGACTATCTATATGGGGCCAAGTTTGAGGTGAGAACGGATAACAATCCTCTCACTTATATCTTGACTTCGGCGAAACTGGATGCCATCACAGGCCATCGGTGGTTGGCAGCTTTGTCGGTACATGATTTCAGCCTGAAGTACCGGTCGGGAAGCAGGAATGTCGATGCGGATGCTTTGTCACGGCGGGAGCATGGGGAACCGGAGACAGACGAGGAGTGGGAGAGCATTCCTGCCCCTGGAGTGAAAACCATGTGTCAGTTTGCTATCACCGTGAAGGCCGAGGAAAAGGGGAGGCCGGAGCGAGCAGTGGACCCATTGGGGGCTTCTGATGATGCCCTGCCCCCAGTTTATTGTGACCTGACTGCACTGAAGACTAAACAGTTGCCGGAACTAAGTCCGGGGGAAGTGGCAGCTGCTCAGAGAAATGACCCAGGCATTGGCACTGTTTGGAGCGCGGTGGAGAAGGGGGATATGGCGTGGGCAGAGAAGACAAAACACACTTCAGTGCCTCCGTTATTGAAGGAATGGCCTCGGTTAAAGTTGAAGAACCAAGCCTTGTACCGGGTCACATTGCCTCCGGACCACCCCCGGCGTTGGCAGCCGGTCATGCCTGAGAAATGTCGGAAGACTGTGGTCCAGGCACTGCATGATGATTCCGGGCACTTGGGGGTGGAAAAGAACTATGGATTACTCAAGGACCTGTTTTACTGGCCCTGGATGAAGGGGGAGGTTGAAGAATACTGTAAGAAGTGCAGTCATTGCATCAGGAGGAAGACTCTGCCTGCGCAGGCGGCTCCTTTATCACACCTGCGGGACCCCTGGACCTGGTGTGTATGGATTTCCTGTCCATTGAGCCAGACACCAGCAACACCGCGAATGTCTTAGTCATCACGGATCACTACACTCGATATGCTCAGGCGTTTCTCACTAAGGATCATCTACATCAACGATTTAGATGAAGGCATTGAGAATAACATCAGCAAGTTTGCTGATGATACTAAACTGGGTGGTAGTGTGACATGTGATGAGGATGTTAGGAGAATTCAGGGTGACTTGGATAGGCTGGGTGAGTGGGCAGATACTTGGCAGATGACGTTTAATGTGAATAAGTGTGAGGTTATCCACTTTGAGAGTAAGAACAGGAAGGCAGATTATTAGCTGAATGGTGTAGAGTTAGGTAAGGGAGTAATACAAAGAGATCTAGGAGTCCTTGTTCATCAGTCACTGAAGGTGAATGAGCAAGTGCAGCAGGCAGTGAAGAAGGCTAATGGAATGTTGGCCTTTATTACAAAGGGAACTGAGTACAAGAGCAAGGAAATCCTCTTGCATTTGTACAGGGCCCTGGTGAGACCACACCTGGAGTATTGTGTACAGTTTTGGTCTCCAGGGTTAAGGAAGGACATCCTGGCTATAGAGGAAGTGCAGCGTAGATTCATGAGGTTAATTCCTGGGATGTCTGGACTGTCTTACGCAGAGAGGTTAGAGAGACTGGGCTTGTACACACTGGAATTAAGGAGATTGAGAGGGGATCTGATTGAAACATATAAGATTATTAAGGGATTGGACAAGATAGAGGCAGGAAATATGTTCCAGATGCTGGGAGAGTCCAGTACCAGAGGGCATGGTTTGAGAAAAAGGGGTTGGTCATTTAGGACAGAGTTAAGGAAAAACTTCTTCTCCCAGAGAGTTGTGGGGGTGTGGAATGCACTGCCTCGGAAGGCAGTGGAGGCCAATTCTCTGGATGCTTTCAAGAAGGAGCTCAATAGGTATCTTATGGATAGGGGAATCAAGGGATATGGGGACAAGGCAGGAACCGGGTATTGATAGTAGATGATAAGCCATGATCTCAAAATGGCGGTGCAGGCTCAAAGGGCCGAATGGTCTACTTCTGCACCTATTGTCTATTGTCTATAGAAAGCAACTACAGTGCCGAAGGTGTTATGGGAGAAGTACTTTGTTCATTATGGCCTTCCCATGCGGATCCATAGTGATCAGGGACGGGACTTTGAGAGCCGCCTTATCCATGAATTACTGGGTATGCTTGGGGTTGAGAAATCCAGGACCACACCCTATCACCCGCAGGGTGATCCTCAGCCCGAGAGGTTTAACTGGACCCTGTTGGATATGCTCGGGACTCTGGAGATTGGTCAGAAAAGTAAGTGGAATCAGCACATTGGGCAATGATGCTACAGGGTACTCGCCTTATTATCTGATGTTTGGGCGGGAAGCGAGGTTGCCTATTGACTTGTGTTTTGGGACAGAGGCGGGTGAATTACCTTTGAAGCCATATCTGAAGTATGTGTCCCGTATGAGGAGAGAGTTGAAAAGGGCGTACGAGTTGGCTGAGGCGGCGGCCACCAAGCAGAATCAGAGGAATAAGAGGAGGTATGATCAGAAAGTGAAGTTCGCCCAACTATTGCCGGGAGACCGGGTCCTTATACGGAATTTAGGACTGCCTGGTAAGCACAAGTTGGCGGATCGCTGGTGGACACCCTCTATGACAGCCAGATGCCGAATCTACCTGTTTACCGGGTGAAACCCGAGGATGGGAAGGGGCCTGTCAAGGTACTCCATCGGAACCACCTGTTGCCCCTGGGTCAAGAAGTGCAGGTGGATCAAGAGCCCGAGTGGGAAGTTACGCCTAGTACGAGGACTCTGTGAGGGCACGGGGTGATGGAAGAGCCTGCTGCAGAAGAGACGGGACTGGTCCTCACCCCGGAAAGGGATACTGCTTCGGAAGACGACGATTCAGATGTGTGGCACCTGTTTCTGTTCGCTAATTCCCCAGTACCAGAAGAAGAGGCTCCTGGCCCTTCACCCGCTGAGTTAGGTGAGAGGAGGGAGGGTGTTGAGGGGCAGACTGAGATACAGCCGGCATTGGGGGAAGAGAGGGTGGAACCAGAACACAAGACAGAGGGCTCTCAGGTGAAGTGGGATCCCAGTGAGGGAGAGGGTGAGGGGCCAACAGGTAGATCTGGGGTGTCCCCCATGGTGTCTGAGCCGGAAGGGTCGGCAGAGGAGGTACGGAGGTCTCAGAGAAGTAGGCACCCACTGGAGCGATTGACAAATGCAGCGCCGGGAGAACCGAGTGTGATCTCTATCGCCCTGGGAAGTTATATCACTGCTTTCTGCGCCTGGGTTGGGTTTTGTGTTTTGCAAGATCCTGCTTTCTCTGGCGGACCAAGCGTAGGTGTTCAGCGAAATGGTCTCCCAGTCTGCATCGGGTCTCACCAAGTCCCTACGTGACTCTCTTGTCCACTCGTCCCCCCATCCCTTCCCACCGATCTCCCTCATGGCACTTATCCTCGTAAGCGGAACAAGTGCTACACCTGCCCTTACACTTCCTCCCTCACCACCACTCAGGACCCCAGACAGTCCTTCCAGGTCCGCCAGAGAAAGCAGGATCTCCCAGTGGCCACACATTTTAATTCCACATCCCATTCCCATTCTGATATGTCTATCCATGGCCTCCTCTACTGTCAAAATGAATCCAAACTCAGGTTGGAGGAACAACACCTTATATACCGGCTGGGTAGCCTCCAACCTGATGGCATGAACTTTGACTTCTCTAACTTCTGTTAATGCCCCTCCTCCCCTTCTTACCCCATCCCTGACATATTTAGTTGTTTGCCTGTTCTCCATCTCCCTCTGGTGCTTCCCCTCCCCCTCCTTCCTTTCTCCCGAGGCCTCCCGTCCCATGATCCTTTCCCTTCTCCAGCGCTGTATCACTTTTGCCAATCACCTTTCCAGCTCTTAGCTTCATCCCACCCCCTCCGGTCTTCTATCATTTTGCATTTCCCCCTCCCCCCACTCTTACTATCTTTCCTTTCAGTTAGTCCTGACGAAGGGTCTCGGCCCGAAACGTCGACAGTGCATCTCCTTATAGATGCTGCCTGGCCTGCTGTGTTCCACCAGCATTTTGTGTGTGTTGTTTGAATTTCCAGCATCTGCAGATTTCCTTGTGAAAGGAAACTATAGTTCTGTTAGCCTGACATCAGTGATTGTGAAGCTGCTGGAATCAATTGTTAGGGATGAGATTATGGAGTACTTGAGGGCACATGACAAGATAGGCCAAAGCCAGTGTGGTTTCCTGAAAGGAAAATTCTGCCTGACTAACCTACTGCAATTAGGGTTAGTGTTAGGATTGAAGGACTTCCATTTAGAATAGAGATGCAGAGAAATTACTTTAGTTAGAGGGTGGTAAATCTGAGGAATTTGATGCCATGAGTGGCTGTGGAGGCCGTCATTAGGTGTATTTAAGGCAGAAATTGATAGGTTCTTGATTAGTCAGGGCATCAAGGGTATGACTGGAAGAATTGGATCAGCCCATGATTGAATGATGGAGCAGACTTGATGAGCTGAATGGCCTACTTCTGCTCCTATATTTTATGGTCTTATGGTCTTATCCTGAATTCCAGTGAGTACAGACCCAGAGCCATCAAATGTTCCTCGTCCTCGTATGATAAACCTTTCATTCCTGGAATCATCCTTGTGAACCTCCTCTGGACCCTCTCCAATGCCAGCACATCTTTTCTAAGATGAGGGGCCCACAGGGCTCACCAGTGCCTTATAAAACCTCAGCATCACATCCTTGCTCTTGAAAGACCTCTTGAAATGAATGCTAACATGGCATTTGCCTTCCTCACTGGTTTCAATGAGATCCCACTCCCCACCACATTCTTTTATACTCCAGTGAGTACAGGCCCAAAGCTGCCAAACACTCCTCATAGGTTAATCCCTTAATTCCCAGAATCATCCTTGTGAATATCCTCTGGACTCTCTCCAATGACAACACATCCTTTCTGAGATATGGGGCCAAAAACTGTTGACAATACTCCAAATGCAGCCTGAACAGTATCTTATAAAGCCTCAGCATAATCTCCTTGCTTTTATATTCTATTCCCCTTGAAATAAATGCCAAAATTGCATTTGCCTTCTTCACCACTGACTCAACCTTAACCTTCTGGGAGTCTTGCAGGAGGACTCCTAAGTCCCTTTGCACCTCTGATGTTTGATATTTCTCCCCTTTTAGATAATAGTCCACACTGTTGTTCCTTTCACCAGAATGCATTTCCATACATTTCCCAACATTGTATTCCATCTGCCACTTTTTTGCCCATTCTTCCAATTTGTCTAAGTCCTGCTGCAATTGCATTGCTTCCTCAGTATCACCGTACCTACCCCTCCATCTATCTTCGTATCATCCGCAAACTTTCCTACAAAACTATCAATTTCATTATCCAAATCATTGACAAACAATGTGAAATGTAGTGATCCCAATACTGACCCCTGAGGAACACCACTAGGCACCAGCAACCAATCAGAAAAGGCCCATTTATTTCCACTGCTGCCTCCTGCCTGCTGGCCATTTCTCTATCCAGTATCTTTCCTGTAACACCATAGGATTTTATCTTGTTAAGCAGCCTCATTGAATTAAATTTAATTGACTTTATTACTTACATCCTTCATATACATGAGGAGTAAATATTTTTATGTTACATCTCCGTCTAAATGTGCAATGTGCAATTTATAGTAATTTGTCATAAATAGTTTGTACAACAGGACAGTCAATATAACAGAAATACAATTGTTTCAGCATTAATTAATCAGTCTGCTGGCCTGATGGAAGAAGCTGTCCGGAAGCCTGTTGGTCCTGGCATTTATGCTGTGATACCATTTCCTGATGGTAGCAGCTGGAACAGTTTGTGGTTGGGGTCACTTGGGTCTCCAATGATCCTTCAGGCCTTTTTTACACACCTGTCTTTGTAAATGTCCTGAATAGTGGAAAGTTCACATCTACAGTTGCACTGGGCTGCTCGCACCACTCTCAGCAGAGTCCTGCGATTGAGGGAAGTACAGTTCCCATACCAGGCAGTGATGCAGCCAGTCAGGATGCTCTCAATTGTGCCCCTGTTGAAAATTCTTACGGATTTGGGGGCCATACCAAACTTCTTCAACCGTCTGAGGTGAAAGACGCTGTTGCGCTTTTTTTCACCACATAGATTGTATGTACATGTGATGTCCTTGCTGATGTGTATGCCAAGGAACTTAAAGCTGTTCATCCTCTCAACCCCAGATCTGTTGATGTCAATAGGGGTTAGCCCATCTTCATTTCTCCTATGGTCCACAACCAGCTCCTTTGCTTTTGTGACATTGAGGGAGAGGTTGTTTTCTTGACACCACTGTGTCAGGGTGATGATTTCTTCTCTGTAGGCTGCCTCATTGTCACACTTTATCAAATGCCTTCTGAAAATCCAAGTAAATGACATCCACTGTCTCTCCTTTGCCCACCCTGCTTGTTACTGCTTCAAAGAACTCTAACAGATTCCCTTTACAGAAATCATGCTGACTTGGCTTAGTTTATCATTAGTCCCCAAGTACCCTGAAACCTCATCCTTAATAATAGACTCCAAAACTTTCCCAATCACTGAGCTTGAGCTAACTAGCCTAAAATTTCCTTTCTTTTGCATTTATCCTTCTGAAAGAGTGGAGTGGAATATTTTCAATATTCCAGTTCTCTGGGACCATGCCAGAATCAAGTGATTCTTGAAAGATCATAACCAATGCACCTGCTATCACTTCAGCAACCTCTCTCAAGACTCTGTAATGTAATCCATCTGGTCCAGCTGACTTATAGAACATAGAATAGTACAGCATAGTACAGGCCCTTCGGCCCACAATGTTGTGCCAACCCTTAAACCCTGCTTCCCATATATCCCCCCCACCTTAAATTCTCTTATTGTCTTGTATTCTCTTAAGTTTCACTAGTGTATCTGCCTCCACCACAGACTCAGGCAGTGCATTCCACGCACCAACCACTCTCTGAGTAAAAAACTTTTCTCTAATATTCCCCTTGAACTTCCCACCCCTTACCTTAAAGCCATGTCTTCTTGTATTGAGCAGTGGTGCCCTGGGGAAGAGGCACTGGCTGTCCACTCTATCTATTCCTCTTAATATCTTGTATACCTCTATCATGTCTCCTGTCATCCTCCAAAGAGTAAAACCCTAGCTCCCTTAATCTCTGATCATAATGCATACTCTCTAAACCAGACAGAAACCTGGTAAATCTCCTCTGTACCCTTTCCAATGCTTCCACATCCTTCCTATAGTGAGGCGACCAGAACTGGACACAGTGCTCCAAGTGTGACCTAACCAGAGTTTTATAGAGCTGCATCATTACCTCGCGACTCTTAAACTCTATCCCTCAACTTATGAAAGCTAACGCTCCGTGAAAGCTTTCTTAACTACCCTACCTACATGTGAGGCAACCTTCAGGGATCTGTGGACATGTACCCCCAGATCCCTCTGCTCCTCCACACTACCAAGTATACTGCTATTTACTTTGTACTCTGCCTTGGAGTTTGTCCTTCCAAAGTCTACGACCTCACACTTGTCCAGGTTGAACTCCATCTGCCACTTCTCAGCCCACTCCTGCATCCTATCAATGTATCTCTGCAATTTTTGACAATCCTCTACACTATCCACATCACCACCAACCTTTGTGTCATCTGCAAACTTGCCAACCCACCCTTCTACCCCCACATCCAGGTCGTTAATAAAAATCACATAAAGTAGGGGTCCCAGAACCGATCCTTGTGGGACACCACTAGTCACAACCCTCCAATCCGAATGTACTCCCTCCACCACGATCCACTGCTTTCTGCAGGCAAGCCAATTCTGAATCCACCTGGCCAAACTTCCCTGGATCCCATGCCTTCTGACTTTCTGAATAAACCTACCGTGTGATACCTTGTGAAATGCCTTACTAAAATCCATGTAGATCACATCCACTGCACTACCCTCATCTATATGCCTGGTCACCTCCTCCAAGAAGTCTAACAGGCTTGTTAGACATGATCTGCCCTTCACAAAGCCATGCTGACTGTCCCTGATCAGACCATGATTCTCTAAATGCACATAGATCCTATCTCTAAGAATCTTTTCCAACAGCTTTCCCACCACAGACGTAAGGCTCACTGGTCTATAATTACCATTCAATAATGGCTGATCCTTTTTACCCTTCCTCAGCCCCATTCCACACACATTCCTGCTCATCAGACTGGTGGGTGATGTGTCTCCTTTATGGCATATTGGAGCTGTTTTGTCACACGTAATGAAAGATGCGTTTGGTTCATTATCACTGACGAGTGCCGAACACAATGACACACAGATTGACCAAGAGGTCCTTAGTCTAGTACAGGAAATAAAGAAGTTTCACCACTTCCTCTACATCAAAAGTTTATGCTAGTGGCAGATCACCAGCCCCTTGTATCCATTTTTAATTCCAGTAATGACTGCTACCCTGTTACAACATTGAGCACTATATTCTACCTCCCTCTACAATTGGATCCTCAACTTCCTAACCGGGGCCACAATTTGTGCAGATTGGTGATAACATCTCCTCCTTGCTGATGATCAACACTGGTGCACCTCAGGGGTGTCTGCTTAGCCCAGTGCTCTACTCTCACTTTCTTTCTCAATCTTTTTTATTAAGTTTCGAATTGATAAACATAACAATGATAATGATACAAAGAGATCAGGATTAATGGTTAACGTATACAGACATAGACTCCTAGTAACATATGTAATCTAAGCCTCCCAATCTCTTAATTGAACATGAAAAAGACTCAAAAAATGTTTATACAGAAAAATGTCCCCCTAAACTAAAAAAAAACAGAAACAAGACAAAACAAAAGCTGGGCTGCCATGTTTCATCGGTTAAAATCATTATTTGTCATTAACTCTGCTCCTCTATACACAAACAAAAAGTTATTGAGAAGGATTCAGAAAAGGTCAGCCTACATCATATGAAAATGTTGAATAAATGGCCTCCAAGTTTCCTCAAATTTAACCGAAGGGTCGATAGTGCCACTCCTAATTTTTTCTAAATTTAAACATGTTATAGTCTGGGAAAACCATTGAAATGTAGTAAGGGGATTAGAATCTTTCTATTTAAATATAATGGATCTTCTGGCTATTAATGTAACAAATACAATCAAATGGCAAGCTGAAGGGGATAATTGACTAGAGTCCATCACTGGTAATCCAAAAATTGCAGTAATAGGATAAGGTTGTAAATCAATACGCAAAACTACCGAAATAATATCAAAAATGTCTTTCCATTATTTTTCTAAAAGAGGGCAAGACCAGAACATTTGTGTCAAGGAAGCTACCTTATATGGCAAAAACTTATCCTTAGACATACATGCCCTATGAACCACCTTAAATTGTATCAAAGCGTGTCTAGCACACATTGAAGAAGTGTTAACTAGTTGGAGAATTTTCTCCCATTTCTCTATAGGTAAAGATACCTGAAGTTCTCTTTCCCATTCATTCTTAATTTTATCAGTTGTACCTAGACATATTTTTGTAATCAGATCATAAATAATTGCTATTAAACTCTGATAATAGCAAAGTTTTTTCTGTAATTTCAGTTGGATGTGGTATCAGAAAAGTAGGTAAAATAACATTCAACAAGTTTCTAATCTGTAAATATCTGAAGAAATGTGATCTAGGGAAATTATATTTATTAGACCACTGTTCAAAAGACATGAGACAGTTATCCATGAATAAATCATGAAAACATGTTATTCCCTTTGTTTTCCATAAAAGAAAAGCTTGATCAGTTCTGGATGGTTGGAAGAAAAAATTAGATATAATAGGACTTGATAGGATAAATTTATTCAATCCAAAAAATTTATGAAATTGAAACCATATTTGTATTATATGTTTGGTTATTAGATTAGTCATTTATTTATTCAGTTTAGTAAGTGCAAAGGGAAATGAGTCCCTTAAAATAGAAGCCAATGAGAACCCCTGTACAGACACACACTCAAGGTTTACCCATCGTGGACATTGAATTTCATCCAGATCTTGTGTCCAGAACGTTTAATATTGAATATTAATTGCCCAATAATAGAATCTTAAGTTCATCATTGCCAAACCGCCATCCTTTTTTGATTTTTGTAAATATTTCCTACTTAACCTAGGATTTTTATTCTGCCATATATATGAAGAAATTTTAGAATCAATAATATCAAAAAAGGATTTAAAAATGAAGATTGATACTGCCTGAAATAGATACAGAAATTTAGGTAAAATAATCATCTTATTAGCATTAATTCTACCAATCTCTCTGCCCATCACTCTGCCTGTTCTCTATCTCCCTTTGGTGCTCCCCTCCCCCTTTCTTTCTCCCTAAGCCTCCCGTCCCATGATCCTTTCCCTTCTCTAGCTCTGTATCCCTTTTGCCAATCACCTTTCCGGCTCTAGCTTCACCCCAACCCCTCAGGTCTTCTCCTATCATTTCACATTTCCCCTCCCCCTCCTACTTTCAAATCTCTTACTATCTTTCCTTTCAGTTAGTCCTGACGAAGGGTCTCAGCCCAAAACGTCGACAGTGCTTCTCCCTATAGATGCTGCCTGACCTGCTGCGTTCCACCAGCATTTTGTGTGTGTTGCTTGAATTTCCAACATCTGCAAATTTCCTCGTGTTTGCCTTAGAAATAGCAGAGCTGATTGAAACTTTCTTTGATAAAGCTCAGACATCACTAACCTGCCTCTGACGGGCAATTCGAATTAAATGCTCCTTGGTATACACATAATGGAATCAGAGTATAACAGGTCGAGGCTTCAACTCTTTAGGAGGTTTTGCTCTTAAAGCATGGTGAGCACGATCAAGTACAGGGGGAGTAGAGGGAGCTTCAGAGCCAAACACGTCCGTTAAAAATTGAGAGAAGAATTTAGTAAGGTCACCACTCTCAACGTCTTCACGGAGTCCTATTATTCGCAGGTTCTGTCTACAACTGCGATTTTTCAGGTCAATAATCTTGAATTTATACTGTTCCAGTGTTTGAGTGGTCGAAGTTAATTTTTTTTTCCAATGTGTCCAACCTACGATCTTTGACGTAGTCCTGACGAAGGGTCTCGGCCCGAAACATTGACTGTTCATTTCCACAGATGTTGCCCGACCTGCTGAGTTCCTCCAGCGTGTCGTACGTGTTGATTTGACCACAGCATCTGCAGTGTACTTTGTGCTTACTACGATCTCTGTCTTCCAGCTTCAGCGAGTTCAGAAATTTGCTGCTGTTGTTTTTCACTCACCCACTTAAGTGCTCCCAGTCTACTTTCGATCTCCTTTAACAATACTTCCAAAGTAGAATTTTTTTAAAATCAAATTTATCATCCAGGAGCTTCGACATAGCCTCCAAAGTGAGTTGAGACTGTTCACTTCTTTGACAAGGACTCTCCTACCCCCACTGATGACCCCTTCTCCCGTCTTCAACCTTCCTCCTCTTCATGGACACCCCACTCTGGTCTTCTGCCTGCTCTGGATCTCTTTATTGCTAATTGCCAATGGGACATCAACTGTCTGGACTTCACTACACCCTGTTCCAATTCCAACCTAACTCCTTCCAAACGCTCTGCTCTCCGCTCCCTCCGCACCAATCCCAACTTCACTATAAAACCTGCTGATAAGGGGGGAGCTGTTGTTGTCTGGCATACTGACCTCTACCTGGCCGAGGCACAATGACAACTCTCTAATACCTCCTCTTATTTACCCATTGATCATGACCCCACTAAGGAGCACCAGGCCATTGTCTCCTATACCATCACCAACCTTATCAGCTCTAGGGATCTCCTATCCACTGCCACCAACTTCATAGTTCCCACACCCGCACTTCCCGTTTCTACCTCCTACCCAAGATCCACAAACCTGCCTGTCCAGGTAGACCTATTGTCTCAGCTTGCTCCTGCCCCACCGAACTCATTTCTGCATACCTTGACACTGTGTTATCCCCCCTTGTTCAATCTCTTCCCACCTATATTTGTGACACTTCTCACGCTTTGAATTTTTTCAATGATTTTAAGTTCCCTGGCCCCCACCGCCTTATTTTACCATGGACATCCAGTCCCTATATACCTCCATCCCCCACCTGGATGGTCTCAAAGCTCTTCGCTTCTTTTTGGATTCCAGACCTAACCAATTCCCCTCTACCACCACTCTCCTCCATCTAACGGAATTAGTTCTTACTCTCAATAATTTCTCCTTTGGCTCCTCCCACTTCCTCCAAACCAAGGGTGTAGCCATGGGCACCAGTATGGGTCCCAGTTATGCCTGCCTTTTTGTTGGCTTTGTGGAACAGTCCATGTTCCAAGTCTATACAGGCATCTGTCCCCCTCTTTTCCTTCGCTACATTGACGACTGCATTGGCGCTGCCTCCTGCACGCATGCTGAGCTCATTGGCTTCATTAACTTTGCCTCCAACTTTCACCCTGCCCTCAAATTTACCTGGTCCATTTCCGACACCTCCCTCCCCTTTCTTGATCTTTAGCTCTCCATCTCTGGAGACGGCTTATCTACTGATATCTACTGTAAGCCTACAGACTCTCACAGCTACCTAGACTATTCCTCTTCCCACCCTCTCTTGCAAAAATGCTATCCCCTTCTCACAATTTCTCTGTCTCCACCGCATCTGCTCTCAGGATGAGGCTTTTCATTCCAGGACGAAGGAGATGTTTTCCTTTTTTAAACAAAGGGGCTTCCCTTCTTCCATCATCAACTCTGCTCTCAAACGCATCTCTCCCATTTCCCGCACATCTGCCCTCACGTCATCCACCCGCCACCCCACTCGGGATAGGGTTCCCCTTGTCCTCACCTACCACCCCACCAGCCTCCAGGTCCAACGTATAATTCTCCGTAACTTCCGCCACCTCCAACGGGATCCCACTACCAAGCACATCTTTCCCTCCCCCCCTTCTGCTTTCCGCAGGGATCGCTCCCTACGTGACTCCCTTTTCCATTCGTCCCCCCCAAACCCTTCCCACCGATCTCCCTCCTGGCACTTACCCTTGTAAGCGGAACAAGTGCTACACCTGCCCTTACACTTCCTCCCTCACCACCATTCAGGGCCCCAGACAGTCCTTCCAGGTGAGGTGACACTTCACCTGTGAGTTGGCTGGTGTGGTATACTGCATCCGGTGCTCCCGGTGTGGCCTTTTATATATTGGTGAGACCCGACGCAGACTGGGAGACCATTTCGCTGAACACCTACGCTCGGTCCGCCAGAGAAAGCAGGATCTTCCAGTGGCCACACATTTTAATTCCACGTCCCATTCCCATTCTGATATGTCTATCCACGGCCTCCTCTACTGTCAAAATGAATCCAAACTCAGGTTGGAGGAACAACACCTTATATACCGGCTGGGTAGCCTCCAACCTGATGGCATGAACTTTGACTTCTCTAACTTCATTAATGCCCCTCCTCCCCTTCTTACCCCATCCCTGACATATTTAGTTGTTTGTTTGTTTTTTTTTCTCTCTCTGCCTATCACTCTGCCTGTTCTCCATCTCCCTCTGGTGCTTCCCCCCTCCCCCTTTCTTTCTCCTGAGGCCTCCCGTCCCATGATCCTTTCCCTTCTCCAGCTCTGTATCACTTTTGCCAATCACCTTTCCAGCTCTTAGCTTCATCCCACCCCCTCCGGTCTTCTATCATTTCGCATTTCCCCCTCCCCCCACTACTTTCAAATCTCTTACTATCTTTCCTTTCAGTTAGTCCTGACAAAGGGTCTTGGCCCGAAACGTCGACAGTGCTTCTCCTTATAGATGCTGCCTGGCCTGCTGTGTTCCACCAGCATTTTGTGTGTGTTGTGAGACTGTTTAGGCTGTTTAGAATCATCTTCTCTCCTTGCACTTCCATTACCGGCTTCCTTGCCTTTGGCTGATGCCTTTTGCCCTCCAGTATTCATTAACAGCGAGTAAAAATCAAAGTTCAGGCATATAAAAGTGTTATAAATACTTTAATATAGATAGGGAAAGGGTGGTAAAAAATTGAAAAATGAATGGAGCAAAGCCAAAATGCAACTTACTCCATCTAGTACCGCAAGAGAACTCTGTTCTACTCTCTCTATGCCCATGACTGAGTGGCTAGACACAGCTCAAATACCATCTATAAATTTGCTGATGATACAACCATTGTTGGTAGAATCTCAGATGGTGACAAGAGGGCATACAGGAGTGAGATATGCCAACTAGTGGAGTGATGCCGTAGCAACAACCTGGCACTCAATGTCAGTAAGACGAAGGAGCTGATTGTCTTACCTTTCCAGAAATTCACAAAGGAACACATACCAATCCTCATAGAGGGATCAGAAGTGGAGAGAATGAGCAGTTTCAAGTTCCTGGGTGTCAAGATCTCTGAGGAACCAACCTGGTCCTAACATATCGATACAGGGTTATAAAGATCCAAGACTGTGGTGAAACTTTATTAGGAGTTTGAAAAGATTTGGTATGTCAACAAATACACTCAAAAACTTCTATACATGTTCCGTGGAGAGCATTCTGACAGGCTGCATCACTGTCTGGTATGGAGGGGCTACTGCACAGGACTGAAAGAAGCTGCAGAAGGTTGTAAATTTAGTCAGCTCCATCTTGGGTACTAGCCTACAAAGTACCCAGGTCATTTTCAGGGAGTGGTGTCTCAGAAAGGCAGCGCCCATTATTAAGGACCTCCAGCACCCAGGGCATGCCCTTTTTTAACTGTTACCATCAGGATGGAGGTACAGAAGCCTGAAGGTACACACTCAGTGATTCAGGAACAGCTTCTTCCTGTCTACCATCCGATTCCTAAATGAACATTGAACCCTTGGACACTACCTCACTTTTTAAAATATATATGTAACCCTCAGATTCAGCCGGCGGCGTTAGTCTAGGGAAAGACATCTTCCGGCCCTGCCAAACTTTTGTGTAGATGCTGCGTGATATTTTCCCCTGTTACAAATCAGTACCATGAAATAACAAACAGTATACCGTATGCAATTAAATGATTGAGCTTTATAATTCTAAATTTGACTACAGGGTTAGTAAAGAAAACAAAAAGAAAAAGGGCCCATTTAAAAGAAACAGTCTAATGCGCACGTTGGAGCTCACGATTTTCCTGTCCATTTATTCTCCATCGATTTCCCCCAGCCGTTGTTGACTCCCAACCCCATTCCAAGTCCAGTCTGTAATGCAGACTCCAAACTCTCCGTTGGGCATCTTCTCTCTCCATCTTCTGCTGAACAAAAGCCCACAAATCCCTTGCTCTAGGGCACACAATATACCAATGAAGTCAACCACAACAACAAAGACTGTCTCTGTTCTGAGGACTTTCTTTGCCAGAAATTGCTTACCCAAACAAATTGTGAGTGACAACTAACCACAATACAGGGCATCAACAGGTATGGGGAGAAGGTAGGGGAGTGAGTATGACTGGAAGAATTGGATCAGCCCATGATTGAATGGCAGAGCAGACTTGATGGGCCAAATGGCCTACTTCTGCTCCTGTATCTTATGGTCTTATGATCTAATACACATCAGAAGAATTCTGGCTGTTCGTGAAGAAAAGTAGCATCAGACACTTCAAATCAGCTACTCAACAATGGATGGGTTAGCTGAAAAGTTTATTCAAACCTTCAAGAAATCCATTAAAGTGATGGAGAAGGAGGACATTTCTCTACAGCACAAGGTGGACCACTTCCTTTTTGTCTATTGGAACTCTGTTCATGTGATGGAAAAATCAAACATTTGCAATGCTGTTCATGAGCAGGAATCTGAGATCTTGTATAGACCTCTGTTATGTACACACAACCCTGTAAAAGTATCAGCAACAATAGAACACACCTGGAGTCGGGTTTTGCTGTTAACAAAACACAATTTTATTAGTGACTACGTCACATAGTAACTTAAACCAGGTAAATCAAGAGTTAATGGTGTAATGCATATATAGGTGTAAATATATAAATCCCCAAACTTATTCAAGCTCAGGTGGCAAGAGTTACAGTTTTACAATGGTGTGTAAGAAAGTTCAGTTCAGATGCACATGATGTCTTTTTTGCAATGTTTGCAGATGATATGAAGATAGGTGGGGGACCATGTAGTTTCGAGGAAGTAGAGAGGCTACAGAGGGACTTAGATAGATTAGGAGAATGGGCAAAGAAATGGTAGATGAAATATATTGTCGGGAAATGTATGGTCATGCACTTTGATAGAAGAAATTAAGTGGTTGACCATTCTAAATGGAGAGAAAATACCAAAAAAACTGAGATGCAAAAGGACTTTGTAATCCTTGTACAGGATTCTCTAAAGGTTAATTTGCATGTTGAGTCTGTGGTGAGGAAGGCAAATCCAATGTCAGCATTCATTTCAAGCAGACTAGACTATAAAAGTAGGGATGTAATATTGAAACTTTATAAAGCACTGGTGAAGCCTCACTTGGAGTATTGTGAGCAGGTTTGGGCCCCTTATCTTAGAAAAGATGTGCTGACATTGGCGTAGGTTTAAAGAAGGTTCATGAAACTGATCTTGGGATTAAAAGGCTTAACATATGAGGAACATTTGATGGCTCTGGGCCTCTACACACTGGAATTTAGAAGTATGAGGAACTTTCAAGAATCAATTGATTCTGACATGATTCCGGAGGATTCATTCAAGAGTCATTGGACTCTTCAAGAAGAGTCAGAAGAAAGGAAGTTACAGGCCAGTTAATTCTACCTCTGTCTGTGAAGATGTTGATTGTTAAGGTTCAGGATGTGGTTTTGGAGTATTTGGAGGCACATGATGAAACAGGTTGTAGTCAGTGTGGTTTACTCAAGGGAAGATCTTGCCTGACAAATCTTTTGGAATTCTTTGAAGAAATAACAATCAGGATAGACAAGGGTAGTTGGTGGATGTTGTGTACTTGGATTTTTCAGAGGGCGTTTGACAAGGTGCTACACATAAGGCTACTTAACAAGTTAAGAACCCATGGTAATACAGTAAAGATATTAACATGGATAAAGCATTACTTTGTTGGCAGGAGGCAAAGAGTGGGAATAAAAGGAGCTTTTTCTGGTTGGCTGCTGGTGACTAGCAATGTTCCACAGGTCTGTGTAGGAACAGCTTCTTTTTACATTATACATCAAAGACTTAGTTTTATTGCCAGGTTTGCGAACAATATGAAGATAGGTTGAAGGTCAGGTAAGTTTGAGGAAGTAGAGAGGCTACAGAAGAACTTAGATAGATAAGAAGAATGGGCAAAGAAGTGGGAGATGAAATACAGTGTTGGGAAGTGTATAGTCATGTACTTTGTTAGAAGAAATAAAAGGGTTAACTATTTTCTAAGTAGAGAGAACATTCAAAAATCTGAGGTGCAAAGGATCTTGGGAGTCCTCATGCAGGATTCTCTAAAGGTATATCTGCAGATTGAGTTGGTGGTGAGGAAGGCAGATGTGAAGATAGCATTTATTTCAAGAGGACTAAAATATAAAAGCAAGGATGTAACGTTGAGGTTTTATAAAGCACTGGTGAGGCCTCATGGAATATTGAGAGGAGATACGGGCCCCTTATCTAAGAAAGGATGTGCTGACATTGGAGAGGGTTTAAAGGAGGTTCATGAAACCGATCCTGGGATTAAAAGGCTTAACATATGAGGAGCATTTGATGGCTCTGGGCCTCTACACACTGGAATTCAGAAGGATGTGACCTCATTGAAATCTGTTGAAAGGCCTAGATAGAGTGGATGTGGCGAGGATGTTTCTGTTGGTGGGGAGTTTAAGACCAGTGGACATAACCTCAAAAGAGAGGGGTGTCCTTTTAGAATAGAGATGAGGACGAATTTCTTTAGCTAGATAGTGGTGAATTTGTAGATTTTGTTGCCACCAGTGGCTGTCATTGAGCATAAGTCCATTGTGCAGGAGGGAAAGAGGGGAGCGGTAATGATAGGGGACTCAATAGTCAGGAGAACAGACAGGAGATTCTGTGGACATGAATGGGACATCTGAATGGTATGTTGCCTCCCAGGTGCCAGGGTCAAAGATGTCTCTATTTAGAAAAACAGAGGGCGATACGCTAGGGAAATTCTAGGCAGTGTCTAGAGTAGGTTACATGGTTGGCACAACATTGTGGGCTGAAGGACCTCTAATGTGCAGCAGATTTCTATGTTCTATGTCTTGGATCTCATCCACAACATTTTGGAGAGGAAGGGAGAGCAGCCAGATGTCTTGGTACATATTGGTGCCGAAGACATAAGAAGGAAAAGCAAAGAGGTCCTGAAAAGAGAATTTGGAGACTTAGGTAGAAAGATAAGAAGCAGGACCTCCCAGGTAGTAATTTCTGGATTGCTGCCTGTGCCATGTACCAGTGAGGGTAGAAACTGGATGATTTGGCAGATTAATGCATGGCTCAGAAGCTGATGCAGGGGGCAGTGCTTCAGGTTCTTGGATCATTGGGATCTCTTCTGGGGAAGTGTGACCTGTTCAAAAGTGACAGGTTGCACCAGAACCTGAGGGGAACAATATTCTTGTGGACAGGTTTATTAAGAGCTGTTGGGAAGGGTTTAAACTAATTTGACAGAGGCTGGAAACCAGAATGAAGGGACTCAGGATAGGACAGATGGTAAAAAAGCAAAGATAATGTGCATCAGGACTGTCAGGAAGGGCAGGCAGATAATAGGACATAATTGCAGTCAGCAGGGTGAGTATCACTGCATGAGGGATGCAAAATCAAAAAGGATATCAAATACAATACCTGAAGTGTTATATATCAATGCACAGCATATAAGAAATAAGGTGGATGATCTTGTTGCACTATTACAGATTGTCAGGTATGATGTTGTGGCCATCACTGAATTTTTGGCTGAAGGGTGGTTGTAGTTGAGAGCTAAATATCCAAGGTTACATGTTGTATCGGAGGGATTTGAAGGTAGGCAGAGGGGGTAGTGTGGCTCTACTAGTAAAGAATGGCATCAAATCACTCCTTGTGGGTTGAGTTAAGAAAATGCCAGGGTAAAAAGACGTTGATGCCAGTTATATACAGGCCTCCCACTAGTAGCAGGGATGTGGAACACAGATTACATAGAAACATATGTAACACACCGTAATGTTTCACTGCTAATGTAATGGTTTCTCTGTAGCAGCAATATTTGGGTTATGACTAGAGATAATGGGGCTTTGGAATGTGGGGCTATCCAATGAAACATAGAAACATGGAAAACCTACAGCACAATACGAGCCCTTCGGCCCACAAAGTTGTGCCGAACATGTCCCTACCTTAGAAATTACTAGGCTTACCTATAGCGCTCTATTTTACTAAGCTCCATGTACCTACCTAAAAGTCTCTTAAAAGACCCTATCGTATCCGCCTCCACCACTGTTGCCAGCAGCCCATTCCACACACTCACCATTTTCTGAGTAAAAAACTTACCCCTGACATCTCCTCTGTACCTACTCCCCAGCACCTTAAACCTGTGTCCTCTTGTGCAACCATTTCAACCTTGGGAAAAAGCCTCTGACTATCCACATGATCAATGCCTCTCATCATTTTATACACCTCTATCAGGTCACCTCTCATCCTCCGTCACTCCAAAGAGAAAAGGCCGAGTTCACTCAACCTATTCTCAAAAGGCATGCTCACCAATCCAGGAAACATCCTTGTAAGTCTCCTCTGCACCCTTTCTATGGCTTCCACATCCTTCCTGTAGTGAGGCGACCAGAAATGAGCACAGTACTCCAAGTGGGGTCTGACCAGGGTCCTATATAGCTGCAACATTATCTCTCAGCTCCCAAATTCAATTCCATGACTGATGAAGGCCAATACACAGTACGCCTTCTTAACCACAGAGTCAACCTGCGCAGCTGCTTTGAGCGTACTATGGACTTGGACCCCAAGATCCCTCTGATCCTCCACACTGCCAAGAGTCTTACCATTAATACTATATTTTGTCATCATATTTGACTTACCAAGATGAACCACCTCACACTTATCTGGGTTGAACTCCATCCGCCACTTCTCAGACCAGTTTTGCATCCTATCAATGTCCCGTTGTAACCTCTGACAGCCCTCCGCACTATCCACAACATCCTCAACCTTTGTGTCATCAGAAAATTTACTAACCCATCTCTCCACTTCCTCATCTAGGTCATTTATGAAAATCACAAAGAGTAGGGATCCTAGAATAGATTCCTGAGGCACACCGCTGGTCACCGACCTCCATGCAGAATATGACCCGTCTAAAACCACTCTTTTCCTTCTGTGGGTAAGCCAGTTCTCGATCCACAAAGCAATGTACCCTTGGATCCCATGCCTCCTTACTTTCTCAATAAGCCTTGCATGGAGTACCTTATCAAATGCATTGCTGAAATCCATATGCACTACATCTACTGCTCTACCTTCATCAATGTGTTTAATAACATCATCAAAAATTCTGTCAGACTAGTGTTATGAGTGATGAACAGACCTGATGGACAATGGGGTGCAGAGTTAACCATTCCCAACCCCCCTCCTGAGAACTACGAACTATTGCTGTTGTTATGCTGCTATTGAGAGAGAGAGATAAAGCCCAGGCAAGAACATTTGCTACAGATAAGAGGGGGAGAGAGACTGTTGATTTGCTGTATTATGACTCTTCCTGGATTATTTACCTTCCACTACAAGGACTTTACTTTGTTCGTTAACATTCCTCAGGAGATAGCAGGAGTGGCCTGATTTGATGGACACAGTCATTCAGAGTTGATGGATAGCTGAGACCCCGTGAGTGGGGATAAAAGACAGGTCTGGAGAGACACCCTTCAGACACACCAGTGGACACTGACTGAGTGTTGGGAACCCACAGAAAAGTGGGGGCTTCGGAGACCAAACCAGGAGATCGGTCAGTAAAGCTCACAGTGTTACAGCAGGGCCGGTGGGGACTTGCGTGTGTGTCCACTCATACCAGAGTGACGAGTCCACCACAGAAGAATGGTCTAGCTAAAGACCAGAGGGGTCATAACTGAATGGCCGCAATGACACGACAGATTAAGAAAGCCACAAAAGGTTTGCCTGCCACAACTGTTGCTGTTACATCTCGCTCTCTCTCTCTCTCTCTCCAACGATTTCAATACAACAACCATAACTACTTCAGCATTTATGAACTGAACTCTATACTTTCCTATGACAATTCATTTACCCCTAGACATCGATAGAGCTTGTTTATTATTGATTATTATTATTCCTACACTTTTAGGTTTATTACTGCTAACTTGTTTTATATGTATATTTGCATTTTTGATATTGTATTGTGTAGTTTACTAATAAACACCTTTAGTTTGGTACCACCAGACTCCAACGGATTCTTCTTTCTCTGCTGGTCAGACACCCAGTTACGGGGTACGTAACACTAGTAAGGCACGACCTGCCTTTGGCAAAGCCATGCTGACTATTCCTTATCATATTATGCCTCTCCAAATGTTCATAAATCCTGCCTCTCAGGATCTTCTCCATCAATTTACCAACCACTGAAGTAAGACTGACTGGCCTATAATTTTCTGGGCTATCTCTACTCCCTTTCTTGAATAAGGGAACAACATCTGCAACCCTCCAATCCTCCAGAACCTCTCCCATCCCCATTGAGATGCAAAGATCATCGCAAGAGGCTCAGCAATCACCTCCTTCACTTCCCACAGTAGCCTGGGGTATATCCACTCAGTCCCAGTGACTTATCCAACTTGATGCTTTCCAAAAGATTCAGCAAATCCTCTTTCTTAGTATCTACATGATCAAGCTTTTCATTCCACTGCAAGTCATCCCTACAATTGCTGTGATCTTTTTCCGTACTGAATACTGAAGCAAAGTACTCATTAAATACCTCTGCTATCTCCTCCGGTTCCATACGCACTTTTCCACTGTCACACTTCATTGGTCCTATTCTCTCATGTCTTATCCTCTTGCTCTTCACATACTTGTAGAATGCCTTGGGGTTTTCCTTAATCCTATCCACCAATGCCTTCTCATGGCCCCTTCTGGCTCTCCTAATTTCATTCTTAAGCTCCTTCCTGCTAACCTTATAATCTTCTAGATTCCTATCATTACCTAGTTTTTTTGAACCTTTTGTAAGCTCTTCTTTTCTTCTTGACTAGATTTACAACAGCCTTTGTACACCACGGATCTTGTACCCTACCATCCTTTCCATGTCTCATTGGAACGTACCTACTCAGATCCCCACGCAAATATCCCCTGCTCATTTACCACATTTCTTCTGTACATTTCCCTGAGAACATCTGTTTCCAATTTATGCTTCCAACTTCCTGCCTGATAGCCTCATATTTCCCCTTATTCCAATTAAACGTTTCCCTAACTTGTCCATTCCTATCCCTCTCCATGCTATGGTAAGGAGATAGAATTGTGATCACTATCTCCAAAATGCTCTCCCACTGAGAGACCTGACACCTGACCAGGTTCATTTCCCAATACCAGATCAAGTACAGCCTCTCCTCTTGTAGGCTTATCTGCATATTGCTTCAGGAAACCTTCCTGAACACACCTAACAAATTCCACCAATTCTAAATCCCTCAGAGATGCCTATCAACATTTGGGAAATTAAAAATCTCCCACCACAACAACCCTGTTATTATTACTCCTTTCCAGAATCTATCCCCTATCTTGATGTCCCTCTTACTATTGGGTGGTCTATAAAAAACACTCAGTAGAGTTATTGACCCCTTCCTATTCCTAACGTCCACCCACAGAGACTCTATAGATGACCCCACCATGACTTCCTCCTTTTCTGCAGCCATGACACTATCTCTGATCAACAGTGCCACGCCCCCACCTCTTTTGCCTCCCTCCCTATCCTTTCTGAAACATCTAAAGCCTGGCACTTGTAGTAGCCATTCCTGCCCCTGCACCATCCAAGTCTCTGTAATGGCCACAACATCATAGTTCCAAGTTCTGATCCACACTCTAAGCTCATCCACTTTATTCATGATACTCCTCGCATTAAAACAGACACATTTCAAACCATCGGACTGAGCGTGTCCCTTCTCTATCACCTGTCTCCAAACTTTCTCTATTTGTGAGCCAACCTCCCTTTCCTCTGTCACTTCAGATCAGTTCCCACCCCCCCCCCCCCCCCCAGCAATTCTAGTTTAAACTCTCTCCAATAGCCTTAGCAAACCTTCCCCCCAGGATATTGGTCCCCCTCGGATTCAAGTGCAACCCATCCTTTTTGTACAGGTCACACCTGCCCCAGAAGAGGTCCCAATAATCCAGAAATCTGAATCCCTGCCCCAATCCCTCAGCCACACATTTATCCTCCACCTCATTCTATTTCTATACTCACTGTCATGTGGCACAGGCAGTAATCCCAAGATTACTACCTTTGAGGTCCTGCTTCTCAATTTCTTTCCTAACTCCCTGCAGTCTGTTTTAAGGACCTCCTCCCTTTTCCTACCAATGTCGTTAGTACCAATATGTACCACGACCTCTGGCTGTTCTCCTTCCCACTTCAAGATATTGTGGTCACAATCAGAAACATTACGGACCCTGGCATCTGGGAGGCAAGCTACCATCTGTGTTTCTTTCCTGTGTCCACAGATATCACCTATCTGACCCCCTATCTATAGAGTCCTCTATCACTTCTGCCATCCTCTTCCTGTCCCTACCCTTCTGAGCCACAGGGCCAGACTTTGTAATAGCAATGGCACTAACTCCTGCTCTCTGACACACTGCTAGTGTCTTCCACAGGAAAGACTGATGCAAAGTACTTATTAAGTTCATCAGTTATTTCTTTGTCCCCCATTTCTTCCTCATCAGCATCATTTTCCAGTGGTCCAATATCAACTCTCACCTCCCTTTTATTCTTTATATAACTGAACATATTTTTGGTATCCTGCTTTATATTATTGGTTAATCTGCCCTCATATTTAATCTTTTCCCTTCTTATAGCATTTTTAGTTGCCTTTTGTTGGATTCTAAAAGTTTCCTAATCATCCAACCTCCCACTCACTTTTGCTACCTTATATGCCTTTTCCTTGGCTTTTATGCAGTCCTTAACTAACCTTGTCAGGCATGGTTCCTTATCCCTTCCATTTGAGAACTTCTTCCTCTGTGGGACATATCTATTCTGCACCTTGTGAACTGTTCCCAGAAACTTCAGCCATTTCTGCTCTGCCCATCATCCCTGCCAAGATCCTCCTCCAATCCACCTGGGCAAGCTCCTCTCTAATGTCTCTGTAACTCCCTTTATTCCATTGCGATACTGATACATGTGAGATATGCTTCTCTCAAATTGCAGTATGAATTCAATCATATTGTGATCACTGCTTCCTAAGGTTTCCTTTATGTTAAGCTCCCTAATAAGATCTGGGTATTACACAACACCCAATCTGAGATAGCCTTTCCTCGAGTAGACTCAAGCACAAGCTGCTCTACAAAGCCAATGGATTGGCATTCAACAAATTCCCTCTCTTGTGATCTGACACCAACCTGATTTTCCCAATCCCTTTCATATTGAAGTCTCCCATTACAATTGTGTCATTACCCTTATTACATACATTTTCCAGTTCTCTTTGCAATTTCAACTCCATATATTGGCTACTATTTGGAGTTTGGAGGCCTATATATGATTCCCATAATGGTTTTTTACCCTTACAATTTCTTAACCCCACCCACAAAGATTCAACATTTTCTGACCCTATGTCACCTCTTTCTAAAGAGTTATGTCCATCTGTTACAGAGCCACACCACCACCTTCCTGCCTGGTCTTTCGATACAAAATATATCCTTTGATGTTAATAGACAATAGACAATAGACAATAGGTGCAGAAGTAGACCATTCGGCCCTTCAAGCCTACACCGCCATTTTGAGATCATGGCTGATCAATTACTATCAATACCCGGTTCCTGCCTTGTCCCCATATCCCTTGATTCCCCTATCCATAAGATACCTATCTAGCTCCTTCTTGAAAGCATCCAGAGAATTGGCCTCCACTACCTTCCGAGACAGTGCATTCCAGACCCCCACAACTCTCTGGGAGAAGAAGTTTTTCCTTAACTCTGTCCTAAATGACCTACCCCTTATTCTCAAACCATGCTCGTAACTATGGCCTTCTTTCAGCCACAACTCAGTGATGCCCACGATGTCATACTGACCCATCTCTAATTGTGCCACGAGTTCATCCACCTTATTCTGAATGCTACGTGCATTTAAATACTGCACTTTCAGTCCTGCATTCTTCATCCTTTCATATTTTGCCTCTGTAGTACAATTTAGCTGTTTGCTCTCAAAGGTTTCAAAGGTTTCAACGGTACATTGAATGTCAGATCAATGTATATAATATACATCCTGAAATACTTTTTCTTTGCAACCATCCACAAAAACAAAGAATGAATGACGGTTAAATGTTAGAACCCCAAAGCCCCTCCCAACTCCCCCTCCCATGTGTAATCAGCAACAAAGCAACGATCCCTCGTCTCCCACCAGCAAAAAAAGCATCAGCACCCTCCATCGAGCACTCAGGTGTGTAGCAAAGCATTAGTAAAGGCACAGACCTGCAGTACCCCTAATGACTACTCATTCACCTGGTAATTCAATATACTACTGGCTCTCTCTCTCCCTAATAAGAGAAAAAGAGGTGTCTCTGTTTTTACAGCAAGAAGGGAACATAACAAACAACTCACTGATTTATGATGTTAAAAGTCTGTTGCATCACTTTTTCCGAGCTCTGTGCCCAAAGAACTTGGGTCTCTGGGCACACAGCCAGCAACCAGCTTGCTGCTTTCGATCTTCCATCTCCCATGACACACTGAATTTCTGCAGAGGCATTGACCTTCGGTCCACCCATCTCCTAAGCCACAAAATCCTGGAACTCCGAAAGTGAGCTAAACTCCTAGGTTGCATCCTTGGCATATCGAATAACAGCCAGTTGTGAAACTCCTAGAGCATGTCGCATTCCTGCAAAGAACTGAAGTCAGCATGTAACTCCAGGTCAGGGTCTTCAAAAGAACCTTGAAAAGGAAAAATAGAGATATTATAGATAGAAATAGGGTTAGGGTTAGGGTTAATAACATAACCCTAACCCTTACTCTGGATCCAATGCCACACAAAAAACTCAATAAGCACATTGAAAACAACAAAAACACAATTCATACAAATGCATAAGATTAACTTGTATACACAGACTGATTGGTGGTATATAAATAGACACAAATGTAATAGGAGCATTCATTTCAATAGGACTAGAATATAAAACAAAACATGTAATGCCGACACTTTATAAAGTATGGATCAGACTGCACTTGGAGTATAAAGAGCAGTTTTGAGCCTCTTATCTAATAGATGTTCTGGCATTGGAGAAGGTCCAGAGAAGGTTTACTAAGAATTATTCCAGAAAATGAAAGGGTTAATGTGTGAGGAGTGTTACATGACTCTAGAACTGTACTCCCTGGAGTTCAGAAGAATGAAGGAGGGAACTCACATATTGAAAGGCTTAGATAGCTTGGATGAGGAGACTATGTTTCCAAGTGTGGAGGAATCTAGGACCAGAGAGCAAGCCCTCAGAATTACAGGATTACAGGCCTCAGAATTACAGGATGTAACTTTAGAACAGATATGAAGATGAATGTTATTATCCAGATGTTATGTGTCTGTGGAATTCATTGCCACAGACTGCTATAGAAACCAAGTCATTGGGTATATTTAAAGCGGAGGTTGATAGGTTATTGATTATTAAGGCCATCAAAGTTCACAGGGAGACTTCCTCACCAGAAGACTACACTCTGTGCAGATCGGAAATAACATCTCTATCTCGCTGATAATCAACAATGGCACACCTCAAATTGTGTGCTTAGGCCACTGCTCTACTCTTGCTACACCCACGACTGTGTGGCTAGGCACAGCTCAAATGCCATCTATAAATTTGCTGATCACACAACTATTGTTGGCAGAATTTCAGATGGTAACGAGAAAGCATAGAGGAGTGAGGTATAATAGCTAGTTGAGTGGTGTCACAGCAGCAATCTTGGGCTCAACATCAAAGACAGCATAAAAAACTAAGGAGAGGGCATACAATGTAGCAAAAATGATTATGAATCTAGAGGATTGGGAAGTTTTTCAAAACCAACTGAAGACAACAAAACAAAAAAGCAATAAGGAGAGAACTTGAAATATGAAGGTAAAATAGCCAAAAATATGGAAAAACTACCAAAATATTTTCTTGATATATAATGAGTAAAAGAGAAGCAAGAGTAGACATTAGTTGACTATTATACTGGAGAGGAAGTAATAGAGGACAAAGAAATGGCGGTGAAACTGAATAAGTATTTTGCATCAGTCAATGGTGTCACGTACCCCGTGACGGGTTAAAGAACCAACAGAAATAGAAAACACCATGAAGTCTGGTATTGCTATAACCTAATGCTATTTATTAATAACTACGCAATACAGTAATATAAATGCAGATATATCAAACAGGTTAGCAATGATTATATATGTGTGGAAACAGGAAAACCAAGCTTCTTCAAGTCTAGGGGTAAATTGATACAGTCTTACGATTGATGAGTAAAGTTCAGTTCAGTTCGTGGTATTGAGTCCAGTAGTGACGGGGGGTGGGGGGGGGGGGGGGAAGAGAAGAGAGAGAGAGAGAGAGGGGGAGAGAGAGAGGGGGGGAGGGAGAGAGTTTTGAGTCTTCAGGTAAGCTGACGCCGTCGATCGTCCCGTTGTCCTCCGAAATCCTTTGGTCACCGACTGTGACCATAATAAAGGGGACTGTTCTTCTGTGGTGGAATTATTAACCCAGGCAAGGGTTGGACACACGAATAACTCACCACCGGTCACACCCTTTTCACACTGCGAGAGCCACTGATCGATCCTCCAAAACCTACCTTTTCTGTGGGCACAACAAAGCTCGTTCAGTGTCCAAAACCATGAGTCTGTAGGTTTATCAGTTGACCCACTATTTATCTCAGCATGCTGAACACCAGCCGTCTATCAAATAACACCGCCCTCGGTCACCATGGCGACCCATGAGCTGCACGTTGCTCTTTCTCTGCAAAAACTCGCAAGCAGGCAGTGTCCTTGTATATTCAAAACAAGCTTGCAGAGAAACCATGACACCATCTCCGAGCAATCCTTCTCTCTCTCTCTCCCTAAGAACAACAACTCTCTGTCTTTTCAAAAACACAGTTCATAGGGGTAATTCAGAACCCCGTCACAATGGAAACAATTGAAGCATACTGGAAATTGGGGAGAGTCAGGGAGCAGTGGTGAGTATAGTTATTCTTACTGAGGAGGTGCTTCAGAAGCTGGAAGTTCTGAAGTCACCTGCACCAGATGTACTACACTCCAGGGTTCTAAAAGAGGTAGCTGAAGAGATTGTGAAGACATTAGTAGTGTTTTTTCAATAATCAGTTGATTTTTAAATGGTTCCAGAAGACTGGAAACTCAAAGTGTCATACAACACTTTAAAAAGATTTGGGGGGGGGGGGTGATCGAAGGCAAAATACAGGAAAATACAGGCCAGTTTGCCTGATATTACTGGCTGGCAAGATGTTAGAATCCATTATTAATGATGTGGCTTTGGGCTGCTTGGAGGCAAATTATAAAATAGGCTTAAGTCAACAGGGTTTCCTTCAGGAGAAATCTCACCACACAATTTTGTTTGAATTCTTTGAGGAAATAACAGGCAGAATAAACAATGGAGAGTCAGTAGATCCTGTTTACTTGGGGTGACACGGTGGCATAGTGGTTAGTGTAACACTATAACAGCACAATGACAGGGTCTGGGTTCAATTCCACTGCCATCTTTAAGGAGTTTGTGTGTTTTCCCTGTGACTACATGGGTTGCCTCACACAGTTAAAAGACATGAGTTAGTAGGTTAATTAGTCACATTGGTGTAATAGGTGGCATAGGCTTCATGGGCAGGAAAATCCTATTACATGGTGTACCTCTAAATAAAAATAACAGATATTTTCAGAAACCTTATATGAGGTGCTTTACACAAGTCTGCTAAACAAGATAAGGGTCCATGGCCTTATAGGAAGGATACTAGCATGGACAGAAGATTAGTTGACTGGTAGAAGGAAAAGAGTGGGAATAAAGCGGGTCTTTTCTGGTTGACTGCCATTGACTAGTCATGTTCTGCAGTGGTCTGTGTTGTGTCACGTACCCCGTGACGGGTTAAAGATCCAGCAGAAATGGAAAACACATTAGAGTCTGGTATTGCTATTAACTAATAGTGTTTATTAGTAACTACGCAATATAATAATATAAATGCAGGTATATCAAACAGGTTAGCAATGATCATAGATATATATATGTGTGGAAATAGAAAAACCAAGCTTTTTCAAGTCTAAGGGTAAATGGATACAGTCTTACGATGATCAAGAAAGCTCAGTTCAGTTTGTGGTAGTTAGTTGAGTAACGTTGGAGAGAGAGAGAGGTGAGAAGTGAGCTGATGCCGTCGATCTTTCCATTGTCTTCCGAAATCCTGTTGAAGTCACCGACTGTGACCATAACACAATGCAACTGTTTTTCAGTGATGAAATTATCACCAAGGCAAGGGTGGACACACAAATAATTCCCCACCGGTCATACCTTTTTACACTGCGAGAGCCACTGATTGATTTCCCCGAATCAATCCTCCAAAAACCCCACCTTTCTGTGGGTACAACAAAGCTCGTCCAGTGTCCAAAACCGTGTGTCTGCCTGTGTATCAGCATACCTGGTATTTATCCCCACATGCTGGACACCAGCTGTCCATCAACCTCCTCCGCCCTCCTCTCTCTGTAAGAGTTTTACAAGCAGGCAAGTGTCCTTGTGGAGAGGTAAACAAGTTTGTAGAGAAACCATAACATCAATCTTTCGAGAATTCTCTGTCTCTCTCTCTCTCTCTCAATAGCAACTCAGTGTCCAAAAGCCAGTCTCATTCTCCTGACATTTTAAAGTGATAGTCCACAGAAAATATGAACCCTAGGGGTACATAACAGATGGGACTGCTTCTTTTCACTTTATACATTAATGATGTGGATGACTGAATTTATGTCTTTTTTGGCCAGTTTTGTAGATGATACAAAGGTAAGTGGAGGAGCAGGTAAAGATGAGGAAGCAGGGGGAATGCAGAAGGAGTTGGACAGATTGTGAGAGATGGAATACAGTGTAAGGAAATTTAGTGGAAGGAATGAAGGGGTAGACTATTTTCTAAAAGGGAAGCAAATTCTGAAATCAGAGGTCCAATGTGTCTAGGAATCCTACTGCAAGATTACTTTAATGTTAACTTTCATATTTAGTCAGAGGTAAAGAAGATAAATGCAATGCATTATGCCTCTCCAAATTCATCAACTTACCAACCACTGAATTAAGACTCACTGGTCTATAATTTCCTGGGCTATCTCTACTCCCTTTCTTGAATAAGGGAACATATGCAACCCTCCAATCCTCTGAAACCTCTCCCGTCCCCATTCATGATGCAAAGATCATTGCCAGAGGCTCAACAATCTCCTCCCTCGACTCCCACAGTAGCCTGGGGTACATCTTGTCTGATCCCGGTGACTTATCCAACTTGATGCTTTCCAAAAGCTCCAGCACATCAACTTTCTTAATGTCTATATGCTCAAGCTTTTCAATCCGCTGGAAATCATCCCTATAATCACCAAGATCCCTTTTCTGTGGTGAATACTGAAGCAAAGTATTCACTAAGTACCTCTGCTACCTCCTCCAGTTCCATACACACTTTTCCACTGTCTCACTTGATTGTTCCTATTTTCTGACGTTTTATCCTCTTGCTGTTCACATACTTGTAGAATGCCTTGGGGTTTTCCTTAATCCTGTCTGCCAAGGCCTTCTCATGGCCCCTTCTGTCTCTCCTAATTTCATTCTTAAGCTCCTTCCTGCTAGCCTTATAATCTTCTAGATCTCTATCATGACCTAGTTTTTTTAAGCTCTTCTTAACTAGATTTACAACCTTTGTACATCATGATTCCTGTGCCCTACCATTCTTTCCATCTCATTGGAACGTACCTATGCAGAATACCACACAAATATCCCATGAATATTTGCCGCATTCCTGCTATGCATTCCCTGAGAACATCTGTTCCCAATTTATGCTTCCAAAGTTCCTACCTGATAGCTTCATATTTCCCTTTACTCCAATTAAATGCTTTCCTAACTTGACTGTTATCCCTCTCCAATGCTATGGTAAAGGAGATAGAATTGTGATCACTATCGCCAAAATGCTCTCCCACTGAGAGACCTGACACCTGACCAGGTTCATTTGCCAATACCAGATCAAGTACAGCCTCTCTTCTTGTATGGTGAGCTGGCCTTCATTAGTTAATGAGCTGGGACATAATGTTGCACTTCAAAGTGTCAGCTACACTTAGATAAGTGTGTTCAGTTCTGGTTATTTCATTATAGAGAGAATGTGGATGTTTTACAGTGTGCAGAAGAGATTTACCAAGATGCTGACTGAATATGTATAAGTGTATTTGTGTAAAAGATGATGCAAGGCATTGATCGTGTGGATAGACAGGCGCATTTTCCCAGGGCTGGAATGGCTAGCGTGAGAGGGCAGTTTTAAGGTGCTTGGAAGTAGACACAAAGATGTCAGGGGTAATTTTTTTATGCAGAAAGGAGTGAGTGTGTGGAATGAGCTGCCAGTGACAGTGGTGGAGGCAGATACAATAGGGTCTTTTAACAGACTCCTGGACAGGTACAGCTTAGAAAAATAGAGGGCTATGGGTAACCCTAGGTAGTTTCTAAGGTAAGGACATGTTCAGCACAGCTTTGTGGGCTGAAGGGCCTGTATTGTGCTGTAGGTTTTCTATGAATCTTCTATAGAAGCTAGATTGAGTGAGCTAGAGCTTTCCTCTTTGGAGTATGAATTGATTTCATAGCATTGTACAAGATAATGAGGTATGGATTGAGTGGATAACCAGAGACTTTTCTTCATAGGGTGGAAATGGTTCACACAAATGAGCATTACTTTAAGGTCATTGGAGGAAGGTATAGGGTCCAATGTCAGAGATATTTTTGACATAGAGTATGGCACATAGGTGGAACGCCCTGCCATGCTTTATAGTAAAGGCAGATACATTCGTGTATTTAGGAACTCTTCGGTGATTGTTAAAAAAAAATGGAGGGCTGTACAGGAGGGGAATGATAGATTGATCAGTTTAAAAGACTGGCCCAATGTTGTGAGCCGAAGTGCCTGTAATGTGATGTAGTGTTCTATGGTGAATTTATTTGAAGTATAATCATGTAGATGGTACATAGTATTTGTTGAGAATTAGTGTGTAAGTATAATGGATCCAGTTAATTGGGGCAGCCACATATTTAAGAAAACTTAAGAGAAAAAAGATCATCGAGAAAATAGCTAGGTATTCCTTCCTTTATTTGGGGCAGTCTCCACTTAACTAGGACAGGAAACTGTTACTGAACATTTTCTAAGTAGCCTCAGTCGCAATCACTTGTGTGGCAGAAGACACTACACCATGCTTAGAGCAAACAGTTTTTAAATAGCGTCAATTGCTTGTGTTTGTGTTGAAAAAGCAGTGATTTATGTCACTGATAGTTGGCGAGAAATAAGTAGTAAGACAATTCAAAACTGTTCTGCTCACTGCGATTTTAAGCATTCAGGCTTGGAAATGTCAGAAATGGCCGGGAGTGAAAATGAAACAATTTCATTCCTTCAACAATTAGGAACCATGATGAATTTGAATCATCTTAAATGTTACAATGAAAATTAAGGTTTGGAGGATGTAATTGTCAAAAGCATTGGATTAAGGCAGACAATATTCTGCACAAGGTGCCTGCACTGATTGTTGACTTACAGTCAATCAAAAGAACATGGCCACAGACATTGGATTAATTACCCATTCAAAAAATATTAGGAACTGATACAGTTTTATGGTACTGCCATAGTATTGGTAGTGTTCTTCTTTGTTTTGTATTTCATTTAAGTACATAATGTTAGTTAAATGGTACACTGACTTTTTTAAAAATATCTTTTTAACAATTTCCATGAAACTTTGGCTAATTGGGATAGCCTCCTAACTGGGCGAAATGGTGCACCAATTAACCAGAATCTGCTGGACACTGCAAATACTAAACACCAATTTGCTCGTGATATCATTCTGATTTTATTAATTCCACGGGATAGCTCACTGCATTCTTCAGCTCTTCGCAGAACATTTTCTGTGTTAGCACATAAACCAATGTGTTGGTGGATAGATTTATTAAGACAAATCCACAATATTTAACTCAAGTCCAATGAAAGACTAATATTACTAGAGCAAACCCCTCCTGTGTCCAGTTCCAGGTGTGATGAACAGCAGCAATAACTGCAGAATCTGACACCAACAGTCACTCTTGAACTTGCAACTAGATTCACCAATTTTGATAGTTCAAAATTCAAGTTATTTAAACTGCCTCCCATGAATTCACTGGTGTTTCTGTAAATTGGGAGACTGAATATATCCCTTCCCACAGATAGAGCAGGTGAATAATGTACCCCCACTGTGCACTTACCAGTGCAGAACTACACTTTTCATCTGAGTCACAAATCCTTAGCTTTAGATAGCAGCATCTCAGCTGTGCTTGGGTGGTCCAGTGCACCGATTTCTGGAACACTTTATCCTCTGAACGCATGCGCATCTTTTGGCACAACTTTTGGACTGTTGGCAGCTCCACATTTGATTCACAATGATAGTATATTCTTAAGCTCACAGACTTCTGGGTAAGAACAGTTTTCAAGCATTGTCACCCCTTACCAAATGACACCAATCCAGCCACTCCTTTTGTAAGAATTCAGTGGCTAGTTCAACACAACAAGCTACCACAAGCAATATACTCTATGTCAACAGGCATTGAATGTGTCAACACTCTAAGTAACCCTAATTTATTTTCTCAATCAACTTCCAAACATTGCTACACTGTCATTCGATGCCATGACACCCCTCCCCTTCATCATATGCTCTTAGCTGTCCAGAAGCTGAAACTCAGGTGCAGAACTGGGCGTGAAGAGCAGCAGCAATAATTGCAGAATTCAACACCAAGTCACTTTTGAACTTGCCTCTGTATTCAGCAAGTCAAGTCTGCAGGTGATATGACTGAGTCAAAGCCTTCCTACAGTCTGAGCAGATAACTGCATCTCCCCAGTGTGAATTGGCTAGCGTGCCAATAGGTCAGATGACCAAGTGAATCCCTTCCCACAGTCAAAGCAGGTGAACAAACCTTCCCCACTGTGAACTCCGATGTACTTTCAGTTTAGCTGCCTTAGTGAATCCCTTCCCAAAGTCTGAGCATGTGTTAAGCCACTTCCCAGTGTGAAATGACTGGTGTGCCTGTAGATCATATGATAGAATAAATCTCTTCACACAGTGAGAACTGGTGAATGGCCTCTCCCCAGTGTGAACTCACTGATGTGCCAGTAGGTCAAATGATTGAGTGAATCCCTTTTCACAATCTGAGTAGATGAATTGCCTCTCCCCAGTGTGAACAGACTGCTGTGTCAAGTCAAATGACCAAGGGAATCCCTTCCCACATTCTTAGTGAGTAGACGGCCTCTCCCCAGTGTGAACTCGCTGATGTACCTTCAGATTAGATGCTCGAATGAATCCCTTCCCACACACGGAACAGGTGAAAGGCCTTTCCCCAGTGTGAACTCGCTGGTGTGTCTGCAGGTCATGTGATCGAGTGAATCCCTTCCCACACACTGAACAGGTGAATGGCTTCTCCCCAGTGTGAACTCGCTGATGTGTCTTTAGGGAATACAATTGAGTGAATCCTTTCCCACACACTGAACAGGTGAACGGCCGCTCCCCAGTGTGAACTCGCTGGTGTGCCTGTAGGGAAGATAATTGAGTGAATCCCTTTCCACACACCGAACAGGTGAAAGGCCTCTCTCCAGTGTGAACTCGTCGGTGGGCCTGCAAGGAAGAGGACTGCGTGAACCCCTTCCCACAAACTGAACAGGTGAATGGCCTTGCCCCAGTGTGAATTCGCTGGTGTGTCTGTAGGTCATGTGATCGAGTAAATCCCTTCCCACACACTGAACAGGTAAATGGCCTCTCCCCAGTGTGAACTCCCTGGTGTGCTTGTAGGCCACATAATCGACTGAATCGCTTCTCACACACTGAACAGGTGAATGGCCTCTCTCCAGTGTGAAGTCGCTGATGTGCCAATAACACAGAGGATCGAGTAAATCCCTTCCCACATACTGAACAGGTGAACGGCCTCTCCCCAGTGTGAATACGCTGGTGTGCCTGCAGGGAAGATAACTGAGTAAATCCCTTCCCACACACTGAACAGGTGAATGGCCTCTCACCAGTGTGAACTTGCTGGTGTGCTTGTAGGTCCCATGATCGAGTGAATCGCTTCTCACAGACTGAACAAATGAACGGCCTCTCTCCAGTATGAAGTCGCTGGTGTGCCAATAACACAGATGATCGAGTGAATCCCTTCCCACACACTGAACAGGTGAAAGGCCTCTCCCCAGTGTGAACTCGCTGGTGTCCCTGTAGGTGACGAGATCGCGTGAATCCCTTCCCACACACCGAACAGGTGAATGGCCTCTCCCCAGTATGAACTCGCTGGTGTGTCTTTAGGTGGGATGACTGAGAGAATGCCTTCCCACACTCTGAGCAGGTGAACGGCGTCTCTACCATGTGAACTCGCTGGTGTGTCTGTAGGTGGGAGAACTGAGTGAATGCCTTCCCACAGTCCAAACAGGTGAAAGGTCTCTCCCCAGTGTGAACTGACTGGTGTGCCAATAGGTCAGATGACCATGTAAATTGCTTCCCACAGTCTGAACAGGTGAAAGGCTTCTCCCCAGTGTGAACTCGCTGATGTATCTTTAGCTTAGATGGCGTAATGAATCCCTTCCCACAGTCTGAACAGGTGTATGGCCACTCCCCAGTGTGAACTGACTGGTGTGCCTGTAGGTCAAATGATTGAGTGAATCCCTTCCCACAGTCTGAGCAGGTGAACGGCTTCTCCCCAGTGTGAACCCGCAGGTGTACCAATAGGGGAAATGATTGAGTGAATCCCTTCCCACACACTGAACAGGTGAACGGCCTCTCCCCACTGTGAACTCGCTGATGTACCAATAGAGCAGATGATCGACTGAATCCCTTCCCACACACTGAACAGGTGAATGGCCTCTCCCCAGTGTGAACTCGCTGATGTGCTTGTAGGTGAGATAACTGAGTGAATCCTTTCCCACAGTCTGAACAAGTGAATGGCCTCTCCCCAGTGTGAACTCGCTGGTGTACCAATAGGGCAGATGATCGAGTGAACCCCTTCCCACACACTGAACAAGTGAATGGCCTCTCGCGAGTATGAACTCGCTGATGTGCTAATAGGTTAGATGACAGAGCGAATCCCTTCCCACACACTGAACAGGTGAATGGCTTCTCCCCAGTGTGAACTCGCTGGTGTACCAATAAGGCAGATGATCGATTGAACCTCTTCCCGCAGTCTGAGCAGGTGAACAACATCTCCCCAGTGTGAAGTGACAGGTGTGCTAATAGATCAGATGAGAAAATCAAAGCCCTACAGTCTAAGCAGGTGAACAGTCTCTCACCAATGCGATCACATCGCCGAGTGAATCTCCTTCCGCACACGGAACCGTTGAAGTCTCTGTCCTTTCTGAACTCAGTGGTGTGTGTCAGGGTTGGCAGAGTGAGTAAATCTCTTCCTATACATGGAGCAAGTATATGTCCCCTCACTGACGTGAATTTTCTAATGTATCGTCAGCTTGGGTGACTGAATGAATTGCTTCCTGCAGACAGAACAGATGAACCATCTCACTGTAATATGAACTTGCTGATGTATCTTCAGCTGAGTGACTGGGCAGATCCTGTCCACCACAAACATCAGGTGAATGGCCTCTCTTCTCTGTGAATTCCCTTGTGTTTCTGTGGCTCGCTGAGTGAGAGAATCCCACACTGAGAAAATCTCAAGTGATCAAATGCTGGTGTGTTCTCAGCAACCTACTTCCAGTGGATTTCACAGTTACAACATAAAACTTCACTTCAGGCACAAATCATGTTTCCAACAGGGATGGGATACTTCTTCATCTCCTAGGATCAACAACAGATATATTGGTATCTGATCACTCCATAAATATCTGGACAGAGGCATTAAAACTCACAACCCTAATGCTGCTTGTTGTATAAGACTCCTGCACAAAAATTCTTTGTCATTTCCAACCTGTAAAAAGATTTACAAAAGCCATCAATGGGTGAAGGACAGCATTTCAGATTAGATAATTTTAGTCTCTATGGTGATGTCTGAATTCACATTGTTACAGCAACATTTAATCCAAGTTTGAGAAACCACTCTTGATCTTCTAACTGGGACAGATCAGGGATCTGGACTGACCATCCAGTTCTCCGACTGTTTTCCTGTCCATATCAGAATGGGCCATTTTTGCCCATCTTCAATCTGTGAAGTAGCTCAGGCTGGCTCCCTCCATTTGTATTATTGAAGTTCTGTTCATGTTCCACATAATCCTGACAATTCTGGACAATGTTTCTCACCCTCTGCATGCCACCTTGGCTGAGCAGAGGAGCACTTTTAGTGATAGACTGAGACAAATGCGCTGCTCCAAAGAGTGCTATATGAGGTCATTCTTACCCTCGACCATTAGGCTCAATAATGAGTCAACTAATAGCCAGGGATGTGATGTCCCCCTCCTATTACAGGTAACTTAATTTTTATTCTTTCTTACTTCTCTTCTAATATTTGTATTCTTGTATATCTGTGCACTTGTAATGTTACTGTGGCATTTTAATTTCCTTTGGGATGAATAAATTATCTGTCTATCTACAAAAAGCACATAATATTACATTGTGGAACCTGTGCGCTCTCCCCCACTGATGGTACTGGATGCATCAATTATGGCAAAGCTAATGAATATGAAGTGGAGAACAGTAGTATTTCCATTTGGAGTGTGGTATTTTTGTGATGTGAAAGCTACGGGTGACTTGTTATCCATGATAAAGCTGTTTATATTGTTATGTATCCAAAGAGAATAAAGTAGTAGAAAACATGTTCTGAACGAGATGAGGTAGAAAAAAAGTGATTTTCTCAAGAACTAAGTCTGATTTAAATATTTTGTTGTTTTTTTTCCCCCCGTGCAACTCTAATACACATTTTCATTGACTGAAAAACTCTTCATCTGAGATTAACTCAGAAATATATTCTTGTAACACACACAAAATGCTGTAGGAACTCAGCAGGGCAGGTAGCATCTATATAAAAGAGTACAGCTGACATTTCAGGCCAAGTCCCTTCGGCAAGACTGGAGGAAAAAAAGCTGAGGAGTAGATTTAGAAGGTGGGGGAAGGGGAGAGAGAAACACAAGGTGAAAGGTGAAGCCTGAAGGGGAGGGATAAAATAAAGAGCTGGGAAGTCAATTGGTGAATGAGATACAGGGCTGGAGAAGGGGGTGACTGATAGAAGAAGACGGAATGCCATGGAAGAAAGAAAAGGAGGGAGGAGCACCAGAAGGAGGCGATGGGCAGGCAATGAGATGAGAGAGGGAAAAGGGGATGGGGAATGGTGAAGGGAGGGGGGTGGCATTACTGAAAGTTCGAGAAATTGATGTTTATGCCATCAGGTTGGAGGCTCCCAGATGTTCCCAGGTGTGGTTCCTCCAATTAAATGTGGCCTCATCACGATAGTGGAGAAGGCCATGGATAGACATATTGGAATGGGAAGTGGAATTAAAATGGGTGGCCACTGGGATATCCCACTTTTTCTGGTACTGGTGAAGTGGTCTCCCAATCTACCTCAGGTCTCACTGCCACACCAGGAGCACCGCACACAGTATATGACCCCAACAGACTCACAGGTGAAGTGTCATCTCACCTGGAAGGATGGTTTGGGGCCCTGAATGGTAGTAAGGGAGAAAGTGAAGGGGCAGGTGTAGCACCTGTTCGTCGACTGCACTCGCTTCTATAGATGCTGCCTAGCCTGCTGAGTTCCTTCAGCATTTTGTATGTGTTGCATGGATTTATCTGCAGATTTTTTCTTATTTGTTAATATATTCTTGTATCAACTTCCTAATCGTAGGATGTGTCTGAGAGACCCAACCGCTCCCCATTCGAATCATTTCACCTGCGTTATCAAGCACGAATACAAGGGATTGTCACCCATGGATGCTTCTTTACCCAGAAACCCCTCGAACGAGAGACCTGTCTATCGGACGGGTCCAAAGATACGCATGCGCATCAGAAATAGCGCCAGCTCCTTCCCTTATCAGCAGATAGCTCCCCCAGGCCCGGGTACGGATCGTGGGGCTGAGAGAAGGAAAGGACCAGGTACATCCCGGGGTGTGGGGCCACAATGTGTCCGTAGCTCGTAACATTTGTCCCTCAGTCGCGGTTCGGATGTCTGTGTAGATGAAAAACCCGACCGGAGACGCGTTCTTACCTGCCGCCGATCCTTCAGAGCCTATCGCCTACTGAGCGCATGCGCGAGAATAGGAAACGAAAAAGTGATGTGCACAATAGCCCGGAACTCGCCGTGATGCTTACGCATGCGCACTTGATCGCGAGGTCTTGGGTCACGGTCGCCGTATTTTGAAGCACCATAGTGCGCTTCGCAGCTCTGGCAGCATCTGTGGCAATGAGTAAACAGAATTAGAATTCGGATATTTAGTTAAATCTTACATCCATCCCACAACGCAAGGAAGTGAAAATCTGTGCAATGACTCCATTGCAATGTACAGACATGGTAATTTATAAGTCTAATTGCTTGTAGAAAGAAGCTGTCCCGTAGCTTATTGGCCATGGCTTTAATGCTGCGGTACTGTTTGCCAGACGAAAGCAGATAAAACAGTTTATAGTTGGGGTGACCAATGTCCCCGATGATCTTCCAGGCCTTCTTTCTGCACCTGCTGTTATAGATGTCCTCAGTGGAGGGAAATTCACATCCACAGATGCGCTGGGCTGTTCGTTTCACTCTCTGCAGTGGCCAGCGATCAAGGTTGGTGCAGTTCCCATACCAGGCAGTGATACAGCTAGTCAGTATACTCTCAATGGTGCCTTTGTAGAAGGTCTTGAGGATTTGGGGGTCCATGCCAAACTCCTTCAGTCACTGAGGTGAAAGAGAAGCTGCTGTGCTTTTTTGCCACAAAGCCAGTGGTGTGTACAGTCCAGGTGAGATCATCAGTGATGTGTATACCGAGGAACTTGAAACTACTCACCCTCTCAATTGCAGACCCATTGCTGTTGATTGGGGCAAGCCTGTCTCCTTTCCTCTTGTAATCCATGATCAGCTCTTTTTGTTTTTTGGACATTGTTATCTTGGCACCACTGTGTCAGGGTGTTAACCTCTCCTCTGTAGGCTGTCTCATCACTGCTAGGAATAAGGCCCATCAAAGTTGTGTCATCTGTGAATTTTAACAGCAGATTGGAGCTATATGTGGCAATACAGCTGTGGGTGTAAAGGGAGTAAACCTGTGTAGAGGGGCAGAGGTGAAGGAGCCCATCCTGACCACCTGTTGGCATCCAATAGGAAATCTAGGATCCAGCTGCACAAGGTGTGCAGGGCGAAGTCTCTGAGCTTCCTGTAAAGTCCAGAGGGCATTATGGTGTTGAATGCTGAACTGTAGTCTAGGAACAGCATTCTAACATATGCATCCCTCTTCTCCAGGTGAGTGAGGACGGTGTGTAGTGATGTGGCTATGGTGTCATCGGTAGACTGGTTCCTTCGGTAGGTGAATTGTGGGGGTCCAGTGTGGGTGCTAGCATGCTGCAGGTGTAATCTTTAAGCTGCCTCTCAAAACATTTGCTTATAATTGAGGTGAGTGTGACAGGGCGCCAATTGTTCAGGCATGCTACCTTGGTTTTCTAACGTACAGGAACAATGATAGACAATTTGAAATAGGGGAACACTACACTCTGGGAGAGGGAGAGATTAAAAATATCCATAAACACACCAGCCAGCTGTCAGCCCACACTTTGAGGACATGCCCTGGGATGTGGCTGTTGACACGTTGGTATGTTGTACATATGTCAGCCTCGAAGATGACCAAGATACAAGTCTCTTTGGCAGCTCTCAGGGGTTCAGTCCTATCAACCTTGAATCAAGTGTAAAAAACATATAGCTCATCTGGGAGCAAGGCATAAATATTGGCTGTATAGATGCATTTCCTCTTGAAGTCCACGCTTGTGTGCAGTCCTTGCCATACGCTGTTGTATGTCATTGTCGCAGAGTTGTGACTGGATTTTGTCCTTGTGTTGCCATTTTGCCACCTTGATGGCTGTAGGTAAATCATAGTGGCAACCTTTGAGCTCCTGTTGTTCTCTGGAGGTGGAGGCTTTATCCCTTGCGCTGAGAGCAACAACACACTGAACTATTTATCCAAGGCTTCTGGTTCGGATAGACCCAGACCGATTTTTGGGGAACAATGGCTTCAGTGCACTTCCGAATGAAGCTTGTGACCACCTCCGTGTACTTGGAGATGTTCTCAACTCAAAGTACCTCCCAAGTGACGCTATCAAAGCAGTCTTGTAACATTGAGTCTGATTGGCTGGACCATCAGTAAATGGTTTTCTCTATGGCTGCTTCCTGTTTGAGTTTCTTCCTGTAGGTGGGCAGGAACAACATGGAGGAATGGTCAGACTTTCCAAACGGAGGGCGGAGAAGTGCTTTGTAAGTGTTATAGGAGGGAGAGTAGCAGTGGTCGAGTATGCTTCTCCTCCCCATGTGCTCACCTCGATGTGTCAGCATAACTTCAGGTAAGCTCTGGTCAGCGACACTTGTTTAAAGTCTCCAGTGATGATGAAAGCAGCCTCTGGGTGTGTGGCCTCATGGAACTTGATAGTTTTGCAAAGTTCATTGAGAGCCAGGGTGGTATTGGCCTGTGGTGGGATATACACAGCTGTAATAATAACAGATTGTAGCGATGTGCTACACACAGTGCTGAAATAACGACACGCAGTCGGTAAGTCGTTTCAAGACTAGTTTATTCAAACTTCGCGGTGCTGGCATTTAATCCCTAGCGCCCGCCCTCTCCGGGTGGAAATGACGTCAGAGGTGCATTACCAACGTCTCCCCCCGTGCGCTGGCTATTTGTGAGCCGGTTCGCCTGCGCAGAAAGTGGGTCGCCATATACCCCCCCCCCCCCACCAGAACTGGCGATACACCCCCCAATGTCCACAGTCTGGATCAGCCTCTGTTTGGGAGGTCTGCCTCTGCGCCGCGGTGCATGAACCTCGACCGGCTGCGCCAAGTCCACATGGGCTGGTTTGAGTCGGTCCACCGTGAAAACCTCCTCTCTCCCCCCAATGTCCAGAACGTACGTGGATCCGTTGTTGTTGATCACCTTGAATGGCCCCTCGTACGGCCGCTGTAGCGATGCCCGGTGTCTGCCCCTTCGTACAAACACAAACTTACAGTTCTGCTGGTCTTTGGGTACATGGGTCGGGGTCCGTCCGTGCTGTGAAGTTGGTACGGGGGCCAGGTTGCCGAGCCTCTCACGTAGTCTGTCCAGGGCTGCTGCGGGTTCTTCCTCTTGCCCCCTTGGGGCAACTCTCCCGGGGCGCGCCATACACCAACTCGGCCAACGAGGCGTGCAGATCCTCTTTGGGCGCTGTACGAATTCCAAGCAGGACCCAGGGAAGCTCGTTCACCCAGTTAGGTCCTCTCAGGCGGGCCATGAGAGCCGACTTCAAGTGACGGTGGAAACGCACCACTAGTCCGTTCGACTGTGGGTGGTAGGCAGTTATGTGGTGCAGCTGCGTTCCCAACAGGCTGGCCACAGCCGACCACAGGCTGGAGGTGAACTGGGCGCCTCTGTCGGAGGTAATGTGGGCCGGTACCCCGAAGCGTGCTACCCAGGTTGCGATCAGTGCTCGGGCGCAGGAATCGGCAGATGTGTCGGTGAGCGGGACCGCGTCTGGCCACCTCGTGAACCGGTCTACCATAGTTAGGAGGTACCGTGCTCCTTGGGACACTGGTAGGGGGCCCACGACATCCACATGAATGTGGTCGAACCTCCGGTGGATGGGTTCGAACTGCTGCGGCGGGGCTTTAGTGTGGCGCTGCACCTTGGCTGTTTGGCACTGTGCGCATGTTCTGGCCCATTCACTGACCTGCTTGCGAAGTCCGTGCCACGCGAACTTGCTGGAGACCAGCCGGACGGTTGTCCTGATAGATGGGTGCGCCAAACCGTGTATGGAGTCGAAAACTCGCCGCCTCCAGGCTGCCGCGACGATGGGGCGAGGTTGGCCGGTAGCTACGTCGCACAGGAGGGTCCTCTCACCTGGGCCTACGAGAAAGTCCTGCAGCTGCAAACCCGAGACTGCGGTCCTGTAGCTGGGCATCTCGTCGTCTGCCTGCTGCGCCTCCGCCAGTGCTGCATAGTCCAGCCCCAGGGACAGGGCCAGGATAGCTGGTCTGGAGGGTGCGTCCGCCACGACGTTGTCCTTTCCCGAGACATGCTGGATGTCCGTTCTGTACTCAGAGATGTAGGACAGATGTCGCTGCTGGCGAGCCAACCAGGGATCGGACACCTTTGTGAACGCGAAGGTCAACCGTTTGTGGTCCGTGAACGCGGTGAACGGCCTGCCTTCTAAGAAGTACCTGAAATGCCGAATTGCCAGATACAGTGCCAACAGCACCCGGTCGAAAGCACTGTACTTGAATTAGGGTGGTCGCAGGTGCTTGCTGAAGAATGCCAGGGGTTGCCAGCGCCCCTCGATGAGTTGCTCCAGCACCCCACCGACTGCTGTGTCGGACGCGTCCACCATGAGTGCAGTTGGATCGTCCGTTCTGGGGAGCACCAGCATCGCGGCATCTGCCAAGGCTTCCTTGGCTTTAACGAAAGCGGCCGCGGCCTCCTCGACCCAAGTAATGTCCTTGCCTTTACCCGACATCAGGGTGTACAAAGGGCGCGTGATACGGGCTGCTGAGGGGAGGAAACGGTGGTAGAAGTTCACCATACCAACGAACTCCTGCAGGCCTTTGACCGTGTTGGGCCGGGCAAAGTTGCGGATCGCGTCTACCTTGGCGGGCAGAGGTGTTGCCCCGTCTTTGGTAATCCTGTGGCCCAGGAAGTCGATGGTATCGAGACCGAACTGGCATTTGGCCGGGTTGATCGTGAGGCCGAAATCACTCAGGCGGGAGTAGAGCTGGCGGAGGTGGGACAGATGCTCCTGACGACAACTGCTGGCTATAAGGATGTCGTCCAAGTAGATGAACGCAAAGTCCAGGTCGCGTCTCACCGCGTCCATTAGCCGCTGGAAAGTCTGTGCGGCATTCTTCAGGCCGAACGGCATTCGGAGGAACTCGAACAGGCCGAATGGGGTGATGAGTGCTGTTTTGGGGATGTCTTCAGGGTGCACCGGGATTTGATGGTATCCCCGGACGAGGTCTACTTTGGAAAAGATTCTTGCCCCGTGCAGGTTTGCTGCAAAGTCCTGTATGTGCGGCACGGGGTAGCGGTCTGGAGTTGTAGCCTCGTTCAGTCTGTGGTAGTCGCCGCATGGTCTCCAGCCCCCGGCTGCTTTGGGCACCATGTGCAGGGGGGAGGCCCATGACCTCCGTACGATCCCCAATTCCTCCCTCCTCTTGAACTCCTCCTTCGCCAGGCGGAGCTTTTCCGGGGGGAGCTTTCGTGCGCGGGCGTGGAGGGGTGGCCCCTGGGTCGGAATGTGGTGCTGTACCCCGTGTCTGGGCATGGCTGCCGTGAACTGCGGTGCCAGAATCGATGGAAAGTCCGCCAGGATTCTGGTGAATTCGTTGTCCGACAGCGTGATTGAGCCCAGGTGTAGGGCCGGCAACTTGGCTTCAGCCAGGGAGAATGTCTGGTAAGTCTCGGCATGTACCAGTCTTTTCCCTTGCAAGTCGACCAGCAGGCTGTGAGCTCGCAAGAAGTCCGCCCCCAGGAGTGGTTGGGCCACCGCGGCCAGTGTGAAGTCCCATGTGAACTGGCTGGCGCCGAACTGCAGCTGCACTGTGCGGGTGCCGTAGGTCCGTATCGTGCTGCCGTTTGTGGCCCTCAGGTTGGGTCCTGGCTTCCTGTTGCGGGTGTCGTACCCCGTCGGGGGCAAGACGCTGATCTCCGCTCCCGTGTCGATCAAGAAGCGGCGTCCCGACTGTTTGTCCCAGACGTACAAGAGGCTGTCCTGGTGGCCAGCCGCCATAGTCATTAGCGGCAGCTGGCCCTGGCCCTGGCCCTTGCAGGGCGGGCGACAACGGCGGGCTTTTGTGCCCCACCGCTGGTGGTAGAAACACCACTGTTCACTGGCCTCCTCACTCCTGCCTCTGTGTTGTGTGCCCCCCCCCCCCCCCGCCCGCCCCCGCCGGGCCTGGTCTGGTCCGCTGTTGGGCGCATGGCCTGGTAATCTGACCGACGGACGCCACGCTCTCCCTCTTGGCTTTCCACAGCACGTCTGCCCGGGCCGCCAACTTCCGGGGGTCGCTGAAATCTGCGTCGACCAGCAGCAGATGTATGTCCTCGGGCAGTCGCTCTAGGAACGCTTGGTCGAACATGAGGGAGAGGGCTTGTGTCCGTCAGCCAGAGCCAGCATCTCGTTCATCAATGCTGACGGCAGTCTGTCTCCCAAACCGTCCAGATGAAGCAGGCGGGAACACCTCTCACGCCGTGAGAGGCCAAAGGTCCCAATGAGCAGCGCCTTGAATGCTTCATATTTGCCTTCTTCCGGGGGCGACTGTATGAAATCCGCAACTTGGGCGGCCGTCTCCTGGTCAAGGGCGCTCACCACGTGGTAGTAACGCGTGGAATCAGAAGATATCTGCAGAATCTGGAACTGGGCTTCTGCTTGGCTAAACCACACACGTGGTCGCAGCGTCCAGAAAGTCGGCAGTTTTAGCGAAACTGCGTGAACAGATGAAGAGTTGGTCATCTTTGGTCCAAATCCCGTTTGGACCGTCGGGGTCACCAATGTAGCGATGTGCTGAAATAACGACACGCAGTCGGTAAGTCGTTTCGAGACTAGTTTATTCAAACTTCGCGGTGCTGGCATTTAAATCCCTCGCGCCCGCCCTCTCCGGGCGGAAATGACGTCAGAGGAGTATTACCAAAGTTTCCCCCCCCCCCACCCCCCGCGCGCTGGCTATTTGTGAGCCGGTTCGCCTACGCAGAAAGTGGGTCGCCACAAGATATAAATTCTCTAGGCAGCCAGAAAGGTCGATATTGCAGCATAAGGCACTCCAGATCCGTGAAGCAAAAGGTTTTGAGGGTGTGCATGCTAACTGGGTCACACCAAACGCCTTTACATTTCGAACAGTGACTTTTCTTTGGATTGAAAGTGAAGGGAGAAGACGCCGGGGGTTGGGGAAGAAGGATAGCTAAAATGTGATAAGTGAAACCAGATGGGTGAAAAGGGCTGGAGATGAATAAATGCAATAGCAGAGGAGAGTAGGCCATGGGAGAAAGGAAAGAAGGAGGGAACTCAGGGGGGTGTGATTGGCAGGTGAGGATAGATAGGAGAGATTGAAAGAGTTAGATAGAGCTCTTAAAGATAGCAGAGTCGAGGGATATGGGGAGAAGGCAGGAACAGGGTACTGATTGTGGATGATCAGCCATGATCACATTGAATGGCGGTGCTGGCTCAAAGGGCCGAATGGCCTATTCCTGCACCTATTGTCTATTGAGGCCAGAGAGATTTGTAAACCACAGTGTAACATTTACATGGATTTCTGCCACTGTAACAACATTACTCTTACTGCTGCACTCCAAGTGGCCAGGAGGTTCAAACACATCTTGATGCTTACATCTGCTTATTCCTCCCCTAAAGTGCAGTGATTTACTTTGGAAGTACAAATTTGAAGGCAGGGTACTCTTGAGGCTGTTCAACAAGCAGGAAAGATTCCAGCATGGATAGAGCAATGGCTAATGGGCAGAAGGCAAAGAGTGAGAATAAAGGGAGCCTTTTCTGATTGGCTGCCAGTGACTAGTGGTATTCCACAGGGGTCTGTATTAGGACTGATTATTTTTACCTTATACATCAATGATTTGGATGATGGAATTGATGAGTTTGTTGCAAAGTTTGCAGATGATACAAAGATAGGTGAAAGGACAGGTAGTTTTAGGATTAGGGTTAATTTGCTAAGATAAGAGCCCAAAACTGCTCACAATACTTCAAGTGCTTTATAAATTCTCAACATTACATTCTTACTTTTATATTTTAGTCCTCTTGAAATGTATGCTAACATCGAATGCTCAACTTTCTAACTGGAAGACCATAGTCTGTGCAGATTGGTGATAATATCTCCTCTTCCTTGCTGACAGTCAACACTAGTGCACCTCAGTGGTGTGTGGTTAGCACACTGCTCTACTCTCTTTATACCCATGGCTCAAATACTATCTATAAATTTGCTGACGATACAACCATTGTTGGTAGATTCTCAGGTGGTGATGAGAGGGCGCACAGGATTGAGATATACCAACTAGTGGAATGGTGCTGCAGCAACAACCTGGCACACAACATCAGTAAGATGAAAGAGCTGATTATGGACTTCCAGAAGGGTAAGATGAAGGAGAACATTCTAATCCTCGTAGAGGGATCAGTCGTGGAGAGAGTGAGCAGTTTCAAGTTCCTGGGTGTCAAGATCTCTGAGGTCCCAACATATTAATGCAGTTGTCTGCAGCTAGTTTTATGTGTGTGCTCCTTAAGTTAGAGAAGTTACTTTCAGCAATATCACCATTTGCATAGAATAGAGCTTTAGCGTTCTCAGAGCAAAAGAAAGCCAATATTGCGCACTCTCTCGGGACTTTGACATGAATTGTAAAAGAGAACTGAATGTAGATATTGGATCCCTGGAAAATTGATGCTGGAGAAGCAGTAATGGGAGATGGAAATGGTGGATGAACTGTCAGTATTTTGCATCAGGCTTCACAGTGGAAGAAACTAGCAGTATACTGGAAGTCCGAGTGTCAAGGCTGAAGTATGTGAAGTTGACATTATTATGGAGAAGGTTCTTAGGAAATTGAAAGGTATGAAGAGAAATGAGTAACTTAGAAGAGATGGCATACACCCAAGTGTTCTGAAAGAGGTGGCTGAAGGGATTGTGAAGGCATTCATAATTATCTTTCTATAATCAATTGATTCTGGCATGGTTCTGGAAGACTGGAAAATTGCAAATATCACTCCACTCTTCAAGAAGGGAGAGAAGCAAAAGAAAGTAAATCATAAGCCAGTTATTCTGCTTTAGTGTTTGCAAAAATGTTGGAGTTCATTGTTTTTGATGTGGTTTCGGGGTTCTTGGAGGCACATGATAAAATAGGCCATAATCATTGTTGTGTATTTGAGTGAAAATCGTGCCTGACAAATCTATTGGAATTCTTTGAAGAAATAACAAATATGATAGACAAAGGCTCATCAGTGGATGTTGAGAACTTGGATTATCAGAACACCTTTGACAAGATACCAGACATGAGCTGCCTTAACAAGTTAAAAGCCCATAGTATTACAGGAAAGTTAGGATGTGAGTATGCGGGTAGTGGGCAAAATAACCCTCTAGTGTTTGTGGATCTTGTACTGGAGATGCAGTATCACTTCACCCTGCCACTTTGTTTTTGGCCCACGTTGTCATCATCTTGGTCCCCAACTTGCCTTTATTGGGATCTTCCTCCTTGTTAACATCCATTCTGGAGTTTAAGTTAAAATGGTGGAGTTATTGTTTATGGATAGTGCTTTGGATTTGGATTTGGGGGTTTTTGTAGGGACTGGGTGCTGTGATCTGGGGGTTGTGCAGCAGCTAATTGAGGGGTGTTGTGAGGAGGGACCAGCTTGGGTATAGAGTTAGGTTATGGGGGTTGAGGATTCCTGGTGAAGGGAGGTGGGGTAGGGTGGCAAATGGCATTGTTGTGGGGGGGGGGGTTCCCTTGCAGTAGGGGGGAGGACTGGACTAGGAGCCTAACTGCTGATGATATTGGGTGAATCTGGCTCCTTGATGGTTTGGGTTTATGGGGGTGTGTAGCAGGGTTGGAAATGTTAGGTTTAGGGATAGGGTAAAGGACCATTATGTAAGCCCTTTGTGTGGTGTGGTTTGGGTTATTTGGAGTGCTGTCCACTTTAGTTGGGGGTGCGCGGTCCGTTGGAAGTTAGGGTTAGGGTAAAGGGTAGGATTGGAGATGTTTGTGGGATGGTGTGGTACAGGTGATGTGAGGTGAACCTGGCTCCCTAGTGGGCAGAAGGTTCAGGTTTATGGGGGAGTGTAGGAGGGTTAGAGGTGTTCAGATTAGGGGTATGGCTGGGAGGTGGGGATGTCCTTTTTGGGGACTGGCTTGTGTTATTTGGGGTGCTGTCCAATTTAGTTGGGGTGCGCGGTCCTTAGGAAGGGTTAGGATAAGTGTTAGGGTCAGGGTTAGAGGGTTAGGGTCAGGGTCACGGTTAGGGTTAGGGTCACGGTTAGGGTTAGGGTTAGGGTCAGAGTCAGGGTTAGGGTTAGGTTGAGAGTATGTGGGTAGTGGGCGAATCAGCCCTCTTGTGCTTTTTGATCTCGTCACTTGAGATTCCGTTTCACGCAACCCTGCCACTTTGATCTGGCCCACGCCTTCATTAACCAGGTCCAGCACTTGCCTTTGTTGAATCTTGCCCCTCCTGACGTAGGACATCAGGTTTGTGGGGTTTAGCAAGGGTTAATCGGGGTGTGCTTAGGGTTTCTGGGGCTGAAGACAGGGTTAGTTGGGAAGTGCCAGGAGTTTGTGGGGGTGTGTGCCCCTTTTGGACCTTAGGATTAGGTTTGGATGTTGGGTTGGTGGATATATATGTTTGGCTGGGAGAGGTAAGGCTGCGGAGTTTTGAATGGTGATGTATGAGGTGCTATGCTGGATAGGCTCGTATGGTGAAGCCAGGTTAATCTGGCCCATGCCTTTCATTATCGTGGTCCGACACCCTTTGGTTCAACGAACTGGGTGTGCACTGGGACACATCATCAGTAATGCATCCTCGGATCGTCAGGTGTTTCGGGCCTTTCATCATTACGTCAGGGTTAGGGTTAGTGTTAGGCTGAGAGCATGCGGGCAGTGGGCAAATCAGCCCTCTTGTGCTTTGGATCTCGTCACTTGAGATTCAGTTTCACGCGGCCCTGCCACTTTGATCTGGCCCACGCCTTCATTAACCAGGTCCAGCACTTGCCTTTATTGAATCTGTCCACTCCTGACTTAGGACATCGCATTAGGATTAGGGTTAGGGTTAGGTTGCGGAACTGTCATTGCGACAGGTCACCACCAGGTGGAAGTACTGTCCTCACCTGACCCTTCATTGCGACAGGACACCACCAGGTGGGAGTGTTGTCCACATCTGATCTGTCGTTATGGCAGGACACCACCAGGTGGGAGTATTGTCCACAGACGAACGGTCATTGTGGCAGGACACCACAAGGTGGAATGTTGTCTACAAGGGATCAGTCCTTGCAGCAGGACACCAGCAGGTGGAAGTTTTATACACAGCCAAACTGTCATTGCGGAAGGCACCACAAGGTGAGAGTGTGGTGTCAACCAGCACTTGCCTTTGTTGAATCTGGCCCCTCCTGACATAGGAGATCGCATTAGGATTAGGGTTAGGGTCAGGTTGCAGAACTGTCATTGCGACAGATCACCACCAGATGGGAATGTTGTCCACAGTGGAACTGTCATTGCGGCAAGGCACCAGTAGCAGGGAGTGTTGTCCACATCTAATTTGTTGTTATGGCAGGACACTACCAGGTGGGAGTATTGTCCACATCTGATCTGTCATTGTGGCAGGACACCAGAAGATGGGAGTGTTGTTTACAACGGATCAGTCCTTGCAGCAGAACACCACCAGGTCGGAGTGTTGTGGACAGTGGAAGTGTCATTGTGACAGGTCACCACCAGGTGGGAGTCATGTCCACACTGGACCTGTCATTAAGGCAGGACAGCACCAGTGGAAGTGTTGTCCACAGTGGATCTGCTGTTTCAGCAGAACACCACCAGGTGGGAGTGTTCTCCATAGATGGGTTGTCATTACGGCAGGACACTACCAGTTGAAATGTTGTCCACGGTGGTCCTATCATTGTGGCAGGACAACACCAGGTGGGGGTGTTGTCCACATCTGATCTGTCGTTATGGCAGGACACCACCAGGTGAGAGTATTGTCCACGGACGAACTGTAATCATAGCAGGACACCACAAGGTGAGAGTATTGTCCATGGACGAACTGTCATCGTGGCAGGACACCACAAGGTGAGAGTGTTGTCTGCAAGAGATCAGTTCTTCCGGCAGAACACCAGCAGGTGGGAGTGTTGTCCACACCAAAACTAACATCGTGGCAGGACACCACCAGGTGGGAATGTTATCCACGGTGGACCTGCCATTGTGGGAGGACACCACCAAGACGGAGTTTTGCCCAAGGTCGAACTTGCAGCAGGATACCACCAGTTGAGAATTTTGTCCATAGCAGACCTGTCATTGTGCCAGGATAACACCAGGTGGGAGTGTTGCCCACAACGGGCATGTCATTACAGCAGAAAACCAGCAGGTCGGAGTGTTGTCTGCAGCGGAACTGTCATTACGGCAAGACACCACTACATGGATTTGTTGTCCACATCTAACCTGTTGTTATGGCAGGACACCACCAGATGGGAGTATTGTGCACATCTGATCTGCTATTGTGGGAGAACACCACCAGGTCAGAGTGTTGTCGACAGCGGAACTAACATTGCGACAGAACACCGCCAGGTGGGAGTATTGTTCACATCTCATCTGTCATTGTGGCAGGACACCAGAAGATGGGAGCGTTGTTTACAATGGATCAGTCCTTGTGGCAGGACACCAGCAGGTGGGAGTGTTGTACACAGGAGGCATCTCAATACGCCGGAACACCACCAGGTTGGACTATTATCAACAGTGGAACTGTCATTGTGACAGGACACCATCAGGTGACAGTATTGTCCACCCTAACCTGTCGTTTTGGCAGGAGACCACCAGGTGGGAGTGTTGTTCACATCGAATTAGGGTTGGGGTTAGGTTGAGAGTATGCGGGGTAGTGGGCGAATCAGCCCTCTTGTGCTTTTTGATCTCGTCACTTGAGAGTCAGTTTCACGCGACACTGCCACTTTAATCTGGCCCACGCCTTCATTAACAAGGTCCAACACTTGCCTTTGTTAAATCTTGCCCCTCCTGACATAGGACATCGGGTTGTGGGGGTTTAGCAAGGGTTAATTGGGGTGTGCTTAGGGTTTGTGGGGCTGAAGCCAGGGTTAATCGGGAAGTGCCTAGGGTTTGTGGGGGTGTGTGCCCCTTTTGGACTTTAGGATTAGGTTTGCGTGTTGGGCTGGTGGATGTATATGTTTGGCTAGGAGGTGTTAGGCTACCGAGTTTTGAGTGGTGATGTATGAACTGCTATGGTGGATAGGCTTGTATTGGGAAGCCAGGTTAATCTGGCCCAGGCCTTTCATTATCATGCTCCAATACCACTTGCATTTGGGTTAGGGTTAGGTTGAGATTATGCCGGCAGTGGGTGAATCAGTCCTCTTGTGCTTTTTGATCTTGTCACTTGAGATTCAGTCTCACGCAACCCTGCCACTTTGATCTGGCCTACGCCTTCATTAACCAGATCCAGCACTTGCCTTTGTTGAATCTGGCCCCTCCTGATTTAGGACATCGCATTAGGATTAGGGTTAGGGTTAGGTTGCGGAACTGTCATTGTGACAGATCACCACCAGGTGGGAGTGCTGTCCTCACCTGACCCTTCATTGCGACAGGACACCACCAGATGGGAATGTTGTCCACAGTGGAACTGTCATTGCAGCAAGTCACCACTAGCAGGGAGTGTTGTCCAGATCTAATCTGTTGTTACGGCAGGACACCACCAGGTGGGAGTATTGTCCACGGACGAACTGTCATTGCGGCAGGACACCACAAGCTGGGAGTGTTGTCTACAAGGGATCAGTCCTTGTGACAGGACACCAGCAGGTGGGAGTATTGTACACAGGGGGCATCTCAATACGGCAGAACACCACCAGGTCGGAGTGTTGTCGACAGTGGAAGTGTCATTAAGACAGGTCACCACCAGGTTGGGGTCATGTCCACATTGGACCTGTCATTGCAGCAGGACACCACCAGGTGGGAGTGTTGTCCACATCTGATCTATCGTTACGGCAGGACACCACCAGGTGGGAGTATTGTCCACGGACGAACTGTCATTGCGGCAGGACACCACAAGCTGGGAGTGTTGTCTACAAGGGATCAGTCCTTGCGGCAGGACACCAGCAGGTGCAAGTATTGTACACAGCCAAACCGTCATTGCGGAAGGCATCACAAGGTGAGAGTGTGGTGTCAACCAGCACTTGCCTTTGTTGAATCTGGCCCCTCCTGACATAGGAGAACGCATTAGGATTAGGGTTAGGGTCAGCTTGCAGAACTGCCATTGCGACAGATCACCACCAGGTGGGAGTTCTGCCCTCACCTGACCCTTCCTTGTGACAGGACACCACCAGGTGGGATTGCTGTCCTCAGCGGAGCTGTCATTGCGACAGAACACTACCAGATGGGAGTGTTGTCCACAGTGGAACTGTCATTGCGGCAAGGCACCAGTAGCAGGGAGTGTTGTCCACATCTAATTTGTTGTTATGGCAGGACACTACCAGGTGGGAGTATTGTCCACATCTGATCTGTCATTCTGGCAGGACACCAGAAGATGGGAGTGTTGTTTACAACGGATCAGTCCTTGCAGCAGAACACCACCAGGTAGGAGTGTTCTCCATAGACGGATTGTCATTACGGCAGGACACTACCAGTTGAAATGTTGTCCACGGTGGTCCTGTCATTGCGGCAGGACAACACCAGGTGGGAGTGTTGTCTACATCTGATCTGTCGTTGCGGCAGGACACCACCAGGTGGGAGTATTGTCCACGGACGAACTGTCATTGCGGCAGGACACCACAAGGTGGGAGTGTTGTCCACGCCAAAACTGACATTGCTGCAGGACACCACCAGGTGGGAATGTTATGCATAGCGCACGTCATTGCAGTAGGATACCACTGGGTGGGAGTGTTGTCCACCATTATGGCAGGACACCACCAGGTGGGACTGTTATCCACGGTGGACCTGCCATTGTGGGAGGACACCACCAAGACGGAGTTTTGCCCAAGGTCGAACTTGCAGCAGGATACCACCAGGTGTGAATTTTGTCCATAGCAGACCTGTCATTGTGCCAGGACAAAACCAGGTGGGAGTGTTGCCCACAACGGGCATGTCATTACAGCAGAAAACCAGCAGGTCGGAGTGTTGTCTGCAGTGGAACTGTCATTGCGGCAAGACACCACTATGTGGATTTGTTGTCTACATCTAACCTGTTGTTATGGCAGGACACCACCAGATGGGAATGTTATACATAGCACACGTCATTGCAGTAGGATACCACTGGGTGGGAGTGTTGTCCACCATTATGGCAGGACCATTATTGTCCACATCTGATCTGCCATTGTGGCAGGACACCAGCAGGTGGGAGCGTTGTTTACAATGGATCAGCCCTTGCGGCAAGACACCAGCAGGTGGGAGTGTTGTACACAGGACACATCTCAATAGGCCAGAACACCACCAGGTTGGATTTTTGTGGACAGTGGAACTGTCATTGCGACAGGTCACCACCAAGTGGGAGCAATGTCCACACTGGACCTGTCATTAAAGCAGGATAGCACCAGCGGAAGTGTTGTCCACAGTGGATCTACTGTTACAGTAGAACACCACCAGGTGGGAGTGTTCTCCATAGACGGGTTGTCATTACGGCAGGACAACACCAGTTGAAATGTTGTCCACGACGGGCTTGTCATTGCGACAGGAGAACACCAGGTCATATTGTTGTCCACACCTGATCTGTCATTGCGGCAGGACACCACCAGGTGAGAGTATTGTCCACGGACGAACTGTCATTGTGGCAGGACACCACAAGGTGAGAGTGTTGTCTGCAAGAGATCAGTTCATCCAGCAGGACACCAGCAGGTGGGAATGTTATACACAGCGCACATGTCATTGCGGTAGGACACCACCGGATGGGAGTGTAGTCCACCGTTATGGCAGGACACCACCAAGTGGGAGTGTTGCCCACAGTTGAACGTAGCAGGATACCACGAGGAGGGAGTGTTGCCCACAGCGGGCATGTCATTACAGCAGAAAAGCATCAGGTCGGAGTGTTATCCGCAGCGGAACTGTCATTGTGGCAAGACACCACTACGTGGGTTTCTTGTCCAGATCTAACCTGTTGTTATGGCAGGACAACACAAGCTGGGAGTCTTGTCCACATATGATCTGCCATTGTGGCAGTACACCAGCAGGTGGGAGTGTTGTCCACAGGGGGCATCTCATTAAGGCAGAACGCCACCAGGTCAGAGTGTTGTCGACAGCGGAACTAACATTGCAAACGGACACCTCCAGGTCAGAGTGTGTCCACATCTGATCTGTCATTATGACAGGACAGCACCTGGTGGGACTGTTATCCACATAGGACCTGTCATTGTGGGAGGACACCACCAGCTGGGAGTATTATCAACAGAGGAACTGTCATTCCAACAGGATACCATCAGGTGGCAGTATTGTCCACCCTAACCTGTCATTCGGGCAGGAGACCACCAGGTGGGAGTGTTGTTCACATCGAATTAGGGTTGGGGTTACATCATTACCTGGTATCTGTATGCCTGGGATTGCATGGAATTAATTGACAGTGTTTACTGGGCATTCAGCAGAACTGCACCTGAGCACCTGAGCTCTTATGAGCTCCAGCTTGGGTTTGAATATTTGGGCTTTCTTACTGGCATTTCGTAGGACAGGAGAATGAACAGCGTGTCTTCTTAACTGTGTTAGGTTGAGATTATGCGGGCAGTGGGTGAAGCAGCCCTCTTGTGCTTTTTGATCTCGTCACTTGAGATTCAGTTTCACACGACCCTGCCACTTTGATCTGGCCCACGCCTTCATTAACCAGGTCCAATGCTTGCCTTTGTTGAATCTTGCCCCTCCTGACATACGACATCGGGATTTTCGGGGTTGAGCAAGGGTTAATTGGGGTGTGCTTAGGGTTTGTGGGGCTGAAGCCAGGGTTAATCGGGAAGTGCCTTGGTTTTGTGGGGGTGTGTGCCTCTTTTGGATTTTAGGATTAGGTTTGAGTGTTGGGCTAGTGGATGTATCTGTGTGGCTGAAAGAGGTAAGGCTGCAGAGTTTTGAGTGGTGCTATGGCGGGTGGGTTGGTATGGTGAAGCCATGCCTTTCATTATCGTGGTCCGACACCACTTGGTTCAACGAACCGGGTGTGCACTGGGGCACATCATCAGTAATGCATCCTCGGATCTTCAGGTGTTTCGGGCCTTTAATCACTAGATACTCTCCCCGAGGTGGCCCAGCAATGTCCTGCTCAGACACTGCTTGTGTTTTTCCCATGGAGCAGGATAATGAGAGCCATGTCGTTTTGAGGGTATGATATTTTTAAACATCATTACCTGGCATCTGTATGCCTCGGATTGCATGGGATTAATTGACAGTCTTTACTGGGCATTCAGCAAAACTGCACCTGAGTTTAATACTGACTTCTCTTATGAGCCCCAGCTTGGGTTTCAATATCTGTGCTTTCTTACTGGGATTTCGTGGGCCGGGAGAATGAAGAGTGTGTCAATGTAAGTTTAGGTTGAGATTATGTGGGCAGTGAGTGAATCAGCCCTCTTGTGCTTTTTGATCTCGTCACTTGAGATTCACTTCCACGCGACCCTGTGACTTTGATCTGGCCGACGCCTTCATTAACCAGGTCCAACACTTGCCTTTGTTGAATTTTGCCCCTCCTGACTTAGGATATCGGTTTGTGGGGGTTTAGCAAGGGTTAATGAGGGTGTGCTTTGGGTTAGGGTTAGGGTTAGGGTTAGGGTCCCGCATTAGGGTTAGGGTTAGGGTTAGGGCTCGTGATAGGGTTAGGGTTAGGGTTAGGGTCAAGGGGTCAACGGGGTCAAGGGGTTAGGGTTAGGGTTAGGGCCAGGGTTAGGGTTAGGGTTAGGGTTAGGGTTAGGGCCCGCATTAGGTTTAGGGTTAGGGTAAGGGTTAGGGTTAGGGTTAGGGTCAGGGTCAGGGTCAGGGTCAGGGTCAGGATCAGGGTCAGGGTCAGGGTCAGGGTCAGGGTCAGGATCAGGATCAGGGTTAGGGTTAGGGTTAGGGTTAGGGTTAGGGTTAGGGTGGGTTAGGGTTAGGGTTAGGGTTAGGGTTAGGGTTAGGGTTAGGGTTAGGGTTTAGGGTTAGGGTTAGGGTTAGGGTTAGGGTTAGGGTTAGGGTTAGGGTTTAGGGTTAGGGTTAGGGTTAGGGTTAGGGTTAGGGTTAGGGTTAGGGTTAGGGTTTAGGGTTAGGGTTAGGGTTAGGGTTAGGGTTAGGGTTAGGGTTTAGGGTTAGGGTTAGGGTTAGGGTTAGGGCCCCCCACATTAGGGTTAGGGTTAGGGTTAGGGTTAGGTTGAGATTATGCGGGCAGTGAGCAAAAAAGCCCCCTCGTGCTTTTTGATCTCGCCACTTCAGATTCAATTTCACGTGACCCTGCCACTTTGAACTGGCCCACGCCTTCATTAACCAGGTCCACCACTTGCCTTTATTGAAACTTGCCCCTCTTAACACAGAATATCCAGTTTATGGGAATTTACTAAGTTAGGGTGAAATTATGCGGGCAGTGGGCAATTCAGCCCTCTTGTGCTTTCTGATCTTGCCACTTGAGATTCAGTTTCACACGACCCTGCCACTTCAAAATGACCGACGCCTTCACTAACCAAGTCCAACACTCATCCCTGTTGAAATTTACCCCTCTCAACCCGGAGCACTAGGTCTATGGGGATTTAACAAGGGTCAATCAGGGTGTGCTTTGGGTTTGTGGGGCTAAAACCAGAGTTAATCGGGAAGTGCCTAAAATTTATGGGGATGTGCACCCCATCTGGATTAGGTTTAAATTTTAAACCATACAAGCAGTGGGCAATTCAGCCCTCTTGTGCTTTCTGATCTCGCCACCAGAGATTCAGTTTCACACGATCCTGCCACTTTAAACTGGCCCACGCCTTTACCAACCAGGCCCAACACTTATCCCTGTTGATCAGTCAGGGTGTGCTTTAGGTTTGTACGGCTGAAGCCAGAGTTCCTAGGGTTTGTGGGGGTGTATGCCCCTTTTGGACCTTAGGATTAGGTTTAAATTTTAGGCTAGTGGATATATTTAAACTGGCCGACGCCTTCACCAATCAGACCCAACACTTATTCCTGTTGAAATTACCCCTCTTGACACGGGACACTGTCTATGGGGGTTTAGCAAGGGTCAATCAGGATGTGCTTTGGGTTTGTGGGGCTAAAGCCAGGGTTAATCGGGGAGTGAATAGGGTTTGTGGGGGTGTGTACCCCATCTAAACTTTAGTAGGGTTTGTGGGGGTGTGTACCCCATTTAAACTTTAGTAGGGTTTGTGGGGGTGTGTACCCCATCTAAACTTTAGTAGGGTTTGTGGGGGTGTATACCCCATCTAAACTTTAAGATTAGGTTTAAGTTTTAAGCTAGTGAATATATATGTTTGACTAGGAGATATTAGAATACAGAATTTTAAATGACAGTATATGAACTGCTATGGCGAATGAGCTAATATAATAAAGCCAGGTTAATCTGGACCATGCCTTTCATTATCAAGGTCCGACACCACTTGGTTCAACGAACCGGGTGTGCACTGGGACACATCATCAGTAATGTAACCTCGGATCATCAGGTGTTTCGGGCCTTTAATCACTAGACACCCTACTCGAGGTGGCCCAACAGTGTCAGGCTCAGACACTGCCTGTATTCCTCCCAGGGACCAATAATGAGAGGCATGTAATTCTAAGGGTAATGATATTTTTTTTAAAAAATCACTACCTGGCATCTATATGCCAAGGGTTACATGGAAAATAAAACAATAATATTCTTACCACTAGTTTTGTGTCTTGGGTCAACCATTTTAACTCCAACAAACTGCCTCCAACAACGCTTGACTCCCGCCTGGGAGACCAAATCCACTTACTCCCATCACTCCGGTCTCCCGGGGAGGTCTCTGAAAAATGCTATCCGGTTAAAACGTCCCTAGCCCGGGACTCCATCTCCACTTTTATTGTGTCCTAAAACCTGTCTGACCACTCCAACTGCAGACCCTATCTGTTGCTAGGATACCAAGCAGCCTTACTTATTCAACTCTTAAAGGTACACTGTCCATTTGGGTTTAAATATCTAAGCCTTCTTATTGGCCTCCAGTGGCCTGGAGAATGAAGAGCGTGTCACTGTAAGGTTAGGTTGAGATTATGCGGGCAGTGAGCAAAAAAGCCCCCTCGTGCTTTTTGATCTCGCCACTTCAGATTCAATTTCACGTGACCCTGCCACTTTGAACTGGCCCACGCCTTCATTAACCAGGTCCACCACTTGCCTTTATTGAAACTTGCCCCTCTTAACACAGAATATCCAGTTTATGGGAATTTACTAAGTTAGGGTGAAATTATGCGGGCAGTGGGCAATTCAGCCCTCTTGTGCTTTCTGATCTTGCCACTTGAGATTCAGTTTCACACGACCCTGCCACTTCAAAATGACCGACGCCTTCACTAACCAAGTCCAACACTCATCCCTGTTGAAATTTACCCCTCTCAACCCGGAGCACTAGGTCTATGGGGATTTAACAAGGGTCAATCAGGGTGTGCTTTGGGTTTGTGGGGCTAAAACCAGAGTTAATCGGGAAGTGCCTAAAATTTATGGGGATGTGCACCCCATCTGGATTAGGTTTAAATTTTAAACCATACAAGCAGTGGGCAATTCAGCCCTCTTGTGCTTTCTGATCTCGCCACCAGAGATTCAGTTTCACACGATCCTGCCACTTTAAACTGGCCCACGCCTTTACCAACCAGGCCCAACACTTATCCCTGTTGATCAGTCAGGGTGTGCTTTAGGTTTGTACGGCTGAAGCCAGAGTTCCTAGGGTTTGTGGGGGTGTATGCCCCTTTTGGACCTTAGGATTAGGTTTAAATTTTAGGCTAGTGGATATATTTAAACTGGCCGACGCCTTCACCAATCAGACCCAACACTTATTCCTGTTGAAATTACCCCTCTTGACACGGGACACTGTCTATGGGGGTTTAGCAAGGGTCAATCAGGATGTGCTTTGGGTTTGTGGGGCTAAAGCCAGGGTTAATCGGGGAGTGAATAGGGTTTGTGGGGGTGTGTACCCCATCTAAACTTTAGTAGGGTTTGTGGGGGTGTGTACCCCATTTAAACTTTAGTAGGGTTTGTGGGGGTGTGTACCCCATCTAAACTTTAGTAGGGTTTGTGGGGGTGTATACCCCATCTAAACTTTAAGATTAGGTTTAAGTTTTAAGCTAGTGAATATATATGTTTGACTAGGAGATATTAGAATACAGAATTTTAAATGACAGTATATGAACTGCTATGGCGAATGAGCTAATATAATAAAGCCAGGTTAATCTGGACCATGCCTTTCATTATCAAGGTCCGACACCACTTGGTTCAACGAACCGGGTGTGCACTGGGACACATCATCAGTAATGTAACCTCGGATCATCAGGTGTTTCGGGCCTTTAATCACTAGACACCCTACTCGAGGTGGCCCAACAGTGTCAGGCTCAGACACTGCCTGTATTCCTCCCAGGGACCAATAATGAGAGGCATGTAATTCTAAGGGTAATGATATTTTTTTAAAAAAATCACTACCTGGCATCTATATGCCAAGGGTTACATGGAAAATAAAACAATAATATTCTTACCACTAGTTTTGTGTCTTGGGTCAACCATTTTAACTCCAACAAACTGCCTCCAACAACGCTTGACTCCCGCCTGGGAGACCAAATCCACTTACTCCCATCACTCCGGTCTCCCGGGGAGGTCTCTGAAAAATGCTATCCGGTTAAAACGTCCCTAGCCCGGGACTCCATCTCCACTTTTATTGTGTCCTAAAACCTGTCTGACCACTCCAACTGCAGACCCTATCTGTTGCTAGGATACCAAGCAGCCTTACTTATTCAACTCTTAAAGGTACACTGTCCATTTGGGTTTAAATATCTAAGCCTTCTTATTGGCCTCCAGTGGCCTGGAGAATGAAGAGCGTGTCACTGTAAGGTTAGGTTGAGATTATGCGGGCAGTGAGCAAAAAAGCCCCCTCGTGCTTTTTGATCTCGCCACTTCAGATTCAATTTCACGTGACCCTGCCACTTTGAACTGGCCCACGCCTTCATTAACCAGGTCCACCACTTGCCTTTATTGAAACTTGCCCCTCTTAACACAGAATATCCAGTTTATGGGAATTTACTAAGTTAGGGTGAAATTATGCGGGCAGTGGGCAATTCAGCCCTCTTGTGCTTTCTGATCTTGCCACTTGAGATTCAGTTTCACACGACCCTGCCACTTCAAAATGACCGACGCCTTCACTAACCAAGTCCAACACTCATCCCTGTTGAAATTTACCCCTCTCAACCCGGAGCACTAGGTCTATGGGGATTTAACAAGGGTCAATCAGGGTGTGCTTTGGGTTTGTGGGGCTAAAACCAGAGTTAATCGGGAAGTGCCTAAAATTTATGGGGATGTGCACCCCATCTGGATTAGGTTTAAATTTTAAACCATACAAGCAGTGGGCAATTCAGCCCTCTTGTGCTTTCTGATCTCGCCACCAGAGATTCAGTTTCACACGATCCTGCCACTTTAAACTGGCCCACGCCTTTACCAACCAGGCCCAACACTTATCCCTGTTGATCAGTCAGGGTGTGCTTTAGGTTTGTACGGCTGAAGCCAGAGTTCCTAGGGTTTGTGGGGGTGTATGCCCCTTTTGGACCTTAGGATTAGGTTTAAATTTTAGGCTAGTGGATATATTTAAACTGGCCGACGCCTTCACCAATCAGACCCAACACTTATTCCTGTTGAAATTACCCCTCTTGACACGGGACACTGTCTATGGGGGTTTAGCAAGGGTCAATCAGGATGTGCTTTGGGTTTGTGGGGCTAAAGCCAGGGTTAATCGGGGAGTGAATAGGGTTTGTGGGGGTGTGTACCCCATCTAAACTTTAGTAGGGTTTGTGGGGGTGTGTACCCCATTTAAACTTTAGTAGGGTTTGTGGGGGTGTGTACCCCATCTAAACTTTAGTAGGGTTTGTGGGGGTGTATACCCCATCTAAACTTTAAGATTAGGTTTAAGTTTTAAGCTAGTGAATATATATGTTTGACTAGGAGATATTAGAATACAGAATTTTAAATGACAGTATATGAACTGCTATGGCGAATGAGCTAATATAATAAAGCCAGGTTAATCTGGACCATGCCTTTCATTATCAAGGTCCGACACCACTTGGTTCAACGAACCGGGTGTGCACTGGGACACATCATCAGTAATGTAACCTCGGATCATCAGGTGTTTCGGGCCTTTAATCACTAGACACCCTACTCGAGGTGGCCCAACAGTGTCAGGCTCAGACACTGCCTGTATTCCTCCCAGGGACCAATAATGAGAGGCATGTAATTCTAAGGGTAATGATATTTTTTTAAAAAAATCACTACCTGGCATCTATATGCCAAGGGTTACATGGAAAATAAAACAATAATATTCTTACCACTAGTTTTGTGTCTTGGGTCAACCATTTTAACTCCAACAAACTGCCTCCAACAACGCTTGACTCCCGCCTGGGAGACCAAATCCACTTACTCCCATCACTCCGGTCTCCCGGGGAGGTCTCTGAAAAATGCTATCCGGTTAAAACGTCCCTAGCCCGGGACT